>NC_134282.1:2526507-3147261 GCF_949628215.1 Phalacrocorax aristotelis
GCCAGCCAACCTGTGGGCGTTCATTTTTCATTTAAGAACTGTTTATTTTCCCTTAATTTAAATCGTTCAGGAATGCATTCAAGTCGAACTAAATGCAGTCCCTTGAATCCCAAAGGCATACACCCCTACAGCCCTTTGTACTGCCTAAACTTTGTTGTTTCTGAGGCTGAAGTAAACTAGATTAATGCGACAACCCAGTGCAGACAAAGCCTTACTCAGAAACACCACGCTCGCCTCTGACTACCCAAATACCAGTGTCTTTTCCAGGCTGTGGCTTAAAACAGGCCTTGAGCACGGCTTGGGGCAAGGTGTGAGGCACCCCTGACAGGAGGGGCGTGGGGTCCTGCTCCAGGCTCTCCCTCTCCGCTCACTCTGGATGTTGAGCTTCGCCAAGGCACGTGCGCAGCCAGCCCGAGCGATGCGCGGCGTATGTGAAGGACACCACGTATGTAATTGTATGGCGCTCCCAGGAACGCTCTCGTATTTTCAAGGTTTATTTTAAGTGATGTGTGAGACAGCCTCACAAGATGCTCGTATAGCAGGCAGCGTGTGTCAAACTGTGCTCTGGAAATATCCTACTCACTTGAAATCACGTTTCAGAGTACGACTACCAAATTGGATAGCTCCCTAAACATTTGTTCCTTTTGCAAGGTTTCTCTCTCACTTTTTCCTCTGAAGGGATGATGGGAAAATCACAGGCAGGGAGAGCTAACCTTCCAGCATGTCTAAATCGATGTGACTGGTGACACCTGATTATTCATGACTCTGCTTCCCATATTAACCCGACCCCATAAAATAAATGAGACATCAAAATGTCGACAGATGTGACTAGAGCAGAAGCTCCAGGGTTATGCTCTGAAAGACCCTTTTATAAGCTATTTACTTTCCCAAGTGTCTGCTAATCTGCTGTTAGCTGACAAAGCTAGTTATCTGATTCTTGCAGGTAACTATCATAAATACTGGCTAAGCTGCTATCTCCATCTCCTGCGAGGTTGTGCTGTTATTAAACTCTGTATTTGCACGTGGAAAATAAGCAAAAACAATCCTCAAACCGTTCTAGCCTAGCAAAATCCCAGACCTCCACCCTCCTCTCTGCAGGACCAGCCAGGGTGGGGTGGCACTGCTGGGCATACGGGGCTCCCATCTCTGCAGGAGCATCTCCCTGTGTGCTGCTGACCCCTGACCCGCACTTAGAATCATTAAGGTGGGAAAAGACCTCTAGGATCATCAAGTCCAACCATCAGCCCAACACCATCATGTCTCCTAAACCATACCCTGAAGTGCCACGTCTACACGTCTTTTAAATACCTCCAGGGATGGTGACTCCCCCACCCCATAGCACTTAGCGCTCAGCGGTCAGGGATTCTCGTTGCCAGCTGCCCCCACGGCTTTGGCTGCCCCACGAGAGCTGTAGGAGCGTGTTTGAATGTGCCATTGATGACCGTGCTACACTTTCCTTCCACGTTTGTGGAAATGTAACTGGGGACTAGCGTCAGGAGCTGTGTCGAGCACCAGACGTTATCCGTGTTGGATTCCTGCGTGGTGGGTCTCTCCGATGCTAGCTGCAGAGGGAAAACGATAAACTGGACCCGCATAAGGGCACTGGTGGGGAGACTGGGAAAGCTGGAGACTTTGCTCACATCTTGCTACCTGGCTGGGGTGAGTAGTATACAAGAAATCTTCGTCTGAATATAACATTTCCCCAGATCTACACAATATGTTTCTGCTCTCGCCTGTTTGAGTGCTGTTCTTCAGCTAAGCGTCTCATTTGTTCCTCGGGTGGTTCATTAAGACAGGATCCATGGTGCATCGCATTCTGTCCCATCTGAGATGCTCTTAATGCTCAGGCTGCTCCCGTGTGCTGAGCAAGGCTTATGGATTGAGCTCAGGGTGATCTGCGCTCTGGTTACATCCGCGATGTGTTAACCCAACCTAAGCAAACTTGGTCGTATCTAGTAATACGGGGCCAAAATCCACTGCAGCCCTACGGTGAGAGTCAAAGCATCAGAGCAATGGTACTGTGGTATTGTCGTCTTGCAGTAAATGACTGATGACTCTTGTGCCCTTGATATATGGTCACTTGTGAAATAGGAGAGTCAAAATCTCTTGCTCTGAAGTTAAAAACCTGCGTGTCTTCAAATGGCAGAACTTCAGAGGTGTTTGAAATCCAAATCAGGAGTTTAGTAGCTTAAGCCTCATTCCTAATTGAAATAAGTGAGAGCGCCTCTATTCTTTACTGGTGTTGGTGTCATAAATATCTCCATTAAGTAGCAATTAAGCTGCTGGGATTTGGGCTGTGTGCCATTATAAGAGGTAATTATAAAAGAATTGGATTAATTAGTTCCTGAATTATTTATGTAGACATAAATATTGCACATGAGATCAGTATAAGACAGGATACTGGCATGAAGAGAGGAAGGGAATGATACATTGATTTATGCTATTTCTTTAGTTCTTCCTCACAAAAATACTAGGAAAGTTGAAGTTTGTTAAAAACTGACTATTCCCACTGTTAACGTGCATACATCGCCTTATCAGCTTTTAGAGAAATATACTCCCTTGATAAAGCCATTGTGTGTGCTTTTGTAATCTCTCCAAGTCACCACAAAATAATAAGCATTGAGAGTTTTCTCTTGTCAATACAACAAAGTCAATCTTCTGTCTGTTGCGCTATAATTTTGAGCTAGGGGAAATGACTGATTTCACAGATATTAACTTTATCGAATATACAAACAACAGATGTATTATAGGGGGAAGAAGTTTTTGTGCGAGCAGCACAAAGAACTCCAGCAATCAGCAAATTCAATCTGCTTTTGACACTAGAGCGTTCCCATAGTCTGACGGTGCTTGTCAGCTGTAAAAATAACATAATACAAAGATGTGGCAAAGCAAAAACAAGGCAGGCTATTTAGTATGCAAACAGCCAAGAACCTTAAATGGGAGACATTTATGAAAACAAAAAATATGGTTTGACATAAAATTGTCATCTCTAAATTTATGTATTTATGTATCACGTTTAGGGGGACAACTTGATGGGGTCAGGAAGAAATTTCCTGAAATGAAAAATACAGTGTTGAGGTGGGAAAAGGCCGCACTGCTCCTCACAGGGAAAATGTGCCTGGACCTCTGTGGTCCTTCCTACGACCACCCTAGGGCGACCAGACCGGCTGGCAGGAGTAGTTACCTGGCATAAATGTATTAATCATGTTTAATGGCTCTCTCTTCTGCTGTCTTTCTGTAAGATAGATGGAGAAACCTTCTAATACTGCAGCGGCGGGCTCAGACAGGGGAGGTGGTGCGTGCAATGGCTGGCACCCTGGGGAAACGCGCAGCCAGGGGAGATGGAAAGCAAAGTGTCAAAGAGAGGATCTTTCCCTTGTCAAAATGGTCCGCGGCGGCGGGCGGGGAGCTCGTGTGATGCGTGCAGGGAGCCGGGCTGCCTGCAGGCAGGCTGGCAAGCAGTTTTGTGGAAATTAGAATCTTCTTTCATTTTTCTGAGCCGGCATTGCCTTGTAGCCGGTCACCCTCGCTGCTTTGAGGAGCTGCAACCAGCTTGTATCTCAGTGTATTTGAATTTTTGTGCGGTTCTGACATGCGGGACACGAACTGCCGTAGATGGGGAGAGGTTTTTGTGTGTTCCCTAGAGGAAAAGACTTGGGGGGAATGTTTTGGACCATGACCCACTGCATCAAACCCCAGGTTTTTCAGCCCTTTTGTGGGAGCTGAAATACCTGAAAATGACACGTGAAATAAAGTTGGGACCTGAAATAGCACAGTGTGAAGTTTCTTCGGCGTAGCTGTAAGCTCAGAAAGAAATGGAAATGCTAACAGACAGCTTCTGGCAGGCTCAGTTTTTCAGCTTCATTTACAAGGCTCTCAGTGCACAATAAATCACCCACTCCTAATTACAAATTAGCACAGTCTGAGTGGTTTGGTGCAGCTCTAGAAGTCAAGATTGAAGTGACCGGTCTCAGCCGTACGTGCACTTGGTGATTCCACAGAGATGACAATGATTATTTTCCAGGCTCTTACTTCTGATGGCTACAATTGCCTTTTGAGCTGTCCCCTGGGTGCCGGTTTCTTTAGTTTTAGCTGCTCAGTCCTTGGGACCAGCAGAAGACGAAGCAAAGGCAGCCCCTAGGGTACAGCACGGGTGTTGTACACATCGTAATTGCGGTCAGCTCTGTCACCACAGGCCTCGTCTCCCTTCCCGGAGCTCCAGAAGAGTAGGGTTTGGACTGTGTACCAATAAAGCAATGGGTATTGCTGGGGCTGAAGTCAGCCTGGCTGTTACGCGCAGAGCTGGTCTAAAACACAGGCTGGAAGAATTACCTTCTAAGAAAGGCAGTGTTGTTAGCGTTGAAATCTCAGGTTTCTGGCAATCTGACAATTTTTAAAGGAGGAAGTCAAAACAAATCATTCTGACTTGTTTGGGTAAATTAATTTCATTTTGGCTTATTAAACCGGTCAATCTGTTTACTATTTTCCATAACACAATATTTTAGGATGTTTTGACATTAGTGAAATGAAATCATTCAACATTATGGAAACAGAAGAATTTTGTGTCTTTGTCTCATGAAAGAGCTTTCTTTTCTCTTAATAGTGATTCAAAATAAATTTTGAGATGTCAGGATTTCCCCTGAAATTCAGAAATTCAGCTTTATGGAAAGCTTTCATTTTATGTCAGATGAAAACTTTCCTGTACCGGGAAGATCCTCTGTCACTCGCCTTTGGTGAGATTTCAGTCTTTAAGCCGCCTTCTCTGGTGGAAAGAATCTAGAATAAAAGCCAGATTTAGGGCCTGGAAATTCTTTGGTGCAACTGCTGGTGTGGAGCTTGCTGGGGGGCGAGACGTGGAGTGATATTTGGGCAAGTGAGTGCTTTTCTCTGTGTCTCACTTACCCACCTGTTAACGGGACCAGCAGTGGTTATTCAGTGCATGCTCAGGAGGCAGAGGTTGGGCTAACCCTCTCCAAAAAGTACTTCTGAGGTAAGACACTGCTCAAGTGTGCAGCTTGACCTTTATGTAGCATTGAATCCTGCTGGTTTCATGCTCACTTTAATCCCTGGTAATGCTGAATACCCTGGCCCCACGCTAGCTATGATCCTGCTTCGGGTTGTGAGCTTGGAGGATTAACAGCACCTCACTGCGTGGTCTGGGATCACCTTCTTCCCTCCAACTGGCTACAACAGAAAGTCTTAAATACACAGACAAATACAAATGGGGTCTGCAGCTAAATGTAGATGTTTGTACAATGCATCTGCGAGGGCCAGTTGATAGCTTCCCAACTGCAAGACAGCTTGTGCCAATATGGGGAGCGGGCTGCTCCCGGGCATATCCTGCATCTTCGCTCTGCTCTCCCAGGCTGGCAGCGAGGCACTGGGGTGGCATATTTATTCCCTGAGATGGTTGAGAAGTGGAAGGCAAAGGTTTGTGACTGGTTTAATATATGTATCAGAGACTCATGTGAGCCTCCGCAGTGGTTGTCTGTCTTCGCACGTCATGGTTAGGAAACTGAGCCACAGGGTAACTCACCCACAACCAAAAATAACTCACTCCAGACCCTGTGGATCAGCTTGTTTGATGCCCAGGTTGTGGTGCTGGGGAGGGGCTCTGAGATCAGCCGTGGGAGCCTCAGGGAATGGCTGAGAGGGAAGTACGAGCTGCCATTTTTATGTTCTGGCTCTTCTCACCTCGAAAGCCAACAGTGCTGCGTAGTCAAGAGACTTCAGCCAAGGATCTAACATATATTCTTAGGTCCTTTGGCCTTTTGGATTCCATGACACTGTTGTATGTATCTTTCATACTATCTTTACTGGTAGGATTTAAACACTGATACAGTCCGGTGTGTCTCAGATGGTGGGTTATGATTGCTCAAGCACTGCAAAATGTTTGGTTTCTTTTTAAAAAAAAAAAAGTGGAAAAGTGGAGGGGCATCAGATGGCAGCAGTCATTCAGCAGCTCGGATGGGGAAGTGTTACCTTTAATTACTGCTTGCAAGAGTTTATGCTATCTACATTATCCAGGATGCTGCTGGAAGAGGTTAGTTCCTGCAGAGCAGGAACAGAACACCATTGATGGTATTCATTTTGGATGATTAAGGGAGCAGAAATTGAACATAAATGCCTGTAACAGTAATTTCTGCCAGCCCTTGTGCCTATGCTTTGCAGATGAGACAAAGTCCATTGCCCCTCAGTAAGTTTGCAGATGACACTGAGCTGGGCAGGAGTGTTGATCTGCTGGAGGGCAGGAAGGCTCTGCAGAGGGACCCGGACAGGCTGGAGCGATGGGCCGAGGCCAGTTGTGTGGGCTTTAACAACGCCAAAAGCTGGGTCCTGCCCTTGGGTCACACCAACCCCAGGCAACGCCCCAGGCCTGGGGCAGAGGGGCTGGGAAGCGCCCGGCGGAGAAGGCCCTGGGGGTGCTGGCTGACAGCCGGCTGGGCATGAGCCAGCAGTGCCTGGGTGGCCAAGGAGGCCACCAGCCCCCGGGCTTGTGTCAGCACTGGTGTGGCCAGCAGGAGCCGGGCAGGGATGGGGCCCCTGTACTCGGCCCTGGGGAGGCCCCACCTTGAATGCTGGGCTCAGGTTTGGGTCCCTCGGGACAAGAAGGGCCTTGAGGGGCTGGAGCGTGTCCAGAGAAGGGCAGCGGGGCTGGGGCAGGGTCTGGAGCACAAGTGTGCTGGGGAGCGGCTGAGGGGGCTGGGGGGGTTTAGCCTGGAGAAGAGGGGGCTGAGGGGAGCCATTCTCGCTCTCTGCAGCTGCCTGAGAGGGGCTGGAGTGAGGGGGGGGCTGGTCTCTGCTCCCAAGGAACAGGTGATAGCACAAGAGGAAATGGCCTCAGGCTGCGTCAGGGGAGGTTTAGGTCAGATATTAGGAAAAATTTCTTCACTGCCAGAGTGGTCAGGCACCAGCACAGGCTGCCCAGGGAGGTGGGGGAGTCACCATCCCTGGAGGTATTTAAAAGACATGTAGACGTGGCACTTCAGGGCATGGTTTAGGAGACCTGGGGGTGTTGGGTTGGCGGTTGGACTTGGTGATCCTAGAGGTCTTTTCCCACCTTAATGATTCTATGATTCTATGAACTAGGAATGGTGATCGTGCAGATCTCTTCCATGTATCACCTTGGCTTGTAGCTGGTTCTTCAGAGGAGGTTTTAGTGCCCCAAAGACCAAACTCATCCCCATGCCTGAGCCCCCCTGCCTGGGGCCGAGAGGGCCAGTCCCAGCCCACCGCCCCAGCTCGGATGCACAGCCCTGTGTCAGGACACCCGCTCAGCCTCTTAGCAATACAGCGCCAGCGGTCCTGGCTCTTCCAGACGACAGGGCATCCATCTCGGAGCGAAATCCCGCTTGCCAAAGGCGACGGTGACATCGGCCACGTGCACGAGGGTGCCGCAGGGTATCCCCAGCCTGTGCAGCTGTGAGAGGCGGGGAGCTCCGTTGGAGAGTTTGATAACTTAATATTATTTATAGTGGTATAAATCGTTACACAGGACGGTGGGTAGAAGTACACTGGCCTCCTGGCACCGCGGGGAGACAGCGGAGTGCGCTCTGGGCGGTAAAAATAACGTTAACTGGGTTGTTGGCCTTTCTTTATCAGGTGAAGCCAGCGGCGGCGGAGGGCCCAGGGGATCCCCCAGCTTCCCAGGGGCGGTGGGCACCAATTTCAGCTTAATTTCGCCCAAAGAGAGCCGGGGCTGGGGGAGGTGGGGGGTGTCTGAGGGAGCCGAATCCCAGCGGGCCCCGCACTGCGGCACCGCCCGCCGCCACCAGGTGGCGCCCGCGCCCCGCCGCGCGCCCCCCGCGCGCGCCCTCCCCCCCCGCCACCCCCCCATTGCCAGGGCTGCTGCTGAATTGCGAGGAGAAATACAAAAAAGCCTCGAAAACCTTTTTACTGTATAGTTACGAAGCTTTTTGGAAATTAGTATTCACGTGAGAGACTTGGTTTGGTGGTTCCCCCCCCGCCAATCTACTGAATATCTGCCCCCCGAATGGGGCCACTGACGCAGTCGCTTGTGTTTAAACCGTATTTGCCTTGGGGAGAGGGGGTGCAGGTTCCCTAAGAGGAGCTGGGCTCTTGTAAGGCAGTGATTTTTATCTCTGAAGCATTATCCCTTCAAAAGCAGCAATGCTTCCTGCTAAATGGGGTCAGCACATAACTCCTGCCACCGCTGCGGTGGGAGCAAGGAGCTGGACTGGTGTGAAACGTTTCCCCTCCGCGTCTCAGTTTTGCCCCGGGATCTCCATGTCTCCTCCCCTGCACTGGAGGGATCCCAGGGGAGCCGGGAGGAATAGTAACGGTGTTGATTAAAACTCACATTTTTTGGTGGCAGGCGCAGCTAGGAGATGCCTACGGCCAAAAATACAGCATTGCCTCAGTGAGCAAAGGTTACGTGCACTGCCTCGCTGCTAAGGCTCCTGGTGCCCCCAGGGAGTTGCTCCTGGGAAGAAAAGGTGGAAAGGAGAAACTTTTCCCATTAGGAGAAGGGATGGATCTGCCAAGGTGTGGGATATCTTTATGTTTTTTCCCCCAAATCCAGCTCTTTCTGGTGTCAGCCATACCTCTGCACTGCTCATCTGCTGGGTGATCTCCTGGGGAGGGAGCCAGAACAAGGTATCACACGGGAGAGCAGCTAGAGACAGGCAGTGCCAGCCGTGAAAGCCCTCCCCGAGAAAGGCTCCTCATCCAAACTACCAGGGCCAGGGCAATGCCCCCCTCAAGCGCCTGTTGTCTTGGGGTTGTGCGGTGGTACCGCGGGCTCCAGCTACAGTTGGACAGGGCACGGGCGAGCTGGACATGCTGGCGCCTCCGACCCTGGGATTGTCACTCATCCCGGTACACCGGGGGCAAAGGAGAGCAAAGCCATATAACCCGTAACAGTTCAGTGCAAGAGCGAGGAGTAAATCTCAGCAGCTCAAACTCTCTAGTCCTGGTCCATGACCTTTAGGAATCCTTTCTAGTGCTGCTTTGCAATGAAAGGATCTTTCTACAGTATTTTTAGCTTGACTGGAAGAAGCAGGCTTACCTAGAAATTTTCTAAAAGAAGGGAAAAAGAGATCCTTGGCCTGTTTTTGTGCTATTTCTAAGCCCATCTCTAACACTCCGCAGGAGGCAGGGTTAAACAGGTGAAGCGGCATGCCGTGCATTAAAAATGCAGCCAAAACCTCCCGTCACTCATTACAGCCATATTATCCCGCACCGCTCCTGACAATTGAGGCCTCAGGAGAAAGTGCACGGAAAATTGTAGAACAGCCATCTAAACATTTCATGGGGCAGCTGTGATGAAAAGAAATCGCAGACCCCTGCTTTTCCCCCTTTGTGGTGGTTGTGGATGATGGTCACAAGTGGCAGCTGATACAGGGCTGAGGGACCCCAGCACCAAACTGTGTCCCAGCGCAGGACGTGCCATTCTGTCTGGAGCACGGCTGCGTGCCGAACCAACAGCCCTCTGTAGCGCACCTTCACTTCTGGCTCAGCCCACTGCCCTGTGGAGGAAAGATAAATGTTGTTTAGCGCTTAAAAAAAAAAAAAAGAAAATTTTGCTAGATGACGTAAAAGTGGGAACCAGCTCTGTTTTCCAAAAGCCTCAGAGAAAAGACATGCCCCGCTGCCGCTAAATTAGATCACAAATTTTCTGGCTGATGGCAGCATCTTAGTGTTCACCCTGAAGGCAAATATCTGAACAAATTACATTTTACTATCACAGAGTCCATGTACTGTCCTGCATTCCCACTCAAGGCGGAGGAACGTGCCCACGTGAAATGTGGTGGCTTTAAGGAACGCGGAGGATTCGCTGTTCTCGGGAAGGCGCAGTGGTGAGCAGCGAGGGAACTGTCGCTCTGTGTGGGTGGTCGACAGGCCGTGGCACTTAACATGTGTCACCAATTTGGTGAAATATAATACTCTGGGGGAGAAAAGGCATGTGATGGATGTGTGTGCTGTAATCTGGAATCAATCACGTAGTTTATTGCCAGGCCCTTTATTGGATCAAATCCTTAATAAACATGGGAAGGGATGATGTTGACATATACCATCTACTGCATGTACAGATGTGCTTCTGCATCTCTTCCCTTGTCAAAAGCAGTGTCATCAGCCCGAGGTGCGCTCCAGCAATGCCGAGTGGTTTTGCTCCTGGGGTCTCTCCCTCCCTCCTTGCTATGCGCATGCAGCTCTCGCTGATGCTCACGCATCAAAAGCAGGATCAGACCCTTAGGAAGCGCCAGGTGACACTCGTGACAAAAGAGGAACAGATGCAGGTGCGTTTCTAGTCCTGGCTCTGAACTCTTCCTTTGTTCTGCTAATTGATGGTTCGCTACCTTTTCTGTAACGAGGAGGTTTTCTGAGCAGGAGGCAGTGACACTCGTGCCCTTGGCCGTTCTCAGCTCAATAAGCAGCTCGACCGTGGGGCACAGTGCCTTCAGCCCCCACAGCTGCAGATCACTGCAGAATTCAGGTATGTTTGTTTTCATAGGCATTTGATGCTCCTGAGAGGACAATGCTAAAAATTAAGGAGAAGGATGCACCCAAACTGGGCAACAAATGCATTTGTTGTTCTGAACAGCAGCCCTCACTGGAGAAGATCGAACGTAATTAGATGCACCACACTCCTGCAGAGTAACTGCTGCCTGTTCCAGCACCCCCTCCAGCGAGGCGTAATCCTCAAAATGCCCTTTCTGTAGAGCTCTGCCCCTCTCCGTTGCTCACCCCACGTGGCACACAAGACCTTGTCTTTATTAGCACAAATGTGTTCTTGAGCTGATGCGAGAGGAGACCCTTAATGAGGGACACGGCAGCGCCGGGTTTTCACAAGAACCTGCAGAGAGCTGTGAATGCTCAGCTCCCCCCCGGGCTTGAGTCTGGCCACATGAATACAATAAAAGCCTTGGTCTAGACTTAAGGCTTTTGCCCATTTTGTTGACCCCATTCAAGAAAAAAATTTTCCCCTATTAAATTATACCCCCAAACTTCCCTCCCTTTGCCTCTTTTCATCTCTCCTCCAGGCAGCCTCGACCAGGATGGCTTGTCTGCAAGTCTGTGTCCCCGAGGTCCTCACCAGCTCCCTGGAGCAGCTCTGCTCTCTCACATCCATGCAGGACTGCTGCTCGCCCAGGTGTGCCGGTGCATCCGAGTCCTGTCCTGGGCCTGCTGGGAGCCGTCCCGGTTCAAGAGGCATTTTCAGACACAGGGAAGTACTTGTGGCTGCGGCGTATCAGGTAGGCTGGCAGAGGAAGGGGTCAGCTCCATATTTAATATAAGGAGGGTACGCAGTAACTTTGGTCCTCTGCCCAGCCCCTGTGCAGGTGTGTACGTGTGTGTGTGAGAGTATGTGCATAGCAAAGGGATGTCTTGGTTTTCTACAGGGAGGCAAACCATTTTTGCAGCGCTTTGAGAGAGGCAAAGATAATACCTTCTCAAACACCCCTGAGTAATCCCAAACAGTACTGCCCTCTGAGTTTTTCTGTTTGTTTTACGTGGATGAGCTAGGGGAATTTCACAACCAAACTTCAAAGTTTAAAGCTAGTGAAGTCAATAGGACAATATGTGAATTTAACCTTTGGCTGTAGCTATGTAAACCACTTAATTTCATAAAGTTTGCACTGGAATGACAAAAGGTTTGTATTTTCTGATTGTCAGAAGGACATAAACTTTGAGTGTGGGGAGGAAGAGAAAAACAGAGCTCAGGAAAGTGCTCTTTAGATTTTGCTTTTACTTTTTCATGGCAATGTATATACAAGTAACTCAACCTTCTCCAGGACTCCCCTGTTGTCTAGGGTCCTGGTCTCCCTTATCTGTGCATTGATGAGAAACAAGGCGTAAGGGCTGGTGGTGCTGGGGCAAGGACCCTACCAGTCGCTGTTTGTGCCCTCAGGTCTGGCTCAGAGGGGAAAACCATCTTTTGGCTTTCCTAAGGGCAGGTCAGCTTCCATGCGTCCCTCCCAGAACCTCTTCAGGACAGCTCCAGAGAGCAATATCCTGGAAATATTTGCTTTTCTATCCTCAAGATTTCTTATCAATAAGAGAGGCCTCCGAAGATCAGAGCAAGATACTTCCAGTTAGAAGAGGTGTCGCGCTGGCAGCACAACGTGCGGGCTCAGTGGTCACAGACTGGCAGGTTGCACGGCCCCGGGAACAGCGGAGGCAGTTCCCTGAGAACTCACCTGAGAAGCCAGACAAAATATTCCCACTGTAAGAGTGAAACATGTTTTGCTGGCAATTTCTGGTGTGCCCAGGCCTTCCAAGGGCAGAGCTTGGCCAGCACGAGCATGCTGAGGGACCTCCCCAGCATCGCGGGGTTGCTCCCGTGTTTGCCAGCGGCAGGGACAGTTTGGCAGGAGTCCCCACTCCTCACTGAGCACAGCCTTGCATGGGCTGAGGTGAGGCTATGCTGCCCAACCACTGGTCTGCCTAGCTGGGAGCCAGCTCAGACCCGGACACGATGCTGGGCTTAAGCAAACACTCTGTGGCCACGGCTGGAGGGCTAACCTGAGATGGGTCGCTTCTGAGCAGGAGCACAGCGTCTTTGATAGAAAAGCTCTATAACAACACAGTGTATATTTTTTGCTGTGCCTTATTTTCCCAGGAATAAAGAGGGAACAAAATGCCTTTCTCCACCTTTCCATTATGTTGCATTATTGCAGCTGTGTCCCTGTGGGACTGGACCTCAGCTGCCACAATGAGCAGGTACAGCAGAAGAGGGACCTGACATCAGCCATGGGTCGCTGGGGTTGCTTTAGAGCAAATAGGCAGTAACACTGTGGTTGTTGACTGTATCACAGCAAGATAAACTGCACAGGTGCCATCAAAGTGATTCTGCTGCGGTCATATCACCTGGTCTAGCAACCAAAAATAAGAACTAGTCTGGTTGCTGTAATCACATTATTTTAGGCAAATCTCAGCTTTTGTTAAAAAAAAAGAAAAGAAAAGGTTAGGCTTTCATCTTCCTGAGCCAGAGAAAAGTTTAAAACGTTAAGCAAATATGACCCTGCATTTCAAAGATCAGAAGTTAGTTCCTACCCAGAAAAGCAAACGCCATCCACAAACGATTGTTAAATGGTGTTATTATTTATTGATTTTTTAAATATTTTTTTTAACTTCATGATTTTAAAGACTACTGCGATGCTGGGGCAACTGCAGTCAAGATTTTGATCATTGAAAACTGGCAATCCTTTGTAAACTGTTACACAGTCAACGAAGGTACTTCACAGCAGTTGGAAAGATCAAGATAGATCTTGGATTAGCCTTGCTAATTAGTGCTAACTACAAAAAGCATGTGCACTGACCGCCTTGCTGAGTTTCCATATCGAGATCCAGAGAAGCTGCACTGGTATTCTTACTTTTTTTCTGTTCTGCTTGCTACTTCTGTGCTTCTGAATTATGCAAAATAGCTGTTGAGTTTGCACTGATTATACAGTTTATATGGAGTATATTCGTTATGAAATTTATTATATTTCCTTATGCTTGCTGTCTAAGCTCATATTTATAGGAAAGGAAAGTCCTTTCACACCTCTTCCAAGTTTAATTTTGTAAAAAGGCTCTTCTGGGGATGCGAGCAAGACCATGATGACACCGGTGTGTCTGGGGCCGTACTTCAGCACTGGAGCTTATAGATTTAAAGCCCTATCTGGAGCTTGCTTACACATGTGAATGCAATTGTTATATTCACTGAGTAGCAAATGGGTGAACCATGATGTGAGCCCTCTTGCTGTGTCATCTGCTGCCCTGTGAGATGAGCAGCAGGGAGAGAAAACGTGCATTGCTTGGGCAGGCAGGATGTTTGGGTAGGACCTCTTGCAGGGGCAGAGCCCTTCAGCGGGCAAGTGGCTGGGAGCAGGACCAGTCCTGGCTCCCGTTCAGTCCTGGCACGGCCACTTGGCTGAGCTCCGGGTCGTGAGGATGTGGCCACATTTCGGGGAAGTCAGGGATGAAATTCTGCCATCAAACCGTTGACATGTAGAAGAGGTGACTGCTGTCAGGAGTGTTGTGGTCAACAACGGGAGATGGGTGTCTACAGAGAGGATTTGGTTTGCCAAACAGCCACTATTTAAGAGCCTCAATCAGGTGACAGAGACTAGATAGGGCAGACCCAGACCCAAGTGTCAAAAGCACCTTTAAAAGCATTGCATTTTTTTGTCTACACCATAATTTCCCTGTGTAGTGGAGGCAATGCAGATGCACCTGCCTGGCTGGAGACTGAGGAAGCTAAATCCATTCACATTTAAGAGTCTCCTTCTCATTGCACATTTGGGTACCTAATGTCTTCCAGCTTCTCTTTGCTCCTGAATTCCCTCATCCATAATTCAGCCATGTTTTGAGACCAGGGTGTACCATGATCCCGTACAACATCTGCACATTACGGTCAGTGAAAAGGCTGTGAGCAGGTGGTGTTTTTTCCACGGTGCTTAGAAAAATGAAACCCACACCCTGACCATGAGACAAATTGGTTGTAACGATAATTCCACTGATGTTAACGACAGGCTCAGCTTCTGCTGGTGTTTGCACTAGTGTAACTAATAGCAGAGCTTGCTTTTCACTCCTTTCTTGGCTGTAACCATTGAACTCCGTTGCTGTAGGGAAGGGAAGCTATTCAGGATGGCTGGCTCATACAAGGACAATAATGACAGCTGTAATATTTTACACGTCTTATGTTAACAGTGCTTGTTGGCAGGAGGGAAGAGGGAGGACGTGATTTCTTTAAGCAATACCTTTTAAAGTGGGAAAGTGTAACTAAAAAAGTGAGTGAGGTTTACCAGCAGCAAGTTAGAGCTTATTGTTAATGTTGATTAGTTTTGTTCTTTCAGCTTTCAGAGTATGTGGCTGAGTGATAAGGAATGTGCATTAATGCTTATTTTATTAGAGCCAGCAACTAAGTCCAGAGGGTGGTTGTTTTTGCTTGGTCCTTTTTAATAATCAAATAATTTCTTTGGTATCGTTTCACAGACAGCCAGTATGAGTTGCATCATTTAAGGCAGTCACGTACCTCCTGGGGTTGTTTCCAGCAAGGTGATGATTTTTTCCTGGCTTATTTGCTCATTCTTCTTCATGACAAGAAGTGGACTGTTGCCCTCTGACTGGAAAGAAGCTCGAAATACTTGGCTCTGGCTTCGCTGGGAGATAAGTAGTAATTAAAAGACATCCAGCCTGGTTAGGTAATAGTATGTAAATGTTCAACTCTGATTTCAACTTGAAATGTATCATATTGATTTGTGGGTGAAATGAAAGCCGAGGGGCTAAAAATTATTCTTCCCCTGAGGCAATCCCAGCCTGCGAACATTCAGACTCTGGCTATGCAAAGAGAGCTGCCCCCAAGAAGTGACTTTGAGGCAAAAGCCTGAAAAGATCTGACTCACAGCAACTGCATGCAATAATCTGTGGTCCTGGAGGGAAGTTACTGTGTCTGGGAACTTCAAGATGTACTCTGACTCAAGGGAGTTTGTCCTGTGGTGGTCACCATCCTGTCTTTTCAAAACACATGTTGGTTAAAATGGCTGGTGTATAACTCCACTGCTGTATGTACCTAAGTAATCTTGTTTTCTTCAACAGAGCACCGTAGCTAGATGAAATTACTTGTGTGAGTACGTATTTGGAGGATTTAGGCCACAGCACTGACTGAAGCTATGTTCTCAAAATAGTAAGTTTTACAAGAAAGTCTCCTTACTCTCCTAGAACAGTGGTTGACGGCATCCAGCTCTGTGTTATGTCTCTGCACTGAGATGTGGTCCTCGAAACCTCAAGGGGCTGTGCATTGCCAATTACCTGGGGTGCTTGCGCAGATTATCCTGCCAGCTAGAGGCAGAAAAGGCACTTCTCAGTTACAGGGACATGCAGGAAGATCCAGGCGAAATAGGAAAAGGGCACTTACACTTGGCCCTTGGAGATGGCTAAGCGTGTTGGGTCCTACTCTGCTCCAAGCACGTGAGTCACTTTGTTCCTTTTGCTGGCGGGTCCCTGCAATTGTACCGCTTCATCTTCAGTCTAAATAACCCAGGATGGCACAGCTGAGTAAGCCTGAGCTGGGGTTCCCCGGCATCCAAGGTCAACTCTCATCACATATATCGCTCCATATAGGCATTCCAGAAGTATAAAGGAATCATTCACATAAGGAAAGTAAGCCTGATTATTTGAAATATCTTGGGTAAGAATAAGAAGTTGGTTTTTGGTGTCAGTGTTTTATTTTGGGGCATATTCCATTGTTTCTGACGTCTTTACTCTCAAGTCAGAGGTGCTAGACCCTTCAGCTTCTTTCAGCTGTTCCTTTTCACTCCATCTTAATAGTAACTTAAAAACAAATCCTATCAATTCTGTGTCTTCCCATAGACATCTTTAGCCACTCTGGAGGGAAGAATTAATACCATCATTTTCCAGTTTGGCTGTAAGAAAATAGCACCAGTACTGAGTCAGGCATGGCTGTGCAGGAACCGAATGGTGCTGCAGCGAGGCTGGTGGTGCTGAGGGTCTGCTGAAAGCAATGCCAAAGCCCACCCAGGACATCAGTGGAGATGAGATTTCTTTTGTCTAGCTGAGGGACCTGAGAGGGAGGCGTGACTCAGGCATGCATTGGTTTTGACATGCCCGCATCTAGTGACCGCAATAGTGCCATGCCAAGATGTCTTGATTCGGTAGTTGGTCCCGCCCATAGGATGCCCCAGCCTTCTGCAGGCTCTTGTTTAAGGGAAGATGGATGTATTTTGTCCAGTCTCCAAGGTCACCTCCGCCCATGGGACTCCTGTGTGTAATCCTTATTTAAAGGACAAATTTCCATCATTTTTTCTGCGGGAGCGACAGGCACTATAGAGATCTCTCCTGGTCTTGAGCTAACCCCTCTGGACTAACTGTAACACTTAGATAATTTAATGTACAAAGCTTCAGGTTGTCGTCATTATGTTCGTTCACGTAAAGTACTTTACATTTTAGGAACAATTTGGCCGAGGCGGTAGGGATACTTCTATGTAAATATGTCATGAGATCAAGCCTTTTAACGTTCATAAAAAGACAGGATGTCAATTTAAAGTCTCGTCTGCCCAACGCATCTGAAGTCTGCTGATTTATGAAGTACTATAAATTGCAATCATATAAGCCTGTAACACTCTGGCAGCTATTTAAATAGCAAAACTTTCTTCCAAACCCATGATATATAGAAGACATAAAGGTTTTAAAGCAGGAGTCTGCCTTAATAGGGAAAGAGTATTAGCATTCATTTACTGACAAGGAAGAGCTGATTTTCCTTACAAGAAATGTTCCTTCCATGGCCACCCCATGCTTGGTATTAATCAAGTCATAGCTTTTCTACTGCCAAGATCCTGGGTAAGATTAGCTTGTGGGAGAGTTGGAAAAGGTTAATATTCTCTGAATACTTGGGTGACAGAGCTAGGCAGCCAGGGCAAGCGCTGAATTTCTGGCCCCCCATAAAATCAAAGGCCAAACACTCGTTTGCCGGTGAAACCAAACAAGTACTCGCGACCAGGAGGGAAACGAATGGCAAAATAAATCAAGTTGAAGTGTCAGTTTGCAGCGGGAAAGTCCCAAGGGCCAAATGTCACCCTAAGGACACTGCCGTTTACCAAGGATATCCTATTAAACCCTTTCCACCTCCAGACGTTGTTTCCGTGGTTCCTGCAGGAGGGGGGTGCCAGCAAGCAGAAATGCAAGTACCTGCCAGTTTTAGGTGCGTGAGATTGGCACTTCCGAGATGATAAAAGACACACGAGTCTCTTGAGATGGGAATAGGGGATTTGAGCAGTCTGGCTGACTCGCTCGTGTTGGTGCAGAAACCTTTGTTTGTAAGTTGAAGTCTTCAGCATTGAAAATAGTTCTTATCTCAAAGGCCTCCATGAGAAGGACGTGACTGTTTATAGGTAGCCATGCTCCAGGAAGCAGTGAGGAGTAGGAGAGCACAGGGCAGGAGTATGCACTGCTGTGATTTTAATATCAGAAACTAATTGCATCTCAGAATAAGAAAGATGGTGATTTCCTATGTAACAAATATCATAGATAGTAAAGAGATTTACAGAAAGAAAAGACAAACTGAAAAGGTAATTCTTGCTCTTCAGCATTTCACTGTAATTGTCCCCCAGTCAAGAGACTGCTGACAGTGAAGTTATTCTGTTTAACTGGGATCCGTTTTAGTTCACTAGATCAGCTGATAATTTTGAGTGTCTTAAGATGATAAATATCCTGCGTAAAAGGGTATTATTCTTGTTATTTTTTAGATGTGCTACATGAGCTCATCACCCTAAACAACTGGCCCCAAACATGTGGAAACACATCCCTCATGACAGAGAGCAACGTGCTGGTCGGATGGGGATCGCTGTGGTCTAACTGAGGCCGGTTTGGTAACAAGGCCAGCTAAGCCTTGGTTGTGGTACCTCGAGGGGAGCGCTGGGGTTTGGCACTTGCAAACTCCCTGGTGGGAAGGAGCATGTTGTGGCACCTCTCCTCCTACGAAGGTTCATGGGGTTTCTTGCTTTTAGCACTGACAAAAGGTTGGAAGGAAGAAATTAAAAACCTGCTATTGAATATAAGCCTAGCACTGAACACTTGACTGAGCTGTTTCAGCCAAGGATAAATGAGGCTGCCGGAGCCTCTAAAATAATTGCTCACTGACAATGCTAAGTGCAGTGTGCATCTTATCAAACAAAAAACCGTCTCTTGCTCACATAAGGCTCACGTTTAATTTCCTTTAAGCCCAATTCCATATTATAGCATTATCCTTCACGTGTAACAAGATAACTGCTATGCTGATATTAAGACTCGGAAAGGCCACCAAGAGGCCTCTGGGAATTTTGCTGTGGAGGAGGAGAAGCCTAAAGCAGGGAGGGTCCACATACAAGCTCAGCACTTTGCATAGAAAGGTGTTAAATTCATTAAGCTTCCCTCGTCCTGCTTTCTTGTGCTGAAGGAGGAGAGGGCTGTCATAGCTGCAAGTGTGCTTTATTTAGTGCTGGCTTAGTCAGGCTGTTTGTAAGAAACAAAACTGGAGGGAAGACAAACCTGGCTGATTAGTCTTTCCTGGGACCAGTAAAATGATGCTTTACCTGCAGGCTGGCCCATGGGGCGCAGGGGTATACTGCCCTGTGTGTCACGTCCACGAGTTGCACCTCATTTAATTCTGATTTCGGTTTTAAGTTAAAAATTCTGAAAAGGAGATGCAAAATATTTCACTGAACATATGGTGCTTTCTTCAGAGGCTGATTATCTCCCCATCTCCAGGCCAGATTCTCAGTGAATATTAATTTCTATACCTCACCTAAATTTAGGGATATAAGAATTTGACTCGTAAGCTTGAATTTCCCTTCTAACACAGGAATTTTGAACCAGTGCAAACATTCAGTTTTACCGGATTAGAAGAGTTGAAGACTGAAGTTTAAACGGTTTTTTGCTCTGGCAGTATGGTGCAGAGCGTAGTAAGTGTTACCTGCAACCTGTAGCTAGTCTTTATCTCGGTCACGCCAGGACAAGCATGATCCTGTGCTTTAGACAGGGTTTGGAGAAGAGCCCATATCACATATAAGCATCACACTCGGGGCCAGATCTCACAGGTGGCCAAGATACATGCGATGCTATGGGGAAGAAAGCTCCTTTGAAATCTGGCCCAGGGAAGACATTGGTGGGTTCATTTTACTCCAAATGGGTTCATTTTACTCCAAAGCTGTTTTTACCAACGAAGATTCTCGAGACTGGTGTGCTATAAAAGGTGAGAAATTGCCAAAAGCATGCCTGGTATTTGATTTTTTTGCAGCTTCTCAGAAGCATTTTTTCAATTTCTTCTCAGGTGTGTGTCTTGGTGTATCCTGTTTGCACCGATGCACCCTTCCACCAGGCTGGAGGCAGTGGTATTAAAGCTGATAGTATCCTCCGTACGATGATGTCTGACCACATCTTTCAGAGGCTGCTGAGGAAATACTCTCGGTGGCTATTTTCTTTCAGGTTAATACTGGAGACTGCACCTCATAACATCAGCTTGCATGCTGAGCGCTGCCGCAGAACAAATCCTGAAAGAACAGATGGATCACTTTAATAAAATGACGACGTTTCCCTTAAACCTGTTAGGAAGAAGAATATTGTTTTGGGGCAATGATTTTCTTTAAAAGCTTTAGGACAACTTTCAATGTTGCTTACAGCCCTGTGTTTCCTCCCACAGGATTTCTCTTTTGGGCTCTTTTGAATGTGTGTGAAGGCCATCGATGTGAATAGGCTAAATGTGGAATTATTTCCAATGCACTGTCTTCTGAAGCATCGCATATTCTGCCTTTTGAGATGGTCTTCCACTTGGCAACAGAAGGAAGCGCAATAGAGTATTAATTTTATTGTCATGAGAAGTTGTTTCTCTTAAAAGCTTTTCCTCACAGCTAAATTCCCAAGCTGGAGACTCAGATTTAAAAAAAAAAGAAAAGATTTCTTCCTTTGAAAGCAAATGCACAGCCATAGTTTTCAAATACCTTTTAGTTACTGATGTGAAGTTCATGCCTAAGAATGTATAGATTAGGCCATAAAGGAAAATGGGAGTGCTCATGCTCAGTTAGAATTACTGCTTTGCACAGCAAATCATAAATATCACGTAATTTTGCTGCCATCAGTCATATTCTTTGCTCTCTGACATTTTGAGTTTTGCTGTGGCAGCAGCTGAAGCTTTGTGCTGCACATCCTCGAGCCTCTAGCAGTAGATCAAGAAGAGTCTCTGGCAGGTGAGGCAGCAAAGGCTCATGAGGCACAGCGGAGCCTGGTGGCTCGATTTCACAGAGATAAGGGTCTGTGAAAAAGGAGTTCCTTAACGTTAGGCAGCGTCAAGCTATGACACACACACAGAGCTGTTTTATTCACTTGTGTTTAGGTGTATTGTTGGTTTTAATATGTATGCACTGAAGTTTTAAGTTTTCTATGACTGTGAGTGATAGGTGGGAGTGCCAGCATGGGGAAGGGGGCTCAGCCGGTAGAGCAGAATTCGAGTGTGTGCTAGCACCAGACCTCACCTCGAAACCAGTATGGTCTGTATTTGAGTTAGATATGGTGGAACTGCCGCTGTGAAAACATGTCTAGATATTTTTTCACTCCTAGGTAGAGCCAAAAAAGCCTAAACTGGGACTTGGAATATCCAAGTTTGCACTTAAGCTCCCGAAAATCTCTATTAGCAGCCAGGTAACCATAGATGTCTCTGAACTCAGAAAGGGTTCAGCGTCTCAAGTTAATTGTTTGTATGCAAATTTTCGATCCACAAAGAAACTGCTCAATTTCTCTCTGCTTTCAAGCTCAGGCTGGTTTGGGCACCATCTAAAAATGCCTTAACAGGCACACCGGATCTCCCTTGGCACAAACTACAACCACGACAGCACATGGCTCTACCTGAAGTGAGCAAAGCCTAAAATACTTCAAAGAAAAAGACTGAAAAGTTGTCAGAGGAGAAAAGTGGTATTGTCACCCGCTCTACAGGTGAGAGAGCATGTTCATAGGGAGGGGGAATCTGGTGCCTTCAGCAAGGATGGGGCTATATGTGATGCTTGTACCTTTTAGGTCATGATTACCCTACAAGATAGCACATATCCCCATGGTAAATCTATGCCACTGCCTTTGCTTTCAGGAATAGTTCCATGTTGTCCTGGTTTCAGCTGGGATAGAGTTAATTTTCCTCCTCGTAGCTGGTGCAGTGCTGTGTTTTGGATTTAGTATGAGAGTAGTGTTGATAACACACTGATGGTTTAGTGGTTGCTGAGCAGGGCTTACACTGAGTCAAGGCCTTTTCAGCTCCCCGTGCTCTGCCGGGGGCACACGAAGCTGGGAGGGGGCACAGCCGGGACAGCTGACCCCGACCGGCCAAAGGGATATGCCATGCCATAAGGCATCACGCTCAGCGTATGAACTGGGGGAGTTGGCTGGGGGGCAGCGACCGCTGCTCGGGGACGGGCTGGGTGCTGATCAGTGGGTAGTGAGCCAGTGCGTCGTGCATCACTTGCTTTGTATATTCTTTTATCTTTGTTATTATAATTTTCTCTTCCTTTGCTGTTCTATTAAGCTGTCTTTATCTCAACCCACAGGCTTTACCTTTTTTTTTCCCGATTCTCTCCCCCATCCCACCGGGGTTGGGGGGCAGAGGGTGAGCAAGCAGCTGTGTGATGCTTAGTTGCCAGCTGGGGTTAAACCACAACACATGTTCATACAAAAGGGAGGATTAGTATGCTGCTTTACTGCTTTAGTGATTTATACTAGACTTGGAATAAGGTTTTAGGCAGTTCTTAGTTGCTTTCAACATCAGCCAGAACTGAGTAATTCCTTTGCCCATGTGTGCTTCAGACATCAGTAACTCAGGTCACACTCTGAGTTTGTGGTGCTTCTGGTTGGTTTGTTTGTATCTGGACTCTCAGTACCATCAAATTCTCTGAATTCTTAAAAATTTTTTTCCTGTTTTCCAATAATTCTCTGCTTGCTTTAGCTTTCAGCCAACACATTCACTTTCCATCATTTTGGAGTAAACAGCAAACACAACTCCCAGAAGAAAAGCTGTCCTTAGGCTGTAGCAACCGCCTGAGAGGAGGCTGAGGATTACTGCAAATGAGGAGTTTGGGGACCACAGCAACAAGACACATGGGGATGCGAGTGGTACTCGAAGAAAGTGAGAGAGGGGATAATGGTTTGCTGCCAGGTCAGTGCTGGTTTATGCTCTGCTTGTGGTTTGTTTTTTTTTAAAAAAAAAAGCTCAAAGATTTGGCTTGTCTTTAGGATTTTTACAGCCTTTCAGAGATACTAGCGCAAAGCGGGGGAAGGTGATGTGCCCTTTTACTGATACAGTGAAGAACCATCATCTACAAAACTTGCATAGGATGTAAAATGAAGGTGGTGCTCAGTGTTCAGAGAAGGTGCTGCTTGGTTCCTAGGCCTGAGAGTGAGGCATCCTCACCTGCTGTGCGTGGTGTCTGTAGATAACATCTCAAGGCCTTAGGTGTAACTGTTACCTATATTTCATAATAGCTGGAGACAGCAACCAAAAGCCAACCCACTGTGTTACGGCCTCAGCTAGGAGCTTCTGGAAAAAAAATTACCTTTTATTAATCTTACCTAATTAACATAAGAGGTGATTTGATTATTGTAAAAGAAGAAAGGAGTAGAGAGCAGAGTATGACCTGCCCCAAACAATAGCCCGCGAGCGAGAGCAAAGGGGTGCAGCCCTGAGTGGGAGCCTCTACCCCGGCATTTCTGCACCGCCGGCAACGCACAGCTCCGAGGATGCGAGCGAGGTTCTGCTCTCCTATTCTCATTGCGCACCTGTGTGTTCGACAGCAAACCTGCTGGATCATAGGCTTGTGGCAATGAATCTGGAGGACAGGTCAATCAGTTCATGGCTGGTGACCTAAGGCAGATTGGCTCTGTCAGTGCTACTCCTTACAGAGTTTGTCTAACAGCCTTAAAGACATCCAGTGATGAAGACTGCGGTTCCCCTGGCAGTCCATTTCAGTATTTTATTTCTCCCATTGGAGAGCTGCTTAACATTCAACGTGTATCTGCTTTGCAGCGATTTACATCTCTTACCTCCAGATCTATCCACAGCAGAGCAGGCTCTTCTTCAAATGGAAAAACCCCACAGAGTTCAGTCTTTGTGGAGTGTTTTTCCTAGACTCTTGGTCATTCTGGGCTTCCTCTGACCTTTCATCAGCTGGTACCCATATGGCACAAATGTGGACATAGTGCTCTACATGAGCCTTATTAACTGAGCAAGGTACTGAGAGGAAGGATTACAGGATACGTTTTGCAGACTATCCTCCTGTTAAACCCATCCAACAGGGTGCTTGCCTTTGCCACAACCCATCTTCAGCTGGTAAGCCACAACCCTCAGATTCATTTAATTTTATTTCTTTAAAGGATTTCCAAATAAATTCAGCCATTGATTATTCCTACCTAAGGTAAGGAACAGTCTACATCTCTTGGTTGAATAGCAGAGATCAGTTTTTCTATTTCTTAAAATAATTTTGAATTCTGGACGTGACATTTGGTATGACCGCAGTCCTTCCAGGCTTCCTCTCACCTGAAGACTTAATAGATATTCCACATTCCATCACCTTGATAATGAATGAAAATATTGAATAATATGAGGCCTGGGAGAGGCCCTGCAGCACCCATCAGTGTATCCTTAGGTACTGAGACTGCACCATGGATGATCACTCTTTGGATACAGCCTCCCTGTCACCATCTGCTTTCCCTGGCACACGGAGAAAGTTTTAACAAGGCTCTTTCCCTACTTTGTTTCTGAGACTGGTGAGTAAAACAGTGTTGAAAGCCTTACTTTGAGATCGATGGTATCTACCGTTTCTGTCCTCCAGAAGGTTTGTTACCTGCTGTAGAAATAAAATATATTTCTTTGTCATGCTTTCCTCTTAACAAATCTACCACCGACTGCATCTCATCTTCTCGTTATCTTCCTGATTCCGACAAATGGTTTGATTTGTTTCTGCAGGAACTGGAGTTAATCTGACTGATTTATAAATCTCCCAGCTACTCCTTTTTTTCTCTCTGCACTATGCTGATCCTTTTTCAGTCTTCCAGTAGCTTACCCCTCCTCTATACGTTCGCAAAGACGAATGCTAATAGTCCTTCGATTGCTTCAGCCAGCTCTTTCGGCATCCTTGGCAATGTTCATCAGGCCTTGCCTGTCTGAAAGTTTGCTCATTTCTCACGAGCACTAATTGTGCTGACCATTTACTTCCAAGGTGACATTTTAAGTAAAGGTTGATTCAGAAAAGCCACAGAAATTGCAGGGCTCCTTTCTGTAGATAGCTTTCTTCTGTTCATTGCTGACAAATTCTTTTTCTTTGGTCTTCCTTCTCTTCCTAATGTTTCTTTAGTATGATTTCTTCATCTCTTTTACTAGTTTGGTCTTGCTGTGTGCCTTGATGCCTCTGATTTTGTCCATACACTATCTTTTAGTCTCTGGTATAAACATCTCATCTTGCTCTTGCCCTTTGTAACTTCTCTATAACTTTAACTACTTAAAATCATTTATCTAAGGAAAAAAAAGAAAACACCCGCTCTCTAAAGAATTTCTCTTTTTTCCAGCCTTTCTTAAGCTGTCCTGGCTTGTCCCCCTCCCATACTTATTTACATGAAGCTGCTTTTTTTCAGCCATACAGTAGATATTTGCTGATGTTTATCCATCCATGGTCTATCTTCTCCATTCTTCCTCTCCCCTCCACCCAAGAGTCAAGAGCTGCTAGTCGTAGGCAACCACTTTGTGAAGCCTGTCAAAGTGGGTGACTTTGGTGCCTGAGAAATTACAGAAGTTAGTGCTCAGACTTTTCTAAAAATGTCTCCCTGCTTTTAATTTGGCAGAGTCTGTTTCCTAAACTGGGACTGAATTTATGAGTATTTCCGTTCCCCTAAAGTCACGCTCTCTAATGGTTTTACGGCTTTGTGAAGAAATTTCACCCAGATCTAATTGCATTATTGGAAACGGCTGAAGCACTATAATATATAGGAGAAAGTTTCTGTGGCCTTTGAGAAATCCTTTATTCAGAAAGTGCCAAAAAGGCCATCTAATGCTTTCAAGAAAGAAACTCTGAAGAGATTTTTCTAGTTAAAGAGAGTGGGAAAGAGTCATGAGAACACTTAACTCTGGGGTGCATTCGAGAGAGAGATGTGAGCTATGGAGATGGAAACAGCGCTTGTTGCAAGGCAAAAAAATAATTAAAGGTCATGAAATAATATGTAGTTCATCAGTGAAAACTCCTGAAAGCTCTTCATTCCATATGCTATTACCCTCTGTGACGTAGGGCATTAGCACTCCATGTTCCCCTAATTAGTTTACCAGACCACATATTCCAGATAAATTGTGCCTGCAGTTGGCCCAGTGCTTGCTTGTGATTAACATGGCATTCAGATGAAAAACTGAATGTCGTGTGAGCACTACTCCAAGCTCAGTAAATGTCAGGCAGTCGAGATAGTTTGGAAGCAAAGGCCAACCGCAAGGAATAAAAGTGTGAGCCGTGCGTAAGAGAAGCCTTCTGGAATTTCTGCCCCAAAAGAAGGGGGGATAGAAGCAGAAAGAGTCTAGTGAGAAGCTGTAACTTAAACTATTAATACTGATAAAGAACAGAAGAACAACTCCACTTACTTTATCTCAAGCCATTAGCTTTGATTTAGTGCAGCCAGGGAAGCCTTTCGGTAGTTTCCGTACTATTTTCACACTCTGGCTTAATAGCATTTGTTTAAATGAGGAGTGGACCCTCAAGCAATATTTCTCTTTAAGAGGCAAGTCCCAGCACAGAGTAATAAGTAAACTGGGAACAATATATTTTAAAAGAAGAAATAGATACTGCCAGCTCAATTTAAGGAAATATTTATTACACATAATTTCTCAACTGGTTTCTGAGTAAGCAATATGAAAGGATCCTTAGGAACAGCAAAACGGAAGGAAGGAAAAAGTCTGCATCTTTATGGGGAGTTTAATCTTCTGTGTCTCTGCTTGTTGTTCAAAGTGATGTCTTTACTTACATGAAATAAAGGCATCTACCCTGGATGTCCCAGAAATTTTAGTCCCCCAAAGACGTTCTTTTTTAACACTAACCTGCACCTACATCCTCCCTTTCATGTTTTGCTTTTCTCCTAATTGACCACAAGCTCCACGACTTTAAGGGAAGGAAAAAGACGCTAGGCTTGGCGTGGCTTGGCAATCGAGCCCCTGCCCAAATGTTTTTCCATCCCACTGAGCTGCAGCTGTGATGACACTTGGCAGAGTGGGAATGGAGTTGCTCTGTTCTGTGCTCACGTTGCTACTGCAGTCCCAGGTGAGAGCGTCTTGTTTGGTGGGACTTGTTAGAACCCGCGTCACCCGTTCCTTGCAGTTCAGTGTCTTGTAACTGAGTTTGCTGCTGTTGGTCTCCTGTGGCAAGCAAGTAGGCCGAGTGTAAAACATGGGCTTAGATCATGTGCATCACATAGAAGTAACATAGCTCAACAGCCTCAAAATAACTGCACTTTTTTTTTTCTTTATATAAACATATTAAACTGGTGGTGAGTTTCCAGGGCATCATTTTATCCGTAGTTAAAAATACAAATCACTGCACCACATTTTGGCAGATTTATCTCAGCAAAATTTTATGTGAAGTGTTTCCTACCGAGTGCCACAAATAATAATTTAGTTTAGAATGTGGCACCCCATTGAACCAAAAAGTGCTGCTGGGGAAGGAAGATGTCGCTCCCTCCCCCTTTCAAATGTCCTGCTGACTTCTTTCTTTGCCGTCACTATGGGCCTAGTAATCCCTTTGCAGACCCAGGCACAGATATTTTACAACTGGATTATTAAATTAGCTTAGTACTTCCTTTCTCTTACCTCCATGGAATTATGATAGAGTGCTCTACATCTTGTTCCTTTTTGTATTACTTTTATTAGTCACAAGAACATAATTGAACCGATGGACACAGGTTCTTAGAAATTGACACAGTTTATTTTTTTAATCCCATTACCGGTGGCTTTAAATTATTTTCTTTTTGTTAATGCAATCAAACACCATGTTTGCTTTGCTTTGCTTATTGGAGAGTGGTTGCTAACCTCAGAGCTGATTATTTCAGTGTTGTTCTGCTTGCCTGTTTTATTTCCTGTGGAGTTGCTCGTATTTTCTTCATCTCTCTCTTTTATGGGATGAGTTGCCAGTGAGCATATATTTCTTAGCTTAGTTCTTGGCCAAAGAACTTGTACAAATCATGCAAGTATAGACAAAGACTGGTCCAAATCTGCAGTACTGGGAATATAGTGGACAGCCTGGTGATAAATTCTTCAGTATCTGAATCTAAGAAAATATGATTCCCATCAATCTGCACTGTGACCGGCAGCCCCTGTGGCTGGAAAGACAACGGGAGGGTCATTGGTGAACCACCTTTCGCTGTTGACAGGACAGCATGCATGGGGATACAGCACGTGGAAAAGGGTAGATGATTCTTTTAATGACTTGGTAAATCATAAATAGATTTGGACACGGGCTGTGTTCCTCAAGGCATTGCTAATTCAGTTCTTACTGGTCCATCCAGTAACTCCAAAGAGTGCCAGACAGAGCAGTAAAACCGCAGGTGTACTCAGGGGAATGACCGCTGGAAAGAAGGATTTCTTCCCCATCACTGCTGCCTGCAGAGGCTCTGCTCCTGTGAGGGAGCTGGAGGGCGAGAGGAGAGTAAGCAGTCTGCAAACGATAGGAATCGGTCATATGTGGCGGTGACTGGAGTGGTCACGTACTATTTAATTGTCTCCTTAGGCCAAATAATGTGTCTGGCAGAGAGGCTGCAATGAGGATGTTAGCAAAAGCTTGGTAAAGGAGCACGGGGCCCTTCTGGGATGGAGGTGTTAAGGTGGATTTCACCTTCCTCCTTTCTTTTAAAAAAATATTGTTTTCCTGTGGAGATCATCACTGAGTCATTTAAATAAGGGAACAGAAAGTCATGCATGGAAGGGAGTATTCTTCGGGGGGTATTTGAAGCGCTTTATATAATGGATCTATCAAGCAACCAACTGAAAATGAAAGGGAAAAGAAAATAAAAATGTTCACGTAGATTGCCCCTGGTATCGCAGAGGAACTGCAGTCATTATGTTGGACATGCTATAAATACGTAACAGAAAACATCCCCTGTGCCTAAAGATCCTATGATCTAAGACAAACGAGGCTATAAGGGAAAGCAGGAGCATGGCTGCTGGCAGGACGGGCTGCTGCCCAGCCAGGGCGGTCCGGTCAGCTGGAGGTGCGGGGGATGATTTCTAGGACGGGAATTTCAGGAAGGATTTGAAGGAGGACAAATGACAGAGTTTTGCAAAGACATACGGGACGTGCAGCACAGAAGGAGCCAGGGCGCTCTCGACTTTTACTGGGTAAAAGTTCATAGAAGAGACGTGACGTATATGTCCCCACAAATGCTAGACTCTTAGGGAAGTGTAAGAGGACAGCGCTTGAGCCAGCAATGACACGGGTGGCAACACAAGGCTGAAATGAGGGTAAAGGGTAACCTCGTGTTAGGGCTGCCAGAACCAGAAGAAAAATAATGTGCCTTCTTAGGGAGAAAAAAATCAAAGCTCTTTCAGGGACACTCCAAAAGACTGTCTGACACACCTTTGAACAAGGACTTGATAGCAAGTGAGCTGGTGTGCAGGCTGGAGCCAGTACAGATCGGGTTCTATACCACATCCCTCTGATTTGTGTTACCTGAAAGCACTGAGCTGGCCAGTGGTACTGCTGGGCTGTAGCACAAAGGGCATTAGCAGCGTGCTTAGTATTGGCTTGTTTTACCCAACACTCCTTTGCAGTACGGAGAATGTGGATGGCAGGTCAGAAGGGAGGGGTTTTGTCATAACGTATTTCAAATTAAGCTTTAGAAATTAAGATTTGCATTTTGGGCTCCTTAGCCCAAAGCTTCTTGCCTTCCTGGGCAAAATAGAGGCTGAATGTCGCTGTTATGCTGCTGCATATGTTTTATCATTGTTCAGGCGATACCATAACGTGGGGAAGTTCAGTGGGTACCAGAGCCTAGGCAGCGCAGGCTTATTTAAGCTGTGAGTTAGTCAGTGTTTATCTTATATCTTCCCAACAACTTTAATGCAAAATGACTTCATACTCTTTAGAGGGCTAATGTTGGTTGGGACTACATGATTACTTGGGGTTTTTTGTTAGGAAAAAAAAAAAAAAAGTAACTGAGAATGAAAAATTTGGGTCTGAATAGTGCAGCCAAAGCTCCCGGTCTGGATCTGAGAACTACTTGCAAGGGCTCTTCAGGTGCTTTGAGATTTCAGCCTGGGTCCTCGTGCCCTGAGACACATCTCTCTCTTTTCCTACTGAGCATCCATGTGAGTTTGCATCGTGAGAGACTGTGATCATGGTGCAAGAAGGAAAATGAAAGCTAGCCCAGAGAAGGGGAGGTGGGCACTGGAGGCTTAGTTCTGAATGCAAACTTCTTGGCAGTGACCAAAAGTTGTTGCAAAGAAACAATGAAAATTATCAGCTGCTTAATTGTGTCTCTTTTTACTGCAAAGGGAACACTATGTGTACCGTGTACAAAGTGTTTTGTAACAAAGGATGTGATTTTAAAAGTCAGACTTAATTTATTATGAGGCCATAATGCTGGATCAGAAACTGAGCGTATGAAATACTTTGCAAATAAGAACGAGTTAATTAGTGCAGGAAGGAAGACGTTATCAGATGCTACTGTTTGGGTGTCCCCCCCATCCTGTTATTTAGAAGAACGTATTCAAAAAGCATTTTGGCAATGGAAGGGAGAGCAATGCACTGATAAAGTGAGACAGATGAGAAAGGAAGAGGTTTCTGAGCATAGTGGGTTTAAATAGTAAACTGTAATGTGCCAGTAGCAGTCAGATTTTTAACACTGAATATAATAGCAATATGGCTCTTCTCTGTCAAAGCTGTTTTTATACCAAGAACGTTCAGTTCTTTGGAGGGGTACAGATTACAATTAAAGCATTTGCTTCCCATGTTGAGTCCCCTTGTTTCTCGTCGCGCACACAACAATAGTGTGAATGAATTAGATGTCACCACTGTTTGCGCCTGCGCGCGCCCACAGAACTGGGCTGGAAAAAGCTGCTTGAACTTGTTTGCTGCTGATGTCCCATGGAACATGATAATTGCAATACGGGAATGGTAGGCGTGGTACAGAAAATCTGACACTATCACAGCAAGGCTGCTCTTAAAATAGCTATCGGAGCAGGGGATGGAAGGGACGTTCAGCTGAAGTAAAATGTTACAGATCAGTCTGTGTGCTTTCTGAAGAACTAGAAATAGGACTTGCTATTACAGACCAGCACATTTTAGAAAGAAATTCCTGCTACCTTGACCAGCCTCTTCATGCCCTTTGGTCAGTTGCCGTTCTTGGATTTCTTCAAATTCCTGGTACAAATTATGCCATGCCATAAAGCAAGCAATCCTCAAAAACGGTTTACTTTTCTTCCAGAAGAAAATAAAATTCCAGCTCTCTGGAACTTTGGCCAAGGTTCAACATGAATTTTAGAGTGATAAAATGTTAGAGGAAGCAAAGACTACTTTATGGCCCACATGCTACATGGCCCATGTGGCGCCAGTTCTGGTAATTTGCTCTGGTGGCAGTTGGCTAGAATGAAACTGCCCGTGGAAACCATGTAGCTTCAGTAAGTAGTCCAGCCAACAGTGTTTAGAATTAATAAAAAAAACCCAACAAACCAACCAACCAAAAACACAAAAAAATGAAGAAAACAGTCACTTCACTAGAAAACAACTAATTGATAGAATTGATTATTTAGGAATAGCGCCATTTTGTGCCAGAATGTAATTGGGTCAGAAGGGAGAAATAGTGTCTTGTGGTTTGGACATTAGACATCCTAGATTACTGGAAGGATGAATGGATGATATTGTAAGGTCTATTGGATGGGAGGTGTCTGGAAGCATGTTGCCCTGCTGCAATAATGGGAACAAATGGATTTTTGGACCCTAGGACAGGGACACGAATTGATTGAGAAAAAAGGACAACGCACAAGCACACATAGACCCACTGTGTTGTCTCTTCCAGAGAGATCTGTTCAATAGCGATGGGCCTATAGCTAAAACTTTCTGCAGTTTGTGGTTAGGCAGCTTCACTTCTCAGCAGAAGTGCCATTGGAAATACCCAGCTGAATCTGTGCTACGCTAGGGGAAGAAGTCAGTGCAGATCCAGAAGACAGAACCAGGCACCTTAAGACATGGAACTGCTCATGTGTTTCTACCTCATTGAAAGAGAGAATATAACCGAAACCCCACCAAAATAGACAGCTTTGAAGGATAGTTTGTTTTTATCTGGGCTAAACCAGATAGAAGGAAAAAAGTCAAAAAAGAGCTCTGGCAAAAGGAGCTGTTTAAGAATACAGCCTGTGAGAGAGAGGGGAAGAGAGCTGCCCCACACAATGTGCCCCACACCCTGTTCTCATGTCTCTTCTCACACTAGGCATCGGTGAGCTTTGGGGTGGCCTCCACAAGACACCATGCAGAGTCTGCGGCAGTGGGAGAGGAAAGGAAAAGTTGGGCTTAACCTTCAGCTGTGCCCATTAATTCATGCCTGTTTACATGTGCCAGGCAGACTGATGGGAAGGAAATCTCCCATGTGCATGTTAGTCAGGACTTCAGTCAAGTCTCTGGTTTGAAAACAAGACAGTGATGTTAAGTCGGTGTAACTCATGAAATAATTAATTCCCAGCTGCTGTCAGCCTTAGTCAGATATTGTGTAATGGTCCCACGCACTGTGAAAACACTCACCGGAATCAACAATGCTAAACATTGTTTAATGTGACGAGTGTGGCAGGAAAAAGCCAGTCCTTCAAAGTAATAAATCATATGACATTTAGCTACCTTTATCTTGGCAGGAAGCTACCAAGGCTTCAGGCTTTCATGATGTTTAAGTTGCTTTTGAAGTACTTTTGCTTTAGGAAGAGTGGGTCTGCAAATGAGGCACAACGAAATTCTGCATTTATTGTATCTCACGACAGGTGGATTTAATGTAGCTAGGCTGCAAAGCAACTGATCTGTAGTTTTTTACCTGCATACTTAATCTGTAGTTTCTGCTTTCTTAAGACCTACTTTTGTCTTTCCAGTGTCTGAAGTTTTCTTTTACCCTCGTTGCCCACCTGCAACTCCAGCTCTGTTTCCCAAGACTGGTAGAAGGGTTAGATCTCCTGGGACACGGTAAGGGAATTTATGCTTTTCCCCCCACGTGGCATTAGGTTGGCCCAGCATGCAATGACACACTCGTGTTCAGGCTGGGCTCCGTTGGCTTCAGAGGGGCACAGATATGAAGTGAGAGAGCGCAGCTGTGCAGAGCTTTGGCAGTGCAGGGACAGGACAACATCCCGGCAACAGGAGAAATGCAACAATATTTCTGCTGTCTTCTATGTTTGCTTAAATGTCAGATATGTGACGGGACTTTCTTTTCTGGATGGTCCCACTAAAAGAGAAGGATGTATCTGATGCATAGGCAATAACGTTAGGTGGGAGATCAGGAGAGAGATCACAATCTCTATAAACAGTTTGGGGTTACAGACACACTGGAGCACATCTTCAGTAAACTTTGGCTGGGGGAAATCAAATGTTAAAAGCATGCAAGAAGCAAGGACACCTGGTACCACTGTGTGACTGTTTCAGGGTACGTGCTTGCCATAAGCCTGGGTGAGAGTCGCTGCTGTAATTGTTATTCAGCACAGAAATTGGGAATGTACTTGGACTGCAAGTAGTCTGACCTGTAAAGGAAACCGTATCTCATGTTGGGCTGAGTGTTCCCTTGGGTGGAAGGCAGGAGGGAGTGGGGCGCACCCGCTATTTCACTGTCACATCATCTTCCTGCCCGGCTAATGTAACCAAGAATCGGCTGCAGAATTTCTCCGATGCTCAGTTAAAGAATTATTGACCATGGCCTAAGCGGTTTATTTCTCAAGAAACATCATAGGTTGAACTGTTGGCATCAAACCTTCAAACTCCTGTGCGGTGTTGGAAGTGCTGCCTCTGATGGATTCAGTCCGCTGTTTATTGTTGCTAATGACACAGGCCTTCTTTCCCTCATAGAGACCCCTCAATTTTTGACAAATCATCTCCACAGTAATTGGTGATAAATCATCTCCACAGCAGCTGGATTTCCCTGACATGCAAAATGTAGTGTTTTTACTTTCAAGTTGTTTTGTTTCAGTCAACTTGACTGAAATAGCCTTTTTAGTACTAAAAGCAAATAAAAAGGCATTTTTAAAAACAGTTTATGAAAATTCAAACACTCGGATGAGAAAGCTCAGAATTAAGGATGCACGTGAACCTTCACGTCAACTCCTTGCTTGCACTGTCTCTGGTCTTTGATAAATTTTCACTTACTGCCATCTCCGCTTGCCCTCATATCGTTCTGTAGGGATTTACACAGTATTTCCTTCCACTCCCCACATTCAATGTGTGGCCTTGAAAACCGACTTTTTACTAACTATCCAAATGCTGCACTGAATAAAACGTCACTTGCTCATTGCATTTCTCTAGTGCTTTCAATATTATTTCTAAAGCTTTTACGGCTATAAATGAGCATGTAGCACTTCTCAGAGTAGCAGGTGACATTGCTGGTTTACATCGGGGGAACTGAAGCCCGGAAAGGTCAAGTCTAGAATTCTAAAACTGTAGGAAATGTCACTCGGTCTGGGGTTTCTAGACTGAAATGTAGAGATTTCTTCTTGTCTTCTGTTTTGTTGGTTTTTTTTTTTTAAAGACACCTTAGCATTTAAAACACAGCTGTAATTGATCTCAGCTGCAGCTGATGGCACTCAGCAAGTCCTGTCAGTCCGACTGCAAGTGCCCAAGCCCAGGCAGCTGGAACCCAGGAGGGGTCCCATATGAGATGAGCGCTTGCCAAGTGTTGCAGAGGAGTTCTGGGTCAGAGGATGAGCAGATTTCCATTCCCAGGGGTGGCACTTCAGGGCTGAGCTGTGAGATAATAATTTTTCCTTCTGTCGTCCTCCTTCGGTATGTCCTGCAGTTGGGCACAACGCAGGTTTTCCATGTGGGCGAAAGGGTTTGTCACGTTTATTTACAGTTGGGAGCTATTAATCTGGGGTTTCATTTTTAAAGAAGAATGGGGTTTTTTTCTTTATTGATCTTCAAATAAATTTTGAATTTAATTTCCTGAATTTAAGGGATTTGTAAATGTAGGTGCAAAACATTTCTGACTTTCTCTCTTCATGCCAGACAAATGAAATCACATTTCCTTACTGTATTAATGCTGGAGTAAAAGCATCTTTGGCAGTACAAGTCTATTCATTTTCTTCACAAAATCAGTCAATAACAGTTGTTCCAGATAGGCCTATTTCTTTCAGTTTCCCAGGAGATTTCCTGTTCTTTCCTCTGCACTGCCTGACACAAGCCACACTGAAAAATCAAAAACAGACCCCAAAGCAATAGAGAAGCTGCAGTTACCAAGGTACAGCAACAATTAAAACCCGGCTCGCTGCAGATGATGAAGGGGACAAACACAGCCACGGAAAGAAACAACACTTTCTACACATCAGAAAAATCATTTAGGGCAAACCTTTAGGTTGTATTTCTCAAGGGTTGTTTTAAAAGGCTGTGATCCATTAATTTTGAATGCGATCATCAACACTCATCTGAGGGTTTAGCCAAAGATCAAGATCCTGCCTAAAACCTTTCCCTCCAGAGGTGAAATTACTGGGAGTAGGGCTGGCAGGGTCTCTGAGCATTACTTACCCATGTCTCATAATTTAAATGGTGATAGATGTTCTGGGCAAATCTAGTAAGTCAGGTACGGGCTGGCCTGTGCACACGTGGCGGGGCACGAGCGCGTGAGTATGCACCACATATTTGCCGTTCTTGATTTTTATTTCTTAATTTTTCGTCTTTCTCTGATCATTTAGCAATATCTAAATGCAGCAAAAAGTGGTTGAAAATCAGTTTTACAGGAGTTAAATTGTGCTGAAATTTTGAAATCTTTATTCGCAGACAAAATCCTGGAGCATCGCTCTCACAGACGGGAGCGGAGAAGCATGAGTGGTAATTAATCAGCGAGGGAAAAAACTGTGTTGAGTACTTGCTTGTGCTTGGCCTTGACCCACTGATTCTCCAAGAGAAGAGTCAGCTCGGTATGTGGCATGATTACAATATGTAGGATTGTTCTGGAATAAAGAAGTTTCTTTAGATTTTTAAAGCTCTCCAAATTTTTCTTTTAATTGGCAGTAAAACACTGAGGCACTTAAAATGCAAACTGTAACAATAAACAGGGCTTTGCTCTGTATTTACGGCTTGTGAGTAAAGATTGCACAAAGATGGTAACGTTTAATTTTGTGTTAACCTAGCTTCGCTGCGCGGCACGCGAGGCGCTGAGCTTGTGTGATGGCCGTGTGGGGAGAAATGACTCGCCGCCCGCGCCTTGCGGTGGGATGTCCCCCGTGAAACAGTCTAAACCTGTCAAATGGTGACAGCTTGCTCTACCTGCGCAAATAACACCATTTTGAAGAAATCAAGGACTGCTGATGTTGCTGTAATAGATCTAAAAGCACATACTGATGTGATCTGCTGTTTCGTGCGAGGTGGCGTTTGAAGTACGCTGAATATTTCTGCTGCATCAGCTTATCATCTAAGGAAAGTGGATCATATGTTTTTTGAAGGAGTTCAGTGCTGAACAAACCTCCATCTTGTCTAGCTCTGATACTTCGATCCGAATACATGAAAGCCTGATTAAAAAAAGCCTCCCATACTTTAAAATCCACAACAAGCTTAAGCAACTGCCTGAAGAACATCCTTGAGTATCCCAGACATATACGGTCCTGAAATGTGGTGCCCCCAAGCTCGATTACAGCATGTGCAAGCAGATGTGCAGGAGCACTTCTCATCTTCCAGAGCCCTAGAGAGGTTTGCAGAGCACTCAGCCGTAGTCTTTGTGTTTGTATTTGTTCAATGCCAATTAAAATACTTGAAGGGCATGGGCGCTTGGTTTAATTTTGTTTAAACTTTAAAAGAAGCTACCTTAAAATGAAAAGTGCCACTTAAAATTGAAAAGCTGAAAAACCTAATTTTTAAATTGTTTTTAAATTTCCCTTTTTTTCTCATTGTCAAAATGAAAAAATGATTTCAAAATTTCGCTAGTAGGTTTAGCTGGTTGTATTGAATTACCATTTGGGGATGAATTCACTTTTTGTCAAGACATTGTCTTCCCACCTTCGCCTTGAAGATTGCTGGCAGAGCTGATGGGAGATGGGTAAATGTGGCTGTTGCTGTCCTGTTAAGAGAGAGATTAAGAGAGCCATTAATGTCTTGTTGCTTTTAAAATCTTATGCAAAAGATGAGTGAATGAGCTGCATTTCAAGCCACAACAAAATATACGTAGGTCAGTTTTAAGAGGACATTGCCGAGAAAACGAGACTTAAAGATCTGTGAAACATCTTTGCTAAATTGTCTGTTCATGTTATTTCTTTTTTTGTGGTTTGAGCAGAGCTATAAATCTAAGTAAAGAGCATCTGGCTGCCTCTCTGTTCTAAATATAGTGCAACAGAGAGAGAGGTTTAATTTCTCCTTAAGATCTCTTGAGGTTTAACATTGTGTTTCTGAAACACCGTTGGTTGCCTTGGCACTGTGCTGGTAACCAGTTTTTCTGAAGGGGCATTTGCTTGCTCAGAAGACCTGCAGCAGACCTTGATACCTCAGTGGTGTCGGTAGGGAGGGATGGTCGGAGGCTAAAGCGATGGCCGACATAGGAAGCAAAGGCAGTCCATAAAGCTCAAATTTCCTATTTTTCTAGCATTCTGGTAGAAGTAAAGAAGCGATGTTGAGGTGAATGATCTGTGAAGAGCAGGTAAAGCGTGAGCGTGACCACATTGTGAAGGAATGCAAAGCTGGTCGTTGCGGTTGACCGTTCTGAGTTAGAACAACATCAAGAGGCTCGACATGGTTGTCTTTCTACCATGCTGTGTGTTGCACATGGTGCAGGATAAGAGACTTCCCTGAAGAATTTACTGACTCAAAGGACTGGATAAAAGGTGGCCCTGATGCAGTATTTGTCTTTCCATTTGTTAGGAGCTTTACCACAGAGAGTAAAACAACATGTTCAGAGTAAGAATAGGGCAGAGTTGGAAAATGAGCAGATTTGTTGAGATACAGTTCATTGCTTTGTTGCCATAAGGTAATCCATCTTCCGCTTTGACTTATGCCGCGCATTTAATCAGGTGCTGAGTGAATATCTTCGAAAATCCAAACTAATAATGGACGTAGAAATCACGGTAAATGATAAGATGTAATAAGGCAAGTCATATCTTCCCTAATGACAGCATAATGAACTGAATTTAAAATGAAATCCTATCATGAACAGTCATGGCCCATTAGACAATGAAATTTCTTCTTAAACTGACTTTTAAAAAGCACTTTGCAAGAAGTCAAAATGAAACAAATTTACACAATTTTGTTGGAAGCCACTTGCAGCCAGACCCTAGTAATCTTTTGGGGTAAAAACCAACCAGCTTCAGTGAGTATTTTGCTTAAGCAAGGACATAACCTCTAAAAATATCTCCTGTGAATGACATATCATCGAAATAATTTCAGCAAGATTTAACAGCTAATACCATAATTTATTGTCTGTAATAGTGCACCTATCAGGAGCAGATGGAAGAAGAAATAAAGAGAGGGAGGGTTTCTTTGCTTTCGGTGATTGCTGCTTTACACGGATCACATAGAACAGGGAGAAACACGAGGTCCCCAGGTGTTAAACGCTAGGTGTCTTGAAGAAAACGTTTCAGGAACAGCAAGAGGGGAGGTGTCCCAAAGACGACCGAAAGGAGGTGCAGGGAATGGAAATGACTGGGGAGGCGCTTGTTTTTGTTGGTGAGTGATCCGCAGTAACCCTTTTATAGATCCCCGGACTGTCGTCATTGTAATCTTCAAAGCAAATTAAACACAGAATTCCCATCAGCAATGATTATTGCAAACTGGACTTGGCATGAAAATTTAAATAGTAAAAAAATAATAACTGTAAAGGTCCAATTCTCATTTAGGACCAGGAGGATGGAGGTTCCTCTCGCTCATCAGTGCCTTTGAATCAACCAGCTGAAGGTCCTTTGGAAACGGGGCCACAAACTCCTAAGCCCCCCAAGTGCTTTTAAAAAAATTGCCCTTCATATTGTCTTTCTTTACAATCTGAATGTTCTATATCATTCTGATCTCTTCTGTACAAGGTATTAAGAGCATTTTGGCCATGAGAGAAATAGATTTTGATACTTTTAGAAAAAGATTCTTTTGCTTCTTTTGAAGAAAATGGTGCGTCGCAAATGCAAGACTATTGTTCCAGCAGTATTTACAAAAATAACAGATATACAAAGAAAGTGTATTACATTATTGTAGGAATGTGGGTTTTTTCTCTTTTTTTTTTTTTTTTTTTTTGGTCTTTTTAAGAAGGAGCATCTGTTCTATAGTAATTTCTATGCTTGGGTAATTCATCTAACGATTACATGGTTGTTGGCCAGAAGACAACACAGTACATTGTAGAGGAAGCTGTAAAGAGGCTAGTAAACACAGGCTTATGTAGTTTTAAAGGAGGCAAAAAGAAGAAAATATACTGTTCTGAAAAATACACAATGCTAGATATCATCAGCCTGCGTTTTTGAAGGAGCTGCGTGTTTAGTTGCTGTCATTGTTCCCAGCAGGAGCTCTCACACCTTTTGAAATCTGACCATTAGAGATTATTTTGATCCATCCTTGAGTGCGAACATAATAGCTGAAGTAAATTGTTTCATCAATACTGGTTTATAATTTTAGTCCAAAGATGTCTAGGGTGCTTGCATACAGGGAGTAGCTCTGAATAGAATGTAATTGTGTATCTTATTCAATGTATGTATCTGGCATACGCTGTTTAGAATTGATATTTGGGGAAGGAAAAGTGAAATGGAGAGGACGCTGCCTGGAAGACTGATGAGATTTTAAAGAACTGGTTAAATTTTAACTTGCTTCATATGGACTGAGATAAAATGGGACAGATAGATAGGTTTAGTCTCATTTTACTGTGATGAAAATAGACCTTGATTCAGGTGTCTCTTCCCGCACTAATTTCCTGCCTTTAATTTGGTTGGTTTTGGTTTACAGCAAAGGAAAGAAAATTGAGACTACACTCTTTGTGTCAGCTGGCAGCACAGGCCTGTAGTCAAAAACCATTTTGCTGGTCAACCAAAGCATTTGCCAATAAATTATCAAATGCCCAGTTCTTTTGACCCTGAAACTAGTTATTCAACTACTGTAGCAAGGGCTAGGGAGCAATGAAAGAGCATGTTGTCCCTTCACTTTGCTATCCCATATGGATAAGCAGAAAATAACTGGTTTCCACCTTCAGCAGATCATAGGAAATAACAAGCTCATACTGAAATAAAGCTCCCCAGTAGGGCTAAGGATACTGTACCAGTGTGATAATAAAAATACACTAAGCATGTTAAACAAAAGCCAGCCCTGCTTTGGCAGGAGTCCTAGAAGTAGTGAACTGAGCTAGATCAGCCTTGGCTAATAGACCAAATGGAGTCAGCAATATTTAGCATAAATAAAACTCCCTGCTGTAGTTCCCGTTGCAGCCTTGGAGCTTTTAAAACTCTGCCGGTCCTTTAAGCATCTTCCTGCTCACAGGATGGATTTTGTCAAGAAGCACTAAGCTTTTAAAACAAAGAAGGAAAAGGCAGATAAAAACCAGTGTATAAGAGCCTTTTAACCTCGTGAAATTTTAGTTGCATATTATGGGTTAAGTGGAGGGGAACGAAGGAAGGAACCACACCAGCATTCTTGAACGGCGGCGTTGTACGTGAAAGGAAAATAAGTCACAATTAAGAAGCAATCTGCATTGTATTTCTACAAGTAGTCCCTTGTATAACATTAAGCATAAGGGGCTGAAGCTCAGACTAGCATCCTTAGAACAAGCGATTTGGGTCGGCTGAATCCTAGTGCCACCTCAGTGTGCTTCCCTCATTAAACATAAACCAGAAAGAAATGTATAGCTCCGTGTGCATACGTGCGTGCTTTGGACTAACGCGTTAATGACTAGGCCTGAAGGAAACAGGCAGAAAACTAGTCTCGCAGCAGCATGCCAGCTGGCGCATGAGGTAACGTGGCACGATCATTTCAAAGCAGTTCCTTGCAAGTTTCCATCACTTAGACGTAGCCATTGGTGATGCAGAAGGAAACTCCAGGTCACCAGGATGATGGCAGTGATTTTGCTCTCTAACAGTTGTGTCCCTGCCCGAGGGTGAAGAGGTGAGGATTGCTAGTGGGAAGGGATGACTTTTTCTCAGGTGTGTGTGAATCGGTCGTCAAAACTCCAGGGAATGGAGATGAGCAGCAGGGGTCTGCTTGTGCTCGGTGGGATGGGAGCGGGGAAGTGATGCTCACAGAAGAGAAACTGGAAAATTTCTTTTGAAAGGCTGAATTGAGTAGAAACTTGGTTGAGGAGGAATAACTGCAGGATTTGTGAGAGGGCGTTTTGGAAGTAATGGGTTTTGTGTGTAGAGCTAAATAACCAGTAATGTTTTGTATCTGAGAGCGTGTACAGTCAGCTTTTGAAAATGGAGAAGAAATGTTAATGAAGTCAAAGCTGCTCTTCTAGCTACAATAGCTGCAAGGGTGACATGGGGTCCCATAAGTGGGAGAAGTGAAGAAGGAATTAACAGGCCAGTGGAAATGATTTAGGCAGCTGTCTCATCCCTGCCCCTGCAGTAAGTCGTGCGGGGAGTCTTGCTTCCCTTATTTCCACCACAGAAATCTCAGTGGGCAACAAAATTTCAGTGAAGAAGAGATGACAGCTCAGGGAATAGAGTTCATAATGGAAGCAATGAAGCACCTTATCTTCAGCACATATTTGTGCTCCCATAATATATATCTGCTATTTTATTTTATCTACATTAGTGAAAAGTAGTGTCAAATTTATCTTTAAGATAGTGGCTGAAAAAAACCCAATACATATGTGATTGTTGGGTCTTTTTTGTCTCCAGTTACCAGCTGGCAACTTTTGAAATAGAGATAGAAAGTAAATTATATTCCATCAAGCTAATTGTAAAAACTGGCATCAGATTGAGAGGGAAAGACCCAGATTAGTCCCCGAGGAAAAGGCAGGCTGAACTCCGGCACCGTACGCTTGCTCTGTGGGAGTCGTTTGCTGGGAAGTGTGTTTGCCTCCGGACTGGTTTCAGGGGAGATTGGTTCTTACCTGCGGAGCTCACGGCGGGGGGCAGAGGAGGAGTGAGGGGGAGGGAGGGTGGGAGGGTGGAACAGCCGTGCTGCTCACAGGGAGCGTGGGGGTCAGAGGAGAAACGACACAAATCTGTAGGGAACCAGGTTTATGGGTTCTGCTGCTCGAGGAACATCGGCTTGTGGGATAACACCCCAGAGTTAAACCTCTGGCTGGTGCTTCTCCTATGGAGTGGGTGAAAACAGAACGGACTCCTTTGGATTTCACCAGAGCCCAGCACGGTGCTGCTGATCCAACCCCGCATGCGCATCCAATTTTTTCAGGTTAATACTCTGCAGCCAAAATGATCAAAGCTAAGGGCCTTGCGTTAGCCTCAATTTAAGCCTTAACTCCTATTTCGGCACACAGCGAACTGACGTTTTGGGGATGTGAACATCCCAAGTTCCACCCGAGTCAGTGGAGATGATCCGCATATTTGAAATGTGGATCCTGTTTGTACTGAGGCGTGGCTTTGGCAGTCTGGCTTGATGGCAGCAGAGTTTAAAAATACGCGCTGCGTGCGCTTCCCTTCAGGCCTCTTGCTGGTGTTCCCCCTTCCCCGTAGCGGTGCCCTGCCACGCCACTGGGAAGTACACGGGTTCCTATTTAGGTTTTTGCTCCGCAGCTGGATTAGGGCTGAACCTGCAGAGGTGACGAGCGTGGAGCCTCCCCTCGCCCTTTGCACCGTAACATTTGCAAGGTCCTGCCACAAAACCCCAGAGCTGCCTTCGTGATCCCAGCCGGTCACAGGAGAAGCATGAAATTCTGTTTCATCAAGGCGTGGTGCCCGGTACGTCTCCGGCTCCCCAGCCGAGCGCCTGCCTCTTTCGTTACCCTTTGATGTGCATCCAGCAAGAGCTGCTGCCCCGCGCCGTCGCGGCGTGCTCGGCCTCCATCGGCGTGGAGGGAGGCTCTGGGAGGAGGTAGCGCAAGAGAACAGTCGGATACGAGCACAGGGAAACAAAAAGCAAACCAGCACGTCACAAGCAGCGATCGCAGCGCGTTCCCTGTTTATCCTGTTTCCCTGACTGTTGTGCTTGTCTTAAAGCTTTTAGAAAATACAGAATTTTTGAAAGCATGAATGGCAGTTTTTTAATCAAATTCTTACTAACCTGTTCTTTTGATCTACTCTAAAGTCGTTTTCTGTATTCAGTTTCAGTTCTCTATTCAGTATTTATCTATTTATTCCATATTCAGTATTTATCTGCCAGCAGGTCTCTCCATCTACTTTTGAACTGCTATAAATTGAATTTTACGTGGCTCCTTCGCAAGGCTATTTATTAGTCCGATATCTAAGACAGAAACCCTTCCCTTTTTGCTGTCACCCTACCTAAGCTGGACCAAAATATTTTTTAACGTTTGTCTCATTGCTCTGTGTTTATATTAAGTTTTACATTTGATTCATTCTCTCAGCACTAAAAAATTTCCCCTGCTGGGGAAAATTTTATTTTTGATTTCTCTCAATCATTCCTTATCCATGTACTTCATTTCCATGAAAATACACGTTTGACCAAAAAGGGCTATTGTTTTTTCCTTTTGTTAGAATCTATGGAGGTAAGTGTCTCACATAAGCCCTTTCCTGGTAATTCTGGAGTGGATTTTTAACATCAGGATGGAAGTAGATTCCTAATTAAAAAAGAAAAAAATCCCTCCACCCTCAGCCTGCAAATGGTTAGGAGCCAGAATGTTTACATGCCTGTTATTGCTGTCACTTATACAATCTAATTCTACAGTGCTGGGACCCTCCACTCTATAAATTTCAATTATACTATTAGCAATAGCTCTTCAGTGCAGTAATTGGTACACTCACTTTATCTAATGGAGTATTTTTCCTCTAATTGACTTCAAATTTATCATATAAATGTCAAAGCCAAATTTTCCTATAATAACCTATTATCTCTGCTGTTCTAGCTCACTGCGCCCACGAGAAACAGAGCAATAATAATCTTTTGGGATAATGAAGGACAGCAGCTTAATTCACAAAGTGCTGAAAAGAATGACAGCTACTTCTTACCTGTCAAAACCAGAAACTTTTAATGTATTCATTTAATTAGACTGCGGGTCCCATTCACATGATATTTTTCCTCGCCCTATAATACAAGGATGAATCCAACTTTTGCTGGAAATTGAGAATATCTAGTGTTTAGATGATGGACTTCCTACGAACATGGTTTTAGACAAGTATTCCCATTATCAGAGGCGTCCAACTTTCTCTCCTTATTCTATATAGTGTAATCAATTGTAGCACAAGAAATAGGCTATTATACCGTGACACAGAAGTGGCAAAGACACAAGGAAAGAGGCTTTTTAATATGTAAATGAGTTTCTGAGAATAAATATGGGGGGGGGGAAATCATGCCAGTATACTCATCAATCCCATGGATTTTACGTAGGACCAGCTAAAACTGAATTACACTATCAAGTTTCGGAATAGGGCTTTATAGCTAATTAATTCTGGAAGTCTGGGCTGCTGTGTAGAAAGCCACAACAGTGAACTTGAGATGGGTAATGGCACGGTAAACTTGGACTTGTATCTTTTTAAATTTCTTATCTGTTTGAAGGCTTTGGAGGACATTTCCTGTAAAATACGTGCCTTTGGTGCTTTTCCTCGTTCCATCACGAGGCAGAAGGAAGACAGTTCCAGGGGCTGGGTCGCAACCTCTCGAGGCCAAAGGGTTGCTGCAGCAGCTGTTTATGGGATTACTGTGCTTCTGTCACCATCGATTACCGACATTCTTCTCCATCATTGAAAAGCAGTTACCGAGGGGAGGGTGGGTTTGCCTACCCCTGTCCCTCAAAAGGAGGCACCTGCAGAGAGTAGTTCCCTCCTCTCCTCCTTCATTTTACCCCCTTGTGCCTCTGACCAATACCTGGATAAAAATCTTTCTGGATTTATTCTTGGAAATGAATAGGTCAGATGCGACCTCTCCCTCCTAAGAAATACAGTTACACTACAACCATAAACTTCTTCATTTTGCATGTGTCAGGCACCATAGATGGAGACTGATTTTTCAGTGAAAGAGGCTAAATTTTAATGCTGAGATTTTATGTGACATCTTCTCCACTTGCCCCTTAGGCATGTAATTAAGTTTTTGGTGTGTGAATTTGTTTGTGATTTTTTTTGGACAGAGGTATCACCCATGAGCAGAGTAGCAGGATTCAGCATGCTTGCAGGCACGAGCCGCGCTTGAGAAGTAGTCCTGAAATGTTACTGGTGCAAATTTCCCAGGATGAAAAGAAAAGGGTGCAATCATGTGAAATGGTAAGCTATGGTACCCTTCTGTATATGCCATATGGCAAACCTCTACATGGCTTTGTCTGAAGAGTAGGAGTTTAACCTACATACGTTGAACTTACTGGCTAAAAATATCCTCTGCTTCTTCAGCTAACAAAAACGTACTAGGTGAAAGCAGTGTGTGTTATTCAAATTTTTATGTGGAACAGTAGAAGGAGGTAGAAGCTCCTGGAGTGGGTTGGAACCATATAAAGGTTCATCCTGCAGGTGCAACCTTGAACATATAAATGCAATACCTAAAAAAATAAAGGATTAAAACAAAAAATGTGTAAGTGTAGCCCTGTTCTACAGAAGCATGTTCCTGGCAGATTGCACCACTCCTGCCTAGTGTGAGGAAAATGATCTACCCAGAAAATACGAGGATAAAACCTATCATTAGCTTGAGAGTTATAATTGCCTCAGATCTACCTCATTGTTCACCGCTCTTCTTTTTTTAAGAGCTGGTGTAACAAGGGGCACTTTACAAGAAAAACACGTATGTGAGTACATCAAACCAGCAAAGTCCTCTTGGCATAGACACAACATACCCTGGTATAACAGATCCTTCAGGCTTTGAATAAACTACGGCACGCTTGTTTAACAGCAGTTTTGCTACAACCCTTGCATCTACATCAGCGGCAGGGGCGACACTGCCTCACCCGTGTAGCCTACCAGTAGTGTTTAATGGGGACAACCTTACAGTGAACGTCTTGAGAGTACAGAGCCAGGCATGGAGTGCGTACGGAATAACCGCTCACCGACGAACCCTCTCTAGGATTTGCACTTGGAGATGCAGGTATCGACATAATCTGTAGCCTCTTTTCCTTAAGTTTTAGCACAGCAATTTATTTGGTGACTCGCATCTTTCAAGGTCTACGGTTACTAGAGGCGTTCCTTTCTTTGCTTTGGTACCTGTATGTAACACCTCTCTCCAAACTTCACTTCACCATCCAACCTTGGCAGAAACTCTGCTGAAGGCTTTGATGGGAGTGACAGGGCACCAGATAGCTTTCTCACTCCTTTGGCATGTGGGTGGCTGAAAATCTATATCCCCAGCGTTTCAAACACCCTGACGGGCGCTACACCCTTGCCCATGAGGCTGTCCTGAAATTTAACAGCTCGGGAATATTAGGTCGCTTTCAGTGTGTTGAGAGATTTTTAGACATTGATTAATTTGAGCTAACTTGGACCAGTATTTTGTGACCTTTGGAGAGTTTGCATTTAATTTAACCCCATGAAGCCATTGTACCAATTGGAACCAAAGGGACAACAAAAGCCTGAAGTACTGTTCGTTTGAAAATGTGCTGACAAGTGACTCCCTAACCAAGTCTTTTCTTTGGCAAAACCTGTTAGGAGATGATATTCCCTTTATTGAACGGGTTACGCTACATAATGTACATCTTAAAAAAATCTGGGGTTTGTCTTTTCTACATTTTACTTCCAAAAGTGAATATTTATATCCTAAGGAGGCACAAATAGTTTTTAATATCCATTCTTCTCAAACGGAACTCCCAAATAAATGGCCCAAAAGACTGAGGTAATTACACCAAAAATAAAGGTAAGTTGAGCCCTAAGAGATCTAAGACTTATTGAGCCAGTTTCAAACATTTTCGGGAGTTATATTTTCCCATATCCCTATTATTTCACTGCATAATGCAGGTGCTGTCACTCTAATGATAGGTGACTACAATATATCTGCAGAATGTTGGCTGAAGAAACACATTAGACAATTTTAGGGGAAATGTTCATCAACCCAATTTCTTAGTGTTACAAAAACCAAACTGAAGTGCACATTCATTTTCAAAATGGTAAATGTTCCTAATATTTTTTTCAGAGTGCTTGAAAATATCGAAAGGACACATGCAATGCACTCAATGCATAAATGTCAAAAAGTTCAGAGGTTTTATTCAATTTAGACTTGTCCAGATATATTAGATTTTGAATGGAAAGTTTGTATGATCTTTTGAGGTTCCTCCTTCACTTGCCCTTTTCAAAGTCTTGGCTCTCTTGCAATTTCATTGTTTCATTTTCTTTATGCAACCAAAAAGATGGGGGTGGGAGCTCTCCCAGAAACCTTCTCCGGCAATATAAATGATTAGTGGAATTACTAAGGAGTTGGTGGTCAGGAGAAGAATTTTAGACATGAGAAAGGAAGAAAAAAGAAAGTTATAACAGGAGAGAATAGGTGCAGAAGATCAAAAACTTTAGAGAGAAAAAAAACAATAGAAAAAAGACACAAAAAGACAAGGAGTGAGGCATTCCTATGAATATGGCTCCTAGCGTCTCCAATAAATGTCTGTGGTCATTTATCGACCACTACTGAAGTCAGCTTGACAAGTGTAGAAAAATTTCTTAGATACCAAGTGAAGAATTTTATTTGTTAAGTATTTAACTAAAGAAAAGGGTCTGTGCAAAGCCTTGAAAAGGTATAGTGTGGCTGTACAGCATGAGCGCATATACCCCCTTGCGGGCTGTGACAAGCATCCCCAAGGTAGTGTGTGATTTGTCTCTGAGGTAGGTATCTTGTCCCCGCTGCGTCCTCTATCTTACCATTTAGCAGTTAGATAGTTACGACAAGGCCTCATTGTCGTTATTGAGGATGAGTGACATAAAAATCACGAACTGGTCTTTTGGTCATACTCTGATTTTTACTATTTCCTTTCGGATTCCAACCAAAATATGATAATAGTTTGAGTATAACTATATATGAAGCATAGAAAGCAGCCATGCATTTCTCTTTCAAGGAACAGAATAAGGTGCCTAGTAGTAATGTTGCCTGTAGCCTTGCACTTCTCAAGATCCAAGCATGTGACACAGCCCCAAAAGAATTTAACCCCATGCTAAGAACAATGTATTTACAACAGAATGAATCAGGGCTTGATGGATCTGCAAATTCTTACATTCTTACAAATAGGTATGTTTCAGCACAAGGTCTGCTTATAGGTAAGCGTATGCTACGCTGCAGTTTGCTGTAATTTTGTACCTACTCACATCTCTGTAGCTTCAGATACATCACGAGTAAAAGGGAAATGCCTAAATCTTTCATGCAGCTTTGGAAATATCAGTTGTCTTTTATTCTTTTACTTTGCTAGAAGGCCAAGTGGCTCCCATCAGTAGAAAAATGATGGTTCCTCAATTGGTGTGGGTTGAAAAGACAATTTGAAGCTTCAAATCTGCGGAATAATTATCCCTTTATGGAAAAAATCCTGTCTCAAACAAGACAGAAATGAAAGCCCAACTTCTTACATTAAAAAAAAACCCAAAACTAAAAAGATATGAAAACAAAACCCAAACAAACAAAAACACTCTAGAGAATAAATTAGACCTGTTGCAGCTGAGCCATTATGATTTTAGATAAACTTGTTAATGTCAAAGGGCGTCACTGTTTATAATATAAAACATAAGCAGCCTTTTCAGACTGGTTCCAATGACTTCAGCCTATTATTGCTGAGTGTCTGCCTGTGCAAGTACGGCAATGAGTATCCAATACATGGTCACCAAATATTATACATGTATCTTTTCATGTCAGTGAGTTTCTCCAGATTGAAGAGACTACCTTGAACTTCAATAAGCCACATGCACATATGGGAGAGATCGAAAAATTTTCCATTTCTACGCACTGAAGAGGCTCAGTTAAGTCTAGGCGATTAAAAAAAGAATCCGTTAACCCATTTCCTGTCATTCTGGTTCCGTACGAGTTGTTAAATGGAAAATCCAGTTTTAGAAAGGATGGCTTACAGGTATCTCTTTATTGCAGACCTTTATGAAGAGTGAAAGAGGGAGATGTTTCTCTGGGAAGCTGTGCCAGGTAGGTGTTTTGACTGGCTCCTTTTCATAGTGCTGAAATGAAGCCCGATCAGAGAAGAAATTTCCGTTTCCCAAGGAAAGATGGGAAATGCACTTGGTCAGATGGTCAAAGACAAGGTATTGCACACACAGAATATTATCTAGTTTATGCAAATGTGTGTGAGTGGAGCTTTCTGAAGAGTGCCAGGAACTTTGGATTATTTGGAAAATTTTACCAACTTTTGGGAGAGAGGTAAAACTGAAAAGTGCGTGTGAGCCGGATAGAACCTGCAGCTCTGTGTCAGAAAAGGGCTTGAACTCCCGCCTGTTACCTTCCATCTTCATGTGCGGATGTTTCAACAGCCTGGTTTGCCGTCAGTGGTGCTCAGTCAGATTCTCTGGTTCCCTGGACATTGGTGTCCCTGTTCCTGGTACGGGACATTCCTGAACAGTTTTGGTTGTAGCTGTTGCCGTGCGTGGCCTCTCTGTGTTTTGGCAAGAGATTCAATACATGCTGAAGACCCTGGGGTGCACTGAAAAGGTGGTCTCCTCCTCCCCCATTCTCCTTCCTCTCTTGGCTCCCGTACTCTGCAGTCTTGTGCCTATGAATACGTTTACGTATATAAGTCTTTTTCTTTAGCAGAGCGAAGAAAATATACTCTTGTGTAAGTATTTGCCACATTGAGTCTTAAATCTGTAGCGTAGCGTTTTCCTGTGCTGTTGAATATTTATCATGCTTTACCCCAGAGATGGTTGTATTTCAGTGAAGAGCTGAGCTGATATATCAAGGCTACGAGTCTTGCCAGAATTTCACTATATGTGTAGTCCTGCTGAATGTAACAGGGCGGTAACGTAGCTGAACTAGCCCAATTGTGTAAGTGTTGATGGGATAAACTCCTGCTTCTACAAACGTTCAAGGAAGGAAAGGGTATTATTGATCGGTAGGAAGAGTTGCTGAAGGAAGAAACCGTGAACTATATTTAAATACTCATAAAAATTACTTTCCAACTGAATGCTACAGTAGTGCCTGAACATTTTTTGAAGCCGAAATAGTGTTTACTACCGAGTGCGGTGGTGAGCGGTAAGAGGCATTGCTCAGATGTGCCGGCACCACGAAAATAACATTGGCACTGGACCATTTCTTCATCTGTGGTATTTATCGTGGAGCAATATTCAGGATCTTGATTGTGAGTTCATGCTGTGAAATACAATGAAAGTAATACCTAGAAAATGAGAGAACAGATGCAGTTGGGTCGTACAATCCGGTACGACATCCATCACGTCGTGAAAAGAATAACTGCTGATCTTGAAAGATAAGAATATATAGAGCAGAAATGGTCCAAATTTTCACTGCATTGAAAAGAAATGCATAATTTCACAACCTGTGAAAAATCATGAAGAAGCAGGTTATAAATTTATTTGTTCTTAGCAGACAGAGGAGTCAGTTGCCATATGCCGTAAAACCTGTCCTATGGCTTTCGAGGCGTCTAATCCTACTGCAGTTGTTTCTTACTGACAGATGATGAAAGGTGGTGTGAAAGGCTGATAAAGAAGTTATTTTTAAAAAGTATTACTTTTATATTCTCTAATTTGAAAAGCAAATAAAAACACGAGTGTCTTTATACAAGGGTAAACCATAAACCCCTGTTTTATGTTATTTGCATTAAATGTTTTCAAAATAATTTATATCAATGTGAACGACATTCAGCTTTTAAATGCAGCAAATGATTATGAGACATGTAGGCCAGTACTTCAGTAAATATTTTGGATTGTACTCACACTGTTTACTGCAAGCAAGACAAATAAATGTTGCAAACAAGCAGAACCGCAACGTCACCTCTTCATATTCAGTCTTGTGCACCACGTTGTATATCCCAAAATTTCCTGTGCATGTGAATGAGCGTGTACATTCACACTCAGTAATCTATTCAAGGTGGAAATTCATGAAAAAGCTCCTTTTAAAAAATAAATATAATGTGATTGCGCAAGAAAATTATCAGTTCCATGTGTGTAGATACATAAACAAATGATGGCCTCTAGCTCAAAAGAGAATTTGACACGCAATTCTTGTGGTTCAATCTGGTTTTGGTTTTAGTTTTGCCTTTTGAAGGCAAACAGATATGAGGGACGTTCATAACAGAGTTTGTACCTATAGTCAGGGACGTATTTTCCTCAGGGTGAGAGAGAACTGGGCAGTCTGTCTTTTGGATCTCAAGGTGGATAGAAGAGCTTTGGTTTTGGACCTCGAGATGGACAGAAGAGCTTTGTTCTAACAGGAAGGCTGTTGGCAGTCCTTTTGCAGTGTCATTTTGCATTTTGTTAATAGAATTAACGGCCAGTGAATTCGGCACCTCAAACCTGCTATGTACTCTTTAGATTCGGGGTGCTGTTCCCCAGTGCGAATAGATGCAATGGTGCACTGGACCTAGCTGGCTCCCCAGGCATCTGCTGCAGGCGGCCATCAGCCCTGGGGTGCTCGATGAACCTTCGCTCTTATTCTCTACTTGAAATCCTTTGATGATTTTCTTTTTTTCTTTTTTCTTTTTTCTTTTTTATTTTTTTGAGTGTGACTAAACACCGAAAGATCGCGGGGGTTTTCTCCTCATTGGTTCTCACCTCCCTAATGAAAGTACTTCAAGGAGTGAGCTCTCGGGCTCATTAGAAATCAGTGGCAAAACTCCCACTGATGTTAATGGTCCTGAATCGAGTCTCAAATGGACACGTGGGAGAGGCAGACTTCACCGTACTGGGTTTTTGACTGCCCGCCGTAAGAAGGATGCTCAGTACCCTCTTCTCCCATTGATTCCCCAAGTTCTTTATGGGCAATTCCGGATAACGAAAAGCAGGTTACAGATATGTATTTGAAATGTGTATGTTACCAAGTATTTATTTAAAGTTTTATACTGATGGCAGAGAAATCCAGGGAAGAGTCTCCAGATGTTGAATATGCTGCACAAATTCAATGAAGTACTCGTGTATATTAGCATCATTGTCAATTGTTATGAGCACAAACAAATTCAATCTTTCATTGCCCATTGTGCTTGAGTACTTTGACTTAATGATCCCCATCCGAGAGAGAACTCTATTAGCGCTTGCAGATGTCACTACAAATGTAGGGGTGAAAAAAGCTCTAGGATGGGAAATAATCAGCCTATATACTGCTAGTCTCTTGCTGTTAGTGGAGTATTTTAAATTCTCAGATTGGTTTCTTTTGAATGAATACTGAATTTTAAACTCCTGCTTGCAATTCTTTGTCACTTAGTTAATAAGGCATGCTTGAGGGTGACTAAATTTCATCTTCAAGAAACTTACGGGTTTTAGAGATTCTAATTTACAGCCCATAATTAGAGGATCGTGAGAGCTCTGAAAGGGTGCTAAACCTCTTACAATGCTTGATCAATAATATATTGCATCTTAACTGTTAGGTAGAAAAGATTGCCCTTTGTTAGTCCAGGTGTTTTATGAACAGATGCTTTCTTTTAGGATCGATACAAGTCACTAATTTTTTTTTCCTCTTTGAATACAAAAATCTGTTACACGTTTTCACTGACCCCATAACTATCTGTCTGTTCCGCTGAACGGACCGTATTAATGCAACTGTGATGTTCAAGGTCAAAATGCTGTAAATAGTAATTCAGTACTCTGCAGAGTCCCAGATGATGCCTGTGTGTAATAAGGCACAAGAAAGCTGAAATGATGACATTTTGCCCAAACAATCTGTTCAATTCTATTGCTGTATCAGGGACTTCTGATCTCTCTGCAATGTCATCTAAAGTTTCCCACATTGTTTAGAGGGGTTTTTTTGTGCATTTCAATTATGGCTTTTATTCAGCAATACCATTTAATTCCTGACAGTTGACAATCTCTGATTTAACTGTTATCTATTTTGCAGCAATGTCAAGAGCAGCATGATAAAGTGGGCTACTTTGGTTGAATATAAACAGGATCTGGACACTTCAATAAAAGTTCTTTGCATGTTTAATTCCGAGCTGTCATCGTATCAGCAAAAAGCATATAAGAAGATTTAGGACGAACTTGGTTCACTTCCTTTAGCTCACCTAAATGCAGTCCACTGATGGGTTTATGTTTTATGCATATTAATTGTGCTGCATGCTATTTTTGTGTGGCAAGGCAAATTAGAATTGGACTGAAAGTAATTTTAGCCATATTTTTGCATTATAAGGGCATTATAAGGGAATTTGCCCTGCACAGAGGGCCCAGATGAGCTCTGCATGTAACTGAAATGATAATGAAACTCTTCAAAACCAGGTCAGTTTGCTGAGGTTGTCACTGTATTAATTGTTTCATGTATATATGGAGGACACAAAATTAACTTGCTCTCTGTTTGCATATCAGACTATTTATATCTATAGCCTCTGAGTGGAGAACCTGGTGAGTCTGAAGCTCACATCTTCCTTCATACAATTTAAATTTACTTTCCACTAGTATAAGTAAAAAGAACATCAAGTCAGTATCCCAGACAGTTACCCACGGATGGATTTTTTTTTTTAGAAGACATATACAAAATATGCAAAAATGGGTACTTTAAACTCCTCCATTTGCGAGCTCCAGCTCTAGAGTTTCTTCGAAGACACAGCCTGTGCTATTACCGCCACGCATTTTGTTTGGAACTTTACTTGGCACTGCTTTTGCGTGACCTCTCAACAACAGCTGATGGTAACTTCTAGATCTTTGCATGGGTGTATTTGCTTTATCCTTAGTGGGAGCTAGGCTTGGTTTCGTTAAAATTTCCTATTTATTGACAGTGAGGAAGGCTGGGATCAGTCAGCAAATTTACATCATCTCAAGTAACGTGGACACAGTGACAATTCAAAACAGAAGTAGCCTGCAGCTGCCGCTTAATGAGAGGTTACAGCCGCATGGAAAGGGGTCAGGTTAAATGACCAGGTTATTTTCATTTTCTTGTGAGACACACAGGCCATAGCCTGTGTTTTACTTGTTATCTAGGCAGTACGGCATGATACGGATGCAAACGCCGGTCCTGTGGGAAGTAGCAAGCGATACACCTCCAAGTGGTCTTAGAACACTGCTGGACCCTGAAACCGAAGAAGCAAGCACCTCTGTATGCTTATCTTTCTGCTAGTTGCATATCTGTTTCTCTAAGGGCACATGGAGAAACACCCAAGGTACGGAAATAGATAGTGTCTGCATCCTATTCTCATTTGATTTCTCCTTCACTAAGAGCAAAACCTGGACACTTGCAAATGTGACTCTCTTTATAAAGCTGGATTTCAACCTGATACATTGACTCTTTCTAAATGCTGCGCCATCAAGGCTTAATTATAAAAGAATTGCAATGGGTGTATTTGATTTGTCATACATACCCTTTTTGCTATTTTATGTCCTTTTGAGAATTTAAGTACTTGAGTCTGATAAAAATGAACAAAAGCAAGAGGACTTGAAATACATATTTATTCTCCTTTCAGCTTAGCTCTTTGTTTTTTTTTAAGGCAACAAACAAAGGTCCCAGTTGATTAAAAGCAAATTTGAAAAGTCAGATTAAAGATAAACAGCCTTTTCTTCCTACCTTTAATTGTGGCTGAAACAAGTCCTTGTTGCAGATGAGCTTGCTGGAAAAACGATGAGCTACTTTTTGCCGTCTGTGTTGGATAAAATGCTTAGTTTATGCTGGAAAGTGAAAAGGATATTGCATTTTTTTTGCTAGGAAAAGTAAATCTTAAGAAATGAATAGGTAAGTCTTGAGGATGGGTAAGTCTTGAGCTACTGCCTTCTAGGCTTTCTGCTTAATAGGCAGAACGGGACATGGTACGTAATGCATCAGAGGAATACTCCTAATGCGACAGAGTAAATCACCTCCAGCTTCAGCAGGGGCTGTCCAGGAAACAACGGCTGTTCATTATTAACTTCCACCAACTTTTACCAATAAGCATTAAGGGCCTGATTCTAGTCTCATCACTCTTTAGAGTAGCTTAAGTCCATTGTCTATCATGGAGGTTATCTCTGATTTACATCAGAGAGTGAAGCGGACCAGGGCTCGCAACCTCCGAGCGCAGCGGCAGTATCACCGATGCCCACCGTGCAGCGACAAGTGACGCGTGGGAAGCTTGCAGGGTCACAGCTCAAACCTTGAGTGCGTGCCTCGACTCTTTGTGCCTTGTTGAGTCGCACAACTGTGCACTAAACTATGTCAGAGCAAAGCTCTTTGTAATAATTCTCTCATTACTGAGCTGTAGACTGGCCACGAAGGAGGGGAAATATCCTTTCTTGGAGTATTTAAACCATTAGTCCAGCTTTACTTAGATGAAATTGTCTCTCCTGTCTCCTTCCAGGCTCTCCATTTGTCTTTGACGTTGAACTGCCCAGTACGAACCCTTGGTGCCTGCTGGGTCGTGTATCCTGGGGGTTGATGTAGCTTCGTACCCAGCTTCAGTGGAGGCAATAAAAGCTATTATTTGAAGCGAGCAGGTAAGCGCGGCCGCGCTCTGCAGTCCATTCCTTTGTATGTCCTCAGCACCCACAGCTGTTGGGTCAAGGATGCTCTTCGTTGTATCTGGTTTTGGACTGATGTCCATGAACTCAACCAAACCTGTTTTTAAACCTGCTGTTACTGGCTGCTTTGATAAGATTGTGTAAACAAATTCCAGCCGTTCACTACCAGCTGTGTTAAAAAGTGCCTGCTTTTATCTGCATATCTCATGCTAGCCTAAGTGCTTCTCATTCTGCATCGGGGGTTTGGGGAGTAAAGGTCCTGCATTCACATTATCATCGGTGTTCATGACCTTGTAAACCTCGGTCACACTCTTCCCCAGTGCGGTGAGGAGCACATTTTATTTATTTAATTGCTGTTACAGGCAGCGATATCATGGTTCACTAGATTAGATCACTTTTCAGCAGCCCTTACTTTAATGCAGTATTTGGAAGCAAGCGTCTGGCAGAACAGCCCACTGGGCAGCAGGATAAAAAGCTTAAAACTGGTATTGCAGGGGGACTTGTTTGTAGGAGCAGTGTTCCTTGAGGAAGAGCCATGGCCAGGGAAAATTCAGCCTGGGCGGGGAAAACTGGCAGCTTAGCGGCTTGTAAAAAAATGTTGCAAAATTATATTGTGAAAATTGCTGAGTTGGTGTCCGACTAAGCTGTGGAAGATTGATTCATTCATACTTTTTACCCTGATCTTCTGTTCTGTCACCATCAAACTACATTTCTCTTCGCAGAAGCCCCTTGGGGTCAATATGTGGGGTGTGTGCCTATTGCCAGCCGGGGACCAAGCTTCTCTGCAGCAGCACGAAGGAGATCAGGAAAGATGGAAGGTAATGAAATAAATAGTTCGGTAGCAATGAGAATATTGTTACAATATAAGAGACCTTACTGTTTTTTAAACCTTTCTTTAGGTTGAATGCAACTCTGCGGCGTTCAGAAAGGCAGAGAATGCGAGGAAGTGGTGAAAACCAAGTGAAATTAAAGGACAAGTAAGGCTGGATGATTTTTTTTTTTTTAGGTCTTTTTTACACAGAAGTTCTCCATCTGCATCTCACAAACCACCTGCGAAATGTAGGAGGTTTCTGCTGGGTTACAGCCAGAAGCTCTTGTGTGCTGAATATGATGTACAATACGCCTACTCCTAAAATCGTCTCAAAACCAGTGTTACAAAAAATTCAAGAAAAACAGAAAAGCAATGAAGCCTCCTGGGCTGCATTTACCCAGTGACAAAACGCAATCAAAATGGGATTCCTCTCTGCAACAAGCCTCCCCCCATCCCAGATGACAGGCAGGGTGGGAGGGAGTCATCTCACTGAGACTCGAAGGGACGGGGCAGGGGTGAGGACGGGGGGAAAGGGAGGTCTCGGGCGGGAGTTCGTATGGAGGTGATCTGATGCTGGAGTGAGGAGAGGGAGAAGCGAGAAGACAATTCTTTGGCGTTGCACTGAGGTTAGATGAGAGATTGCGGGGAAAGAGAGAAAATGCAGAGGCGAAGGATAAGAGGACAAGTACTGATCTGGTAAAGGCTTGAGTACAGGAGAGGGAACTTGGAAGTGGCTGAGCCAAAGAGGGGAACAAGGGATGAGGTTGGGGCAGTGGGCAGAAGCCCTGGGACGATGGTTGGGGTGTGACAGCTAAGAGGAGGAATAGACCTAAAGAGGATGTGATGGAGGGAATTAATATTATTTGATAATGGCATTTGAGATAGGGTTGAAAATCCTAAGAGGAAGAAATGAAGACCAGGAAAATACAGAGACATGAAAAACGAGGCACAAAAGCATCCTTCCAAAGCTTTGAGGGAACTCAAGGGAACCAAGTTTGTTGTTTCTTTCATCTGCAAGTATTTGTGATATCCAAAAGCAAAGTTTGTGTCGCATCCCCTTTTAAGAGTTACTTCCAAAGACTAAAAAAGAAAAAACCTAGCAAAGTCCTATTTGATCCTTGAAGCTGCAGAAGGAAGCATGAAAAGTGTTATAGAATGCCAAATTAATGTCCATCTTCATGTGGATATTAGGATGCTATTATGAGCAAAATTATTTTGGTTTTTTTTCCCCCATTTTGTGTCTTTTTGCCTTTTTTAAAGTCTTTAAAAACTGTAGATGACAGGCAATATGTTACCCAAAGTCTCATCCCTTAAAACTTGATTTCTGCTGAAACATAGTAGAAGATGCTTATTCCACCTCTCTGTCACCTTGCCCATGGAAGTCCTGGCTCCTTACGTATGGATGCAGTGCGTGGAGAGTACGTCCCACCTGCTGGAGTCCCTACGACTGTATCTGCACTAAGAAATGCTCTTCCAATGGGATTTAACAGCCACGGGTACTGAAAAGAAGCTGTTGGTTGCATTTATGTGTCTTACGCATGTGTCTCATTCTTGCTCTAATAAATGTAGAGGATCTTCCTTGCGCTGTCAGCTCCTACTTATCTGCGTTTATAAAGCTAAGTTAGCCTTGATCTCCCCACTAACCTGCTTTCTGCAGGAATCTGTGTGTTAGCTTACGCAAAAAATGCAGTGAAGAAACACATAGAAAGTAACCGAAACCATCAAGTCTTTTAAAATGGAAGCCCGTCATGTAGTGGTGGTCTTGTTTGGGGTTTTTTTCCAGCCTTTAGGTACTAGCTGTAGTTGTTGTGAGCTAATGAAGGAGGTGTGCGTGGCTGAGGAAGGGATGGCACAAGGAAGAAGTTGCTGGAAGTCTGCCTGGGTGACAGATCCATCTATTTTCTCCTCTCAGAGTGTCACAGACACTCTAATGAGAGAAAACGCCCATCAAACTCCACAGCTTCAGTTGGACTTTGGAAATGAAATGAAGGTACGTTCAGGCAGGGAAAATATCAAGATTGTGCAGTCATACTATGGCTTTTATTCTTTTTTTTTTTTACTAACTTATTTAAGGATTTTTTTTTAATAGAATCTTCTTCTATGCATTTCATAGCATAACCCTCCACAAAACATAGAAGGGGGCAAAAAATATCCTGCTGTGATAAAATTTGAAAGTGGAATGTTTTCAGAAGCCAGGGGAGTCATGATGGGGGGAAGTGATGCGAAATTTCTTTTGACAAGAAGTTGACAACAGACGAGACTGAAGAGATTTATGCATGCTTTGGGAGGAAAAACCTAACCCGATACATCTGATAGCTGACTTGGGATGAGTCATTCACTCTTTATTTGCAGTGAAAAGCTACTTTAATGACTTTAACATTTACCCATTAAATTCGTCTTCTTGATCTGTAATTCAAAATGCTATATCAGCTCCTCGAAGGTTAGGACACACCTTTATTTTAACATGGAAGCGGATCACCAAGTTGCTGCGTTACCGTGCTAATCTCAGCGCCGGGTGGAAGGTCTTAGTCAGGACCAACCTTCTGTAGGAAAAAAGGCTGGTGCCAAGGCACTTCTGGTGGAAGATATTTAAAATAATTATTTCTGATGCTGAGTCATAGTGTTGTCACAGCGCTATTAATAATAAACTGGGAGAACATTTGTCTTGCCATATGGGATGAGACTAAATAATCCAACGTCTGCCTCTGGTATTGGATGGCTTTATAGAATGTTATTGCGTGAGGCATATACATTTCCACTTCCCTCCTCTCCCTCCTTAAATGCACCAGATAGATTTTAACTATCTGAAGAAATGGAGTGTTGTTGGAGAGAGTTGACTTGATTTCTTTTGGAGGCCATGGCAATTGTTGAGGCTTCCTTCTCTGCCTCAGACACTCGCAAGGAGATTTAGTTTAACTGTGTTAAATTCTGTGCACACGCTTATATTCAGAAATAAAACGTCTTTAATTTGATTTTACCTCAAATTGCTTGGGAAGCCAGGTAAAGAAAATTGAATCAAGGTATTTTTAATTCTTAATACAAATGTCTGAATAATGGTTTAATGCAATTTAGTTTAATCACTTCAGAAAGTCTTTGGGATTAACCCTTCTGCTCCTGCGCTGCCAAACTTTGCGAGTGCTCGATGGACACTCTTTATATGGCATTAACAATTCAGAAGAAATTTGGCACTAACCGTGAATTCCGTATACGTATTCAGATGAAAGCATTTAACTGCATGGTGACCCGTAACGAATCCTCGCTGGGTTTTGTCGGTGACGTTTGCCACCGTTTCAACGCATTCAGCTGAACCGCACTGAGCAACCGTGGGGGTGACGCACAGATCTTAGACAAGTCTCTCTCTGCCTCTGCGTTAAGATTTCAAACCATACAAGGCTTTGCCTGGTAGGCCAGAGAAGAGCATGAAGCTAACCTCCTAGGACGGGCTTTACGAGGCAGCTAGAAGAAAGTCCTGGTTTTGCTGAGCCACACAAACCCAGCCTAAGCTGCCCCGGGCTGGCGCTGAGCAAACAGCTGCGCTCACGGCCTCTTGGCAGCTTGTAGCACATGTCTGCTTGGGTTTAAATTAGGTGTCAGTGCCCCCCCCAAGCTTAAACTTCAGTTTGGCCATTTAGGCTGTCTTTCCTGATAAATGCCCCTGCGGTACATCTTCCTGAGTTTATTGTCTCCAGAAATGCTTCCTATAGGAGAGAACAGAATTCCTGTGCCATTTTATGCCACCTGAATTTGTCATCCTCATCCTCCAATAGGTAAGATTACCTTGCCTCTCACCCCCTTACATGTCTCTGTCGTTTGTGCCACCTTCTTCAGTGTGTCACCTATCCCTGGAGGAAGCCTTAGTCTTTCCCTGTTCTACTAAACTTCCTAAAATCGCCTTCCCCTGTAAAAAATTGGTGCCAAATATATTTCGTAGCCTTCCTGTCCTTAGGCATTTGGCAGCTATCTTAAAAATAAGATTGTATAAGGATTAGCAAAGTCAACTGTCTGTAAATATTCAAGATGACTTAGCTGATGGGGAAGATGTAAGGCAACACAGTGACTAAAGCAAATATTTAAAATAGAAAAGCAGCGCAGTACAGTTGCTTTCTAGCTCAATCAAATAAAATTCTTAAACAGCTATCCTGGTAAATTAAAAAAAAAAATCAGTTTATTCATATGCTGAGATAAGATGAGGGAGTTAGATTTTAAGCTGAGGGATTTGCTATCGTAATTTAAGCTGTAACCCTCTGCTTTTTGCTAACATTGTAGATATCTTTGCACAGTACAGTTCAGACACAGCATGTTTAGCTGAGGACTATAGCATCACGCTATTGCCAGGCATGAATAAATCCAGCTTCCATGTTTGTCTGAAAACTGTACTGGGAAAACCCATTAAAAGAAGGAAAACTGAATTAGGATTTTATGATGGTTTAGAAAGCTGCAAGCCTGAGATAAAGAATTCACCTCTTTTTTTTTTTTTGTGAATAGGCACAACATGCATCTCCGGACAAGCCTGCATTTACTTTAGTGAAATGTGGTTTAAAATGGATGTGGATGGGAAATGGAGAATATCACCATTTCTAATCGTGCTGCTGCCTCGTTAAGGGTAGACAACATCTTGATTCTAACTGAGAAATTATTCTTTTTCTGGTGCAGGAGGACGAACCTCAGGCTGGCTGAATGAAATTTTCCTTATACGAACACTTCAGTGCTAATGGCAATAGCAACGAGGAAACCAGCAATTTCATACTGGGGGATGCTGCTGAGGAAACATTGACATAAGGGCAGGTAATTAGTGCTGCTGCTTCCATTAAAATTATGGGGGAAAAAACCTGAAATGGAGTCACTGGAGCAAAGGGATTTTTAAATTGCAAAGGAATCTTATTTACACTGTGAATCCAGCTGAACTAAGCACGCTAATCAATATGATGGGCAAATTCTATTAACAATACAAAAAAAACCCTGACCGAATAATGAAATTATAGCAAAGAAGAGTAAATATTTTGAGGAAAGGGACGAAGCTGACAGAGCCTGAGATGGTCAGTGAGGTGGAGTAACTGCTCTTCAGCTTTTTTCTGCCTCTCTAAAATAATCAAAGACATAATAATGCATATCAGTTCTAGCAGTATAAAACCTTTCACTGTTGCCCAAATGAGATGGGGCATATGTGTGGGAAATGGGAAGAGAAAAATGAATCTGTTTGAACACCAAAAAGAATGTGATTCAGCTGAAGTTGGAAGAAAATTTCAGGTCAGCCTTGCGGATCCTTGATGAATAATTCTAACAGAAAATAGACCTCAGCGGACCCAGTTTTCTTTTTGATGTAGCACCAGTGAAGCCCAGCAAGTTAGAACAATGATAAGTTTGACACAGACTCTTAAACGAATGTATGTGGAATTAGCTGACTGGCGGGGGTTTTTGCAAATTCCAGGTAGCCTCTTTATTAACAGAATGGCGATTTATTCATTTATTTATTACCTTTTCTAGCAATGGCATTTTTTTTCTTCCAACTTTGAATGATGTTCTTTGATTTAATGGAAAATTCTGAACCTCTTTTCAGGTCAGGGATTGGCGATTGCTCTTTTTATGTAGTGCCTGGAATGATGCGTTCTTGATCTTGATTGGAGCCTTTCACGGCCTCAAACAAATTGAACTATTTTTCTTGCTTATACCTTTGCCCTTGTGTCTGGGGAACTGGGAGAGGGAGTAAGGACTGGTTTGGGCACAGTGGCCTGCGTGCTGGGCAGAAGATGAATGAGTGCATGAGAATTAACGTGTTTGGTAAAAAAATAGAGGTTTTCCATACAACATTGCCAGTTGCAGAAAAAAAAATCTATTTGGTTTAATCTGCCTTTTATTTTTTTTTTTCCTTGCTGCAATCAAATAAAATGCAGGGTTTAGTTTTGTGTCAATATGAAAATTAATTAGCATAAATCGTAAACTCACTCTCTTTCTGAGGGTGTTAAGGTTTCTTGTTATTTCCCTTTTAAATGGAGTCCTAAAGGAGAAAAAATCAGATACCGTGGCATAAATATTACATTATACTTAACCGATTTATATTTATAAAGCTAATTCCACTTCTTAATGCAATTCAAACAGGAAAAATACTTCTCTGTTAAGGCTGGTTTAGAAGTTGGACCAAGCATGCCGGAACAGTCAAAACAAACTGGGGTTTCTGGCCTGATTGTCTCATTTTTTACATGGCCTCTTCCCATTCTCTCACGTTATTTTTCTCAGTTTAGGAACATACTCCAGTGAATTTCTTCTTGGCTAAGAAAATAACTGTGCAAAATACACAGTTGAGGTGAGAGCTGCCTCTGACCTTCATGCATATTATATTACAGAGCTGGTCAACTTAGAGCTCTGGCATATTGGAAATTTAGCCCTTGACATTGTCTCTGTCTTGAGATGAGGACACGGGGAAATTGAAGGGTTTTTCACAGCGGAACATAAATGGCTGGCACAACAAGGCTGATCCTTCTCAGTCACTTTGCTACCGGATAACGTCATAGGAGGTCAGGGGTGTTTCCTGACATAATGTGAAGTGCGTCAAGTTACAGCAGGGATTAATGAGGCCCTCGAAGAGCTTGGTTTTTCATGGCCTCTTTCATTCACAAAGGGAGCTGGTTGTTAGCTTTCAGGGATTTAAATATGAGATTCTTTAATTGAGATATCTGGTGGGCGCAGCTGTTGAGTATGGGTTAGCTGTATTAAGAGCTTTCATGAGCCACAAACTGGAAACTCTCACCAAGCAGGAGGGAGGTAGGAGCTAGTCAGATAAACAACATCTTAACTAGCTCAGAAGCAGGACAGGAAACTATAAATATGAAATATGACCTGGGAATAATTTCTAATTGATTGCAATTTGCAGCAGAGCAAGGGAATGCAGGTGGGGTCTGACATCTGGCAGAGCCACCTGTAGCAGTGACTCGGGGCTGTTTGTTCTACGGGATGAGCTCAGATCGCAGTTCCAGGTACCCAGACAAGTCACTCAGGCTATTAATTCTGCAAATGTAGATGTTGCTGTGTTGCGAAGGAGATGGATTAGAGTGAGAGCTCTGGAAATTTCCCTTACAAGACCTGCCTAAGGCCAAGTGTAGTTCTTCTTGTCTGGCACAGAGAAACGATGGCTTTTTGGGTCTCTGGAATCGTACTTCTAACGTGTAAAACTGTGACATCGCCCACCTCAGAGGCTGCAGAGGGGACTAACACTTGTAGAGAACTGATGCTGACTGGACAGAAAACTGCACAGTTGTGCAGTGTTTGGCTGTCAAAGAAAAAAAATGGATAAATATTCAAAAAGGAAGAAAGTGCATTCTTTTAGACTGTAGTAAAAAGGTTGCCCAGAGAGGTGGGAGATGCCCCATCCCTAGATACATTCAAGGCCAGGCAGGATGGGGCTCTGAGCAGCCTGCTCTAGCTGAAGATGTCCCTGCTCACGGCAGGGGGTTGGGCTAGGTGGCCTCTAAAGGTCCCTTCCAACCCAAACCATTCTAGGATTCTGTGATATGGGTTTTGCTGTAGCCTCTTCCTTCCATCTATAGTCATCCATGCTCCCCTGTCCCATCTGCTGCTGGTGTTTTCTTCTGTGGTAGGACAATATCTTATTCATTCATGATAAGGCAGGAACATGTAGTAGCTGTGAATACCCAAACACCCCGCATGAGAATTAGCTGTCATTATCAAACTGTAATGTCTCTGAATGGGTGTAAATCAAAAGTTTTAACCACGCCAGGACAGGTTCTTGTGTGCTGGCTGCAGGAGTGTACCCGGACATCTGCGCGGGTGAACCTTTGTTCCAATGGAAGCTGCTTGCATGTGGTCGTGTTGTGGTCCTCAGGCAGAGAATAAAGGAAAGTTGGGCACAAACATGCCTCAGATTAATGCTGCTAAAGATGTCAGAAGGCAGACAGGGACCATCTGTTACAGAGCAGGTTCTGCTCCCCACAGGCACTGAAATAAAGGTTTCCTTTGGCTCACTGCTTTTGGCTCCCTAGGGTTTCTGTTTAGGACTGCCCTTTTGCTCATCATCTGAGGGTATCTTTGATCCCAGTAAGAGTAACCATGTTTAAACTATTTTTTTTTTCTCTCTTTAATCAGCCTCTCTCTCTTTTCAAGAATGCGGTTAGATACTACATCATTTTCCTACACCAGTCTTTGAGTCCCTTATTTTATTTAACAATCCTGTGATACAGCTAATACAGCATCTCGTGTTGGATAATTTATTTCCTCTCTGGCATAGAAAGCCATTAGCCTTAACTATTTATTCAGTAACATTTTTGTTCTATTTAATAGTGTCCAATCCATCTCTGGGATTAGCAGTGTGAATGCTGAGCAAGCGTTTGCAAGTTTTTCCCAAAGGCCCAATAGAAGTTCATATTTTATGTAAAATATAAATTGTAAAATATAATATATTTTACAATTGTAATGCAGAGTTATTCATTGCCTATTCAAAAAATAAGCATTTGTCACAGCCTTGACTACTGTAATTTTGCCATATTCCAGCGTAGCTGCCCAAGGTTACGCTGGTCAGAGCATCATTATTCTGCTTCCCTGTTGTGACTTATAAGCAATTGAATTGGGATCAGGGCAGGGGCAGCAAGAGATTGGCAAGGACATCTCACTGCCTCTAATTCACCGGAATTGCGTGAGCTCTTTACAAGATCCAGTTTATACTAAATCACGGCAGTCAGCCTCAATAGCATGGGTACTTTCAACAAGGATCTTAGTGTATCTGCTTGGTAGATAATAAAGTAATAGTCAGAGAACCCAGATTTAGGTAAAAAGTTGCACCCCTTTACATGCTGGATTGAACTGGTAATGTGTACCTAGAGCTTAGGGCGTCACACGTCAGAAAGACTGCGTGAAATAAACCCAGCGCCCCAAACACAGAGGGGCAGCAGGAGGCTGGGGTCGCCTCTGCTGTTGGCTGGGCTGCTGGAAGCTGGCAGGGGGCTGGAGAAGACCCGGAGCAGAGGAAAGCTGGCTGGCACCATCAGCAGCCCGCACAAGGATCAGGCTCGTTTTTCAAGGCACCTGCTGAGCTGGAGCTGTACGTACCCTGCCCTCCTGGTGCAAGGCATTATAAAATACGCAACAGATGTGTGCTCCTGCCTGACCCCCTAAATGTTGCTTCCAACTTCACTCCCTCATCTCTTTTTCCAGGCTCACGTCAGCAACCCCTTCCTAACCTCACAGACCTGCCACTTCTCATGCGGGAGCCTTCAACGCCCCGGTGCCAATCGCTGGCGAGGCCTCTGGCCATGTTTCCACCTTATGAACTTCCTTAGGGAATTGGAGGTGTAAGTAGCTTTGTTGCCTTTTTATTATAGCTCTGAATTCCCTCCCCCATATATTATATTGACTTTATAACTGCCTTAAATTTCATAAAGCATTTTGGCATCTAGAATGTGTAAACATTCAGTACCATTTTAAAAATTAAAATTGGAAAAATTTCTAAAGGTCACAAAAGAGGGAAGAGAGCTTGGGGAAGGTGTGAGCGTAGGCATCTGGACACTCTCCTGGGCATTGCTGTAGGCACCGGTGCGATGGTGAGCGTGTCCCTCTGAGCAGCCGTGGAGTGCGAATGTCCATCCCACATAAAGGGCACAATGAGAATTCTCTCTTCCAAGTGGCAGATTTTGCTGAGGCAGAGGAGGTGGCTGTCTCTCAGTTTGTATTTTTAAGTGCCTATGGTAGTGCAAACTGGAGCCTACAGGCTTTTACCCCCTCTTCAATATATAATTACTGGTTCTATAGCATAATGAAAAGTGTTGCAAAAATTAAACCTTGCCATACAATGGCAAATGTAATCATTTTTAAATTGATTTTCTTCTGCAAATAATTTCAAAATACTGAGATACATCATCTGCAAGAAATATACGCTGAGATGTAAGTTCATTTGCAAAAAATTTGTAGGCAGCTGGTGATTCCTTAACAGCATGTAAATTGTAAATACCATAGTCAACACAAACTTAAAATTAAAATTTGTTTTCTACCACATTCCTGGTAATAAGGGCTTGAGTTTTTACCCAGGGAAATAAAAAATAGTCCTGAAAAGACTCAATGAGCCTTCTCAAGACAGTAAAGTATTATTATTTTTCTACTATTAATTTAGTAGCAGCAGAGCCTCACCAAGGGAGAAGGACACTGCCACCACCGTATCCTCTAGATATCGTGACCTAGGCTAGTTTTCTAAGGCTACATGTCTAGACAGCCACTTGCTGCTTTTTGTGTCGGTAGTAAGGTGGTTACTGATAGTATCCCGGGCGAAGCTGCCGTAATGACAAATACCCCAGGACTCCACACTGCAGAGGGATATTCTCCAAACACGTCTGTCAGTTCTCGGCCGGAGCAGAGATAAGAGTTTCTCCTGCATCATGCTCGGAAACCTGCAGCGTTGTACCAGCTGCTTGCAAGAATACAGAGCGAGGTGGGGCAAACCGAGTGGTGGGTTCACGTATAAATGCCTTTCCTCTTCACTACCTTCAGCGCTGGTACAGATGCTCTCCGTTCACAGCTCAGCTGCTGGCTTCACGTGTTGGCTGACATCAGCTCAGTCTGCAAGTCTCTTAATGGTCTTAATATCTTAATGCTGACAACCACCTGCTAACAGCCTTATTACTATTATTAAGTAAGGGAGACTGCCAGTTTTGAAATAGAAAAAAAAAAAAATCAGCTTTTTCATCATGTTTGCCTCAACTGGACCAGTGTGAGGCTGCCAGAAGAGGATCCTGACACCACAATGTTCCTCTGCCTGTAGCGAAATTACCCCTTCCTCCCCATTCTGCTCCCGAAATGTGTCTCCTGGACTAAAAGTGTCTAGAAAGAGTTGTGAACATAACTGGTTTTTCTAGTTTGACCACTGAATTTTCATTGAAATATGAAAATATGTTCAGCTTGGGTCAAGATGATTTTCTCTTTTCTTTTTTCTTTTTTTTTTTTCCAACTGGCTGTGATAGATTTTTTCCTAGGTATAAATTAAGGAGGCAAAATCCATCCAGTGGTTCCCAATGACTAGAGAGCCACCCTAGTGCCCCAGCTTTCAAGTTTATTACTCTTCTGCATACATAGAAAGTGCCTGTCTCAAATTTGAGAGCTCCTCTCTGTGTTATTGCTGCTGATTCTTTTCCCCTCTGATTTACTTTTTCCTTCGATTCTCAAAAATGAAAATGTCTTGCAGCATTCTGTCTTCCTTGAATTAAAGTCAATAACCACTTTTTCTGACATCAAAGATCACACTTTCAATCAGATTATTTCATTCAAGTTGCCTCCTATGACCTCTCCAGCTTTTCCCCAGTACTTATTGATCACTGTTTAATTCTGGTTTTCTCCTTTGTTGCACTAAAAGAGATTTCAGTGAGCAGCCCTAACTCAGTGCTCCTCAATGACGTATCACCCCCTTTTGTGGTGTTTCTTGGGGTGCTTGGTCAGCTAACACAGCATTTGAGCCCTGAAAACATTTTCTTTCATTAGAAGAATGGTAAATGCTGTGAAACCGGCTTCAGAACTAAGTCTAGGAGACTTAGATCTCTAAATGAATCGATGTTATCTTGAATATCACAAATATGATGTCTTTAGGTCAAAGCTTAAACAGTGGGGTTAAAATTACACAGCTGCCGAAAATTAAGCCCTTGCACATGTGCATTTTCGGCTCTCTGGACAGTAAATGTAGTTCTTGCGACGGGATCTCCATAGTCTAGTGTGGTGAATTACGATTTGTGTTGCATAAATCCTTTTTCAAAGCTGAGAAGACCGGCAGATGCTGAGAAGGACTCCTCTGAATTGACTGTCGAATAGAAAATGATAACATTTTTGTATGACTGTGTGAAAATGTAACTTATGTCAAGTTCTGATGAGCAACGAAATCAGAAGGCCCGTGTGCTTAATAACTGTTACTTTTTGTCCTAATGCATAATTCAACTAGATTAAAGGAAATCCCTCGGCTTTATAACTTGCTAGACAGTTGTTTAATATACTGCTTTTGTTGGTGAGCCATACTATTACTGGATAATTTGTAAAATAGCAGTTTATCGGGCTGATCAAACGGGGCTAATTTTGGGCACTTACATTTTCAACTTCAGTGGTTTCTATTCCTTGATTGTAAAATTAATCTCCAAGTAACGGAGAGCTTCCGTGCTGTAAATCCTGTAGATGGCAATGTTACACTGGTATAAAAATGAGTGGCAAACGTACATCTCAACAGCTTCACTCTTTATTAATCAGTGAAGAAAGGTGTTAATAGCAATTCAAGGTACAGTCGCTGAAACTGCTGCAGAGGTAAATATCTATAAACACATCATTAGCAGTAAAACGTAAGCCTTATTGGATCTCTGTTGTTTGTTCTTATATGGACTTCTTGAGGAATCATGCTTGCTAGGGATTTTTGCAGCAATTTTGTATATGGTTCAAGAGCAGCCAATTTGCCCAAGTACTTACCTGGTTAAAGCAGATGCCATCCCTTTGAAGGGCTCATCTTCATCTAGGAAGGCTGTCTTTGTTCCAATTAAACCCAGGGCATTCTGCTGGACCAGCTCTGACCTTCTCCTGGCAATAATAGTAAAATTTTTATCAGTTTTTACTTACTTCATGGACACCTTTTATTCCATTTACTTGCTTTTTTCTAAATATTGTGTGGAGTCTCGTTTTGCTTCATAGACAGTTTCATCGGTTCCTTTGTATGTAGGTTTTGATCCAGCCACATGCTTAAGTATCTGTACATAAATGGCTGAATTTTCATAGCATGGTGGACTATTCAGAAACAGAAAGTTACACGTATCTTTAAGAAGCTTTGTTTTAAACCACACACTTTCACCCTCACTTTCTTAAAGACACCATGTGGTTTGGGAAAATATTCAGTCAGCTCACACAACAACTGAGTGGGTTGGGAATCCAGTCGATGCGCTATGCGAGTTAAAAATCCAGTCACAGAGCCTGCATAGCAAATATTCAAAGCGCTATCCAGGACAGAGAGTTTATGAGCGATCATTAGGCAGAAATATATGTGAACAAACCATCTGTTCTGTAACTTCAAATAATGAACAAAGTGGCCAAAGAAGTTGGCACAAAGGAATTCTGTAAACCAGCGACGGGCCTAAATTAACCAAATAAATTATTCACGCTGAAATTCTCATCCAGATTAACAAGCATAGAACTGAAAGGATATTTTTTGAGGCCAGGTCTTAAAGAGTTTCATCTAAAGGAGCCACTAGAGTTCTGTAAGCATCACCACGTCGCAACTTTATTTGCCGTCATGAGGAATGCAGTTGTGGAACAGAGGGTTTTATTTGGAGGCCTGAGTAACAGCCTGCATGTCACAAAGCTGGATGTGACTCTTTCATTTACCGGGCGTACGGGTGATTGGGCACAGAAAATTATAAGCACTAATTTTTGACTATTAATTAATTTGACTGAATTAAAGTTTTTCGCTGAAAAGGTAGCCCACTGATTATATACACTATGGTGAAGCCTGTACTTCAGCTGGGAATCCCCTTTGTCTTAAGTGACCTTTTGCAAGTATCCCTGGGGCTTTCATTGCAATTTTGTTTGACCTTTTGTTCAAAACCAAGCTCTTCTACCCAACTGATATTTGGCAGAGTGATTACTTAAAAGGGGATTCATTGGAAAAGATTTTTAAAGGCACCGACGGGAGCGGGGCGCTGCCCAGCCGTCAGCAGCGCACAGAGCTGCCCTACCTTCTGACTCAACACACACGCTGCCCAGTACAAAGCTTTTTCCTTGGCAGACCAAAATAAGTCGGTTTAATGCTCAGGAAGAGAAACCCAGCCACCAGCTAAGGTGGTTGGATTAGAGAATCGCGCGCTCCCAGCTGCCCCGCACAATCTGCGCTAAGAAACTTAGCAAGTCTACCTGAAATGGGGGTACGCACCGTGCCTGCCGCTGGGCAATGGGGGTGGTATGCTTTGCTGGAGATAAAGAAAATGTATCTAGGAGATCGATACAAAGAGGAAAGGAGTAAGTCCATCTCTCGCTCCCCGCTCAGTTGCTGGCTGGCATGACGTAGTACACGGGGGGGAATTGCATGTATGTACGAATTTGGTAGAACAACGTTTGAGGAGGAAGCTGTAAAACAGTTCAGTGCTGGTGAGGCTTGCTTTGCAGACTAGTGTTTTATATGCGTACTTTTTTTTTAACCTTCCAAGTGAATTCCCATCTAATGGTAACAACAAAAATGCCTCTAAGGCTTTGGGCAAAGTCTGTAGTTCCGTGACTAAAAACCACACACCTGACACAATCACACTTCTTTTTTGGCACTGCGCATTTCCTTAAAGCCTGCACCAAACGGTCAGGGTTTCCTTCAGTTTGCCAGCTTCCAGACCAATTCTCCTACTGTGGCGTCAGGTTTTACATTTTTATATCTCCAGTCACATCTATGACTTTACATGAGCAGCAACTTGAGGAGAATCGGTTCCTTCCTTTTGATTTTGTCCGAATGCTTTCTTGTATTCACGGAAATACGCTGTTGTTGGAAATGCAGGAGAACTGTAAAGTGATATTTCTGCTCAGGATAATTCTAGTTTCCTTCTCTTTCTTGACTGCATTCTGATCTCCAGCGGAGTGACTGGTTAAAAAATAAAGCTCCCTGCCAAAGTACATTTTCCTGTAAACCAGTTTCTCCGCTGTGATCCGGCTGTGGGCGGGAGCCTGCGCCCTGCTGAAGGCCGGCCCCACCGCAGCGAAACGAGGAGACTGAACGTAACTAGTGGGGGTTCTTCCTGGACAAAGGGGTGGTTTAAGATGTTTTTATTTCAAGCTCAAGTAAACTTGAAATTGTGGCCAGCTACATTCTGGTGAAAGAGTCAAACTTCAGCTTTTTGTTTTTAAAATTACGTTTTGTCTGTTTACTAGGACTTTTCCATTTCCTATGGGTGTCATAGCACTAGTGAGCCTTTAAGTCAGTTTTGGGCCTAATCAGCCGACGTGTGCCTTCCCTTCAGCTTCGGGTGCCTGGCTTAGCAGCGAGCCCTAACACCACCATAGCAACGGTCTTTCAAACCTCAACCTCATTTCACCGAGAACCTTTTTTATGCCGCTCAAACGCCATTAGCCTAAGTGATGTAGTAAGGTATAAAGGAAATGAGAACCTAACTGGTCATAAGATTAGATATGATGTGTTTATAATATGTCTCAAGGCTCATTTAAATAAGAGGAAGTCTTTCCTTTGCCTTCAGTGTGTTTTAACTCAGGAAATTACTGTGAAACCAGGTAAAGATGAGAAATCTGTAACTGACGGTCTCTTGAACCTCTGTCTGAATTTGGAAATGAGTCTTCTTATTTTCTGTTGAAAATAATTTCATGAATTTATCTCTTGGAGCTGAGCCACTAATTCAGCGAACAAGCAAGGAATTTAGTTTTCTATTTATGGACGGTCCTTTGAGATGAGATAATGCTTTCACACAGCTTATCAGTTGTTTTTTGAGTGGTTTTTTTTCCCCACTTGTTTCACTCCTTTCCCAGTGAATGGCTTGTTGTGATTATTTAGTAGTCAATATTTAATATTCAAGTCTTGTGGGCTCATTGTGGTAAGTCACACAATGCTGTAGCTGTCTCTGTAGTGAATAAACATAGTGGAGGAGAAGAGTTTGAAGCTGTCCCTGGGACTGTGAGAGTCTCAAGGAGAAACAGCAACTTAGAAAAGAGAAAGGGACATTTAGAAAATGTTAAAACTATTTTCTTGGCTTCACCAGCCAGGCCTTGCCTAAAATGTAATTCCTTGAGAACTTCCTACTGTAAGGTGTAATGGGAGGGTGTGGAGTTCGTCTACAATTTTCACTGTCATACTCTACACAGTAATAGCTTTGGGTGTGACGTAGGAATGTACAGCAGTCTGGTCTTAGTCTGGACCATGTAGTTTCTGGCATGGTCCTGGCCCCAGCGTTTCGGAGCAGGGTACCCACAACCTGTTCTGAAGCTCTGGAGAACATGCCGCTTTCGTACAGTGACCGAATCAAGTTCAGTGCCCAACTGCACCAGCCACGTGCATGTCCGCAATGTGGCCCCTGAAGAGTTGTTCTCATTCTGCATGCCCACAGGCACTTATTTCTTGTAACAGTGCCTTTCACACACAAAAAAATAAAAGGCAAAAGGAAGCTCACAATGGATGCCTGTGTTGTGATGGTCGCAGTTGTGCGACCTTCCCTCATCCGGACCCTTAAAAGAAAGAGAGAGAAAGGTACAAATCCAGATTTGTATGGAAACAGCATTGACACTTAACAAAATCAATAGGAGTCACGCTCCTAAATGATTATGGAAAATCTTACCTTTCTCTGTGAACGAATGCTGTCGTAATGAGTATTATGCCAAATGGCAACCATTAGACTGTTTTACGCTCTGCAAAGCTACGATGGCTTGAATGTTGTTATCGTCCTTTCAATGAGAACAATACAGCACCATAAAAATTAAATACGTTATTCCTAATTTGCTGGAAATGATCGAAGTATCTCTGTTCTGAAAGCACAAGTGTATTTCCTTCCCCATTCTCATCCTCCCCAGAAATTAAGAAATGATGGCTGAATCACTGAGAATATTTTCAGCAATAGGCCAGTTGGTAGGTGCTGAGTTCATAACGACTCCGTGCCAAACCGTGGAAGTCATTTGAGAACACAAGGTGGCTTGACAGTAGCAAACCGACGTGATAAAATTAAATATCTTAAGACACAGTTTTATTGTGTGCCTTTTGCGACAAGCTGAGAAATACCAGATACCTGCTTGTAATTATAGACAGTATCCAAGTACATTTTAAAAGGAGTGGATGTTAAAGGCATTCAGCTTTAATTACAGCCTTGTTTAAGAAAAAGCTCTAGCCTAATTGCAGTGTCATTGTTAGACTGTGGGGAAACTTCTGCTGTGGTAGGCAGCAGTGTTACATCTGTAAGTACAGGACATTTTTTTCTTTTAAGGAATGTTAAGTGTGTAATACGGGCAAAAGAGGTGAGGAAGTATCTTCGCTGAATCATCTATTCATTTCCTATCTTCCTGAATTACCATTTCTTTTCAAACACACCAGCACCCTACAGGGGCAGAATTCTTTTCAGGAATGCTAAATAGAACAAAAAAAGTTTTAGTGTTTTAAGACACACTGCCATGCTACCCATCATGTGATGTGATTTTTGGCACTGTAATAGAGGAATTATAATGATGATCATTTTTAATTTGGTCAAAACCCAATAATCTTGGTAAATATGCCTAGTAAAATGGAGCAAAAATGTGCTTCTTTTAAGCCAGCTCTTTGTGTTTACATGTAATGTAAAAGTACAATGGCAAGTGTGATAATAATGGTGTAGAAGACTCCACTTCATTGTATGATACAATTGACTGAACACTCATTATATTCAGACACATATTCATTTGGCCTGAAGTTAAGCATTAGCATTGCTTGAAAGAAGCATTATTTTTCTTAAAAAAGACATGAGTTCTCTCGCACTACCATAAAAAAAAACCCTATTCCATTAACTTTTAAATGTTAGTCCTGTTTGTACATCTCACCATTCTGAGGTGTGTATAGCATCTTCTTCCCGTTGTCTATTCAGATTAGAACGTTTCTAAGGGCTTATTTTTAGTTTTCTGTATAGAAACAAAAAAACAAACATTCTCCCCCCCCCCCCACGCCTTCTCACACTGCAGAAATATAAAAAATAATGGTACTCCTCTTTCGAAGACACCTCAGATAGAAAACTCTGTGCCAAAGTCTCTCTTCCTACTTGCTCTCGCAGGTTCAGGACATGAAGACCGCCCTTTTGCAAGTTGGAGGCTAGCTCTGATCTAGCCCTAAGCCCGGAGGGCAGAGCTCGCTCCGTATCGCTATGTGTATGCATATATCTGCCAATGTCTATTCATATATATGTTTATACAGACGAAAAGGTTGTGCAACATCAGGAACGACACCTGAACAGTGTATGGGATTAACGCTTCTCAGGTAACCTTGGCGTTGTCAATGTTTCAACCTCGGAATGTCTTATTTCACGGCTTTGGTTTTGTTCTGTCCAAATGTTAGCTGCTTATTTAGGAAAGAATATGACTAATTTCATTTTAGATTTAAGTTTTTAACTTTTCTTTCCAAAAGGATGGGGGGGAGAATTTGAAGGCAATTAGCATTGTTTATGGTCTCTAATGGAAATGCATGTACGCGGAAGATTAATTTTTTGTGAATTGTATTAAGTGATATATTTTAAGGCTGAATCTCATCTTTTTGCTTTCTTGCTATACTTTTGAACACTGAGTTTCTTTTGGACATTCGACCTTTTGCTTAAGTTTACAATTCTATGTAACTTATTAATTTTACCTAAACCTTTCAAAGTTATGTTTCTGTCCAAGTCCACACTTTTATTGACAACTAGTTGAATTTTCAGGATAAGATGACAGTCATTTGAGGTCTATAGATCTGAAGTGCCATGGATGGATTTTATTGCCCTGTGCATGGGAGGCTTTATGTGAAACATTTGATGTTTATTGCTGCTTCTCTGATCTGCATTTCTCCCTGCTCGTGTACTCCTAAGCCTTTTCACTTACAAAATGGTAATGAATTGTTTGTGTGGATGTGTGGGTTTGAATAATACTACTGGATTTGTTTTATTAGCTAAGGTAGGGACTCAGGAACTTGAAGAGCACCAACCTGTTTAGGTACTTGGGGCATATGTACAAGGAGATGTAGCCATCTCTGAAATAATTTCTGTGGATCTGGATCTTTGTGGACAAAACCAGTGTCATGTCTCGAGAAGTACATTCAAGTAATTAGAATAGACACGACATTAAAAGTGTGGTTTGTCTCAAATAATAAGATGGGAGTGTTTAATATTCTCCCAGTAATCCAGGAGAATTCGTGGTTGTGGGCAGAGCCCGCTTTGTGTGAGACTCCTGAGGATTCAGGACCATTTCTCACACGCTCCATCCTTTTTCATTCTGAACAAGTTGTGTGAATAATTAATACACTGTAGGCTAGAGGTCATAAATGGTTTGTAACAAATAATTCATGCAACAAACGTAGACTCTCTTCTGCTTCCCCAGTCTCTGCAAAGGGTTGGCCATTTCCTCGCGTAGAAATTCACTGAATCTTTTGCATTTTTTGGGGGTTGTTTTTATGTTAGTGGCACGGTATAGCTCGTAGGGCATGCTGGGCAAATAATCATTCTAGTGCTAATACTCCATAACTTACTTTAATGAATTTAACACAGTGGAAGAATCGTTAACTGCAGTCAACTGTTGATCTCAGGTTTTTACTGAAAGTCATTTTTGTGGTTTACTTGTCATGCATGATATTTGAATAATATACAGAATCACTTGGCGTGCTTAACAATAATATTGCAATACATTTTTGTAATGGCTGTTGCTAAAATACCTGTATTGGCAACTTTCACTGGTAGCTACTCTATTCTCATCTCCCTGAAATAAAGTGTTTTATTTATTTGCAACACCTGGAGAGCTATGAGAAGGATATTGTAAAAGCCCATCTGGGCAAGTGAGCAGTGGAAATATAAATTATAGTGCTGAAAGGCCATATGCATGAAGTAAAACTAGAGGAGCTTTTGGGTATTTGGCCATATATTCTATAATGTTGTCCTTTTGCCTGCCTCGAAACAATAATGTTGCTAGGTTGGTTATAAATGATATGTGGTTCAGAACTGTAGCTCCTGAAATTTTTCATTTGTTGTTTCACTCGCACGTTGTGGCTGCAGAGGGTTTGAGCCTGCTGTTAACAAAAGATGAGCACCGATTCTTAAATTTTTATCGATGACTTTGAATATCATTGGTAGAAGTCTGCCTACCCCATAAAAAGTCATTTAATATCTCTTCGTTCTCTTGGTCCTCATGTTGTAAGGTCGGATCCACACCAGTGCGATGAATGGCAGCTGCCTTCCGTGTGTGCTGGCGATGGATCCTTCCACCTCTCTTCCTTGCCTTCTCATTTCTCATGGTCTTCTTCTCATCCCCTGCTTGTCTGCTGGCAGAACCGACCTCGGTCTTTGGTCCTCAATTCAATTACTTTTTTTTTTTTTTGGAGAATTCTGCCCTGAATTCACATTGGCCAGTTCAGTTTTATCCCCCAAATCCACACCATTTTTTATTACATTTTTTTGCCTGGATTTTCATTTTTTCCTGAGACTCCTTGGGATTTGAGGATGCTCTCTGGGTAATGCCAGCAAAGCTTCCTTTGTGGTTCTTTTCAATCCATTTCCACTCCTGTCTTTTCCTGTTTTCCAGCTGGCGAACATTCTAAACCCTGGGTGAATACTGAAGGCAGGCATGATTATCGTGTTTACATGATTTTTAAAACATGGAATAATCTCAGAATTTACATTTTCAGGCGCTCTGCTTCTGTGTGGAAAATGTTGCATGTCAACAAAGGTCTGCAGAGGTATTTCAGTATAAGAAATGGAGGGTGCATCAAAACAGTCAAAGCTTTATCAACATTTGAGTCCAAATAGCCACAGGAATAATTATCTGTATACCCAGCACAGCACTTGAAAGTGTGGTAACTCAGGGAATTATAAATTCTAGAAGAAAAAAAATCTTGGCAAAGAAACCTACTGTCAGAAAAAGAAGAAGGAAAGAGAAAAATCTTTAAATGGCAAAAAAACTCCTTTCTAAACCCTGAGATATTCTTAACTTCCTGCTTTTTAACTACAGCTGTATCTTTCTGCTGCACGGGAGAGAGTGTAATTTTTTTCTTTGCAAGAAAAAAAAATACTTTAAAAAGATTTCCCACATGAGCTTTGTAATTTTATAATCTGCCTAAGAATATCCTGCTTCCTCCTGTAATTTTTCAGCTGATTAGAAGCTAACCCATGTGTTCTTACCAGCATACGGGTTTGTATTTATAGAAACAGCAACAGATTCTGTTGTAATCAAGGAACATAGATGTGCATAACTCTTTCTGGGGTCATTTAATTGCTTTGAGAGGTGAGGGGTTACTTTTTTATATATATATATTTTTTTTTACAGCCGAGGCCAACCACCACAAGTCTAGCACGGCCAATAAAATGTTGCATCAACACTGAGTTGCTTTAGCTACATAACATCCCAAATTTCAGTGCCAAAACAAACATTGCCTTCTTGTTTCTGTCCCCCAGACAGTCTCATCTCCGGTGTTCCATTCTTGTCATTGCTCAAACAGATGCTGAATGTAGGTCTGCTGCTTTGGGTATGTTTAAAGAAGACTATGCCTACACTGCTACTTTCAGAATATTTCAGGCTTCCTGAAGATGCAGCGAGTTCATTTTTCCTTTGCATACTTCTCTGTTCCTTTTGCTGTTGCATGTTCTCTGGTGTATATTTTGTCAAGGCTGTTGTTTGTGTTTCCCCAGCACCTGCGTCTTAAAAGATAATGGTGCTAAGCATCAGAAGCAGGTTGGTTTCTTACACTGGGCTGCTTTTGGAGGCCTTTTGAGCCAAGGCACTGCTGAAAGCTGAGAGTTGTGGTTTTAGGAGCTGAATTCTTGATGCATCTGTCCTAAACTAAGGACTTTATATATTACCTGGACAGTAATTCTTTCCTTTGTTCTACTTTGTGTATCACCCACGGTTCCACTTGTATGTCTTTAACTCAGGAGCAACCCAATGTCCAGGCAATTCTTGAACATTCGAAGAGGTCATCACTAAACAAGGCAACTAAAGGGTTTGTGAAAGACAATGTGTCACTTACCAGAGCCTACTTTAAGACCTACTGAATTTAACAAAGGATTTAGACAGTAACTTCTGTTAGTTTTGACCTTCTGCTTTCACATCGCTAATGGCTTGGTTAGATTTCTACAAGTTTTAACAGAAAAGACTTTTTTAACTACCTCTGTACTTGGTGCCATTAAAAAGGCAAGATTCTGCGATTTCCTTGCTGTGCTGGCTGCCTACTCAGCAAATTGGCACAGATTTCTTTACAGTGTTTTACACACACCCTCCCCGCCCGATTGAGTGAGCTCTGCAGTCGCTCCATTTCTAGGTATTTCAAGACCAGAAGTATGTGAATGCTGTCTTGCTACGAGCTTTTAGTGTGTAATCACATCGAGTTGGCTTGGGCACTCTCAGCCATAGCAGTGCTGATTTCAGTGCAAGCCAGCAATCTAAATATTTGCTCTGCTTTTCAGAAGGGTTTTGCAGTCCAGACTGAGCTGCCTTTTTTTTTTCCTCCCCTGCAGCTATACTGCTCTCAGCTACTTTGCTGAAGGCTGAGGCAGGTGCATCTAGCCAGGCTTCAGTCTCAGCAGAGACTGCAGTGTAAGCAAGACAGAGACTCAACATTCAGAGTTATGCTCATGAATTTTCAGTTATGTCATTTGACCACCTTCAGGATTAAGTGCAAAACCAGCTACTTCTTTAGTTCGCTAAAGTGCAAATGCAGCAACCTCCAAACACCATGAAAGAAGATACTGTCGGAAAATTCTCAGTGTCGTTTGGGAGGCTTCGCCACTCCCTTAGTAATAATTCTTTTGAAAGGTCTTTCTGGTAGACCTTGAACAACAACAACCAAGATGACATTTACCATCTTAACTCTTCCTTGAGAACATGCCTGTTTGCTTTTTGACTGCAGTCCCTTGAACTCCTGCGTCGCTCTGCTGCTTTCTGTGCAGCCAGGGACAGCGTCTGTGCCAGCGTTCAGCCTCAGAGCACTCAGTGACATGGTGTTTGCCATCAGCGAAACGTGGGACTGAGCAGAGACAGTCTAATTTGCAAAGTAGATTCACCAGCCAAACAGAGAAGGTTTGAGGAGAGGAGGGAATGATAAAAACCCCTCAGATTTTCATCCTCTTTGTTAGCTTCTGGGTATGTCTGAAGCAATCAGAAGGAAATGTAATTTCAAGTTGACAGTTTCCCTTTAAAAAAACCTTAAAATGCCCTGTGCATCAGTGCTGATTGTGAATAGCATTCTCTTTTTTTTTTTTTTTTTTTAAGAGAAATATCTATTAATAGATCTCTGTAACAACAATTGCTTACCAGTTTATGCTTATGGCTTATCACTAAAACACTCAGGAGGACTTGTGGTAAAAACTGTGAAGTTTATATAATTGCAACTAGAGGCAAAGCTTTGCTTCAGGGTCTGCTACACTATAAAAATTCGTGAGAGCAAAAAATAATGATGTAATTCCAATGACTTGTTCTAAGGGGTCGGGTGATCTTGTTTGACCCAACAAGACCTCACTTCGACAAGCAGAGAGCTCCTTGTGATTAATACAGTGCTCTCACTGGTCTACCCTGTAATGATCTTTTGATCTTAGTCATGTATTTTCAGTGGGATGTGATAATTACAGTAAAATTAAATATTTTAACTCTTTTTGTGTGTGTGTGCTATCTGTAGTTATATTTGTGCAAGTGTTCCAATGTAATATCACGGAAAATTACCACGGTGACAAAACAGCAAACATCCCATATTATTACCTTGTGCCATGGGATTTCAACTAAACTAGAACTCTTTACAGTTTAGGAGAGCTGCCAGTCCCCCGGAAATTACCATTTTAATTGGATTGATCATAAACACTTTGCTCTAGCTGTAATACTAGACTGAAGAGATTAAATCTATTTAGCCATAGTTTGGGGAAAGGGTGACCTTTCAGCCAGTTTTGTTATAACTGAAAGTTACTAATTTTCCTGACTGGCGCTTGATGCATGGAAATGTGATGTGAAATTGTAATATTAGAAATGGTACTTTTGTTTAAATATGGAAATGTAGTTGGTAAATACACATTTGCCTCGGCACCGGGGAGGCCCCACCTCGGATGCTGGGCTCAGGTTTGGGCCCCTCGGGACAAGAAGGCCCTGGAGGGGCTGGAGCGTGTCCAGAGAAGGGCAGCGGGGCTGGGGCAGGGTCTGGAGCACAAGTGTGCTGGGGGGCGGCTGAGGGGGCTGGGGGGGGTTTAGCCTGGAGAAGAGGGGGCTGAGGGGAGCCCTTCTCGCTCTCTGCAGCTGCCTGAGAGGGGCTGGAGTGAGGGGGGGGTCGGTCTCTGCTCCCAAGTCACCAGTGACAGGACGAGAGGGAACGGCCTCAGGCTGCGTCAGGGGAGGTTTAGGTTGGATATTAGGAAGAATTTCTTCACCAAAAAGGTTGTCGAGCTTTGGCACAGGCTGCCCAGGGCAGTGGTTGAGTCCCCATCCCTGGGGGTATTTAAAAGACTTTTGGATGCGGCGCTTAGGGACGTGGTCTAGCGGTGGGCTTGGCAGTGCTGGGTTAATGGTTGGACTCGATGATCTTAAGGGTGTTTTCCAACCTAAATGATTCTATGATTAAGCGATTCTATGATCTATTATTCTCACTAGTATCATTAAATCTTATTAATCTGAAATTATTATAATTTATTTTAAATGTATCACGTTTTATTACTGATTATTATTAATATTGGGGAAAACACAAATGGTTAATACACACATACACACACAAAATCAACTTACTTTTAAAGGAATAAATAGCAAGTATCTTTTGGCCTTAAAATTTCCAGAGCCTATTCTCCTTTCTCTGAATTATTCTGTTTTAAAATTGCCAGTAATCTAGATGTTATATAAGGCCTTTTTGTCCCGCCAGCATGCCCATCTCCTTTTGCAGTGCTCTTTGCTGCCTGTGGTCTTTGTCAGCACAAGCACAATGGAGAGTCCAAGCTGTTTCCTTCAGTCTAATTAACCCCAGTTCATTACAGGCATGTTTGGTGTCATACTTGCAACCTTTTCTTCTTTTGTTATTTAAATGAATAACTTGATTTCGGCATTTGCTCCGTGTGGGCTCTCTCAGATAACGTGGCTCTAGTCATTATAATGACTTGCTTTCCAATGTTTTCTCTTTTGTGGTTGACCTATGCCGGGAAGAATTTTGTATTTTTTACCTACCATTTTAATAAGTTTAAGCTAATAGTTTTTTGCTTGGTTGGAAAGACCAAGTCATAGTTAAAATACAGAATGCAATTCTGACATCTCCTTTCAGCATCCTTCTACGTACAAACCTAGTAGAAGCTTAAGCAACCAAAAATGGAAAAAATTAGTGCTTTGCTACCTTACTCAACAGCTTTCTTAGGTCTGTTGATTTAGCAGGTATGCCTGCGAACAGATGATGCAGTGGTTTGACTAGTTTCAGACTAGCTTCCTCTTTGCTCCTCTACATGGCAATTCTGTACTTTGTGCTATGTTTCTTTTTTTCATTTAGAAAGATTTATGATGGAAAAGACAGCTCTTCAAAGGTTTCTACTGTTGACAGAAGTGTTTAAGAGGAAAAAAACATACACAAAAATATCTAGGCTCTTCAAATTCAAGTATTGTACTCCCCTTCCTTTTAAATTTTCCTTCTTTCTTCTTCTAAGATATAACTCCAGTCAGCAATACTTCATTGACATTGAGGCTTAGACCATAACTTGGACTGTATGGGCATCATAACTGTGATTGATCACGTGCTGCAGCCAGCTTTCTTCTTGGGCTGGAATTCAGATATATAAAAAGTAAATACAACCCTCTTTACTCAACCAAACGTAGTGTAGAGATCTGGGGAAGAATGGAGTGTATGAGGCATGCAGATCCCATTACTCGCCAAATACTTCTTCTGCTCTTGTATGTGGCAGCAAGAGATTTCAGAACTGTGTGGTGACTTTGTGGATGAGCACGAGGGAAACTCTCTTTTTGGGTACAAATCTGTCAAAGTGGATTGCTGTTGAGGCTTCAAGAAGCAATTAAATATTATGTCTCAAAAGAGCAGGTTGTAGCAGAAAGGGTTAATTGTGTCTTCTAAAAAGTTATACAATACCTGGAAAAATTTATTGGGTGAGTTCTCTCTGATTGCTAATTGCATACACTATTAAGCCATAATTTTCTTTCCTTTCTCGTTTGCTCTAAGCTTCAAGGTAAAAGATGGAACATGGGATTATGACAAATTCTCTTCTGGGATCTATGTACTGGGGCTTGACTTTGATCTTCCTTTCCTCCTGCCCTTGGGGACCAAAGGCATTTTTGCATAAGGCAAATGAACAGAACTGTGGGGCTCAGAATGGCTGCGCTGATCAGAGAGAAGTTCCCTGAAAGGGCTGCCTTCTGCATTCCTGAAACACTAAAAATGTAGTGCAGGCTGCCTGGGGCTTGTAGTAGATGTGGCTTTGTGTCCTGGCCTGGAGGCTATGAGACTGGCGCGGGATGAAAGGCCCGATGGCCTCGAGTTCAAATACAACCTGTGCTGTTGAGTCGTATGAAACAGCTAATTTTTCCCCCCTTTTTTGTGTCCATTACCCACCCATGAACTGGTGGATAATATGGGGAGTTCCCAGTAATTTTTGAAAGCTGTGCTTTCCTGATAACAGTTCACAATGCCTGCTAGGAAACTAAGGCTATAGTGGGCATAGATTTCAAATAGATTTCTGCTGGAGAAGCCAATCCTGTCAATCAGAAGAGGTTGATAGCTAAGACCGCACGTTGAGGACCCCGGCTTACAGTTACAGAGCCTCCCTAAAGCAAAGTCTGTATCAGGCCTTGCTGGGTCAACAGTACAAAAAAGCAATGCAGAGCTATGTGCATTAGAGATAAGAAGAAATTAGGACCCTTCTGCAAGTACAGTTGGCTTACTGAAACTACTGGATACTAGGTTTCTTGGAGCTGTTAAATTTATCATATTCTCTGCAAGGTGTGTTAACCCTCTCTGAGAGCTGTGCAGTCGTGGAAGAGCCTGGCAGGACGGTGCTGAGTGAAATACAGACATAGGAAGGGGGGGGGTGTGGGAAGTAATCAGGGGTGGACATCTTCTATGCCTGCTGGTGAACAATACAGGGTTTGTTCCACTACAAAGTGACCTGAAGATCTACTAATTGTTTCTCCTGAGTGCTTCTTGTGTAACTGAGTGAATAACTGTATATTTGGGAAAGGCAGGGCTTTGCTTTCAGCTGCAAACTTGCCCTGTGGGATTTTGCAATTTTCTTCCTTTCACTGAGCCAGTGTTCTTCTGTAACTATTTCTTTCTATTTCTTTTGCTTTTTGACTAGGGTAGAGGAAGGAAAGGGAGGCCTGAGGATGCTTTTTATTACATGCATTATGTCTAAGCAATGAGACCTTGTATTCACTGAAATTTGAGGGTGCTATCATGGTGAAAGTAAAACATATAGTCTCATTCGTAATAACCAACAAATAGATGGTACTTTACGTTTTTCGGTTTGCTTCTGAAGAAGGCCCAATAATTGAATAGGCTTTGTTGTACAGAAAGCAACTACCAATATGTCTTTTGATCGATTTCTTTTTCATTTCCCATCTTTTTTTCTCCACAGCTTTCTTATTTTTTTCCCTTCTGTTACTTTCATTTTGCTGCTTGGGGTCGTAGTGTGTTTTTCCAAGAGGAACGGCTCCTATAGTCATGAATATCGCTTTTTGATAAAGTTCAGATAGGCCATCAAATGTAAAAACTTTTTCTTAGGCAGCAGTGGAAAAACCAAGTTGTTAAAAATAGGGTGTATTTGTGCCTAAAAAGGGACACGGACACATGAGTTAGCCTGCCTTCCCAAAACAAAACAATTCCTATTAATATGTTAAGAAAATTCTTAGGCCAAACACCTTCACAGGGATACATTTGCTTTTCAATGCGTATGTCATTCCCTGATCCAATTATTACTGAAAGTTTCAGAGGCAAAATTAATTAGCAGTCTGTCACCGTACTCCTGACTCCTGGAGTTCCAGTAATGACTTGGTTTCTGTAGAACTGAGCTTGTTACACACAATAGACAAGTCTGGGCAAAACAACTTACTCGGTGCAGCTCCTGCAAACTTATTCCTATTATCAGCATCCTCCCTGCGACTGCAGAGATGCCACGTTTTAGGACTGTAAGCACAGGATGCAGAATGCAGGTTATACCTGATTGTTTGGAAGAAGATTTTGCATTTTTCACCCATCTCCAGCAATTATCATAGTACCAAAAAGTATGATTGACAATGGACAGGTTAAAGAAATATTAGTAATGAGGGGAAGTCCACACTTGAAGCACAGGTAGTGTTAGATTTTAATTTTCAGATTTGGCAGCTTAGCGCTGCAAGGGAGTCTTCAGCTTTTCAGATGTTAAGGGAAATGCCAGTAGGATTTTTACTCTTTAGTTACACAGTAGCCTCCTATATGGGTTTAGTAGTGCTCTCTCTAGCTAAATAATAGAGATTTTTTTCCCTTTTCAGTATGTATCAGTATCTGATATTTTCCCTGAGGCCAAAAAAAGCGGAATTTCTCAGACTTGTCTGGTACTCCGGTTTTCCAGGGCCACATAATGCAGCTGCCCCTGCAGCACAGCTGAGATCTCCACCTGCGGACCTCAGCCCTCTGCCAGCTCTTTTCTCACCTCTTCAAAACACCTTGCGTTTCCCGCGACACGGGGGCCTTTGGGAGGCTCCTGACGTGCAAGCCATCGACAGGCACTTGCCTTAACCTGCGTATAGCAGCGCCCTGGCAGGGCTGGAGGCAGAGTCCTTGTCTGAGGTGTAGCACAGGGCGAGTGAGCAAGGGTGGTAAGGGTAGTATGGAACCAAGAGCAGAAGACCAACAAGTCTCAAGCAAGAAGCAAGTATTCATCATCTGCCTCCCTCATTGAGGATTCCCTGCTCAAATTCCTCCAACCGCACAGCTAGCTTGCGAGGCAACTATCTAATACCACCACACACCTTTGGGAACTGGATACCTTTGATGTTCTGATGGGGATGGAATCCTTCGCAGAACTGATATATAGAGAATAATTTATACGAGAAGTTTTACCTTCCCGGTTCTGTGATTTTGACCTTGTTTTTTTCTAGGTATTCAGTCATAATTAAGAGTTTTGTTCTTTTTCCAAACTGTAAATAATTATTTGCAAAATACTGATGTTGGGTAAATTGTGGGTAAATATTTTCAAAAGAAAAGGTGGAAGTGTTGCAGCATGAGGAGGTTTTTGCCACGAAGGTAAGAATTATTTCTCGCACATCTATTTGCAACTTCTTGTAGCAAGTATAATTTGAAAAGCAAGGCATTCCTTAGAAAACCGTGGGGGAAATTACTCTGATTAGTCATCTTAATATCAAATATAGGCTGTTTTGGGCACCTTATGCCAGATCTGCAGATCCCATAGTACTCTTGCAAAATTGATCCACATTTGCTGAGGCTCTAACTCAATTTTCTGCATGGGGCATCGTGCTTAAAAAGGCCTCTTTCCAAAGAATATTAACTTGGGCTTCCCTGAGGAGTTTGTGTTCTGCTTCTGGCCATGCTGAGCCCTGACTCTGTGATCCAAAGTAGGAACTGGACATTTATTTCAAAGAAGTACGCTTTCATCTTTTGTAGCGTAAGGTATGTGCTGCATAAAACTGTTGCAAGATGTTTGCTGCCCCACAAAACACTCAGACACATTCAGTACATACAAATAAATGAAAAAAAAAAAGTGCAAGAAAAAAATAATAAGCACTTTAACTTAGGCTAAATCTTTAGAGTCAGGATACAGCTTATTGTTAAGTGCTTATGTGGAGTGAAGTCTTCATTTTAAGGTTCTATGCAACATCCCAGGACTACAAACTGTTATTTTTTTTTCAGTTGCTTGGTGAGAAATAACAATGCACCATAGGAGTATGATGATAGCCATATATTATTCCTTCTTTCATTGTATTAATTAAATTAATCAAAAGCAGTTATCAGTGTGTCTGTCACCCGATGCAACTTGCAGCATGAATTTAGAGGAGTGAATAGATCTAAGAAGAAAATGTGTTTCTGAGTTGTGGTTTACAAACTAAATCAGTATAGGGATATCCTAAGAAAACCCAATCTGTTATGTCTCAGTCCACGCAAACTGTCGGGTACTTTGTGTTCTTCATAAACCCAGAGTGCACTGATCTGGAACATAGTATTTCATTTTCACAGCACTTTGGTGGTGCATAGGCACGCTTCAGTTGAAGCGGGACAACATATGGTTATGCTGTGTAGGTGTGGGATTACCATTTTCTCCGTGATGATCTTTTCAGTTTAATCTAAACTTTTACTGCTGGAGCAGTGCTTTTCTCAGTGCTAAACACAGTGACACTCACATGTGATTTAGCCGCTTAAAGATAGGCACCTAGTGCCTTTCTTTGTGCTGCACTGTACCCCATAGGATCTGCCGATGATGATCCAGAAGGGCAGAGGTTTGCTTGTAGAGCTTGCATCACAGCTGTTGACTATGAGCAGATGTATCAGATAGTCCACAGCACCTAAAAGCACGCTGGATCCCTATCTTCAGACAATTTGAATCCCATTCTACAACCATTCACGCACATGGACACACACATGTGCACATAGAATCATTAAGGTTGGAAAAGAACTCTAGGATCACCAAGTCCAACCATCAACCCAACACAGACACTCGCTCTGGAGGGTGAGACCACACAATTCATTTTGAACAGTGCAAATCCAAATATTTAATTATGATTTACTCATTTATGCCTGTACTCTTAATAGAAATCACCTTTCCTGCACGCAAGCTTTAGCAGTGGTTTGAGTTTCTTAACACCAGTGTGCTGCTCTTGTGCATCTGAGTTTTTCCAGTCCTGCTGCAGAGGACACGTCTGGGAAGCCGGCTGTTTTGCCTGTTAACATGACGGTGGACTGCAGAGAGTTTGTCCCCCTAGCACAACAGCAGCCCCTGAGGAAGGATAAAAGAAACCTTATTATCTCTTTCTGCTGTTACCTTAACAAGCTTGTCAGAAACTTTGCACTATAAAATCTACTTGTCCGTATCCTGACACCTTTTAGGGATTCTTCTTTTCAGCATCTTGTCCTGGACATGTGAACCTAATTTTCCTTAAGGTAAATCTTTTTGAAGATGATGATAAAATATAGAGAAGGGGTATCCTCAGCTCCCAGTTAGGTCATTAACTACATTTTAGTTTTGTTTCTGTGACACTGCTATAATTCTCGAGGAGTCTTTGGGTCCTGCCCTGTTAGAGCATTGCTGTTTTCATAGGAGGCTTGAACTAAAAGGCTTTCCAGCACCCAAGCATGGTGGCTCAAATACTACTTTGCATCTTTACAGTAGTGACAAGTCTTCAATTTTCACATCCTCTTGTGACATTTTTCACTCATTTTCTCACTGGATTTGTTACTCCAGCGGTGGCAATGTTCCTAATAATGAGGATTTAAAAAAAAAAAAAGCTAGACCTATTTATCTTTGCCATCTGGTTTCTAATTCTTGCAGAATAGTTTATAATTTCTGCCTTTCTTCTCTACTGAGGTGTGTGGAGGTGGATGATGAACTGTGTGAGAATACTCTGATATTTGCTGCCGTATCACAGGGCTGTGCTCTGTCAGTGTAATGTGTTTCGGACAGAAGTCTTTGCAAACTGGTAATTTAATCTTAAAGCAGATACTCGTTCGTATTTTGTACGCACTTTGTGTTTGTAGGGTACCCCTACAGACAAATACGGAAATGCCAAAGCTGCAGTGGGACAGGACTCCATTTTACTGCCTCTGTCCTAGAGACAGGGACTGATAGAAACATCAACTTCCAGTGACACGTCCCAGTGATGCTAGACCTCATTGTTTGCTTTTCCATACCTCGTGTTTTTACCTGCCTTGTCGTTCATTCTTGACAGGAATTTATCTTAACTATACATTAATTCCTCATTTATTCTCATCTTTCACTGGAAAGTTTGTTCTTTTTTTCAGGGAGAACTTGACTACTAAACTTTTCAGGTTTGAGATAAAAATAGGTGACTAGGTTGATCAGACATATCTAATATAAATCTTTGTTTGAAGAATTCAGGAAGTTTGACATGACAAAAAATTATTATAAACTTTCTTGCTGATAATTTGAAACCATTAGGTAGTGGCTACCTAATCATTTTTTGGAGTGATGTTGGAGTCAAAGCAAATTATCGTAGCTCTGGAAAGCAGATAGCAGTGACACTTGTTTACATTTTGGAAGCAGGCATTCCACACATCCAGTTATATCTAACCCCCTCCAGCATGTATCAAAAGTAATATCCATCATTTTTCCATATAAGGAAGAAAATGGCTTAATCAGCTGAAGTTTCTCTCTGTTTTAACTGCTTGCTCCTGTCTGAGGCAAGGAGAGGCTGTCTCTTGCTGTACAGCGGCATTGTATGTCTTCATTAAATAGATACTGAACTTTCCTGTTTGCTGCATCTCCTTTTACATCCTATCATCTTCTTGCTCCCTCCTGACTCTCAATAAATAAAATAAGCTCAGACCAGGCAAAGCTGATTGATAAGCTGCAGCCAGGCAGGGAGGGACGGAAGCTGTCTTTGAAGTCATGAACTGGGCACTGAAGACAGTCAGACATAAGAAGAGACCAAATACTGCGCTTTTGAGGCCTCTTGCTTCACAAATACACAAAACAGAAGTGATTATGTGTTACCTGGGGTAAAGGACAAGTCAACAATAAAAAGATAAAGTAAGCAATAAGGAGAGGAGAGATGGATGGACACAGCAGTAACTCATCTTACATGTATATTTAATCATAGTATCATAGAATGGTTTGGGTTGGAAGGGACCTTTAAAGATCACCTAGTTCTGACCCCCCAGCCATGGGCAGGGACATCTTCCACTAGACCAGGTTGCTCAAAGCCCCATCCAACCTGGCCTTCAACACTGCCAGGGATGGGGCATCCACGACGCCTCTGGGCAACCTGTGCCAGTGTTTCACCATCCTCACAGTGAAGAGTATGAGGTTGAAAGTGTGCATGGGAACTAAAGAATTGCAGGCATGTGTAAGTTGTGTGCCCAGTAAAACAGAGCGGTTTGAATATTTAACACCATTCCTGCAGAAGAGAGACAGCTCAGGGGATCCTTATTTAAACATTAGTAATCAAATTCTTTTCTCATCATGGCAAACTCCTTTGCATAATTTGTGCCTGCCACATCTAGAACTCGCACACAAACTAATTTGCAAAGAGGCAGCCTGGTGCTGGTTGACAAAACTTAGTGCTTCAATAACAATTTGTGCTGTACCATAACTGTGTAAGTGAGTAAAAATAGGTCTGTCTGGATCGCCTTTTGCTGATTATAATTGTTGTCTGTGCCTGTATATTTTACAGTGACTTATGATTATTTCTTGTCCTGGGATTGAGAAAGAATATCTTTGCTACAGAAAATTACCCATTCTGACTCAGGAAGAGAAATGTTGGAAATGCAAATATTTTCCACAAGATGAAAGTCTCCCAGAGCTCTCCATAGCTTTTCTGAAAGTAATGCTTTCGGCGGAGACTGGCTGATCTGTCTAATGGGTATAAATTGTTCCTGCCTGAAATGAATTTTGTTTCAAATTCAGCATCTTTCAAAATTCATGGTTACTAGTCTGTAGGTTTTTTGCTCTTGTAAAAACCACAGAGGTAGCTAACCCAGCACAACGTGCCCTCATGAGAGTTATTCGTTATTTTAGTCTTACTCTGGCCCCATTTTGATGACCAAAGAGGTCGTACACTGTGCTGACCTCTCTGTGTTTTGCCCAGTTGAGTGCATTTGGGTGCTGATAACTTAATAAGCATGGGGAAAGAAAGAAAGGCTAAAGAACAGCAGTGGAAACCTTAGGCAGCCAGCAGCTTTGATAACAGCAGATGAAGTTTCAATGGGAATTACAAATGAAGAGATAGAGCAGAATTTGTAATAAAGATCCACGGTGCAGTGCAAGTAACTGAACTTCCACCTACATATTTCAAGCTTATTTCCAGAGTGCTTGAAATTCCATAATGTTAATGCTGACCTTTGGTGTGGAGGACCATTAGGGTAAGGAAGGCATGTCTTGCTCTATTGTGAGGGCACAAAATTCAAAAGTATTTGAGAGCGTGACAGGAAGCTTTAGGGACTGATGGGTCTGATGGGAAGGGACTAATCAGTCTCCTCTATAAAGTCTACTATGTGCTTGATGTATGTGTTATAAGATTGGATTCCGCAATTAAACCACTACAAAATTTTAATATGTCGTTATGGCATTTTGTTAAAATTTGGAATAGAAATAACTCAGATTACAGTGGGATTGTATAGGTAAAAAGTATTATAGTAGGTTTATGTATCTTGCAGATTTTTAAACTTAAGTTCTGGAGAGGAGGGATGCAGCATGCACAAAAAAGCAACTCAAATTCCCAAAACATTGTCGGAGGCAAATCTGCCTCTGAAGGCATAAATCTAGACTTTTGTATGTAATAGTTTGCTTTAGTAGAGAGCTTCTAGTTATTAGACAAGCACAAGCTATCAGTGGACTTCCTGATGGTTGCTGATGCTGTTATAGAGACTATAATTCTGTATATTGTACTAAGCATAATATAGTGCTTAGAGAATATACCATTAAGATAAACATAGAGCAATCTTTTCCCAGGTTAAAGCCTTCTGGCTTCTGACCATTCTGCCTCAGGGACTACCTGAGCTAACGGCAGCAACAGCAACTTCATGGGAACTGTGTCTGTCTTCTGTTAATTTGTATAAATTATTTTTTGTTCTTTTCATGATTTTCACCTTCTGATCATTAGTAACTTATTGGCATGTTAAAATGTAAGAGCTATTACCATTTTCTTTTCCATTTTTAATTTCAGGCTTCATGTTACATTGCTTTCCTTCTCCAGCATTTCTGCCCTTTTCTTGATACCTCACTTGTTTTTTTTCCTGAAGGGCAGATATATATAAATGAACTGTTCTTTTTCAGCTTTGAAGAAATTGGCTTTGGGTCGGTGACTAGACCACCTCTCTCCTTTTCCGTCATTTCTCCCATCTTGTCCTTCCCACACTGTGCCTGACATATTACTCCTTGTCTGCTTTCTGTACCTCATTCTTCACAGCTGTTTTTCCTTGCTCGCATTATTTCCCATTCTTTGCTTTCATTTTTTCCTTTTCATCCTGTGCATTTTGACAACTTTACTCTTGCCTTGCCATAATTCCACACTTAGTTAACTTCATGTCTGATAAAGAAGAATCAAGCCTACTAAATCTTATTTGCCAATACATTGGCTCTAATTTGCCACAGAAGCAGCGACTACTGCGGTCTCCCCCAGAACTTTCCTCTTCTATCCATCTCCTTGGCCACGCTTCCCATCCTGCATGTTAAGGCCGATGCTTACACAAAAGCCTAGTGGATGAGGCAGAAGCTTGTCACCCTGCTCCTCTTCACACCTTGGTGATGAAGACATAGATTAGGAATTTATTGAATTGTTAGCTGCGTACAAATCTGAAAAACCGTGCTTTGAGAATTAGCTTTTACTACCACTAGACATTCCAGTTTTACTTGAGATTTATTCTAATTCCAGCTGTCAGGTGCCATCTACGATAAAGCTGTATGGCAAAAAAGCCGGACACACAAGGAGAGCTGCCTGAGATCCAGCAGAAAGTCTTAGAAACCAAGAAACGAGCAACTCTTCAAAAGACTTTTTCTTGTCCCGCATTCAGTTGAAAATTTGATCAAGGCAAATGGGACCATTTTGGATCTGCAGCTTGCAATGACGTTACGGCACCAGTGGCTGTCCTCCAGTGACAAAAGCAGTGATAAAGTTTCTGATGGTTTGCACATATTTCTTAATCTAACCTGAAGTGCCATCTGGAATACTTTATCATTCTTTCTTCAGGGACAGAATGTATTACAGGATGAAGGCTGAGCTCCCACTGTGCAATAGAATAGCTTTGACTTACTGGTAATAAGAGTAGAATTAAGCCCATTCTACCTAGTGGGTGTGAAATTAGGTCATTTGGTGTGACACCACTGCATTTTCTAGAGAGCATAAGAAAAAATTGAGTTGAGAGGGACTATGAAGATAGAAATGGGCAATAGAAGGTTTTTTGAGACAAAGAAACTTGATTTCTATTTGAAAAATACCCAACATGTGACAATACCAAATAAAGAACTGCGTAGATCCGTCCTTCATTTGAAACTAAACTGTTAATTGTTTCTAATGTGTTCATAGAGGTTGGAAGACTGAGGAGGGCTGGAGAAACTTCATTTTAATTGCCTGCCATTTTCTTCCTGCTCTTACCTTTAATAGAGTGAAGCTTTAGCTCTTTTAACACTTTCCAACATTTCTGTTTTCACTTTTGGGTTTAAATACTTCTTTGCTCTATGTGGAATTAGAGAAAATAATTTCAGTAGTTGCATGTTGGCTACTTAATTCATATGGCAAGTGAATAAGGATGAGATTGAATTCACCTGAAACAAACAAACAAAAAATCGGATTGCAAAGAATCTTTACTTTTATAGAGATTAAGCCATACTGCGATATTAATTTAAGAATGATCACACTCCATTGTTTTCTCTAAAATATTGTACTTTTCTAAATCTATACTTTGCAATAGCGACAAAGGTAATGCTAAGAACAAACAGCATATTGTCTGTGTATCACATTTGCTTGTTAACTCAGGAATAAGTGTTGTCAAATGGAAGAAAAATCTGTGCAGAATTCTTGACCAGCGTACAAATTAACCCACATATAAGTGTAGTGTTACAGAAGCTCTGGGAAAGAGCTGCTGATGCTGTCTGGGTTGCCTAACCACCAGGAGATATTCCAGTTATAAGGGGATCAAAGAAGGCATTTTTATTTGCAGAAATCTTGCACGGCCAAACAGCAGTTCTCTCAAATGGTACGAGGCCGCCTTCCCCTCTATTATCTGTTCTCCATATGATAAAATTGGGCTTTCAAAACCATTTTGTGTATGCCTAAATGTGCATTCTCTTAATTTATCTTCTGAGTTCTGAATCTTTCCGTTACGGTGAGGTCGTTTTCAAGCTTTCCTTCTCTGCAGAGTGTAGAATGTAGGACTTTTTTCTAACGAAAGTTGAGATTCTCTACTGTGAGTCTACTTGGCAGATGAGCCCTTAAAAGTAATAGAAGTATTCTTGGGCTCATGATGAATATTTCAGCTGTTCTTACCCCAACAAAATCAATCCTTTTTTTTAGATCCAGGCAAGGATCAATTTACATGTGAATGTGCAAGGTAACTTCGGTTTCTCCTCACATACACTGTGGCGGAACGAAAGTCCTCGTAACAACCTCCAAAAAAAAACCAAAAGAGGGGAAAAGTAGTGAGCTGTTTTCTAGAAAGGCTTATTTCCTTCCCCGCTTTCATCTGTCACCAAATACTGCCATGATCAATTATCAGAAATCAGAGTCACATCAGGGCTGAAGTGCATTGCTAACATAAGGAGAGATTTGTGGGTGACCCTCCTTCTGTTCTTGCTTGTGGCCTTGGGTGAGAAAGACACACGCTATGGCTCTCCAACTGCCTGTGTTTTCGGTGCCAGCAGATGTAGGGTTACTCACAGATGTTGACCTGCACTAGACCACCAACAGCTCCCCTTAAAATGTAATACGTTGGGACCCAAAGGGTTTGCAGAATAGGAGGAACAGGAAACCCCCTCTCTTTTCTGAACAATTCCATATTTTCTCATGCCTGACACACGCTCTGCTGTCTGCCCAAATGCTGCAGTATCTAAAACCAAGACATTTTAGCTGCTTCAGTGGAGCAATCTTGTACACAAGTGCAGGCAAATGATCTGCACTTGAAGAGAAGCTGTAAGTCATTAAAGTAAAACTGGTCACTACCTGGCCCCAGAAACACTGAAGAGGAAAAGAAAGGGAAGTGTGCAGTTGGGTTGGTATCCGTATATTTTTGTTGTTGTGTTCTGACATTCAGTCATGACTCAGATAATTCTCTGAACAGGTATTGCTACCTTTTGGGCAAATAAGCGTCTATTCCTCAACCTGTCAGATTTAGTTTTGAAATTATATATTATTGTGGCTTTGCCTGGGAGTATGAGCAGCAGCAGATATTAAATTCTATTTAATTATGTGCATACATATATATTGCACATTTCACCCCAAACCTGGGCATGTATCAGCCATCAGAAATGGCAGGAATATCCGTTCATCACAGACAGAGCTGAGGCAAATGTGCCTGTTAAATTCAATGAGTCACTTTCTACTGATTTTAGAGTCTGCTGTGGCCCTGCATTTTGTTGAACTCAGGTGTTTTTTTGTTGTGGTTGCATTGCCTCATTACACAGGAGGTCTTAATCACTTCTGCATTCTGAACGCTGCCTAATGCAGTGAGATTTCTGGGACCTTTGCAGTCCAAAGGCGCAATCACCTTTTCACCTAGAAAGATGTCAGAAACCTGAAACTTCGTACTGGATCTCTTTCGAGCAGATATTGCGCATTCAGCTAACAAACCAATTATTTTGCGTTTAGAAAACAACCCCCAAAAATCTAAAAGGGGAACAAAAGCCCTAAGTAGTTGTTTTAAAATTTTTACCACTTATTTCTTTCTAATGTAACCAAAGGAAGAAAATTGAAAGCTTCCTTTAGAAGAACTGAAAGGGGAAGTAATTCAGTTCTGACAGGACTATGTGTGCATCAGGAAACCCTGGTGCCTGAAGGACCAAGCCGCGCACGCTTGTGGGGTGTTGGTTTGGTAGCCAAGCCCGTAGCTCATATCCTCACTGCATCTGTGCAAAATCTGTTCTGAATGAACAGAAAATAAACAGAAACATTGAATTTTGAGACAAAAATACTTTTAGAGTTTCATCTGACCTTCTGTTTAATTCCAGATTAAATGTTTGCCTCAGTCTTAATTTGTTGAGAATATTTCCCTTAGCTCTTGTTTTCCCCATGTTGGGAGAGCCGCTCGCAATGTGCAATGCTGCTCGGAAGTGCATAAATGCGAAGAACAACGGTGAAGCTCAATGAATTCCAACACATCTTTCCAGGCAGAATATGTGTAGATTAGAAACATAAAGAATATACTAAAAATTCTGTAAGGTCTCCGAAGAAGATGTGCAAAATGGATGTTGTAAGGCAAAGTACCTGCAACCACAAGGAGTCTTGGAGCTCTTGTCATCATATTATGCTATATCATAATGCTTCATAATCATATAATTGATAATATCATTATAATCATATATCACAAGGCTTATACTTGACAGCTAAAGTGTTGGCTGGCCTAGTTGGAGTTGAAATTGTTCCTCTAGAGTTATGTAGGAAAGGTGCAAAATGAGTCACGGCTAAGGTGTGTGCAGCAGCTGGATCCTTTCTCTGAAGTAAAAACTGTAGGGTTTTTTTGAGGCAGCTTAACTTCAAATCACAGCAAAGACATTTTATTACTGTACATCTGTGAACAGGATGTTTAATGTTTGACAAGTTTATTAAAAAAACTGAACACAGCACATTACCCATCTGCTGTGATTACTGTATAGGTAGGCAGTGGGGACTTTGAATGTAAAAATCTATGGGCTTCTGGGCAACTCATCGCTGCAGCCTCCAAAAACTCTCAATAATATATCTGCACAGTGAGGCTTCTACTGTACTTCAAGGTGTCGTTGCCTTTTCCCTCCTTCCTAATTAAAAGGAACCATTTGACATCTTGGCCTGAACCTGTTTGATAAAGTCACTTGTGTCTATCGAATCTGCTGTGTGCTTTGGAGTATAAATTATCATGAAGATCTGTAGCTTGTGAGCTCATTTATGCAGGAAAACTGTAGCTGGCTTTTAGGATTAAGAGTGGATTTGAGCTGATGACAATTTTGGCTGCTGGTTCAGCCAAGTCTTTTCCCATTGATGATCTTCAAAGCTGAGCTCTCTTAACTTCTAGTAGAATTAAATTTCAGAATAAAAGTGCTCAATAGAAGTATTAGTTACTGTAACCTGCCCAGTATTGGTTCCACAGAATGTGGCAAAGACCCGAACTCCATCCCTTGCACTGATCCGCTTCCTGCTTTATTCTCATACCAGATGTTTTCTCTTGGTTCTCTACCTCCAGGATTTTATTAAAAAGCACTGCACAGAACTGGAAATGTTCCATCTCAAGGGTATTTTCCATTGTTCAGGTTTTGTTTGATTTAAATACTGTATTTTTATCCTCTTACTGTGCACTAAAAGGGCTTGTTGAAATAGTAGACCCAACATTGCACGGTCCTTTTGTAATTGTCTTAACTCCCATTGCGTCCAACTGGTGTTACAAAATATCAAAGATTCAAGTAAAAAAAAGTCCAAAATTCTCAGGTTTTATGTAACTAAAGCAGAAGTAAAAGGTAAAAGCTGCAAGAAGATTAATGAGTTTACTTATTTAGTAGTCCAGAATGCAAAGAGTATTCCTCAGACTATCATCCATCATTTCTGTTGCCTCAGGCAAAGAGGATGCTTCAAGCTTGCTTCTAATTTTACTGAGTATATTCAGTTTCCCATGTAGCGTAAGATCGTTACTTGTTCCATTAATTCATTGTGACTAAAAAGTAAAAATCATAAAAAATTCAAACGTTGTTTTCAGCTGTGGGGTTGCAGCTCATAGCAGTTGAACTGTCATTCAAATAATTTTGCTCGGCCTTTTTGGTCTTGTTCAGATGCAGCTGTGAAGAAAGAAGTCAGTATTTGTTCCTAATTTGTATCTGCAAGTTTTTGATTATATTCCAATACTGTTACTTTTTCTTTGGTCTTTTCTAGAGAAAAATATTCTCCTATGATTTTTTTTTAATCAATATTTATCTTCATTCTTTCCCTTTCCTGTATTTAAATTCTGTAACAGCTTTAAATATTGGAAGCGTGGTTAGATTAAATTATAGTATCCCCATGCTGGTGTTCTGTAGCACTCTTAACTTCGTATTTCTCTTGGTTACACAGCAGTAAATTAGATAGATACTCTTTGTCACAACAAATTTTACAGGTGAGATCCCAAGATAGTCGTGGCAGTGTTGAGTACTTGCAGTGAACATTGGGGGAAATGCATGAGAATCAAGCGGAGAGTAGTGCGTGGATCGGGCTTACAAGTCTTTCCATTCAAACTGAAGCCACAGCACTGCTCTAACAGTGCAACACAATCACACAGTGAAGCATTTGCTCTGGGTTTGTATTTTGTTGGTGGTTTTTTTTCACTTTTACACAAAAGGATTCCTGCATATAGACAGGCAGGGCGTAATGATTTTCTCCCTTAGTTGCTACAAAGCCAGGTTTTATTAAAATACTGCCTCAAACTCAAGAGGCCTTTATTAAAGGGGAATCTTCATTTTTCAGAGATCCTTAACAAGTTGTCTGTCTTCCCTCTGAAAAAAAATGGAATGAAGTTCATGACATTGCTCCAGTACAAGAACAAACATGGTTCACTCAAATGGGAAAAACAATGTATCTTTATAAGCAAATTAACATAAAGCATTTGTAGGTTCCACAGGTCGAGTTTGAACTGAAAATTATATTGGTAAGGAGTAATGTTAGGAAACTGAGAAATGAAACTTAAGTCCCACCTACTGAGTTGCCTAAATGTTTACTTACTGTACTTCACAGAAGCTTTTTATTGGAAATTATGATGGAATTATGAAAATTATGAAAAGAATCAGTGCATTCTCGCAAGGGTCTTAACAGTAAAGGTAGAGTTTTCCTCTATTCGATGAATTACAGAAAGTGGCCCTCTAATGCCTGTTGCTGTAAGAGCAGATGAAACCAGGGATCTGATGGAAATAAGCTGGATGGCACTATTAAAGAGAGAAAAGCTGGCTTGGAAAACCTCCTTTTAGATATTCAAGCAAACTTTTCAGCTGCTGGTTCTGACAGGATTGTACGTAATTTATTTCTCTTTGCATTATTTCCAAGAAGTTTATCTAATGGTCTTGATATGACAACAATAGTAATACAATGAATTGTTAGGAGAATTAGAAGATCAGTTTGATAGGTATTTATCTTCCTATAAACCTTCCTTTCTGCTCCTTCGGCACGTGGAATGAAACATTTTAGTAGTAGCTGATGTCATTGGCTCCAAAGAGAGGACTTAGACTGTATGTAAAATTCATTTGAACCTCATACAGTTAAAAAGATGTCTGGAATATTTGTGAAATAGTTTTTGTGTCATATAGAAAATGATTGTGTCATATAGCAAATGATTGGATTAGCATGTCATAAAACTGGGTGGCTTCAGAAAGCACTCACTTCTAATTGGTGCATTCACAAATAATTTACATCTCTCGGATTTATACTTGGAGAACTCTCATGCTATGGTGTATAAATTAGCATATGTGTTTATTTATGCTTATGCGGTTCTATGGAAGGCTGTTGCGTTTTGAAAGGCTGTTGCAGTTTGTAGTTAATCCTCTCTCCGTCTTACGGGGACATTCTGTGGGACTGGTGGGCTCCTTCAAAACAGTCCCTCAGTTTAATTCTACGTGACAATAATGTTTGTTCATTATATTGTCTCTCCTTACCCGCAAATCTCCACAACTGGTTTGCAAATGGAGTATTATTTTCTCATTTTTTCGGGCAGTGAGGCTACGGTACTGGAAAGGGGTGGTGAGGGATCGCGAGGCGGCTGGGTGGCACAGCTGGAGTATGCCACGCTCGATATATGTTACTCTTCCACCCATTAGACGTCCTCTTTTTAAAAACTCACCATGCTGACAGAAAAGAAGCAAAGTTACCGATGCAGTAGCATTAAATCACAGAAAGCTGGTGCCTTAGGTGGAGGAGGATGCTTTTATAACTCAAATAGCGTAGACACTGCGTATGTGATATGTTACTAACCATCTTAGACACAATTTGACTTCTCCTTTAGCAATGGCAAATTTTTCAGTTTTTCGTGAGCTCCGTGTAACCACAATAAATTTTAGACACTACCTTTATTAGTCCAGCATTATTTACATTGTCTCATACATGTATTTACCTTAAGCCCGATTCTCCTGACAGTTATACTTTAACTGAAGGCAGCGAAATTATTTCCAAACTAGAACTGTATGAAGGATATGTAAGATTTTTATCTCTATTTCTCATAAAGTACAGCCCATTAATGCCTCTATAACCCATGCAATTACATGAATTGAAGCAATGAAAGAGAACATCTCACTGTTGGAACTATGAAGGTTGTCTTTGATTATTATTGAACTTCTGTGGCTGATGAGATGTAAGTCATAGTGTAAGAAATATATCATCTGGAAATCACGGCACTGAATATTTTCTTTACTAGGAATGCACTGTAAAAGGGCTAAATCTTTAATCAAGAATGTTAAACTATATGGTTTTGGTCGTAAAGCACTAGGTAGTAAGGCTCAGAAGGTGTTGCAATAAACAATCTCGCTGCCTTGCAGCAAGTAGCAATCAGTTACTGAGATATACAGCCTTCAAGTGTTTTTATGATAAGTAATTCCCCCCTTCATCCATACATCCCACCCCTTCTCATTAAAGCAGGAAGAACTCGTTATACGAAGAATCTTGGCTGATCCCTCTACAGGCACCAAAATACATTGGTTTTTACATCTTAGAAGATGTTAGCTTTTTATGACATCTTTTTGAATCCCATTCTCACGTTACGTGTTCCTCTCCCTTTCCTGGGTAGCGGTGGCGAGCCGTGCTGGAACGGGAAGGTTGCGATCCAGTTTAGAGCTGCGGGTAAAACCATTGTTAATGCTTACCATGGATTTTGGCAATGTACTGTAGGAAAGGGAAGAAATAATACATTTGCGAAATAAAAACAGAATCCCCTTTTTTAAATCCTGTTTTATGTAAAGGCTGAGTACCACAAATCAGAACATAACAGGACTTAAAAAGGAACACATATTTAGAATGATGTGGACTGTGTGATCTTGAACAACCGCCACCTCAGTTTTTTCAACACTTCCTTGGTATAGGTGCAAATTCTGAGGCTACAACGTGCAGCTGAGGTGGTTAAAACTATATATTCACATTAATGTGAGACCAGAACCTGACCTTAAGTTGTCTGATGTTGTCTACTCTGTCTGCACACTGCTCTACGTGGTCTCTTGCTCTGATTTTCTCTTCAGGACTATCTGTCCTGTCTACTGCTCCTTACCCTTCCAACTTAATTGTTGCAACTTCCTCATCTTATTCAAAAGTGGGTAGAGAGACAATTAGTGGTTAGTGGGAAGAGTTGAAACCAGCCTCCAACTATTTTTGTAAGCATCTCTCATATTCTGTTCAGATGGAATCCCCAGATAAAAATCCCTGTACGGGAAATATTATAGTTGGCTTCCTATGTTGCATTTACCAAATATGTGAGAAAGACATATGAAAAAGCTCTCGACTTCTGCTGTGCTGACAGGTGCTTGCAGTGGAGGTCAGAGCCTTTCAGTGATCTGCCACTCTCCAATAACTGTTCAAAGTGCCGCAAAGGCTGCTGGTCGAGCGTCCGTTTAGCAGGAAATGTTAGTCTCCCTCTTGCTCCACTGAACTCAGTAAAAAAAATCCTTTAATGGAATAGGAGCAGGCTATGACCTCAATACCCAAATCAAAAATTGATCTTCTGGAGCATTTTTTTGCAGTCTGTTGCTTTAGATCATATCTATATGTGTCCCTTAATAAATTCACCATCCTAGTGTATAATCCAGACCTGACTGAAGAGCTGAATAAGAACTGGAACTCAGTCTGCTTTAAGATTCCGGGGGTTTGAAATACTCATTCCTCATATGTGCAGACTTCCACAGCACGTTTCTGTAGTGAGAAAATCTAGGTGCGTTATCCCTTTTATGTCCTTGACTCTCTGCTCTGCATTATGCCACGCGGTAAGGCATCGTGTGAAACAGCCCAGTGCAGTGTCGAAACATAAAGCAATCACATTCTGCCATTCAGGCCAAGAAGTCCTGTGGGTATTTATAGCAGACGTTAACCCCTTGACTTCCTGGCCTCTCATCACCGCGGAGCTGCAGGAGATCTGGGTTGCTCTCTGGGGCTCTTCGCGCCAGCGGTGGGAGCTGACTCTTCCCACAAAGGGGTGGGACAGGAGCGGCGCTCAGGCGGGCCGCACTCTGTGTAGCGCCGATCCTCACTCTGAATGTCATTGACTTAAATTTCCTGAGCGCATTCACATGTGGAAAGGCATAAAGAGATACCAGGCGTTCGAGGTTGGGCGCAGTACAGAGGATTAGCTATCAGAAACCTTTGGGGCTCTCTTTGACTCATTGGCGTGGCTTTTGTGCTTTGGCTTTGAAATCTTAATTGTGCAGAGGTGATAAGTCTAGGTGATAATCGTAGGTTTAAATATCCTTCTTTGGCATCGCTTGCATGACGGGCTAATCCAAAATACAGCTGTATTTCTCTGTAATCCGTTGGTAAATGTTGGCTTTATCCAAGCTTATAATTGCAAATCCTTGTTTAGACTTAACAGAAGATTACTACAAAGGAAAAACTGGTGACCTTAAAGTTTTATACTCTAAGCATATACAACTAGCAGCCTCTATTTCCGTGTGATTTCTGTATATGAAAATAACTACACTCAGTGTCGCTTTCATTGTATTTAGTAAATTACGACTGATAACCCTCACATATATTATACGGCATTCCTTGCTATCATTACATAAACTGCCTCAACATTTTTTTGTACAATCCCTGATTTCTGACCGCTTCTTTATTAAGCACTGCTGAGGGCAATCCGTCAAGGAGTTGCATGATAGTGATGGGACTCTACGGTGGTGAACTGACATAATTCTTCTGAAGTTATACCAGCCAAATATCCATCTAGTCATTTTTAGTGCAGCAAGATCATTTCAGAGAACCATTTTTCAGCAGAGTGTGGAACTTGTACTATTTAAGGAGGAATAAACTCAAAGCGCAATCAGTTCAGTAATTACCTGTTCTTTGCACTATCGCTTGTCCTTGACTTTTCCCTAGAGAAGGGTAAAATCAAGCTATTTGGATTCTTGGAGCGTGGGGGCAGTTAGCAGATGGTGTTCTGAAAGACTACGCATAGAGAAAAGCGTGGACTTTGGTTGAATTAGAACATGGAGATTCAGACCTATAGTTAAGGCCTACTGCTGGTTAAAAAAGAAAAATAAAAAATTAATGTTTCTGCAGATGAGACTCAAATCCTGCTCTGTAAGGTTTGGGGAGGAATTACATGGAAATGCAGTCAGTTTTGTGGTATCCTGTTCCCTTTGAACACGCGTACATCACATTCTTCTTGTGTTTTGTTCAGTTCTTCTTACAGTGACGGGGTTTTTGGACGTCTGTACAATATAAGCCAGAACTCTGCTGGTTTCGGTGCAGGGAACATTGAAAGACTTCAGCTTTCTTTAGGAACAGAAATGTTTTCTCTGGAGGAATCGCTGACATCTGGAAATTAGTTTTCTTTGAAAGCAAATGAAAAGTTTTCGATATTGAAAAGCCATAGAAAAAAAAACCCTTGGGAATATCAGAACAAAATTTCAATGGAAGAGAGCCTGTTATTTAAAGCTAACATATCTACTTTGAATTAGCATTTTGAAACAACGGCTCTCATTTCAAACCTTCTTACTGATAAATTTACATTGTGGCTTAGAGTTTGGGGGTTTTTTGTGCAGAAGATTTTCACACAAAGCATGTCCAGATGCTTTACTGGAGACTGAAAAGCAACAGGATGCATGCCCTGGTTCCATTTAAGCACCGAGCCTAGAGTGTCTGAAAGTGTGTAATTTTAGGTATATAAATAGATACGTGCAGGTAGAGATTGAGGTAGAGCTTTCCTTCATCTCCTAGTGTGAAGGACATACGGCTTTGGAACCTTATTGCACAAATATCCATCCACTTAAGAGAAACTAATTTTAGCCTTTTCCTTTAGATTAAATTCTAATGAACAAGTCTGAGGCATGTGAGATTTGTCTTTCCCACGCAAGCCAGACTGTACCTAGGAAAAAGAGAGAATCATTGGAGTAGATCGTTACAGCAAATTAACCTCCTGATGTATGAATAGGATGTTTTGTAAAGGGAAGCATATGAAACTTTATAATTCCCTGACAACTTATTTCTGTGGCAAAGAGTTTAATGAAGCCAGACAATGACACAAATGTATCATATTCTTATGTTTATATTGGGGTTATATTTATCCTTGGACTTCTAACCCGAACAGTTTCTGCTTAATTCCAATGAAAGTTTAGGAGAATTATTTTTTGTAGATCATTGATTTGATTCCAAAATTATTAACAGCCTTCTTGTTCTGTGCTTTTCTTCTGGACAGTGCAAAAAATTGAGAATGAAAAGATTATTTGTGATTAATTTCTCTCTAGCTGAAGGGAATCCAGGCAACAAATTCCCATTCAAAAGTGGTTATCATCACAGATAGAGAAGTAATAATTATTTTTCAGGACTTCTTGACCTATTTAATCAAGTCCCTACCGTTAGGGAAAAGATCTCATTTTTGACTTGCACTTTTCTTTATTTATCTCTTATGTCTTTATCGGGTGATTAATGTTTAATATGCAGCTTATTCCTCCTTAGAGAAAAGCAATATTGATTTTATTCACAGGATAATTTAATTTCCATCAGTATTTTAACTTCAATAGATTCAGATTTTTTCCTGAGGAACAGAAAGAAATACTGCTTAAAGGAAATGAAGTTTTGCTATTGATGAATCAGGAAGTACCATGCATTTCACTTTCATAGCGGAATTAACTGGAGTATCGCAATGACAGTAGATCAGACTTTAGATTCATGCCAGCGGTTATAAGAAGCTATCATAATTAATATATTGCCATTAGATGTCGTATTTGTTGTAGATGACTGGGAAAATGCTTCAGCTAACCTTAAAATTTAAGAAAGTATACAGGTGGTAGACGAAACGGGTGTTAAGCTCTTCGGTTACTTTTTGCTGTAAAAAACTTTGAACTGTTTAATTTCTTAACTATATGCTACGGAAACCTTCAACAGTCATTATTTCTTTTAGAAGATGAGTTTTGCATGGATTATTGTAGATAAATAGCAGGATGTTCCAAAGGCAGGTGAACGTAACAGGCAGGAGAACTGAGTGTTACTGTTTGCGTTGCTGATGCAGCCTCAACAGCGTGCGTCTCTCTTGCATGAGACGTTGCATGATGGTCAACACAGCCTAATCATTTCTTTACCATCTGGGGGTGTTAGGAATGGAGTTCCCCTCCATAGAAGAGGAGGCACGTGGTGTGAGAGACTTACAGAGCTGGAGGACAGCTCTGAAAATGATACCCTCGATTATAATTTTTCCTAAGTAATTTTTACAGGTGCATCTCACATAGGTTTGCTACATTCCTGAAATCTTTCACCATATAGATTTTTCTTCCCTTTTATAAGTACAAAAAAGATTCCTTCTACCGCAAAGGACTTAACCGGGAAAGAATGGCCCTTACAGTTCAAATCTCCCTAAATTTAAATCAACCGGGTTGGAATTCGTATTTGTTTTCGATGAGAGCCACCTAATCTGGATAGAAAATTGTAAGCGGTACTCGACAGAAGTGGCATCGTGCCGCCAGGCGAATCTTCGTGCCGTCTCAGTCCGTGGAGGCGCACGAAATCTGCGTTTGAAAAGTGACGTAATCTTGAAAGAAGGAAAAAACCCTCTCGTTTTGTAAAAACCACACAAAAACTCTGGTCCTGTATTCTGGAAAATAAGTAGCTCTCTACATGAATGAGGGAAGGGAACCAATTTCTGCTCTTAAACTCCAAAGATTCTGTGCCTGTAGATTAAAATATGATTGATTTCTTAATATTTCATTTGCCAGGATGTTTGACAGACATACCCAGATTCACATCGTGTCTCCTTGAATGCTTTATTCCATCAGCACTTATCGGCAATTGCTGTCTGTAAAATGTATTAGGTGTGCCTGTTAAGACTCTGACAGTTAATAAGTTCTCAGTTGGTTCAGGAACTAGAAGTGTTTGTTCATGTTTGAAGATTAATAATAGGTTAAGTTTGTCGTTTAAAAGAAAAAGGAATCCTCCTCTCCCCAGTTTATCCCAACCTCCAAACATAATTCACTCCTTGGTCTGTGATAGTTTTAAAGTTTCACTCTTAAGTATGATTTTAAAGTGTTTAGGCGAGCAACTCCAGGTTTTGGAAACTGCTGCAAAGGTTTAATAACAGAATCAATTTCACCTATATTTAGCAACGACCGTGAGTCAGACAGTAGCTGCACACCCTGCTGCAGTGCAGGGTTTGGAGAGGAGGCGTACCTGTGAGTGCCCCCAGCAAGGGAGCGAAGCTTTACACTGGGTGAGTTGAGCTGGTACCCGAGCGCGGCTGCAGGTGCCTGCAGGGCTCAGGCGCCGCGTGGCTGCAGCAAGGGGTTTTGTTGCATCCCTCTGGCCTTAGCCCTGGGTCATAAAAGCCATGGTGTTGGTGGCTGTTGGCTACCACACGCCGTCGGTGTGACCGAGTCGTGGGTGGTGGAGGCTGCCGCTGGTCAGTCGTGGTCTGAGGCTGAGCAGGGGAACACGGGCACCGTTCTGTCCTTCACGTAATTCCTGAGATGGTTCACACGCGCACGCTTGCTTCCCTCGTGGCACAGAGTGGAGGTCTGTGACAGTGTTGTCGTTCGCTAACGCTTGTTAAAGGAGTCTCGCAACCCAAGGACACCAACATTAAAGGCTACTTGTAAAATGAGGTAATGTCTTGAGCAAGAGGAGCTTACCTCTACTTCATGAGCTGTTATACAAGGAAAAGCTGTTGCTAGACTTGTTTGTCTCTTACAAAAAATACAGGATTTTATAAAATCAGTGTATTTTCACCAAAAGTTGTGAAGAAGAAAGTTGGGGAAGAATGACCTTCTAAAGCAGAGACAGTTTGTAACCGATCAGCAGCAGTTCTATAGAGGATTAGGTCTTCCTCCTCCTGACAGTTGTTTGTACCAGATAAGTTGTTTGTCTACCCTTTTTGCTACAGAACAAGGTGGAACCTCAGGAAACAGACTGAATTTGGTGGGGCAGGGCAAGAAGTTTGGGCATCAGGAAAGCAGAGAGGAGATCTTTAACAATAGTGATGAAAGGGTTAATTGAGCTCTCTTTATGAAAGTGGTCATTGATATTGTGGCTTATCGATCTGATTTAAAATGATGTGTTTCATTTTAAACTGGCGGTGTTAAATGAGGGTGATCACACATGAGCCTCATCCTGATGTCTGTTTGTTGGGTGATGCATCTGTTCTTCCTGTATCAATTTGTGTATTTCATTTTAGTAAACAATTAGCATTATCAACCACTTTAATAAAAATCTGTGGATGTGAGAGATTTCAGAACAAGTTGTACCCAGTATAAAGTAAATTAATTGTTAAGTGAAGTGTTCCCCAGGACCAGACCTTATAATATTTCTGATAATAAACAAGTGTCTATCTGTAACTCAGGACTCAAAACCAGCTCCACGAAAAGTAGCTAGACTCTTTCAGCCGGACATCTAAGCCTCTTCAAAACTTCATCACTTAAGTTTTAATGTCATCTACCTCCTCACCCTCTCTGCCATATGGCGAGACAGCTCAACAGATTCCTGTCCTTCCTAAACGTCTGTGTCCCATTTCCCGCCCTGTATCTCCTGTTCTCCTTTTTGTTTCATCTCTGCTCTGGCTCTTTTCATGTCTCTCTGCTGTCTTAGTCCTCAAAACTGCTGTCATGCCTGTCTTATCAACTGCTGCTCCCATCTTCTGTCAGTTTTCTTGAAGGAAACTAGTGGAAACAGCTCACCTCACCTCTGTCTGTTCACTGAAATTGGGTCTAAAGCTGAGTTTACTCCATATTCACGTACAGGGGTAGATTATTAAACATAATTATATAGAATTGCAATCGAGGAGACATTAATTTATTCAGAAATCTGAAATCTTCTGACATGTAATGATATACTTGTGTATTTAATTATATTGTCCATCCCCAAATCAGCTTTTCTTTCTTCATCCACTTATTTTGTTCTCATCTGTCCATTTACCTCGGATTCCTCACGACAAAAATCTACTGTACCAGTGTTGTAACATTGCCAGTTGCCTTGGCGATACCGTCGCATGGGTACTCCATGATTATCTGTGTTTGAGACTTGCGTGGTTCATACTGAGCCACCTCTGCTATGTTTGATGGTAACCAGGAAAGTTTCTTTTGTTCTCAGCTTTGCCGTTTTCTTGAGAAGAGTTTTCGAGGTCAGTAACCTCTACAAAAAATCGTGACATTCTGTGCTGGGATCTTACTACTTTTCATCCCCTTTCTCCCAAAATACAGAAGGAGGACACAGAAGGAGGAATCCCATTTAATTTTGCAATGTGGTTTTAAAGTTTGAATTTAGAAGTAATAGGGTGGGCTTGCACTGCTCGTCCTGAGCTGATAGGAGAGGTGTTCTGGTAGGAGGTAGACAGCGCCCCATGAAACATGTATTTAACACTGCCTGTGCTGCTGACGTTGAATAACTAGCAAAATTGTCTTTCTCCCCCAAAATAGCTTCTATCGCCCCCACTATGCTTATGTCAGGGAAAATCGGTACACAGCTTTCAAAAGTTATACCTGCTTGTTTATGTATTTAATTAATCTTTCACCTTCATACAGGCACCCTGCGTACGAGTAGATAAATAGAAAGGAAACAACCGCCTGGCCCCGCACCTGTGCCCATAACCTCCTCTGGACGCAGAGCGTCAGCACGGTCTGAGCTAAGGCGGGGGTCCCGTTCCCTGTCTAAAGGTGGCTTCACGCTCTGCACCTCACAGCTCTTTCCAGGATTACACTGAATGGGGTGGGTGCAAATCCGTCATTCCAACACTGGTAGCATAAAAAAGAGGATCTGAGAGAAACCTGCTTTGAAACCGCAGCTTTCTGGTCTTTCCTCTCTCTCAGCTTTTGCTGAAGTTGATGCATTCTTCCTTATATCCCTCCGGAGGAACAACATATGGGCCTGGCAGTGTCCAAAATTATCTCAGTTGCTTAATTGTTACATCACATAGCTTACTGATTTCTGGAATTAAAATTACCATGAGTAGACTTCCAGATAGACTGGGTTCTCCAGATGCGCTTACGTCCTCAATGAATTGTATTGGGTGTGTATGGTTAGTGTAAGCAAAGGAGTCACTGAACTTAATCGGTGGGAGAAAAAGACGGCTGTGAATAAGGCTCCGAATTCGTACAGTAATAGAAATTATAGAAGTAGCCTTTTGTGACTCATAACAAAACACGTTATGACTTCAGGAATTGACTAAAAGCTGTGGCTCGGTCCCAGAAGTTTAAGTTTTCCCATCCCTGCATATCCTCACATCAAGCCATCTTTAATCTTTTAGTATACGTGATGGAAGAGTAAATTGTGCAATTCTGTCATTTCAGAACGGAATGTACTTAATGATACCTTGGCCTGTGATCTCTGGGATGGAAGAAAAATTAGGTTAATTATTAATTTATGTGTTTTTTCTTGAGAAGTGACAGAAAATAATCTCTTCAGGTGGTTTGAATGATTTTCTTTTGATAATACAGCCAGTGTTAAATGAAAGAAATAATCTGACTAATTGGTTTTCAATTTCTGATCAAAAGTAAATGTTAATGTGGATAGATTTTGACTTAAATAAGGGAAGTGCAGCTTTCAAATATCTACTCGGATTTTTTGATTTGTTTTGTTATGCCAGATTGAGTAAACATTAAATATTATTTTTATATTTAAAATATAATTTTACATATAGCTATTTGTTACTTGCAAATTTACACCTATATTGTGCAGCTTTATTTTTGTATTCACAGTCTGAAAGAGAATCAGACATAATGTAGTTTTCACACAGGCAAAGCAAGCCTACCTACTGCTTTTTATTTAGAGATTTTAAAAGTCTATCAAAACACGAACTCTACATCCCTTTACAAATATTTCATTTTACTCAATAAAATACAGGGAATACTTCAGCTGAGAATACCCACAGAGGCTAAAACTAGAAAAAACAGAGGTATTGGACAAGATCATTAAGGTAGCATGCCAGGTTAAAACGACTTCTTTTGCAACAACAGAGCGCGCAAATATCAATGATCCAAAAAAAAAACCTTCAAGCAAAGTTGTTCTTTAAGGGACCACTGTAAGAAAAACACGTTACAGCTTTTAATTGTGACAATGAGATACATTATTATTTGACGAACTATTTTCAGAATAGCATTTTCTAGGATGGTCACAGACGGACAAAGGAGTGTAGTAGCATAGCGACACACCAACAATTTTGGGGTGGGGGGTTTGGTTGCTCAATATATTTTCTGGCAACACCCTTGATTGGCAGCAAGAGATTACAACACACTCTGCAACATTAACTTTACCTTAGCAGGGAGGTGTGCTGATATGATTTAACGGGCCTCTCAGCTAACCGGTCTGCACTGAGCAGACTGGGACTATGTGGAACCACAGATATTTTGAACATGAAATAACAGAATGAGGGAACTATCCAGGCAGTTGGTTAAATACTTTTCTTTCCCCTCTTGAAAAAGTCAATGTTCTTCTTTTGATTTCTTTCCCTCATCTTTTGCTTCCCAGTGTTGACCATTTAACACATTTATGATGTTAGAAAGGCAACAGCCAACATCATTTAACTCGACAAGGTTGGACTAGTACCAACTTCTCCAAGGAGTTCCAGATCGGTTTTACTGTCACAAGCTGTGCTTATGGCTATCCAGTCAAAGCGCATCGCACCTTTTTTGGAATGAATTGTTATAATGCCATTCTTGTAATGAAAAGAAACAATCTTCATGGCAGGTAAATTTATGCACGGCCTAGCACAGTCATGAAAGAACATGGAGAGCATTCTTCTGCTCAGTCCCTTCCCCTGCAAAGCTCACCACCTTTCCCCTTCTCTGCTCGTTGCAGAAATATTATCGTTCAGCTTCTGGTTCTCCAGATCCTTTCCAACTTTCTGACAGTAACTCCCTGATTTCTGGTGCGTCTTGGTGAAGGCATCAGGGTAAGGCTTTTATGACCATCTTGTGAATCTCAGGCATAACCTACACAAGAACACGTCAGAAGAGGCGGTGCTTTGGCCACCACCACAGCCAGTGGTTTATGTACATAATAAATGAAATCCTCCCTTTAGAAGTTGCTGTATATCATTTAACACACGAAGCCACTAGCAACTGCAGACTGTCTGTGCAACTCATCTCATAAGCTCTGCTTTGGAGAGGAATTTTACCATTGCTGTCGTCTGTTCATGCCATGGGTACCTTTTTCTTCCAGCTACGAGTAAAGAAGGATTTTCAGCCTGTCTTCTTGTTCTGCTTTTGACAACATAAGCTTCCTTGACCAGTAAGATGGGGATAAAGATCTCATCTGAGCTTATTGTGAGTATTTGCAATTTTTTTTCTCTCTCAGCTGCCATAATTTTCCTTGTCCACTTTAATTTAAGACAGGGAGGATTTGTTCTTTCCTTCATTTTTGAAGGCGTACGTTGTCATGTCTCACTTCAGGAAAAAATCTGGAAGGGTGAATGCTCCATACGTTAGCAATGGCTGTGAGGAAGAAACATTTAGTCCCTCTTTTTTCCCCTTCCTGTAAGCAATACAGGGAAAACAAAATAAAAAAGAGCCATCAAAATGAAATGTATGTTAATTTGAGTCATAACTGTCAAACAAGCAAGTGGTTCTTCCCTCTAGATGAGTGAAATAATTGACTTTGCTGAAATGAATATTCACAGATAAGTGGTGGTTGCTACTGGGTGTTCAGTTCAGTGATGGCCCCGAAGCAGGACACCTAGAGATAAAGTGAACAGGGTTTAATAGGTCACTGTTCTCATCTCTCCCTCACCTCCTCACAAGAACGAGATATCACAGAACAAGGGCACTATTTAGTACTTTTTTTTTTTAATTTATGGCTTGTGTTTGGAAATTCGGAGCATCTCCTTTCTCCATGGCCAGGGCTCTACCCTTTATCATGAGCTCGGAACAAAACTGGAACCTGTGCCTACACCTGCCGCAGACCTATCTGATATGTGATTTTTATATGCTTCGATTTCTTCCTCAGAGCCAGGTTTCACCTGTGATGATGTTTATCTCCTATTTAAGTGACAAAAGATATTGGGGACAGGGAAACGTAGCCGTGTGCTAACAGTCATTTCCAGAGGTCAACCTTTTGGTTGGAAAGGCATGCGTCCTCCAGAGATCAGGGTTGTCTGGGTTGGTGTTCTGGCACCTAGCAGAATTACCTAAGCTGAACCGATCAAAGGGTAGGAACCCAGCAAAGAGATTCTGCTATCGAGCAACTGATGGATGGCTTCAGTCGCCTACAAAGAAAAGTAGCCCTTCAGAAAGCACGGCGGGGAATTCATTCCAGTACAGTGCGAAAAGCCGACAGCGCTACGGAATGAATGGCCCTTTTACAGTCCTGGGATCTAAAAGAAAACCTACAGCTGTGCAGCCAGGAACTTCGCTGTATAGCAGCAAGAAACACAGGACAATTCAGGGCACCGTTCCACACCAGGCTTAATCCAGCCTAACTGCGGACTCTCACCCGTATATGTCTCCTCCAAATAAATTAGTTTCCCATCGGATCAGTGAGTCATATTCCAGCAACGCAGCGAATGACTAAATCGGAGTAAAAGGTGAGGAACACGTCAATGGAGTTAAGAGGGGAAAGGAGACAGAATTAAACCATCGCTTTTGCCAGCAACACGCAGTTTGATGAAATTAAGCACAACATGAAACCGTGCCTCCAGAGAGCTTGGGTGAATTGGAGATATTTTAGAAAAAAATAATTTGAAGCCTCTCGCTATGAGGAGTAAGTAGTCCAGGGTGGTGTTGTCGTATTTGTACCAAGGAGAGAAATGTTTTAGGATGTTTTTGTGAAGAATTAAGTCCCGGGTAAAGTAAGAATTTACCTGTATCAGGCTAGAACTTTTATTTTTCCAGTCAGTTTTTTGCAAACTCCTGAGCTCTTCAGGCAGTTTAGCTCTCATTTCCTATCAGTTTAGGCTGACCCTGGCACACATCTGCAACAGCTGTTTCTGAGTTTTCTCAGTCTGAGTCCCTAATGGTGAATGTTAACTCATTTCACGTGTAAATAGGCCGAAGCACCAGCTCGTACAATTTTTAATGTCCTGTCTGCAGTCCTTTTCTCCATCTTCCCCATTCATTGCTCTTCCCTGCAATTCTTGCTCTCTGACAGACCATCATTGTTTAATTCTTGTGCCGTCTTTTTTTCACGGCAATGGAGGGCAGCGAGGTTTTTATAATTCAGCTTTTTTTCCCCTGCAGCGGGACAGCGCGATCCAGCTGAGGCTCACATCCATCTGGTGCGGCACGTACAGCGGCTCCCATCGGGGCGGGTTTGTAAGTGGAGCACTGAGAGCAATTAGCATTTGAATTAAAGCTACCTGTGGATAACAACAGGTGATTACCCTATTTAACAGCTGTTAAGTGGTGTTATTTGCCAGCTATAGACCGCAGACCGATGAATTGTGTGCATACAAATGGGAGTTACTGTGCATACAAATGGACGGCATTAATTAGATCAAATTTTTAAAATTGCAATTATGATATCTAAGATGTTGGTTCAAAACAGATAACCGGTAGCAAAAGAAAGGTTTTTTGGGAGTGTTTTAGAATGCGGGACAGCAACATCCTAAAGGTTTAAAAACTGTGTGTTTTGGCAGTCAGTGTTTTGTTCTAGAAGCAGGAAAAACAAAGCTTGCTATTTACACTGATTCAGCTTCTGGCAGAAAGAGAAAATAGTAAGAAACTACAGCACATAAAATTATTTTCTCCTTCTGTTTTATCTCTGCGTTTCCAACAAGGCTTAATCAACCCCGGCGTTCTTTGGAAAGTACAACACTGTTCCTGCTGTACATGCCTACTTGCCTCCTTGCGTACGTGGGAGAAGCTGCTTCGCTAACTCGCTCCCTTCTGTGCTGGGGGCGGATGAATGTCTTTTTTGAACATTTGCTCAGCATATGGCTGTGCAACATCCTCTTAAATCCATGTGGGGTCTGTGCCACGGTTCCGCTTCTCGTATTGCTGCAGAATGTCTTGCCGAGTCTGGCTGCACCTCTTTCAGCAGACATTCTCTTTTGCTGAAGTTTTTCCCGTGAACCTCTTCTCCAAGGGCATGGATTTGCAATGGCGTTTTTTAAGACCTCCCAAGGCATAGGAAGGGAAACTATCCTCTGAGAAAGGCTGATTAGATTGCTGCTTTAAGTATTTGCTTGCGCTCTAAATACCGAATTATTTTATCAGGGATGGTTGGTCTCATCGCTGCTCCAGAGTTGCCTGAGTTTTGTGTAAGTGCAGCTGGCACAAATTGCAGGATGAACTTAACTTTTTCCCTTGGCATAATTATCCCGAGTTAAAAAAGCTCCCATGATTTGTGCATGTGTGCATTTTCATTGAATTACTACGAATAGAAATGTCCGATTCGTATACCTACAGATGTAGCCATTCACTGCTCACTTCCGAAGCACTGGAATGCAGGGTAAACGCTACAGTTCAGAAGGGACGGCTGTTGATTTTTATTAGTGAGGGATGCCTGATTAAAGTATTTACTGTCCTACGTATTGGAACTGAAATTAAATGCTTGTTAACCTTCATGATGCTAGCCAGTTGCATGCTACATCCAGCCAGAAAATTATTATACTGGCAATCTTAGTTAACCAGAATTTGATGTGGTTCGGAACTGAATCCATCTGCTGTTAAGAGGCTCGTAAGGACCTAAAGTTTAAGTTAAAGCACCATACCTCTCAGTCATAGTTACTTTGCAGAAGGCTTGGACTGTTCGCAAACAAGCCTCATGCCATTGAAACAGTGGTTTGAATAAAGTTCAGAAAGAGTTGGATATAGTAAAACCTTCAAGTATGCCTTTTCTGTAGGGTTACCTGGGGATCGTGGTCTCGGCGATGGAAGTGCTCACCCATCCTTCTCCCCTACTTTAGGCCGGAGACAAACCCCGTATTTGTGGGCAGGCTCTCTTTAAACAGTAGAACATACATTGCTCATCTTTCCTTTATTCTTTTGAGGTCAAGCGGGAAATTATATATTCTTTTAGGCAGCTTCCTGTCCCAAGTACCTTGAAAAGTTGCAGAAATGTGCTGCCAACCAACTAGTGTTTTCTAAAGCCACTAGTCCTGAAATAGTGCCAGAGCCTACATTGGTACAGGCCGCTGTTCAGAATGCTCTACGCTTCTGTGCTAGCCAAGCTTAAATAGCTTTTTTTAAAAAAAAAAAAGATCCTGCCGGATACTCACCACTGTGTGCGCAATATCCTGGCTATCGGCGGCTGGGCATCTTGTTTCCAGGTTAGGGAGATGAACAACGTGGGTGTTTTCCCTTTTGCAGCCCATGTTGGATGATGGGTATCTTGGATGAACAGGAGGTCTCCTGGTGTAGGAAGAGCAGTAGTATAATGAAAAGAGGTGCGCAGACAGCACGTATAGGCCTGCTGAATGAGGGAGAGAGCAAGACGTGCTGGCCCCATACCTGGAAAAGAAGCCCTGTTGATCAGCTCTCTCTGGAGAGCGTGTGGCACACGGCACTGCCCCCCCACCGCACGGCGAGGTCTGTTGAATTCGTCTTGCTTTTCTGATGCCTTCTCCCTGCTAATCTGTAGCTGACAGGACTATTTCACACAATACAGATCCAAATGTGCCTATTTACAGATAACCGGCTAAAGTAAAAATAGAGAGAGCTCTAGGTATTTTTTTTTAAATTAAAAAAGAATAGTGTAAAGTGCAGAGAGGATAATGCAGAGAGGATAACAGTGTGTTCTTGATCAGCGACAGGCTTTAGCTTCAATATCTGATGAATCACAGCATCTGAAGTGAGAATTTGGTGTTTCGGTGTAGACCTAGAGCTATTCTCTATCCAGGACAAAAAGTCATTTGTCTCTAAGTCATGAGGAAAAGCAACTCTCAAATTCACTTTGTTATATAGCAAAAGTATTTGAAATCTTTTTAGGGGTTTATGACTTCAACAGTGTGACCAATAATAGCTCTTACAGAGACTGTGGTTTATGTAAACCACACATCCACATCACCTGCAAACATGCAAAATTGATTCATAAGCTTAGTTGTTACTTAATTATGACATTAAGCTGCGAAGGAAATTATGGTATGTTGTAAATATTTTGGTCTGCTCTCTGTTTTTGTGTTTGGTAATGACGTACCGACCTATCATGACCAAAATATAGAAAATGCAAATGCATGTTAACTAACAGAATACTAATATATGAAAGAAATATGGCAATTGTGGTACTTTATTGGAGCTGCAAATCTTTATTTTTATTATTGTGGCTCGAAAACCTAATACAGGATGGAAGAAACTTCATCTAATTAAACTACTGCATTGCAATGCTAGCACTATTGATAGAATAGGTATTTAACAACTTTGTAATGAATGTTCAATTGTCACAGCTTTGGAAGGTGTAATGCACTGGTTTAATACATTATTTCTTTTCTCATCATTGCTTTTAAACACTGCTTAGCATCAGTCAAGTTTGTGTTCAGCTGTTCCCAATCTTCTACAGAAAAAAAGAATGCTACAACATAAGTTTTCATTATTTACAATATACCAGCCCGATCAGTTTAAAAAGTGAGTAAAATAAACCTTACTAAGCCACTGGTTTTTTTCCACAGCGCTTATAATAAATAATTCTTGCAATAAATAAACTAAACCTTATTAGTAAATAATAAAGTAAACACATCAGGCTGAGAAGGATTATGTGCTCCTTCCAGAACAGAGACACACTCTTCAACGTTCAGATGCCCAGGGGTAATATTTAATTAACCCACTCAGTTATAAATTCATGCAGACTTTTCTTCATAGTAGAAAATGCCTCAGAAATTATCCCATCTCAGGCACCAGCTGATACTAATTTACCAATTGCTTAATCAGAAAACAATTGCAAATAGAGATAGTTAAGGGCTCAGGCTTTTTTCATGTTCATTTCCTGCTGGGCTGCGTTATCAGGGACTCTCTCCCAACCAAAACCAGCACACCCCGTCAGTGAGACAGATATCTGCTATCGATACTCACGCTAGATACGGCCATCAGTGCAGATCCTTGCCAAAAGACCACAAACTGGGGGCGTGACAACTATAAAAGAACCATGACTTGGCCGTTCATTACATTTCTGACATGCAGGACCACACCAAAGTTGTTGCCATCAATTATAATTATCCTTTGAATAATGTGAGCTAGTCATGACCACATGATAACTGTTGACTCTTATTATAGTAGGATTTTATGGGATGAGGTAGGTAGAAAGAGAGGATCTCTCTCTCGTCCAGCTATTACTTTCCTGAACTCCTCAGTGTCCACTGTTTAAATAAAAATCTAATCCAAACTGGGCAAAGTGCACTTGGTGTTCCCTGTTGAAACCTTCCAGAATCCTTAAACCATCAGCTTTTGTGGTTCACTGACTACCTGAATGAATTATTTTCAACTGATTTGGCACATCTTCAAAGGAACAGACGGTTCCATCTTTACTGCAAAAACAATAACTTCAGCAACAACACAATAATCTGTGATTCTGCCTGGAAACTGTTTAAATATAAGGGAGAGCTCGATGACCATCTTACGTTCCTGACAATTACCTCAGGGAAGAAACATATTTCTCAAAAATATCAGATGATAATTTACTAAGCAAAGCATTGCATCCACGGAGCAGTTTTCTGAGGTTGCGGGGAGACTAAGCTGTTACGCCTGAGTTTCTAATAGGACCTCCCCAGCAATACAGCAGCTGGGAAGAGAGAAATTATGAAAACAGGATGTTGAGAGACTTCTTTATTGAAGCTAAAGAAAAACTAATATATGTTACAAAGGAAAGCATAGGAGAAGAAAATGGGAACTATGCTCAAAGAATAGGAATATGCGGCAAAAACATGAGACATTTCAAATAGCCAAGAATTGTCCAGGTTACTACCCTGTTTCTTTTTGAGAATGTTTTTAAATGACCATGGTCTAGGTCTATAAACCAGTACCCAATGCATCTTTGGAATGGGATTCTCCTGAATTTGCCTTTTATTTTCTAGTATTTCAGCATAGGAAAAGCAATAAAAGTGACAAGGTAGTTTTCTTCAGTTATTGAAAAAGAAGTAATCAGATACACAAGATTAACATTAGGGACAAAGCAATAAATAGTGCTCATTGTATTAAATACATACTGTTTTGCAGGTTTTAAGGGTAATATATAAAAAATCACATACATAAAAAACCCCCTTTCCCTGTACAGACTAGCTGTCAAATATTATTATATAATCTGCTGCGGTTTTTTTTAATTTCTATCTTTAATTTCCCAGTAAATTCTCCCCGACAGTAGGGTGTGTTACAGAAGAGATACTCTCCTGCATACAAGACCTATGCCAGTGTCAGTCTTCTGTCTTTTATAGGCAATTCTAATTACCGGGAGCGTGCTACAGAAGGGATATTTGGGGAGGTACTTTAACTGAGGCAGTGCTTAAACATTTGGTTGCTGTGCCTTTGGCTTTTCAGCTGTTCTCAGCCTATGCAGTCCCTTCTGTTCAGCTGGTGAATAGGGTGGGGAGAGGATCCTGCTTAAAATCAGTAGGCTGTGGACTTAGTCTTCTGGTCATTTTTCAGCTAGATTTGCTCCCTGATCCAATTCATCACATGGATCTGATGATGAGATTGCCGCATGGGGGTGGGAATAAAAGTCCTAATGAGCACAGACTCCATAATCTAGTGCTGCTACTGAGAAAATGCTCATCAGGCTGTGGCTGGCATGAACAAATGTGTTTCTCTGCTCCTGAGTCAGGGAGAGCCAGGCTCCGTGAAGGAAATCTCTGCTTGAGGCCAATAGATGTGCATTGCATTGGCGGGAGGCCGTCGGGGGAAGTGGTCTAGCTGTCGCGGTGGTTCTCTGGGGTAGATTATTCCTACAAGGAGGCTGACAGGTCTGGCAATTCCTGCAGCCTGGCAATATTCTCAGGAAAGTACTTCGGTGGTAACGCGGTCTATTCCCTTGCTAAGGTACAGCTGGAATTTAACTGAGGGGTTGAAGGGCCCTGAACATCTGTCAGAGAGGGCGAACAGGTGGAATCCAGCTGTGGCCACAGTTGCTCTTACAATTCATGGATTATACAAAATCCTACAAGATGCTCCTTTAGGCTTCCTCTGAAAAGCATTTTACTTGTAGGTTAACATCTTGCCCTCGGTCCCTGCTGGTGAGGGTTTCATTTTCCGTTGACACACTAGAAGCAGTAACAAGGAAACATGGACGCATCCTTAGCTTCTAAATAATTATGCTTTGCTCAGTATTCACAAAGAGCTTGACTGCACTCTCGCCATTCATCTGACTGATTTCTGGCAGCTGCTTTACCCTGATGCACTGCAGCCGTTGTTAGAGTGCTCACAGGGTATTTACAGGGGTATTTCTTTTTCCTATGTGATAAAAATGATGGTAACAGTTAGCAATCAGCAAACGGCCCATGGCATGATTACAGACACAGGTAGTTTTTTGGAATATTTTGTGTGTTGAACAAAGAAATTTTATTTTGCTTAAGTGCTACTTAAATAGCTACATTAAAACATTCCTGGGGGAGGGGGGGGAAGGCCATTATATAAGAAAAAGGTTCAGGCTGTTCTTAGTGAGATCAATACAGCTCCTCTATTTACATGAGTCCAAGTAGGATATGTTGGGTAAAATACCTTAGGGAAAAGTTCTCTCAGCGGATAGCGAACGTAAGACTTCTTTTTCACAAATAGTTCGTATTTAATTATTGTGTCATGAGGCCTACGCTTCAGATTACTTTAAGAATTTGTTTTTCTATGGATTATTGATGAAAGACCAGAATTATTTAATGCACAGGACTTGCGCAAAAAAGGTTTTTTCCAGTACATAATAAATAGGGCAATGCAAAGTAAAATGTCTTTTTTTTTCTCCTTTTGTATTCAGTGGTTGACAGGTCTTAGGATTTTCATCCTGTATCTTCTATTTTCTGTCATTTTTCTCATGTCTCTAAATGAGTTGTAACTTTCAACCATTTTGTTGTCCATCAAAATCAGAAAACAGAGAAATCTCACCAACTGAAAACTTTTGATGTTCAGGGCTGCCTGTTCTGTCATTCTTAGTTCAGCCTCAAATTTAGGCTCTCGCAGTGGGAGAAGATGGATCTCTGGTGAAGACTGACTTTGTCACAGCTTGACAGCACTTTATTATACGCCTTAGTTTTATAGGCTTTGATGTTTCATGTTTATTTAGGTGAAAATTGAAAATGAGTTGAAAATTCAAAACAAGTTGCAATCAGCGCTGTAGGACAGCTTTGTTGTGGACTGCTGCATATATTAAACCCTTTTTTGCTGAATGAAGCCTTTTTTTTTTATGAACTTGGAACATTTGACCTGATAATCATGCTGACGGACTTGAGGCTGTAGCTGCTTTACTGAGAACACTGGAAAAATACGTGTGGAGAGTCAAACTGCACGGCAAAATGGGTCTGAAGTCATTTTGTCTGAGGGATTTTGCTGAATCTCTGCGGAACGTGAGTCTTTGGCTGCGCCCAAAGATACCTTCACAGTCATGTTCTTTACAAAGAGGTTGCCTCTGAGAAGTTAGGCACCAAAGTGAGCTGTGCCTAGAGCCAGAGGTTGGCAGCAGAAACTACTGGGAATCAGCTGTGCAGGCTCAAGGGGTTTCCTTAGTGCTTCGTATATAATCCATTCCCTCTTAAAAACCACCGGGTTCAAGAGGTACAGTTCATAGCAAATGAGTATTGGAGGAAAGGATTTTACCTAGAAAGGCTTTGCATCAGCAGCAGGGCGAGGGAGAAGGGATGCGTGCTGGTTTATGTCCTACGGCTGGAAAAGGTTATCTGTACAGATGTGAAAATACCTCCTGTGTCTTTGGATGATGCCCATACACGTATCGCTTCTGCCTTTCGGTGGGATGTCACGGCTCTTCACTCACTCTCAGTCTAGAGGGCTGCTCCCAAAGAGCGGGTAGAAGCTTAGGTTAAACGGCATTTTCAGGCTGCTGTAGCCAGTATCTGTGGGCTAGCGTGAATTCACGTAATGGGGGTGAATTCAATCAAAGGGAGAAAGGTTCAAGATGAGAAACAGACGTGTAGATCTTTGAGATCATAGGAAAGTACAAAAAATTTTTAAGTGATCTTACGAAGTATTCTTTTTTTCTGTTTGAAGGTGACGTGACCTTACTGTTGTTTCGATCAGTGATAGCTCACCATCAAAAGAAAGGTCTAACAATTTGCTTCCTCTTTCTCTTACCTATTCCACAACTCAAAGTCTAAGCTGTACAAGCTTTTCAACGTCAAGGGTGCTTTAATGTCTTCAGCAGGTTTCTGTTAAAGTGTGATGATGTAGGGTTGTGTTTAGCTGGTAGTCTTGGACAACTCAATTTGTTGCTTAGCATTTTACCGAGGTATAAACTAGGACAATGACATGGCAGGTACATGGCAGGTACGTTTGGAAGATTTGTTGCTAATTATCTGCAAGAAGCTTTGGGAACCACATACGACATTTCTGTTTAACGTTTACTGTGTTGCAGGTTGCTGAGGGAACTAGAGGGGACTAGGCAGGAAGGTGAGAAGGTGGGAACTTTCTGTGGTAGGTCCTGCTGCTTCACCTGCCTCTGCCCGCTTTGTGTCTTGCCTAATTGGCTTGTATTTCATCTCTCAGAGCACAGGCTTCCCTACTACGTGTTTGTCCATGACTAGCACAGTGACATCCCGCTAGAGGACTGTGGGCACTCTGCAGTTCCAGCAGCGATAACTGGCTTCGGTGTCACATGTCCTTTTTTATTTTTTTTTAAGAGAAAATGAGCAAATTAAAGACCGTAACTAAGATATTTACAGTTGCAATGTGGCAAACAAACAGGTAAGGTAATTTTACCCCTTCTGCTAGTTACCAAAGCAACACTATAAAGATCCTTTTAATTTAGTTTAGTGCTGTAAAGATTAAAGTTTAATTAAAATGCTGATATTAAAAAAAAAGAATTAAAACCTGAAACAGCATATGAAAAATAGAAAGACATAATTATGGTCCAGCGAATACTTATCACTTGTTATGAAGCTTTGGAGAAGAGGTACTTTTTTCTCTCAGTTGAGAGTAATTTTATTCTGATCATAAATTTGAATGACCAGAACAACCTAGGATCATAGCTGTTTATAAATTAATAAGGACAGTTGGAAGGAATGTGTTATTCTGCTCATAAAATACAGGATAATAAGATTTTCTTTGCTGGTCCATTTCCTCAAAAAGTTCCCTTGCATACTCACCAGGGAGAAAGACTTTACAAAGACAAAAAAAAATTATTACTGGATTCCAGTATTTCACATCTTGCATAGAAATTCAGGTATTTAATATTAAAAAGATCTCTTACTTTCAAACTAATTAATAAACATACCCGATTGTGAATTTGGAAGGGCTCAGATTTTCAAGTGGTACCACCTGGCTTAGTTTCCTTTTATCAACTGAGCTACACTAATTTGTACAGGGTGAAAAGACATGCGGAGGACTCATTGTGGTATCATTGTTAGAAATTCCTCCCGGAATGAGACTTTTATCACTTTTGTTGGCAAGTTAAACTGTTGTTGCTTTGCCAGATTCATCCTAATGAGTTTAAAATCATCGCGGAGAAACCATATGTTTGCCCAGTAGAAGGCAAACTAAGACATGAGACAATAGTCTTTCACTGCAAAAATCAAAGTAGTAAACTCTGTCCGTGACGAAGCAGGAGTGCTAGAGGAAGAGTAGCTTCAGCTTGTTAGCTTTGTTGCTAGTTTCTTCAGGAATTTAGCTGGCAAGATGCATTAGCTATTACCCCGGAGAAGTAACTCCAGAGGCCACTGGACTAAAACTGCCCTTTTACTAACTTCCTCTGTTCATCTTGTCAAGCATTTTAAAACTATCTTTAACCATATCTCACACATTACTTCTGTGCACGGAATCATTAAGCAAATGAGACATTCAGCCTTTCTTCAAAGAAACATTACATTTATTACAATGTTGTGACGACTACTGTGGTACAACTCAACCTGGTAGCTTGACTGGGACTTCTTGCCCCAGGTTGCTCTGGAAATTGGAAGGTTGTTGGACTTCAAGGACAAGCTCATGGAAACAAATCAACTTTAAATCTTATTTAAATAAATCTAATTCAGGTTGCTGAAACTGTGTCTGGCCCAGGACGTCTGTGAACTGCCAGTGACTGGAGCCTGGGGGAGCACATGGGTGATGTATTTTATCAAAGGCTGTCCCATTCTTAGACTCTTTCTTGCTATCTTGTTTTGCCCATTGTTGGAGACAGGACAGTGCGTTACCTGGAGCTTTGATCAGGTCCTGTACAGTCTTATGTTACCAAACAATTCTGGCAAACAAAAATTCCAACTTTAAAAATATTGTCTTTCTTTTTCTAACCAAGATACAAACAGATTTCCTGGCTTCCAGGCTAGCATAGATGTATGAGATCTCTGCAGGCCTACAAGTCAGTTAGTTATTCCAGGATATATTTCTGGTTCTGTTAGCTAAGCTGTTAAGAAACCTCATGGTAGAAATCTCTCTGGTGGTGTTCCTGCAAAACTTTAAAACAAAAAAAGACCTTTAGCCAGGCAGGACTGCAGGAAGCTCTCCCACACCCACCAGCTTGGATCGCTGCCTTTGAGGCACCATAGATTACGGGCAGATGAAGGGCTATATAATTTAATATCATCCAGGAACAAATGCAGTTAAAAATTATAATTGCCATCCTAAGAAAAGTGAAGTAATTTTGTTCACAAAGAATCATTAATGTCTAATATCTGCTTACAGAAAAAAAGCCATGTAAATTTATTGTAGAATGCCATTGTACGATTTACCCTGCCAGGGGCTCAGGCTATTTATGTTTTTGACTGCATCGTCGTCATTAAACTTAAAAAAAAAATAGAAATTTCCATGGTAACCACTGCATCACACAACAAAGACATGCACACGCCACTTAGATCTTTAAAGAGACAGAGTCTGGAATGAAATTATAGCCTGCATTTTTTTTTTTACAGAATAATTTTCTTGTTAGTAAATGCTTGTTTTGTTGTTTTTTTTTTTCAATAAATTCTAATTTTACATTAAAAAGCAGCATATAAAATAGTGCATCTAAAATAGCATAGTTCTGTCATAAAACCGTTAACTTTATGAGAGCTGTTCATGCAGATGAGATCACTGGGCTGTAAGAGAAGAGAAGGAATGGGTGCGAGACGGCGGTAGTCCTTACTTCTGTCTTTCTGTTATTCCTCCTAGACATAATTTTTCTATTTTTCAATTTTTATTGTGGTATAACGATAAGGTCACAGTAAGGTAATAGTAGTCAAATATATATCTGTATATATATGTGTGTATATATATAGTTAACATATATACCTATATATAGTTACCATATATACATATATAGAGAGAGTTAGCATATATAAATCGTTACATTTTCAAACTGATTTTTACAGGTACTATTGTGTGAAAAAAAAAAAAAAGTGGAGGCCATTCTGTTTGTCTCTAACTTTCTAATGAAGCTCCATATATCAACACGAGAACATACAGCCCTCACGTGCCGCAAATGCTTCTCACTTTTCACCTCTCGTTCCCATGCAGCGCCCCAGGTCTGCACCGTGACCCGTGCAGGTAGGCTGCGTGCCACGGGACTGATGTAGGAACGCTCGGAGGCAGAGCCCTTGTTGGCTTGCCTGGTTCCCGCTTCGGGCTCCGGTTCCTACCAGGGCTGTTGGACATCACCGGAAAGTCAGAGCTGAATATTCACGTCTGCTCCGACAGCAGCATCAGACAGCTGGAGGTCTATGCGGGGTAGCAACAGTGGGTTGTAAAATTATTTTTGTGGTTCAAATTAGATCTAAGGCAAAGAGCAGGTAGCGTGTCTGAAGTCTGGGGAGACGCCTGGCGTTTCGCTTTGGTCTCGCGGATTCCAGCGAAGTGCCTCTGGACTGAGGAGTGCTGGACTGCGCCTGTGACTTCAGCGTGTGGCTACGGGCCTTCTGGCATATTATACCCATTTCTGGCAGAGGTTGCTTGTTGGCATAGCCCCGTTCATGTTGGAATCATTTTCCCACTGGAATAAGCAGAGTCTGAGACTCCCTCCTTCTCTCTCCACTCTGGAAATCCTTCATTTTTTTGGCAAGCTGAGCTGCTTGCCAATATTTAGCCCGCAGCATTTTTTTATGATTGAGTTATAAAACCTGGAAATACGAGCTTATAATGAAAATGCCAACACCACATTAAACAATAGCAGGAGCAGTGGGCACTGCTGTAATGATGTTCATGCTTTAGTTTTATTCCCTTCTCCAAAGCAGGTCTGCTTCATGCAGCGCTGGAAGTGAGAGAAGTTCTCAGCACCTGATGCTCTGAACGCACGGCGGGTGGGCGTGCGGCGTGCCGACTCCCAGCGGGGCTGCCTCAGCGCGCAGACGAATTTTGAGCTGTGCTACACCACTCCAAGAGGGAGAGGAGAGGCAATAAACAAAGGGATGCGATACAGTTATCATGGTATTAAACGCTCACTTTCTGTAATCGAACTTGTACCTAGGAAATTCTAATAATTTGACGTGACTTCTTGTTTACACCCTTATACCCAATCAAGTAAGGGAAGACCTGACTTCTGTTTTCTTGGGAAAGTGTCCTGGTTTCAGCTGGGATAGAGTTAATTTTCCTCCTCGTAGCTGGTGCAGTGCTGTGTTTTGGATTTAGTATGAGAGTAGGGTTGATAACACGCTGATGGTTTAGTGGTTGCTGAGCAGGGCTTACACTGAGTCAAGGCCTTTTCAGCTCCCCGTGCTCTGCCGGGGGCACACGAAGCTGGGAGGGGGCACAGCCGGGACAGCTGACCCCGACCGGCCAAAGGGATATGCCATGCCATAAGGCATCACGCTCAGCGTATGAACTGGGGGAGTTGGCTGGGGGGCAGCGACCGCTGCTCGGGGACGGGCTGGGTGCTGATCAGTGGGTAGTGAGCCAGTGCGTCGTGCATCACTTGCTTTGTATGTTGTTGTTGTTATTATTGCTACTGCTACTGCTACCACCACTATTCTACTTTATTTCCATTATTAAACTATTCTTATCTCAGCCCACGAGGTTTCTCACATTTACCCTTCCGATTCTCTCCCCATCCCACCGGGGTGCAGCGAGCGAGCGGCCGCGTGGGGCTGAGTTGCGGGCTGGGCATAAACCATGACAGAGAGGGAAAGAGCTTTCCCGTGGCTCCTGGTGCCGGCAGCCTTGGGATTATTCTACCTTCCTCTGCAGCGCTGTTTGCCTGTTGGGGTCGGCTGAGTATGTCTCAGTTTCCATCTACTGAAGAACCTTTTCAAACCCAATGGACGTAGCATAATCTCCTGCAACTTGAAATACTTCCAACTAACTAAAATCTTTGGATTTATAACATTGGCATCTGGCTGAAGCTTAACAGCCTGGGACAGGGTGGAGGGCAGAGCAGCCGCTAGTAACGGTGCCTTTGAGGGAGGGCACTTTGGGAACGCTGGCAGCTTCTCCTTGCAGTTTCTTCTGCTTCTCCCTTTACACCTCCCATTTCTCTCCTCCTTTTATCTGCGTGAGCCTTCCTTCTGTCAGCAGCTTATCTGACAACGCTGGAGTGGAAGATTAGGAAATTAGTAAATTAATGTTATTTAAATATCTGTTATAATAGAGTGTCACATATCCAAACACAGGGTTGCGATTTCATCGCCCTCGCCATTGATTCGGAATGTGCAGCAGATCACCGTGTCCATCAAGGCAATCCTCTACAATTAGTCATTCTTGACCGAAAGTTATTATTATGATAGCTGCTAATGAATTACTTTTTGAAAGTCATTCTGGTGTCACGGGTTCTGGAGGATGCAAAAATAAAGGCGAAGTTTACTCTAATGAAACCGGAGGAGAATAGTGGAGTCAGAGGAAATAAAATACCCGTGGATTAAGCTGGATGGCAAGCGGTAGAAAAAGTAAAACGAAGGAAGGCTAAAATTGAAAGGAGCGTCAAAAAGTTGAGACATAAGCAAAGACAAGCTGTAGGCTGAGGAAAAAAGAGGTAATTTCTTCAGCAAACCTTCCTAAAAACTTTCCGAGCGCGGTGGGAATGGAAGGACCTGTTTGCACAACGCAAACTGCTGCTTGGAACCTTGGCTATGCACTCTCTCCCAGTACTAGAACTGTAGTTTGAATAACTCTTTACATTACTATGGCAACCACGTGGACTGGCCATGTCTTTGCTGTACTCACAAAATAAAAGAGGATAAACTCCTGGAATATTTTTCTGCGTCTCATGTAGCCTCGTAACCCACCTGTGAATTAGTTCATGATGGTTGCAATTAAGAGTGTGTCTCGTTGGCCCTTGCCACTTGTCTATTCTGCTTTTGCTTCTTTTCACCTGAAATATGTCCTTCAGAGGCAGGATCTCATTAATCACTGTCTTTCCCAATAGTATAACTCTACTGATTTTCAGCCATCACCTGTAACATGTAAGCAACACATTGATGAATGAGCCCTTGAAATTCCATGTTTAATCTCTGTGGTAAAATACTATTTCTGTTAATACTGCAGTTTCTTCACTTGAGATAATTGCACCTTTCTTGATTGTCAGACACTCAGTGAAATAAATGGGAAGAGAAGAATTACTGTAACTGAAGCATTTGTGAAACGACATCCCCTTTCTCCTCCTCCTCCTCAATTACACCATCTTTATGACACAACATAGAGAAAAGGATGCTCTTCTATCCAGAAGAGATGAGGAAATTGGTTGGCATAGGGCTGGCATTTGCAGCTTCCCTATCTGAATGCTGAGCACGCTAGCTACAGCAAGCCCCAGTCCCTGTGTGGGATGGTCTTGCAAGTATTTTCAAAATAGATAAGAAAATATTGAATGTATTCTGTGAGCATGTATTAAGAAGCAGTGATTTTGGAACCGGCCAGCATGTTTTCTTTTGCTCAGGACCACGTTTCCTCTGGTCAGCCCGTGCCCACAGCAGTAACTTGTGAAGCTGAAATGATTTTTCTTTGTTGTTGATATTATAACTTAAGAACAGTGATACATGCCCATATTTTTAAAAGACAGACCCCTTTCTATACATTACATGTTTATATTTACACAGCTCCTGAGTCTTGTATATAAAATTTCCGTGAAAATTACGTCTCCCTGACTGGTAGCCTGTCCGCTGCCGTTGTACACAACTGAAAAAGGGCAGCGCAAGCGCATAAAAGCACTCTGGGTTTCTGAAATCTAATCTTTGTAAGAAAAGGGTTTTGAGATGTGAGCAGTAATGCATCGTGGTACAGCAGCGCATAAAGAGTATGTTTTTGTTGTTGTTGTTCTTGTCCTGATTAGTTGCTTCAGTGATAAGTGAGGTAGCAGTTTAAAGAACTAACTCATTATACAGAATGACTGACTGCTGTGATACTTAAAATCATCTTGCGACACTCTGGAGCTCAATGCATAAAATATTAGCTTGGTAAGTAACTCTCCTGCTGGATAGAGCCTTTTTCTTTCAGAAGTTAACCTAAGGATATGAGAAATCTATCCTTGCACATAGTGTCTGATCGAGTGCCAGTGCCTAAGGATGTCCTTGGAAAGATTCCCATTTTTGAACACTGGATCGGGGTCCATGGTGGAGTCGCTGAACTGCTGAGGCTTCGACTGGCAGCAGTAAAATACGGCATTACTGTTTGAAAGTAGGGCAATGGCTGTAAGACCATAGGTTGACAGTGAAATACTGACAAGGAAAAGCAAGAGCTGTGCGAAGGCAGGAAACGGGAATTTATAGAGGAAAAAACTTGGGAGTCACAAAGATTAAAATAATAGGTGTTTTTCCAGTTTGTTCGCATCTGTTGCAACATAAATGTGAAAGTAAAGCCAAGCACTTTTTCTCCACTCAGATGGATAAATATTACACCGATTTCAAAGATGGGAAGAGCAGGACACAGAAATACATTGCACACAGTGACATCGAGGGTGATTATTGTGGAATGGCCAAGGTTCAGCTCTTGAGAAGTCCTGCTCCCAGGCTGGCGTAATTAGTTGGCTGCAAGATCAGATATCTTTTGGCCAGAATTGCGGAATACGGTGGGACCCAGCAAGACAGCCCATGATCTTGAAGACACACTCAGCGGGGAAGGAGGTGAGCCCTGCAGGGAACTGTAGTAGGTTTTTTCAGGTCTTGTCCTCATATTTTCCAGCCTGCAGAGAACAGACTCATCTCTGACTGACATCAGTAGGACGGTAAGCAAACGCGGAGCAGATGTTTAGGTGATAAGCCCAGCATCTTGTGTATTACTTTGTTAACTCATTAGGTGAAAAGGCTCCTTTCTGCTCTCATATTTGCGCAATGTTTTCTGCCATTAGCTTTTGGTCCATGTGTCCTTGGATCTCTGTAACCGTATTGCAACTGAACAACAGCATGGTATTAAAGCTGACATCGGAATTTAGGAGGCCCTGGTGCCCAGTCGCGTGCTCTGAAGACTAAAGCACGCATAAGCAAATTAACCAAACCAGTAACCTCTCTGGACATGCAGGAACCATGGTATTTTGCACTCTGTTGTAGCAATGCTAGAAGCCAACAAAGGGACTGGTTCCTCTCCCAGAACTATAGTGAATTTGATGGCATTGGACAGACTTGGACATATATTACACAGAGCCATGTTTACTTGTGCTGCATAAGAATCACAGGGGGAAGCAAAATCAATGTTTTCCAAATGGAATAGAAAGAAGCCGTGAGGAAAAGAAATGGTATTTTCAAGCTTCTTTGAAAGGTAACACAAACAATGCACAGTAAAAAAATTCTTCGAAGAAAAAGCATTTGCCAATGTCGTCTTCACTCCGTATTTACCTTGCTTTGGAGGATTAAGGCATGGTAGGTCCTTGGTATTATTTTAAAAGGGGGGGTGCATGTGTGAATAAATGGGCTTTGAAACCGATGTTTTGAATCGCAAGGTGCACGATGCATCTGTACACCTTGACAGCAACAGCAGACACTCAGTTTTTAGAGGGGCACTGAGATGACACTGAGAGTGCATGATGCAGTGGCGTAATGAAACGGAGATCAATGTTAAAATGAATGTAACACCACTGAGGAGTACACACAGATCAATACTCTTGTAAGCCATAGAGTATAATCCTGCTATATAGGTCTTGTTAGATAGTACAGTCAATTCTATGAAGACACATTTTTCTGCATTTCTCGAATGTACCTCTGACTTATCTGTCCCAAAGACTGTATTAAAACATCCTTCTTTTAGAATGTAAAGGCTTGAATCTTTGTCTTCCCACTGATGTGTGCTGAGGAAAATATGCAGTGCTTAATAGTAAACTCTTAATCCTCAAAAATGTGGCATAGGCAGGTAAGACGGACAGTCGGCAATGATCTGTGCTTCATGAAGTCTGAAATATTGTTTTATCCATGTCCCCCCTGCTGACTCCTCCTTTTCTTTAAGGAATATATTTTAAGCACAGTTACTGAAAACGCAGTCTCAGGGGAAAGGGGGAGGTCGCTCTTGCAGCCCTCACTTATGTTGTGCAAAGACCTTGCTTACGGTTATTTTCCACCTCCTGATTTTTAGATCTTAAAACCATTAAAAAAAAGATCAGAGAGTTTCTCTTCTTTCTTGATGCATGGATAGTCTTGGAAACAGAACGCAGTTACTTGAGTAGACCGAGATGCTCGTTCTCTCGCTCTCCCATATATATGTGTGTGTTTATGTATGTGTGCATGCATGTATATTCCCTAAAGGGTTCAGGTTATCCACTTTTCTTCTCATGCCACTGCAAACTTAATGCCTCTGAGAATCCACGTGTTTTCAGTTTTACAGTTGGATGATTTGCAGGAACTGGTGACAGTCAATCTGTGGCTAATGACTCCAGCGCGCCAAGTCAAACCCTTTCCCATGAGGAAGTCGCCGAAGTAAATGTAAGAGAATGGTCAAAATTTATTTCCTTCTTGACAGGAAATCTAGCGTTGGAAGAAGTGAAAATGAGAGCAACCTGAACCTGCCTTAAGTTGATCCCCTTTACTGGTTCCAACGTGTGCAAATAACAGCCATGCGTTAGCCATCAGCGCGGGTGCTGTCGGCCCGGCAGGGATCAGTAAGCGCAGGAACCTGCGCCACCAGCAATTAACTACAACAGTTGTTGCTGTTGTCCTGCATGTGTTTGATGCTCAACGTCATTGAACTCTCATTTTCTGGGTCTTAAGTTTGCCAACCCCTGATAGCGCTGCCCGTAACATATATTGCTGGCTGGTTTGATGTTGTAAAACATTTTTGCTTAGAAAGGAGCTGACTGAGGAGTGAATGGGTCTATGGGCATTGCAAATAGAGTGGCATCTAGCGCTGCGCCCTGAAGATCACGTGCCTGTGGGACCGGAGCTGCACAAACCCATGCTTGTGACTATCGTTTCCTTGATTCATCCGGCATTTCGCTGCCCAAAATGGTAATTCATCCCCGTTGTTATCTGCCCATTGATATGTGTAGGGTCGCTGTACTTGCTACAGGTCAGAGACAGAGGGGTGTTCCAGGTCTGGCAGATGTTTTAGAGCCAAAACACTCATATAGGATCAGATTTACACTGCACTCCAACTTTCATGTTGTAATCCTGGAAGGACATGGGAGGCAACAGAGGTATGTTCTGCCATGTGTCTCGTGGAAACCGTATCATGGACAGAGCGGTGGGAATTGCATTCCCATTTTTATTCTAGCTTGTTTTAAGCCCAGGTTTCCTCACGGGGTAAATATTCATCTCAAACCCTCAGAATGAGCAGGCCCTTGATTTCTTTTCAGCTGCAGACCTGGCTGCCACTCTCTGTAGAAAGGGGACTATATCTCAGCTTCTAATTTTCATCTGTCTTCTCCTTTTCCCTGATATGGGCTTTTATATTTTTCCTTGTAATTTCCAGAGGAAGATGTTTTTACCCATTTTCTTGATGAGGTGACTGGTTTGATTGTCTTTTTCATGGGAATTATTCATCTTTTTTTGAAGAGTGGAGAACAGCTAAAACAAATTAAAATAAATTAATAAACACACAATTACAGAGTTGCTTCAGGGAAGTTTCTAGGCATAATCTAATAACAATGACTGGAGATACCATTAGCATTGTGTGCTGATTCCAGATCCCCAGGGATAGTCTAGTAATTAAGCTTGTGTTTTTCCAGTCCCTTTTGGCCTTAATAACTATTATGGTCATTAAGTGTAACCTGCTCCAGACTCTGGTTTCTAAATGCCTTTTTGAGTCCAAGACGAAGTCTGTGTCCTCTTGTGAGGGCACTGGGTTGATGAGAAAAAGAAGTATCCGCATTAGTCCCTCAAGATGCTGTTCTCTCTCCTGTTCCAAAGCTCTCCTTTCCTCCCAGGTATCTACAGCCAGCAACTTTCCACAGCTCCTTCCGAGCTTCAGTTAATCTTTACTCTTTCTGATGCTATGGCAGCTCTAAAATGCCACCGCACTCGCCCACATTTATCATCCTCTTCTTCAGTGTTTGTGATTGACCCCATCCACTTCAGTCTTGCCTATGTGGCTGCTGAGCCGATGAGTTGTCACCACTGCGAAGGCTGCTCTTAAGTAGGTGCTCTTCATGGTGCAGCTCTGGCTTCAGAAAGTTCAGTGTTACCAGAAAACCTTCAGCCCTAGTTTCTTCCAGAATGTTACGAACGTTTCTTCTGCTTCCATGGGAAAAAGCAAAAACTTGTTGAAGGGGTTGTTCCCCGTCATGTTACTTGGCGATGCTGGCAGCAGCTACGCAGCTGCAGGTGAAGGACCTCGCTCTGTTGCAGGGAGAAGCATTGCAAAAGAAACACACAAACAGAGCAAAGGCACAAGCTTCCGACTTACCTGTCACTCCTTGCTGAGCCTGTCTGAAATTTATTGCCGGTTAGACGGCACTTCTCTCTGTTTGCCGAGTTGCTTGAAAGGATGATTTATCAAGGCTCAACATCGCATTGATCGCTGCGCTCTGGTCCGAAGGGTAACGAGTTGTAGCCACATCTCAGTCTCCTTCCCCACGTGACTGTGGGCTTGCACGGCGAGGCGGGCTCGTGCAGGCACTGGTGTCTCACCGGGGCAGCTCTGCTGCGACGGGGGGTTGTTCATGCTGGCTTCAGGATCAGCCCACTCCTTGCCCCTCCGAGCAGGAGAGGATCTATATTGCCTATGAGGAGGTTTCAAGTAGCTGCACGAAGAGCAAAAGGGAGCGTAGCTGCGAGAGAGGGAGTAGGATGGGAAATGACAATGGGAAGGACAACAAAAAAGGCAAGAAAATAAAATGAATAAAAATACCAGAAGGTGAAACGGCAGCTTATTGTTGCCACTGCTGTCATCCCTCCTGTTGCTTCGTCACGTGGCTTAGCGCTGCTTGACATTGCCTCGGCTCACTACCACGGCACGGCCCCATCCCAGTGCGGTGGAAACTAATGCCTTCTGTCTGAGCGTGCGTTTGTTCTGGCCGTGGTGAGTTTTTCTTAAAGCAGCCCTGGTGTTTGTTTCAATCACGACAATACCCACCGTCTCACCTTAATCTACAGAGTCATAACTAGCAGTAGTTCTTTTCAGCATAAAGAGTGCGTTGGAACAAATGCCACTATTTATCAACTGTAATGCAGTTCTTTATAAAGGTCTTACGTGAGCAAAGAATAAAAATGCAATGATAGTCTCACAATAAATACCCTAAATCCTTTATTACCTATTTATGGTGTAATCTCTCTACGGTTGTACGATATATGACTGTTTAGAAAAAGCTCCAGAATACAGTTATATGGTTTATTTACCAGGAGGTGGCAATGGTGATCTACTGCAGTGTTAACTTATGTACAAGGCCCGTATAATTCTTCCACAACACCACAAACTTCAGTATGAATGAAACCAAAGTATTCCAATACTGGTTTTGCCTTCCTTATTGCTAACTTGTTTCAGTTGCTGCTATTCATTGTAAAGAAAGTCTTTTTTTTCCCCCTCTCATTTTTGATTGAAATTGCTGTCACTACATTTTTTAAGGATGTCTAAATACATTCATACTGGTATTCTGGAAAACAGAATATTATTTAAAAACAGAACAGCCAATACCATCGAATTAGATGTGCCACATGTCAGAAAAATCAAATGATTGATGAAAGTAAAAGCTTAAAAAATGCATTTAGTTTTACAGTATCAAAATTGAACTTGAGTAGTTAATGAAAAATAAATTATAGGTTATTCTATTAAAGAAATCATGTTATAATATTCTATTAAGCTGCTTGAAGTATGGTATTGAAATATGTGGATGCCAAGTGTTTTACAGAACCTGAAATTAACTGTGGTCTGCGATGTTGCCACGTTACCTTAACCTATAGCAGGGCATGCATCGTTCTTACAGGAGTTAGTGCAGCCTTGGGGTTCACATGTAGCAGATCGCTGCCATAAGCAGCGGAAGGAAAAGTCTGGCTTCTTATGAGATTGTTCTATGACCCGGTATGTCCTTCTCCACCTGATTGCCCATTTGTACGAGCTAACAAACAGGTTGGTTTGTGCATGGTTACTAGATATTTGGTGGTTTTCAAACAGAGGAAACAGCTGGTGAGTCTCGCTTGGATTTCAGCAGAAGGGCGATGTGCACGGTCACGCTCCTCTCCCCAGCTGTATCCCTGTCTGTAAGGAGCGAGCTGGGGACACTGCTGCCAGCCTAGCCCTGCTCTGAAGGACCTCTGGGGGCTTGTAGAGCAGTTACCATCTCTTGCCAGAGAACCACTCCCACCGTTGGCTTTTCCTTTGGTAGTCCGGGGTACACAGCCCATGTCTTACAACTCAGTATGTGCCTCTCACTTGGGAGGGTTATCCACCCTCAAGTTAAATAAATGTTTTAACTGCATCTGCTCTCTGCAACATTAAATGCCAGCATTATTGCTTTTCCACTGTTATTATTTTAGTGTTTAAAAAAAAACAAAAAACAAAAAAACATCCAGGACAATAGAAGTGTGAGGCTGTGAGAGGAGCATGGGATAGGTAAGGAGCTCCTACCTCTAACAACGACGATAGGAGGGAAAAAAAATCTATTGTTTTACTCACGTGAAGGTCTCAAGTGTCTACTTTTTGAATTGCATTTAGTTTTCTAAAGCCTTTCTTCACCACAGCATCTACCTTCCTACCACTACAATGTCTTTCTTTTCTTCCTCCGTTCTGCATTAAGTGGTACGTGCCCAAACCCCACCTGTACAAGGAAGAAACAGCAAATTTAGAGCACACAGACACACAGAACTTCCCTTACTGCTGTTCTCTCCACACCTTTCTACCAGAAAAATTCTGTGTTGGGGGCTGCCTGCTCGGCACGCCGATATACTTCCTAGGGGAAGGGCAATCTCCGCCTGATCAGTAACCTGTGTACTCAACAGCAGTCACGCACTTCACATCCGCAACATCTTTCCACTCACAGATCCCACAGGCTACAACAGAAAGACAGAGGTAAGGAAGACCTTTGTCAGTCCTTTTTTTTCTTTTCCAATAAGGAAATCGATCCATGGAGCAAAATGAACTGACCGAGTGAAAGCAGAAGACGGAATAGGGAGTAGGGTTTCGAGTCTGTTGGCTGCTTGTGCCTTGCTATGTCAGCCGAACCACATTTCTCCCTCCCTTTCAGATTTTTTTTTTTACCTCTTTACGTTCCTCTAGGAAACAGCACAAAGTTAATCAATACATTCAGCGCCGCCGTCTTGCCTGGGCGCTGGGGCGGCCACATGTTTCGCCTTATGGCGAGGTTCTCCAGCAGCTCCGACATCTAACAGGGCTGTGAATCACTCCGGCGGTGTTCATGTCTCTTCAAAGGATGATTTTTCAGAGAGGGCAAAATGATGTTCAGACTGACAGTCCCTCACACAAAATGCCTTGTCTTCTCTGCTGGATCTCTTGCTGTGAATACCACGTTCATGTCAGCCGTGTGGAGGGAGGAATTATGAGTTTCCCTTTCCCTATCACTTATTTAGCACCCGCTCCCCTCTCCCTTGTCTGGCTGCCTTAGCGCGTGCTTACGCTCCAGTACGGAGTAGAGCTATGAATGTTAGCTTGAAATGCATTAGCTCAACCATCTCTTTACTTCACTAAAAATCTGTCCTGTGCACATCCCAGACGGCAGGCTCTTGAGAGTGGGGCTATTTACAGCCCTGTTTTTACATTGTTTAGTACAACAGAACCAAAGCAGAGCGGCTCTGGGTGCCACCGTAGTGCAGATGATTTTCACAGTGACCCAGAGGGAGGAGCAAGGCCAGACTCCGAGGTTAGCCGTTCATAGTGGGTAAAAAGAAGTTTAAATTTCTGAATTATAAAGTTGTAAAAAAGATTCAAAGGGAAGTAAGGGCATCCTCAGCCCCCTCTTTGATAGTACAATACATAAAACCCAGATTTTGTAGGAGTATAATAAAAGATTGTATAGGAGAATAATAAAACCCAGACACAAGTCTGAAAAATTCATTAGTTTCTGCCATGACTAAAATAAGCACTGTCTATGAAAACTACTTTGCAATGGTAATGAAAAGCAAGTAGAAAAGCAAGTGTTAGTACCAGTGCTGCGATGTGAAATAATTTCTGTATATTCGGAGCCGTCACTGTGAACAATGTTGTTGATTATAAACCACGTCAAATTCCCAGTCCCCCAAAACATGTATTTTATTTTGCAGTTTTTCTAGTAATTATGAAATCAACAGAGTACTGTCAAGTTTTACCACAATTAAGCTAAATATATACTTAAATGATATAACGTACTTGGTAATTGTAATATCTCTGTACCAGTAACTTACTTCCCAGGAACAACTGGCAATGGTTCTCCAGCATTTTTCAGGGGTGGCATCTAGTGATAATGCTGATGCTCAGCTCTCTCATAATTTTATAATTTAAAAGGTACTTGGGTGCAATTTAGAATCAATATTTGACCTGCAGAACTTCATTTCTTGTAAGCTGATGAGTCGCCTAGATTCGAATGGAGTTTACAGCCCCTTCGGTGTACGTGGGTTTGACGGAGGAGATGATGACACAGGCTTACGGCAGTGTGAGCAGGTCTCCGAAAACAGACCTACATCTAGTCACTTGTGAGATAGTGGTCACTTGTAAAGCTAATACCGTGGCATTGTGCTGAAGACCTTTGGGCTCAAGGAAATCAAAATGCTTGTCTGAGGCCCTCAGTGATGTCTCAGAGCAGCCACATGGTATTTTGCTTCCGGCAATTGCCACTTGCTCAGGGCGGAAGGTCTGGCCACAGTGTCGTGTCCGTGGTGGGCCTGGGAGGCAGGCGGTTTATTCCAGTGCTTTTCTCAAATTGTGTCAAACGCTTACATAGCTCAAGAGATGGCTCAACGTTCCCCAACAAAATGGGAATGTCTCTGCTTCGGCAGTTTTGTCTTCCTGCATCCGGAGAGCTGATCGGCCACTGCCTGTCTGGCTACCAGAACTGAGCGGATGCTCCCAATTTATGTTTACAGCTGCTGAAACAAAAGCCCTAATTCCATTTGTAAGAAAAGGCAAGACAAGCTCATTTGTATTTGTACCATTAATTTAAGATTTATTTATACATATTTGTTCAGAAAAATAAAAAACAGGTAGGAAACAGAAACCTTGCCATTTAATATTAGGTAGCCCGTGACACAAGCGTAGACTCAAGAACAGCAAATGGCCACTAATGTAATGATAAAATTGGTTCACAAATAATTCATTGTCTAGAATGTCTTGCATCAAGTGTTTGCATCCCTTTACTATTCAATACTAAATTGGATAAAATGTTACTGTACAATAAATTATTTATAAATGCATAATTTTGAATATCGAGCACATGAACTTAAAAATTACATAGATTGGTTAAACTTCTCCACACTGCTCAGAGTTAGATGTCAACTAACAGTCAGTGGGAGCTTCCCACCAATTTCATTAGGGCTTTTGAAAAGCTCATCCTTCATCGATTATTTGCAGATAGAGCTAATGCTTCTTACCTGTTTTTGAATAGCCCATTTCATTTCCTTTTGGGAAAGTGCACTAAAAGGAAAACAACTATTTCCTCAAAAAATTTTAAACAACAGTAAAGAAGAGCCAAAGCATTTAATCTTTCACCTTTTTTTTTCGATGCAGTCTGAAAGCACAACATCCTCCTAGCTATCTCCCCGTCTGTGGATATAGACAGCATTTTTGCCTTTTGCCTTTTTCCTGCTAAAATCAGCCAGTGCAGTTAGACGGTGGGTGAAGTCGCCTGGGTGTATGGATAGAGCCCCAGCAACCTTTTGTCTTCGCTTCTCTTTAGAAGACAGCGAGTTCTCTCTTCCCAAGATCGTCTTCATGAAACTGTCCCTGAGATGACCACGTTAAAGAAACAAGGGGAACTAACAGGGAGAAAAGGTAATTACAAGAAAGAGTGAATTGCAGCCATATGTAGATGCACGTTCATCATAGTTGTATTTTTCATTACCTACACGAGATGAAGATTTTTCAGCTTAACTGCGTGAACGGGATTGTTTTTATGCCTCTCGGAAGATCTCTGTTTTCACTGGACTTTCTCATTAGCCTGTTACCCTCCCTGGGTGGCCAGTTACTAATGCCTTGCTAGCTCAAGAGCTCATCCGTCATACCCTGTGCTTGTCCAAGGACCTTTCCCTTGACCAAAGGTAGACAGCCTGTGTTTTGCCAATTACTGGCATGCACAGTCAAAGCTGAGGCTTGGTAATTTTTGTGTCTCCACCGTTACAAAACTTCAGTGTAAACACAGCCTAGATTTTAAACCAGCTAGAACAACCCTGAGTTCAGCACAGGTTGACCTCCTTGGTTTTTTTCAGCTTTCTGAATGAATTTTGCAGCTTGAACTGCTTGCTCTGCGCTTCTGAAGACAGCCTGCTGCCATCGCCCCGTGTAACTGCTTGCATATTGCTTGGCTACCTCCCCACTGCACCGCAGGCACACGCTGCTGTACAGCCGCAGTCTAGGAAAAGGCATTCTGAGGAGATAAGTACCCACAATTGTGACCAGCAGCCTTTCTGAAGACTTAATGATCAATTTTGGTGACTACCTTTCATGGACGTGTCTAAAAGCGGTTTTGTGCCATGCTTTCAAAACACCCCCACCCTGATCCACAGTACAGTTCTCTTCCCTCTACTTATGTCACTTACCATTGTCATGAAATGAGAGCAGACATCCAGGCCCTATTTCACCAAGCTCAACAGACTTGATAGATAATAGTGTTCAAGAAAAATCTTAACATGTTGGACCTGTAGTGGAAATGATTTAGGAAGTCGGAACCTAGGACTTTTAAAACTTTCTCTATTGAATATAATTAAACATTAACTAATTTTGCTAGTGCAACAGAATTTTTATAGGCTGCTCTAAAGCCCCGATTTCTTTGCCAGGACGTATGCTAGACGAAAGACTGCACCTTGCTTTACGTGAAGAACCCAGCCAGTGTAAGCTGGGACCGCCCTAGACAAACCACGGGAGTTTGTGCTGTGTTGTCCCTCGTACGGGAACGTTTCTTTCAGGAACTAAACTGTCTTTTTTATCCAGTTATTTTACAACATAGATTACTCTGTGTAAGTAGCAAGTAAACAAAGCGAGCCTCTTCCTTCACCGTCCTGCACAATATACAGCTACTGATATATCTGCAAACTTTATATCACCAGGGTAAACAGAAATTTTTGTTATTGTACCATTTTATGGGCGCAGAGACAAGTAGCTGACAATTTCTGGTGGATTTATTTTCATCTTCCTTGGGGACGGTAAGCCAGCTAGAGTGATTTCAGAAGCACTGAGCCACTCACTCGGAGAGGGGGTTTCTGCCTATTATATTCTGTATTAAGACACCAACCTGGGCTGCAAGAGCCTCCGCACCGTTCTCTGTTCTGCCTGTCTCAGAGCAGATTGTTTCAATCCGAGGCGTCACCGTTCAGTCAGTGCAGAGACCAGGCCTGTCATATCCACCACCAGGGTCTTGATTGCCCCACAGGTACAGGTACACTGCCCATCTTCCTCACAGGAGTCTTTTAGAAGCAGCAAAAGAAGAGACAATGCTGAGGAAAGAGAATCTCAGTGGGAACAGTCCAGCTCAGCTGCTTCAATTTTACTGACAGCTTAAGCAAGCGTAGATGTCAATATGATGGGTAGGTCTTGAAAAATCAAGAGGACAAGATGGGTCCAACACATTTGCATTTAGCATGACCACATAACTGTAGAATATAGGGAATTCCTAAAGGAAACATTTTTTTGTGTCACATAAACGCTGAGGCACTGCAAACGAATGTGGCACGGCTGAGGATCCGGCTCCCCAGACTGAATGTCAGAAATCCGTGAATCATGTCAAGAGGCAGCAATGGGGCTGCCAGATACTGCTACTGCCATTACCCTATTACTGCAAATATCCATGAGTTTTTCTAGTTTACACAAACTGCCAATGGATATTTTAATCCTTAAGTGTGGAAAACAACTATTTTGCCATATAATCACTGAAGCTAATCTCTCTTTGACAAGGTCATTATTTACAGGACTTCCCTTGTAATCCCCCACATGCACATATAGAATATGGTTCTGAAGCTTAATCTTTCCAATGCTGAAAACGGGACTTTTATGCAAAGTGATAAAAGTTCTTTGTTTGATTTAGCTGTAAATCAAAATAGTCTGTTTGCCTTGAAGTTAAAAGAAAAAACAAACTCTGTCAAATCCTGTGTATTCCTCTTTATGTATTTTGTCATTTCCCCTCTATTAACTCTGTCCTAAGGTTCAAGAGAAGAGTGCACTCTAGCTTCCGTTTACATGCCATACTTTAGCTTTGACTTTTTTGGTTGCAGCCTGTTAAATTTATTGACTATAAGCCCCTTGAGCTATTGAAGAGTATGCGGCTTACATTGTATATCTTTTGAAAGACGCTCCTGGTAGTCTGTGTTAATGTGTTTACTCTCTCCAGATACAATTTGTCTTACATATTCATTGGTTTTTAGTGCCAGGACCAGTTTCTTCATTGTAGCTATTGTTTGGAAGTCTTGCACAGATATTAAGGCTTAGTAATTTTTCAGTGCTGCTCAAGGGAACTGAGTGTCAAATGAAATAATGAGGGAGAATTTGGGCACTCAAAACCCCTAAGCAGCTGGCTTTGGAGATCTCAATAAAAAAAATAAAAGAAAATAATTTGAGATGGCATGAAAGACACTTTGAGAAACCTAGGATATTTTATACGTACAAATAGAGCTGGCCAAAAAGTAGCGCTTCCCATTCATTGGCAATTAAATTTCATTTTAATTTCAAGATTTCATATAGTCTGAAAGTCAGAGAAAATTTCATTTGCGAAACCCTAGCACATGGAGCCGGTAAAACGAAATATGTTCCCCTGCATACTGCAGCTGCTTTTTCTAGTGGTGGAGCTGACCAGAATACTGATTTCATTAGGCAAGGGCTTGGGCTGGAAAGGATCTCTTTTCAGATTAGTCAGCGCCTGCAGGCGCTCGGCTTCACAGGAGAGAGTCTGCAAGGCTTGAGAGCGATGGGCGCTTACGTCTGCAGGCTCTGGCATCTCGAGGCCCCTGCCTCCCAGAGCTCACCCGGCAGGCCGGTCCCGCGCGTGGGAACACGGCATGTGCCTCCCGCGGTGCTCCCGCACGGCCCGATGCAGGGCTGTGCTTCAGAACGTGTGCCGGTCTTCAGCACCGATGGTGGCACGTTGCGAAATCTGAAGCTAACCAGGCAGGATGCTGCAGCAGGCAGGATTGAAAAGTACCAGCAAAGTACAGAAAGCTGTGGATTGGGAATCCCACCCAGGTACTTCCAGATTTATGCTGCTGTACGTATCCCGCCTAGCCAGCGTGGGTTAGCCGGAATGTATCTACATCAGTGGCCAACGTGCCAAAATCTGTCGTGCATCTGTGACAGAACTTGGGCTTCTGTTCAGATCATCTGCGTCCCACTCCAGATGCAGTTACTCGATGTTTGATCCTGAGAGAGAGATCTGCAGTGGTGTATTCTCATCTCTAGGAAATCCATTGGGAAAGTCAAACTCCCTTCTCTCTGGGAAAGCCACGAGAGTGACCCTGGAGCTGCAGGAACTGGACTCTGCCTGCAGCGAGGCACCGGTGAGCTCTCCGTGCTCCGGGCCATTACCAGCTCGGTGCCAGGCTTCCAGTTATTCCACCCAGATGCTTGTACCTTCAGAATCTGTTTTTGCTGGGAAGACCTGTGGCCCCAACAAGCAGAGAAAAAGGAAGATAATTCAATGTTTCACATAGCAAAAACTATTAACTGAATTTTGACTTTCAGTGAAAAGAACGAGGGGAGGCGACGGTGTCCCCTAGCCCCGCTTACTGGCTTAGACCCTCCGTGGTCCCAGCATCAACATCGGGGTGATACATCCTTACAGACAAGCCAGGAGAGCCTAAAACATTCCCATGTCAGTGCTTCATAGCACCTTAAAGCCTTCACAGGCAGAGAAGTTGCGACTGTTGTTAATGAAATAAATGTGGTTTAAGTTACATTTGCTCTATATAGTATGTGTGGTAGAAGAGGGGTATATTTTTGGCTCATAGTGTACATGTCAAGCAAATACAATTATCTATTTCTGAATCTTTATAGCCCCCATCATCATAATTAGCTTCAGTGGAGCTCTATTTAGCTTGCATATAGCTTCAATTTGCTGCAAAGTAAATCACCAAATAAATCAATAATTTACAACCTAGCAAACAGTGCAGACTTTTCCAAAAGAAAAAAATACAAACAACCCGTTATGCCTGGGCATTTCTGAATGCAGCACAACTCCTTGCCCAGCTTCTCTGAGCTTCATGAGACATTTTCCAACACCAGACATTTTCATTCAAGCAAGGAGGAAACATGTAAAACCAAACAAATAATGACACGAAATGAAGCTTTGATTAGGAGTCTGTGAATAATGATCCTTTTCACGTATTCAGTGTCGAGGATGTTTAACATGTTTTACATTTTGAATGTATCAAGCGAGTTCCGATGATTAGATTTTGGTATTGAGAGAAACACATTTTATTAGAGAGGGAGCTTGTCAGGGCTTGGTGCCAATCGGCTGCAACGAGTTATGTTGCAATCACATCCAACACCCTCATTCGGAGAAGCGCAAGAGGGAACATGTTTCATATTTTCCTCTTTCCTGCGCTGTTCTCCTACAAATTCCTAAGAGGGAAATGCTCACTTTCTCTCCGTTCCTATGGTAATTAAAAAAAAAACCAAAAAACTTTCCCATGGCAGGAGTAGATCACAGGTTTACATTGTTGAAAATTACTATTAGGTTTGGATGCTTTTGTACAAGTTATTACTATGAAGACTGTATTAATTGGCTGCATTTCTCAAGTGGTGGTAGGTAACATTCAGTGAATTCAAAAATCGGAAAGAAGTAATTTTTGTGTAGGTTAAATTAGTTTGGGGTTTTTTTATTGCCAGGAATGTAACGGCGACCAACAGCAGAGCAAAAATATAAAAAAAGGGGATATGTTGAATAAAGAGAACATCCACAGGTGAACTATTTAGAAAGGGTTTGGGGGCGCCAGGGGGTGTTAGTCCCAATTTCAGAGAGGGATAAAACTCCCTCATGTCTCACAGCATAAGCCCGATATTTTCCTGATGAATATTGGAAAGGCATTTAAACTATGGCCGTTTAATTCCACATTTTTCACGCGGATTTTGCATCTTCCTCTAGAAGGTCTGGTTCTGGCTAGCAACAGAGAGCGGCTGTTGGTATGTGCTGGTATGTCCCTTCCTTTGTAGGAAGGATGTTACAGCGGCTTCTGCACGTCACGGGTTGGTATCTTTTATGTAACGCTCGCTGTATTTGCTGCAAACAACTACTTAGCATATGTCTGGGGTACTATTACCTTTATCCTGAAGTCACATGCGGTGTTACAGTAATTACTGTGCTTTTAGCATATAAATATTTTACAGTATCGATGTAAAAATTTATGGATATGTATACGCACATAAGCAATGAAAAGGTATCCTTTAGAGTACGACACACAGCTTAATTAATTGTTTTATGCAGGAAAATGGTAGCTGCATGCAACCTCCTTAAGTCTGAAGTATGAATAAACCATATATCACAGGCTGGAAATTCTACTCTTAGATTAAAATTGCACTTTACTTCCATGGCTAGAGATGCTCGTATTTCATTAAATATTAGGCTTTCTTCTTTCTCAGCACTTCAGAAAAGAAATGACTGTTGTGTTGGGTTTGGAATGAGTGAATATAATCCCAGGTCTTTTGTTTGCATGACTGTGAGCTGTGCCATTTTCTCAAATGAAAGCGCGGTGTATTCGCAGAGCAGACGGCAGAAGGATGTATGATTACCTCACCGGCTCTTTGTACCAAGCATAGATGGAGGCGAATTAGAACTCATCAGCAGGAGGGGGGGGGTTGTTTTCTTCCCAAGCCATCAAAGAATCCCAGAGCAGGGTTTAAACTATTCAGACTGAAAATAGACTGAATTTTGTCTGCCTGAGTCCAGTAAATACTTGTGTATTACTTTTATAGCGAGATTCTTTCAGGGGAGATGCTGGAAACTGTAAACACCCATGCAGAAGATAATGCTCAGCGTCCAACCTCAGGCCTTTCATACAGTAGAAAGCTTTACTGAGTCGGACTGTGAGAAAGTAGCTGTGTTGACAAAAGCCCAGGTACAGATACAGTTATACAGGCAAAAGAATCTATTTGCCAATACATTTTCTTCCTGTTCAGAGACCTATAACAACATGCATTTGCCTATAGAGCGGCATTTGCAGCATGTGCCAGCGCAGCTCTACCTGCAGACACAGCATTTTAAATATGATCAAGGTGAAAGATGGCTAATTAATTACACTGCATGTCTTGGGGCATCAAAGTTTGGTGTTCCTTATCATTGCTGGGGATGGAGGTTACTGAAACTGAAAGATTTAGTTCCTGATTTTGCAGTTTTAATTCATTTTGTGTACGTGATGCTAAGCCACGTCATTGACATCAGATTATACCGTCTGAAGATGACCAGAGCAAAGAGAGCTTGCAGAAAGTGAAAGGAAACAGACGGAGCCCCCTTGGTGCCGGCAGCAGGCAGTGCAGAGCAAGCTGCTCTGACCTCTCAATTAAAGTAGATTTAGGTGCATGCGATATTCAGCTTGATGCCTGCTGTGCAGCAGCCCTTGCTAAGCGGGGCCTGGGCCTCCAAGTGGCGTTGCCTGCAGGGGAGGCGGGCAGGAGGCGCAGCAGGCGGTCATTCCTGGTTTCTGCTGACCGTTATTGTCAGCTTGATATTTTCCAGTGTTTTAGGCCAGAAATCTATTCCCTGGAAAAATTGTGGGGAGCTCTAATTAAAAAGTGATAACTTAGCCCTTCCCAAGACCCTGTTTTCAATTGCAGGGGGGTTATCTTGCCTACGGCAATAGGTGCTGTTGTCTGCCACGGTTCACTGAAACACTCATTTCCAGTGGAAATATACTGGTTCAGGCAAAACTTTTGCCAGGAAACATTCCTCTCCTTTAGCGTGCGATGCTAAAGCATGCTAGGAGATGAGAGACGGGGAGAGCGAGCCGGGGATGTGAAAAGCAGCAAGGACCCAGTGGCTAGGGCTACGCTTCTGGAAGCCAAGCACTGGTTCGTCTTTGCTGTGAGTTGGAACAGAGCAGGGCGTGAGCCTCCAGCTCCTGCCTTCTGGTTATCTTCCTCTCCACTGGACTCGTGGCTGGTTTAGGATGGGTAATACCTCGTTCTCCTTTCTATTTTTGGGTGGGTTGTTTTTTTTTTTTTTGGTGAGAGTTACTGGCAACGGCCTGATACAGGACAGGAGTATTTTTGATCTTTAGTAACTGTTGCACGCAGGAAATTGTGCTGTCTCATGGTGGCAACCTCCCTCATGTGTTTTATTAGAAATCTGCTTATTCCCTGTGTCACTCCTGTACTGTAACGGGTATTTCAATGTCACACATATAACAAAATTTGTCACCACTTTTTGCAGCTGTGTCAAGCTGGAAGCGCCTTTTTGGCATCGGTTTCTGTGGAATTAGCTGAATGGTGCAGCAGACAGGTTTTATGGTTCTGCTCGGTGTAGCAGGGAAGGTAAAGGTTATCACCACCACAGGGCATGGGGAGAAGCGGTCACTCCTCTGGGCTGCCTCTGTAGCTGTGCTGATGGCGTTTGGTGAAGCAAAACTGCTGCAAATTACGGCGTGTGGTTATAGATCAATTTATGCCCCTGCCTGCTGCCAACAACGTGCTGTGCGCGACTGGAGCTACCTTGGTAAACACGCACTCTGGTAACAGAAAATAACCAAGTGTTGTTTAAAGGAATAATTAATTAATGTTTGCGAAGCACTTAGAAACTGAAAAGTACCTTATTAGTGCTAAGTGGTCAGGGGCCTAGCTTTCTCATCAGAAGTTAAAGTTGTCGTCTTTGTTAGTCTATAACCCAACAAAACATTAAGGGTATAAAGCCTGTGTATCTAATGGCCTCAGTCAGGTGTTTCTGTGCCTGGCAGTCATTAAGTTGCGGTAAGTAAGGAAGAAGAAACTATAAATGGCATGAATCAGCTCATTTCCACTGCTGCCAGCAGAATCAAGTTGATTTACATTAGCTGAAGATCAACACCGGCGAATCCAAAGCACAGCGCCTCTTCTCGCCTACCGCGCTCGGTCAGAGCCGGTGACCGGTTTATTCGCTGCAGCTCCCACCTCGTGGAGCCCAGCTGCCAGGAATGAATACAAAGCTGTGTTAGGGCACAGGCCTCGCTGTGCAGTGAGGCAGACAAATTGGATGGCTCAGATTTGCTATCTGGGGCAGCCAGCATGCGAAATGAACAGCCTTTTGGTGCTGGAGAGCAGGAATCCTATTTATCAGGTGTGCTACACGGGGCTGAAAGGTGACGCCTATGTCTGACCCTGGTTTGAGAGCTCAGGAATGCGGAGAACAAGCATCTGTGCTTTTACTTGCAAAGATTCTTGGCTCCTTCAAAAAAAAATACCAAGCAACAAAAAACCCACAAGTCTTCATGACGCAGGAGTCACCAACTGAAGTGTGGATTTACTTGTGAGGCTAAAAGAGCTACGAGCCATCCAGCGGAGAGCCATCTGGGGAGACGTGAATGATCCCGGCAATGTAATGCAGCCACACGGCCCCAGCCAGCCCTCGGCTCCCAACACCGCGGCGTGCGGCATCGCACCCTCTCTGCAGTCGCCTAAAGGCTGACCTGCTCCTCCAGGAAGTTTGCAGGCCATAGTCAATAGTCTTATCTGTGTAAGAGGGTGTTAACCCATATTTCAATCTCTGTAAGCAGTACCTAAATCTTGGACGTTGTGGGAGCAGGAGAAGGGGGAGGAGGGGGAGACAATCCTGTGGAAAACAGGGCACTGCAAAAAACAGTTTGAGGCTAATTGCCCAGAGAGCACAGGAAAAAGCATTGCACTGGCCTGTCACCAGAGCACGCACTGTTAAGATTATCATACGCCTTTAGCAGACAAGTTCCATTTCTTCAGCCAGAAATTTTGTCAGGCTGAATTTGATGATGTTGGGCATTTGTTCCATACTGATGAACGTCCAGCACCTCAGCAGCTCACGCTGATCTTCCAGATTAATGGAAATCCTGATGACATGCCCATTTCAATGGCACGGTGCATGAGCAGTATGCCCAAGTACTCGTCGCATGCAGTCACTGGCAGTAGTGCTGGGAGAGCGAATCCAGTCTTTGATCTGTTGGTGTTTCTGCTCACAGATCAGTGGCTTCTTCTTTTTTCTTTTTTTTTTCCTGCTGGATTAATTGGCAGAGTGAGAAAGGTTACCTGCCAAGCAAATCCAATTTTTCAGCCTTTGCTGGTCTTGAATAAAGGTCCATCGTTGATAAAGGATCACAGAAAAAATTAAGCCATCAGGACAACAGATATTTTGGTTTTTCAGGCTCTGCACCAGCCTAGGGCAGAGCACGGTTGGCTCACTTCAGTTGTAGTGCTGGAACACAGTGTGCCAGAATACCTCTTCGTGATATTTTTGGAAGAGCTAAGTGTTATTAAGCTTGGATAATAGTTATCTTTGTAATTAGCCATCTGTTATAGACGCTTTTATTGAATCTGAGAGGGGGCCAGAGCCCTTGCGTGTTCTCCTTGCTCCTAACTGCTTGAGTTCACCATAGGGAGCTTTGTGGAAAATCCATAAAGAGCAAAAAAAGTGCTTCATTGAAAGAGCAGGTCTTGAAAGAAAATTATGGTTGCACCATAAACGGCAACTGTCATAATAATTTGTCTTTTCTTGACTTCATCACCAGCACAGCCTTTGGAGCACTTGAGACTCTCTGGAGGTTGGAATAGGAGACCGAGCGGTCTCTCAGAAGTCCAAGCGAGGCTTTGTGGAGTTGCTGGCTTAGACACAGAACTGGTAGTACTCACTCATAGCCCCGCTGTACTTGATGACCCGATATTGTCTGATATACCTTGTTAAGGTCATAAAAACTCTTACTGCTGCCTTTTCAAATCAATCAGCATTAGCCTGAGCTTATGAAAAGGGACAGTTAAACTGTGGTTAGTTTCTACTCCACAGTTGTTTGAATGCGTATCAGAAACTACTGAAAGAAGTAGGCAAGTGTTTAAATTGTGCTAGATTCCTAAACGGTGGAATAATAGCCTCCCATAAACATATTTGTAGGCAGACACAAACATAAAGAAGTCATCATCCCGCTCTACTCAGCGCTGGTCAGGCCACACCTGGAGTGCTGTGGGCAGTTCTGGTCCCCGCTGTACAAAAAGGATGTGGACAGGCTGGAAGGGGCCCAGAGAAGGGCCACCAAGATGATCAGAGGACTGGGAAGCTGCCATACGAGGGCAGGCTGGGACAGCTGGGCTTGTTCAGCCTGGAGAAAAGGAGGCTCAGAGGGGATCTCATCCCCACGTACCAGCACTTAAGGGGCAGCTACAAAGGAGATGGAGACTCCCTTTTTCCACGGAGTCCCATGGAGAGGACAAGGGGGGATGGACACAAGTTGCCCTTGGGGAGATTCCGACTGGACACCAGAGGGACATTTTTCACAGTGGGGACAGTCACCGTTGGAATAATCTCCCCAGGGAAGGGGTTGACTCGGCCACGTTGGGCACCTTCAAGAGTCGTCTGGGCAGGGTGCTGGGCCATCTTGTCTAGGCTGGGCTCTGCCTAGAAAGGTTGGACTAGATGATCCCTGAGGTCCCTTCCAGCCTGGGATTCTGGGACTCTGTGATTCTGTCTTGTGAAAGGTTGTTACAGTCTGTATAGACCCTAGTGACCGCCTGTCATACATATACGTAGCGGTGGGAAGGAAAAGTCCATGCCAAAGCCTTAGATACCCTGTGTCTATTGTCAGCAAAATTAACCAAGTGAAGAAATTTCAGAGAGCCAAAGGCTTTGTTTCTATAGGTTTCTGATTCCAGAGGCCAGAGCTGGAGTGATTTGGGTGAACTAATCAAAGAGTTCAGCACAGGTAAATGACCCAACAGAAAGTTCCACAGGTGTCAAGGCAGAAGGTGAATGTATGATAATGAATTCTTTCTCCTGGAATATATGCTGCTAATTGACTTGGCGGCAGTACCATTACCATGATTCATAAGCTCATAGATTTTAAACCAGAAGCAACCATTAGGATAATCTAGTCCTACTGCTGCATAGCAAAGACCACAGACCCTCGCCCAGTGGTTCCTGCATCAGCCCTCTAATTTCTGCTTCAGGTACACCGTTTTTTTCAGAAAGCCATCCAATGCTTATTAAAAGCCGATGTGATAGGCAGTCCTCTGGGTATGCAGGTAAGTAGTTCTGGAGGTAACTTTTTCTTTGAATTTGCAGCTTATTTTTTGGTATCATATATACATTGATATTTCCATATGACTTTTTTTTCTGTCTAAATGTACCCCAGAAACATTAGGAAAACTCTCAGACAGAAGATTATTTTATTTTCTTCTCTGGAGTTAAAGGTATGTGGAAGGTTTATGGTAATCATCCTATTGCATTAGTAATATCTTTAATGGAGCATTGAAGCTTTATCTCCTTTTTTCTTATTATCCTCCCTCTCGCTTTTCTCTTCTTGTATCCCCCACATAAAAAAAAAAAGGGGGGGGGGGGGAGGGAAAATAAAAAAAGGGGGAAAAGTGGCCGAGGAAAATTCAAAAATTCACAAGTAAACTGAGGAATCTTGAAATATGTTCCTGGACACATCTAATGGTAGGCAGATACTGACACATTCCCGCAGTCCTGGACAAAATGTGTGGGTTTTTTTGTTTTATGATCCCACCTGCTCCCTCCGACACGTCTCTCTCCTTGTTCCCTAATATTCCCCCTGAGTCCAGTTTATTTGATTTGTAGAACATGTGAGGATTTCTCTAGGCAGTTCATATCAATGACAACACAGCGACACAAACAACTCGACAGGGCATCACACTGCTTTCTTGGAAGGGTAAAATTTGCCTTTTTTTACAGGCACTATTTCAACAAGTCAGCAGGGCTGCAGGAGCTGTACCCACTCCCCACTCCCCACCCAGCATTGGCTAGTCTGAGACACACCCTGACCGTTCTTTGCTCCTCTGAGTATCCTGTTATCCTACAGAATAATTTCATTGGTTTAAACAGAATCTGAGGTATCAAAAAATTAGCCAAAATCTGCTACACCTTTTGGCATTGACCAAACCCTTATCCTGTGAAGGCAGTCGTAGGATGACCAAAACCGGGGCGGGGGGGGTGTTGCTGCTGCTTGGGAACGGGCTGGGCATCAGCCAGTGGGTGGTGAGCAATTGCACTGTGCATCGCTTGGTTTGTATAGTCTTGTATCATTATTATTATTATTTTCTCTTCCTTTTCTGTCCTATTAAATTGTCTCCATCTCAACCCGTCCCACTTGGGGGGAGCGAGCGAACGGCTGGGTGATGTTTAGCTGCCTGCCGGGTTAAACCACGACAGCAGTGTCAAAACATCCATTGATTGTACCTGAATAAACATCTTGTTGAGGTAAGTGGTGCTGTCTGTGAAATTGCTGTGAACTACTTATGATATATTTTTAGTACTTATAATAAAAGTTCATCAAAATCCGAGAATTTCAAATCAGAGGTAGATTCTGTGCGTGAAAGGAACAGTTTAGCTCTCACGTATAGTCATGATACACGTATCCACGTGAGCCAGTAGTAATAAAGACGTTATTTCCCCATTATCTCATGATCATATCGTGCATCTGTCTAATCTGTGAATAAAGTATTAACTGCCACGCACTTCCAGAAGCTGGGAGAAGCATGGTGACTTCCCAAAGGTGCAAGTGGACTTGTCTGTATTTATAAGTCAACAACAAGCTGATGTAATTAAGCCGTTACTCCATCAGTGACTTGGCCCTGTTCTTTCCTCCATCTGGTAGGTAGGCAGGCAGATTAAATTTATGCCGTGTGTTTATTTTTCTTGTAACAAAATGGGTTGTGTTTATAGTTTTAGTCACTATGAGGTGGTAACAATCTTACGAAAATGTATCGATTCACATTAGAAAACGAAGACTTAGCAGGAACACGACGACGTGCCACCCAATGTGCAATATTTTTTTTAAAGGAATTGGCAGTACAATATATTTTTTATTAAAAAAAAAAAGCTCAATTACAGACCTTAAAGAAAATTAGATTTATAGTTGAGCCTCGGAGTTTTGAAGCTACCAGTTGTTTCCTGGAAGTGATTTTTAAATGAGTTTTGGGAAATCATTTTAGTATTGACTTGGGCCATAATGGTTGGCTGTTGCTTTTTTGTATAAGATTGATTAAATTACTCTGAACAAGCTCCAAGTCCATGTCCTTCTCTGAGGCCAATTGTGAATATGACCATAATACACTCTCTAAAAAATATTTCAGAAAGTAAATACTCTCTAAACGTGGAAGCACATCATTGTGCTCTTTCAAGAATAAGCAAACGAATTTGGTTCCTTGTCTCGACATACATCACTTCTTTCTTTTATACCACTCGCTTTCTCTGGCTTTAAAAGGCCGGGATTTTTTTCTAGGTTTCGTCTATATACTACAATAAGAGATAATTTTGACTATGTCTTAAAGAAAGAACTAGCTAAGAAACAAGTGTATTTGCAGTAATAAGAACTGGCGGTTGTACTACTGATTTCAGCCCTTACCTGCCTCTCTGGAACATAGGACCCCTCCAGTTATTTCTTCATACTTCAGTAAACTCAAGTGAAATCAGAGTCACAGTATGTCGGGCTCTACACAAGCACATGGGAATGAATGTTTTTAAACTACAAAAAGCTTCGAAAATAAATGCCAAATATGCAAAAAGTCCATAAACAGAGAGGTGAAAGGACTTATCCACAGGTGCTGAAAGCTCCTGGGCTTGAGGCAGAAGCAGAACCCAGGACTTCAGAGACCCATGCCAGATCCTATCCAGTGAGCTCTGCTGCTTCTTGGTTACCTGAGTTGAGATGCTCCCAAAACACAGGCTTGTCAGAGCTTTTATAAAAAGTATGGTATGTACTTCAAAAGACAAAATTAAAAGCCAGTAAGACATAGCCCCAGGAAGCCACCAAGGGGTGACATGGGTTCGTGTCTCCCACCAAGCCAGAAGCAAAGCAGACAGCACGAAACGGTGACAGAACAGGAGCAAGAGGAAGAAAACAGTAGAAGTGTTGGGAGGAATCTAGCACGAGCACCTGCACAGAAATCATCCCAAATAGTGACGTGCACTCTGCAGGCATGACACAGAGGAAAACCAGCAGCTTGGGCTACGACCCTCTGAAGGACAGCCTGCTGCAGTTCCCAGATCTCCCGAGTTCTCATCTGAGAGGGAGTGGGTGAGGTGGGGAGCTGAACTCCCCTGATAAAATCTGGTTCAGTAAGGGGAAAGATTGCTAGGGAGCATGACCCTTCCTCTTAGGAAGGATTTCTATTTCCCTGGAATTAGTGCCTACACTAGGAGGTCCTGCGCTGGTTCTTTAGGCTGTAAGATCTGGGCAAGTCTCGGTTGCCAGGCAGATGAGGTTGGCTCGCACAGGTTGTGATTTTGTGTTCTTCCTGTTCTTAAGTGTCTTTAACTCCTGCCGACAAGAGTAATCTAGCTCTTCAGAGGTCTTAAGTAAACAGGAATCCTGCAGGGTAGAGGTTAAACTAGCACTGAAAGAGTGGGTATCTGCAACGTCCCGTAATTGTTTCCATGAGCTCTCCCTACGCAGTCCTTTGTTGTTCAAGGCAAAAATGTTCGGACACCAACTCATGGAGGGATGTGCTAAAACGCCTCCTACATCCCCCACGCTACAGGTGGTCTTTAGATCTTTGGGTTAGAAAGAAAAGGCGTTCGCTCCTAAAACTGATCAAAGCACAAGGGATGATTTAGTTGAGTCAATGTGGAAAGAAGTGGCAGTCTGCTTCAGGTTTTCGTTGTTATTATTTATTTACTTGTGTTGAGTTTCTACCTTGGATAGAGGGAAAAACCTCATAATTTACTGCCTCAGATTTGAGCTGTAATATATTGCTTTCTGGTGTCTGCGAGCTTCAGAAAAGACAAGAAATTTTCTCCCGGTAAATGTGCTGGTTCATTTTGTATTAATTTGAATACCTTGCTGATAAACTGAATTTACTGCTGCCCACAAACAATGTAGATATGAACGATATAATCTCTTGTGCTCCCTTTCTTGATGAAATTTTAAATGTAGTTTGTTATAAGTGGCATCTCCGTTAAAGCAATAATTAGTATTTCAGGCTGCTTAAAACAACACTTTAATTCTCTGCAATAATTCTAAGAATTGAAGAATATCCCTTCAGGTATTACAGTGTTATTTTTGATGTTTTGCTTAAATACCTAAATTCACATTATTCACTAACATTCCCTCCTCACTGGGGGGGGCGTTCAAGCTCTGGGCTGGCGTCAACGTATCTTTTAAACCACAAAAATGGAGATGATACAAAATAAAGGAAAAAGAAGCAGCCACTTGAACTCTTAATTTATCAGCCAATATTTCACTTCACATCATTTGAACGGTCTTAGAGCAAAGCATGTACCTAAAAACAGACAGCACTTTCTCTGAAAAGCTGGTGTCCCAAATGGTTTAGGGCAGAAGCAGATGAGCATACAAGGAGAATCCTGGACATAAGGCACTGAAGCTCCAGTTGACCAAGGGGAAGAAAACAAACACCATGCAAACACTGGGCCAAATACCGCCATATCTCAGGTTAAGCCAAGTCTACATGTGCTGTTGGACAGAGAACAGAATTAGTTTTAGCCACTATGTCTTTCCCCTTTCCCAGGACAGAGGTGGAAATGGCAAGCCGAACTTGCCAGGTTCAAGAAGGTGACTTTGAAAACAATTCATAAGGAGTGAACATGCATTAAAGCAAAAACAAATTCTGTTTGCTTCAGGTAAGGCATGGGCAGTCTCGTTGCCAGCGCTGAGGGTGATTTGTATTCACAAAACAGCCTCATTTGCTTTGCCTTGTGCCTCGTGCAGAGGCTGTCGCTGTATATGCGCTGTGAAGTTTATGGCTATGGGGGTTTTCTAACCATAAGCACCTCTGACGCCCCAGTTACACTGTTGCTTCCTCCAGTTCAACATCAGATCTTTTTTTCAGTAGGTGGTGTGAAAATAATTGTTTACAATTCTTCTTTCTGCAGATTTTGACTTAATTAGACTCATTACCAGGACCAAGTGACGTATTTTCTATTGGAAAAGCTTTGAGATGAGACAAGCTTCTTATATCTTATTCAAAACCTCTTGCCAGGTGAAGCAGGGAGGCTTCCACGAAGCAGTTTTCCCCCCAGACTGTTTTTGGAGAGAAGGGGTTGTCTTCTTGCAAAATATATTGTGTTTTTGTTAAAAAAATATCTGTTTTGCTTTCTATAATGTACTTTGCCCACAAATATTGCTGTGAAGAAACCCCTGTATTATGGTCAGGTCTGCTCTTCAGTGATCCAGATCGGAAAGACAGATGCTTCAATGACATTCTTTGTATGTATTTTTTGGTTACTGGGGAGTCACATAAACAGCGACGGCGCAATATGCAGCATCCTTTGCTCAGAGCCTGTGCCTGCCGCGAGAGATCACCCAGCTCCGTGATTGCGGAGAGACAACAGAAAAGCAAAAGGAATAAAAATAAGAGGAGGAAAGAGGATAAATGTAGGCAAGACATGCTCAGGAGAGGCATTTCTAGTTCTTTAAGGGATTTCTAGTCCTTTAAGTGATTTCCAGCACACAGTCAGTAGAAAATTTTCATCCACTTCCAAACCAGGCAGAAACTCCTTTCAGGAGCTGTCATTGCTAGCCTGGACAGATATCATCGGACAAATAACACACAAACCCTTCCTTTGAGGAAGGACCCACAGCAGGCTCCCAGGTAATATACTGAATACCTTGTATTTTAGTGCACCTGGCAGTGTGCTGGTAATGAACTGAGCGTAGCACACGTAGCATAAAATATCATCACGTACAGCACAAACACTGCTTGGACCTCTCTCTTGATGCAAGCAGCATATAAATGACAGCAGTTTAATTTCTGATAAAATGATAGCCTTTTCCTGGGCAGAAAAAGCAAGCAAGTGTATGTCGGATGGCAGCTGTGAATGTATCCTATGCTTTTATTCTCTTTTGCCACGTAGCCATTCATTCTTCGACCTTTCCGCATAACATTCTATATTTCCCTAGGCAAAAAATCTGTGACCCCGGCCACTGTCCTTCCCTGGCAGTCTCTTTTCAGAATTTTCCTTTTTCTGGACAAGTGCTTCCCCATCTTACTTTTTGTTTTGTAACCAACAGCATGCCACTCGCTCGGACGTGGAGCCGGGCAAAACCGAGGGCGCAAAAAAATACTCATTTCACATTTAGCTGATGTGTTGGAAAAGATTCATTAAGAAGGACCGTGAAGTTGCTCAGCTCAGACGGCCACTGTATAAACCACTGAGGCACCCAGGAGAGGTTTTTCAAAAATTCTCCCAAAAGCTAGGGATATTTCCAAATGAATGGCAGTTACGTTGTCGACCCCATAGATTTTCATTAAGACTGAAATACTTAAATGTTCTCTGTGTGCTTTGCATGCCTTCTGCCTTAGCACTCGTTGGTTATAACTGCTAAGACAGATCTGTGCTTAACGGTTTGCTCCAAAATCCACCTTAAGTATCCAGTTATGAGAGCCCACAGAAATTACAGTCTTTACTTTGCTTCGATATAAAGATGGATACCATTTTCATTTCCACCACTGAGGTCCAGGCCTTCCCGTCTTTAGTCAATGCCACTATTAAATGTACAAATCAGACATTTTTTGAAAAATTACATAACGCCACCCTGTAACGTTAGCTCAAGCATTTTTTTTAAATCCAGTACCGACTGCTTGGCTTTATTAACTGTGACTGCAAATGCCTTAAAAATATGTCAGCAGAGTTACTTTGTTATTGTGGTTAACAGCATTACATGGGATTCAGCATCTAAATCTCTCAGCCTATATTGTGTGTCAGAAGTGTGGGAAAGAATGGCTGGCGAGAATTGTGCGGAGCTTATCATTGTAGGAGGGTGGATGCAATCATAATTCTTGTGCCTTGTCCTTAGCAGGATTGAGGGAGGTTTTGTAGGCTGAGTTGTGAAAAAGAAAGAAGAATAGGCTTTGTTTGACTATTATGGCAAGTGTCAAACCTGGTGAATAATGTAGATAATTTTTCTGGACGTTTGAAGTGGCAAATAATGTATGATTAATGTCAGTTCCAGTGTTTAGCTTCCTCGTTGCTCCGCAGAAGTGCCATGGTGCTGTTCAGAAGTAAAAAAATGGTACAGAGCTATGTCTTGAGCAAGGACTGGGTTATAGGTTTTATCCTGTATTTGTTGCTGTTTGCTTTTAAAACTCATTTTAAGTACCTTCTAAGCAAAATAAACACGTTGCAATCAATCTGCAGTCTTTTTGGGTAGGTCTGTCTTCAGTTGCATCTTTAAATACTTAATATAGATTAAAAACATACGGGATTATGTATTCTCAATATCGCAAGTGTCATTGTCCCTTAGAAATGCATCCTGGCTTTACCTCAGGACGATTACCTTCACTGTTTTCACCTTAGGTTATAGGTTTCAAGGTATGCTTTAATCTGTGTATGTGATCACAGTGTCGTTGGACAGGCCTCAAGAACAGGCTTAGTCCAACCATCTGTTATTGAGAAGGACTCAGGATACTTCGATTAACCTCAGCTGACTTTTGCTTAACCTTGTGTTTACCTCAAATTAAAGAAGCTGCGCCCAGCATGTCTTTTCTTGGTGAGCGGTGAGAGATGGGATCTCGAGCCATCCGTACCTCCACTGGGTACTCTCGTCTGCTGCTGTGGCAGCACGGACATCTTCCATCTTCCCAGCCCAGTCTCACCTGGGAAGTGCGGGAGGTACTGGTGTAAAGGGGGGTGGCAGCTGGAAGGGCCAAACCTTCTTCACTTGGCTCCACTTGTTCTCCTCTGTGCATATGCAGAAATTCTTTAGAGTTTCTTCCAAGATAAAACTATGCCATCTCATCAAATTATTGCATTTTAAAAAATTGATATTAAAAATAACTTTTTGCCTCAGACTTCCCTTGGCTCTTCCTTTGTTCTGGTCTGATATGGACACCAGGGAGCCACCCCATCACTGCCCCGTGCCTTCCCTGGGCAGAGGAGCCCTCTAACCCAGCATTCACACTTCACGTTTCATTTGCCTGACGATTCAATAACTGTGAAAATGTTTGCTAATTTCCAACAGTAAACTTTTCAAAAAAACACAGCAATATTTCTTTTTCTTTCCTCCAGGGCTGGTGGCAGAGCACAGAAGACAGTGACTGATTTTAACTCCACGTACCGTGCTCATGCCTGCCCCCAACCCCAGCCCTCCTCTGTCTGCCTGGCTCTGGCTCCTTCTCTCTTCTCTCTTTCTGTTCCTTTGCCTCTGTGTTTCTGTCTCTCTCTACTTTTTTTTTTTTTATTAAAAAGCTCCAATGTATTCTGTCTTTACTCAGAGATGTTTGTTAAAACTCCTGTTGTTCTTGACGCCTCTCAACTCCTGCCAATTTACCTACTCTTTTTTTTTTTGGTCAAAATACGAGAGTCCTGAACAAAGTCCTCTGAATCAGCCTTCATCAGTGCCAAGTACCAAAGCATAATTACCTCCCACGTTTCATGCATGACATCGCTGTTAACATACAGCCAGATGCGATTTGCACTTCTGCCACGACGCTGCACTATGGACAGGCACTTTAGCTCCGGTCTTCTCTTGTGATGCTCTAAGTACATTGCCTCTCGCCCACTTTGAATGTCATCTCATTGAATCCTGACCATCTTTCCAATTTATCAGGATCATTTTGAATCTTAATTCTGGTTTCAAGAATGCTGTTACCCTTGATAGTTTAATGTACGCTACAAATTTTACATGAGTACAGTCTTCCATCATTTAAGTTAATGAAAGCGCTGACAGACCTCTGTCTGAAATACCCTCCTAGCTTTAGAGCAAAGTACTAAATCTTCAAGGAAAGTGTATTTTCAGCCACTTTGGTAGTACTGTTGATTAGTGCTAGTACATATTTTCTCACCTTGCTTATATGGATGCTATATAGCTCTGCCAGGGAAAATATAGATACCCCCTTCTGCATCTCTTATCCACTAGGAAATTATTCTGTCAAAGAACGTATTGGGGCTTTTGTTGGGTTTGGGTTGTTTTTTTCTTTTTTTACTTCAGGTGCTCAGGAGAAAAATATTTTAACAAAATCATGGCATATTTTTATCCCAAAGTTTCCACTCTAATTTCTGTGCCATGGTTGCAGCAAATAAGATGGAGGGCTTGAGGATTTTATTATTGTGCCACTGTAGGTGATTGCAGATATAAACAAGAGAAATTTTCAAAGTGCCTGTATAACAATCCACAGAATAGGTTTAATGCAGTCATTCAGGCTGGTTTTCTGAGAATTAATTTACATTTGTTATATTTGAGAGTCTCACATGAAAAGGTATTTCTATCATGATTTTTAATCGAGTAATTTGATGAGATCATAAGTATTTATTTACTTTGGGAGGAATTATAAGTAATTTCTGCACATACAGAAGGTGTCATTCCACAAGCCTAAAATTTATATCTATTTGTCCTCCATAATGTTTCACGAAGGAGAGAGAAAAATACATGAAAACACATAGCAATAGGATCTTTTGGTCTCTTCTCTCTCTGTCTTATGACTGCTAATAAAAAAATCTTCAGTGGAAAACCTGTGAAGAAGGGAAAAGAGCCCAGATCTATTTAAGAAGCAAGGATTTCACTATGAAAAAATTCTGGATTCCATGCACCGTGATAAACTTCCTTTTGTCCTTTCCATGTTAATTTATATTCTACCCCGTCCTAGATACAAGCTCTTTTCTTCAAACTGCCTTCAATAATACAGAGCATTGTTCGAGGGAAGATTCTTTTTTTTTTTCTCTTGAATGTATGATGAGAAAGTTGAATAACCCTCAAGCAAATGCATTTTAAGGAAAATTGTACGGGGGTGGGAAGAACAAGCCCTGGAGCAACTGCTGAGTCACTTCCTCCTACCACGCGAGGCGTCTTCAGGAGCCCAGAAAGCTTGTCAAAGTCAAAACCATGCTTCACTGGTGTAGCACATCTATCTGGGATATCATCAGAAAGCTTCCTGACAAATCTTCGGGGGGAAGACAAGATAATTAAGGAACTGACTTTAGAATGCGAGCTGTTAACTTGCGCGCTGAGCTCAGCGGCGCAGGCAACGTGTAAATGTCACCGTCAAACCAGATATTTATTAGTTTGAACTGACACACTCTAACTTCCCAGTAAGTAGTGAGAAAATATTCCCTATCACTTGAGACATTTAAAACTGCAGCAGATTGAACACAGCCTGAAAAAAATGTTCTCTTGAGCCGAATGCTCTTATGGCAGCGAGTGGAGGGATAAGATGAAGAGTTTCAGTCTTCCCCTTCTGTCTTTGTCCTCCTACTTTCCAGCCATCGCCTCCAAGATTCTGTTGGTTGTTTCTACAACCAAAATTGTTTCCAGGGTGCTATAGGGTAAGTGGGCAACTCAACTTATACAGTAATGAGTGCATGGAGAATTGGATGACCCAGTGGCCAGCGTGCAAAATAATGGGAACTCATTTTAAAAAAAAGTATCGACTGTTTTCCCCTCCTTGCTCACCAGCTGCACTCTGTGCTGTGAGAGAAACCAATCACAGACTCATTCCCAAACTGCCCAGATGAAAAAGACCTGTAGCCTACTTTGCTTATTGCCATAACTCTCTGGAATTGCTTCCTGCCATATATTTGAGTACTATGTTCAGGCTAATTTGCCATAACTTTCCACTTGAAACCTATTCCATACCCTGATATATCTCATCCTGAGCTCTTCCCGCAACTCCCGTCCTGAAAAACTCAACCCATATTTTTTTTTCCTTTGTCCGTTTTCATTCGGAATCAGAGAAGCTGCCTGAAATATTTAAAGGCTAAGGACCTCAGCAGGCACTGGAGAATTCTGTCCAGCCTCTCCCTGTCATTTTCTTTGTTCCGTGGAAGATCTGGCATTGTAATAAAAATTCCAGACAGGCAAGCGAAAATGATCCATATGACAGGAGTATCTCCTATCCTTGTCGCCTGGAGATAAGGACCTTTTTACCTACAGCTTGAGAAAGTATTGTTTAACAAGCATGAAAGGAGAAGCGCCTTATAACATCGTTGGTTCTACCATATTGAGTCAAAGAAACACCTTTATAGAATATAGAGAAGTAGGATTTTAAAATAACCATCTCAAAGGTATGATCCATTCAGGCACAAAGACCTACTCTTGGGCCAAGAGGGGGTTGAAATGGGTCAGGCTCCATTCTGCAACACAGACTTATTCACCCTGCTTCTTGGGTGTTAGGCTTACACAGTGTCATTGCACAGTGCACTGTCTTGATCCAGGGTAGTTTCTATAGGGCTGATGTGGGCATATATACACAATATGCTGTGATGACCTCAGAGGAGACAGTCCCAGCTATAAAGTAGGACATGGCCTGATGAACGTCGTTCTCCAGGCATTCCCCTAGCGGACTGTGTATTACCGTATCATCCATTTGTGAATTGTGAATGCTCATGCCTGATTCTGTAAATGCTCACTCACCTGGCTGACCTTGCCCACGACACCTCATGTAGTCCGCATTGAAACCAATGGAAAGCGTTCAGTCCTTTACAAGAGAACTGAATCAGACGCAGCTGGAAGATAAAATGAAATTCAGATTCAAAGCTATTGAGGATAGGAGCATAAAAGTCCTAAGTTAGAAGAAGTTTGGAATTTCCTCTTCCATTTCAGCATTAATCGTATATTGAAATTAAACTATTCTTTTAAATAGCATTAGTGTAGTTCATCAGCTAATTTTAAAATACTGTAGCCTTAATACAGGTACTGAATCCTGCTTTTACATCCTTTAGCAGGAATCCTTGTGCCACTAAGATATAAAGAAAGCACTATTTCCCTGAGCAAGTGGTGATGAAGTTTGCTGTGTTGGAAAAACGGCACTCTGCGTGTGTGTGCGTGCGCGCGCGCGCGCGTTATCACTTCTGAGCTCTCTCTTGGTTATCTTTCTTTATTCCACACAAGCATGGTATTGATAGCCTGGAGCAATCTTTGTGTGCCCTTTCAATCAGAAAAACCTCTTGATTTGTATACTTATATAGAACAGGCCAAGTTGAAGTGAGAATTTATTTCCTGAAGAAAACAGATTTAATGTGAAAGGTGATCCTCAAAAGTTTCTCAGTTTCAGATGCCTTGGATAAGCACCAAGAAATGGAGCTGCTTATTCAAGTGGGTCTGCCATGCATCTGAGAGCTGCAAAGTCAACGGACGACAGGGAGGGATTGTTTTGCACACAGGTCCCTTTCTTCAAGGGCAGCATACATATTAGAAGTATTAAAGGAGGATTAATATGATGACCATCGCACCCACACGGTCAGTCCCTCACTCTGCATTGCTTCATGGTCTAGAAGTCTGCCCAGCTCAGAGCCTTCAGCTCCTGCCCCTCAACAGTTATATGTTCCTTCCACTTACCTTAGACTTGGCAATCCTCTGATTCTGATACCCCCAGACCCTTCTGAACCTCATTGTGTGCACAGAAAAAAAAAACACCAACCAATAAACAAAAGAAAGAAAAAAACCCTACATTAACAAAATATTCACCAGACTTTTAGAACACTTAAAAAAATTATGGCAGCAAATATGGTTATTGGAAAGTTGAGTCATCTTCAGTTTTCCTGGTTAAGAGTAATCTTCATTTCTCCTGGTTACATATTTGTTCTTAATCTTAATTAATGCAATTCCTGAACCTTGAAATGAGTGCAAAACTAGACAGAGGACACAGCGAGTAAGTAGCACGGTCAACAGGTTAGCGTTTGGAGTGCTGAGAGCTGCCTAAAGGGACGCTGTACTGAGAATACTCTTCAACATGAAAAAGAGACCCACAGGAAAACTGCCATTATCTCAAGTAATCTCCAGCAAAGAGGATGTGGTTATGAAATAACTTTTGGAGACCTTTGGTAATTTGGTACCTCAACCTCCGGTCACCAAGCTACTAGATCAGAAAAGAAATGTTCATAAGCCCTTTCGAAATACCATTCTTCCATCACCGCAGCGCACTAAAATGTATGGTACATGGCAAACCAAGGACGGATTAGTACGTGACCTAACGATTATACGAACAAAAGAGGGGGAAAACACTGCACCACCTTTCTGTAAGTTCCATTTATCCATGAAATAACAATTGCATTCGTATTTCCATTTCCATTATACAGAATACCCTACCTTCTGACTTACCACAACAATGGTATTCTTTTATTTATTTTAAGCCGGGTGGTTTGCTTTTCACGGAATGAGCAGCTAGTAGAAAAATAGGATTCAATAATGCGAACATTTCACAGAAAATATATTGCATTAATACAACGATATAAAAGCTGTGCTCAGCAGTTTCTCTAGGACAAGGTCTGTTCTAGAACTACATGCCCAGATTTCTAAACACTCACTTGGAGGACTATGAAGGTTATATCTCGTTAAAAGAGATAATACAACAATATGTTGTAGGAGTTCCACTTTGGATTTTGTTTACTTACTTCTCCCCATTGAAAAGAGTCGCAGGTTTAACTGGCTGCTTTCAAGCAGAATATTTCTGTGGCTCTAGTTCTTGCTCATACTCACTATTGCAGGCTTCTGAGTAAAACCTTGCAGTGACTGAGGACTACACAAGGAATAGAAAAGCGTAGCTGTTAACCGAACTTGAAAGTTACTCCATGCAGAGATCACCCCACCACCCCCCAAAAGGATTCAGAAAGGTTCTATCGGTATCAGATATTTTGACCCGATTGCCTGGCAGATGTAGCGTCCTCTGTGCAGAATTCCGTCTCCTCTGTGGGTTGGCATCGAAGATAGATGCTCTCTGCTCTATTTCTTTGAGCTGTCAGAGACAGTGGGCCTCCCCTCCTACTTCTTTGGTCTTCTCTGGTTACAGGATATCCACGGTCTCTCTCAAGAAAACCCTTCTAGTAGCTCATTATGGAAGCAACCAGCAAAACTCCTACATCCTAAGCAGATCCTATTCGAAGAACGTACACTAAATCTCTATTCGATAGTCTGTCACCTTTCCTTCTGATGAACCGGTTACAAATGAGCTAAAACCATATGAAAATAAATGACGAGACACTCAGCTGGTGTCACGATTGTTGTTCTTACGTCAAGAGATATGAATTGACAACAACTGCTGCCGTATGGCTCTGCATTTGTTATAACAGAGCCAATGGCAGGGCCCTGTGGCAAGCGAGCACTCTGTAATGTCTTCCTTTGACTTCGTACCTTCTCTGTCTCTCATGCAGTGCTTCCAATGCACGGCCTAGTTTGACACCAGCCAGTCACTTCTTGTATTTCACTGGCAATAAATACCATCTGTGCAAACCCCATGCCATTCACCAACGATAACGTCCATCAGAGAGAGCCAGTGCATTACTCTGCTGGCACTCAAACTTGTTTGGCCTTCGCAAGAAAATGAATTTTTTAATGTATTGCTTAAAGAATTGCTTTAGTATTTTGTTTGAGTTTCATAGAAACCCTGGATTCTTTCAGTATGAATGGAAAATCGTTGTTGAAGGAAAGAACATAGTGAGGTCATGTCTTAGTTTGAAGGGTAACAAAAACAAAATGAAAATAAAAACACTCGCCTGTTTTTAATGCTCCCAGCTGTCCTCTTTCTCCTTGAGTCCTTTGTAACAATTGCAATCATTTTATTTCTGATCCAGTATCGAGGAAAAAGAAAAGCCTCTTGAAAATGTAGCGCTTGAATACGGAGAAGTGTGTATTTTTCTTCAGAAATTAACTATTTGCATGTTCTTAAATGTACATCAAACACTTAAGTTAGAAAAAAAAGATATGGTTGGGTTTTTTACTCTTTGTATTAATCATTACTGCAATAGGGTAGTTTAGGATGGTGAAACCAAATAGCCCAAGTGCTCCAGGTCTGTTGGCAGATTCCTGGTTTGGCGTTTCTGGCATCTGTAGCTGCGGAGCGTGTGAGCAGCAAGAGTGGGTGTCAGACCTGCCCGCCAACCCTGGGACCCCCGGAAGGTCCTCCATTGTGAGCGCGGCCACCTGCTGCTCACTTAGGCCTGGGGACTTCATGTGCCCGTCCACAACCGCGCTCCATCTGCAGTACTGCAACCTGTCAGGAATAACATTACAGAAGGCGGCAAAATGAGTTTCCGGACCTTTAGGCCTTCGACAGGGTCAGAAGCACCATGCAAATACGGTTACAGTTATGGTTTTGTCCTGTTTGTCACCATTCTGCTTTCTGTGATATGGCTGTAATGGATATGCACTGCTGCAAAAGAAAAGGTGCTCTAGAAACAACTGGATAGATTTAGTCTCATATGATCCCCGCTTTCTTGTCTAAATTCATTATGTAATTATATACGTAAAATGTTACCTGGACTTATGTATAGCATGTATGTAGGTAACAGTGGTTTCTTAGGAAGCATTCCTGCTGACCTCTTTTTTTTATAGATAATGCTTACCATGATTGAATCTGTATAAAAATTAACATTTAAGTCAAGCCACTTTTGTCTTTTTTGAGAATATATTCCTGCACACTTACATAAGCATCTGGGGCATGGAGGCATAATAAAAAATCTGTAGCAGAAAGTGATGGAAAGCACTTTTATATTTTATCGCTCAATAAAAAAAGCATACATACATTCTACAAACCCCCATTTCTACAGTGCACCCACACTGATGAACTCCCGTTGTTCTTTCTTTAGAGATATGCTTGGCATGGAGTAGAGCCAGGGTGAAATAAATAAATACGATTAAAAATACCCTTGCTATATTTGTATTTATCGTTAGCAAGACAACTAGAGAGCCTGCCTTCTCTGCTGATTACAATTAATATGGGGGGTAGAAATTATAACAAACAAAAAAATTTCTCGCACATTATTCATGAGCATCAAGTTGATTTTATTCTTGTGTTCCACGACACCCACACGATAGTGGGAAAGCTTGAAATGATTAAGCATAATAAAGATCTAAATATGCAATTTTTCGTTTTAAGCAACTGTTAAATGATAACTTAAAAATGGTGGAATTTTACTGGTGTCACTGTTTGTTGTTCATAAAGAAAATGAAGAATTTACATATCTAGTTTTAACTATACATGCTCTTTAAGTCTATTTTTATGCATATTCATCAACTCTCCTGCAAGGGAGAAATGCAGTTTCCTCATGGTATTGTCTTTAAATCCCATTTAAGTCAAAGCAGAAGGGGTGCTTGAGTAGACCCTTCAGCTGTGTGAGGGATTTCATCTAAGACCAGCGCTCCCTGGCCTGGCCTGGCCCTCCTTCCATTAAAGCTACCAGAATGAAGGGAAGTGTCCCCAGGTGAGGATTTGGCCTCCAGTTTCTGAGCAAGGAGTAGCTACAACACAGCCAAAGTTTTAAAGCATTCACTTTGAAAACTGGAGACCTTCTGCGACAAACACTTTTTTTCTCTGCCACGGTATCCTCCTGCCTGATGACTCTTCTGCTGACAGTAAACTAAATATTGAACAGCCCTTCAAGGGATCTGCCTTTTTACTTCTGAGCTTTTCAAAGAACCTGATAAAATGTCTAATTATTTGAATAATCAAGGCAATGAATATTTGATCACTAACATCAAAGATGCAGACATAATGCAAGAGCTGAGGTATGTGCTTAATATTGCATTACTCATAACACGAAGAAAATTATAATTTCCTTGAAAATGTGTTTGTTAAAGGTATTTTTCCTCTGCCTTTTTGAACAGTGTAATGGAGAAATATTGGGAATTAGTTTGGATATATTTATTTAATTATCCCAAAATTGTCATTCAGTCATTTGACAAGTTGTTAGGTAAAAAAAAAAGCAGTGGTTGATTAAGGCAAATAACCTCAAATTTGGCCACACATCAACACAGTTCCAGTAAGGGGCTGAGATCTGACGAGACATAGCAATTGATGTTAGTTGCTGCACAAGCATGGAGACTGGATTATCCATCCTGTGTCAATGACGACATTTTGTGTCTGTTTTTGAGTGAGACGCACTGACTAGTGAGTATGGACAGAGGGTCAGAGGTAGCAGGTCTGAGGGTGCCGGAGCAGGGGCACAGGCTGCCCAGAGAGGCTGTGGGGTCCCTTCCCTGGAGACATTCACCCCCCGCCTGGACGCGGCCCTGTGCCCCTGCTCTGGGGGTGCCTGCTCCAGCAGGGGTGGGACAGGGTGAGCTCCCGAGGGCCCTTCCAGCCCCCGCCAGTCTGGGATTCTGTGACATCATTGCCACTACCTGGGACTTTCTGCTTGCACTTCTTTTCCCAGCATCTAGAAGAGATGCCAAGTTAGTCCTAATCCCCCTTTTCCATTTCATCCCTCACGGCTCAGGCACAGCTAGCACTGATCATTAACAACTACACTTTGACTTTGACATGATCTAACGCTCAAGCTGGAGCTAGCGAGAAAACAAAACAACCATTTCTTTTTTAATATTTCAAATACACCTTAAGCAGTTCAGGGACCTTCCATCATGAGCAGTTGCTGCCTAGAGAGACACTGTCAAGTTTACAAAGCCCCACGCATTTACCCACCCTGACAAGTTGTCTGTATGAAGATGCCATGTTATTTTGGTTGCAGATAATTAAAATTCTTAACTACTATCTATCAAGATATAGAGAACTGCAAAGGCAGAAAGGTCACCTAATTGAGCCTTAACTGATCTGGGAATGCCCACTTGGCCCATTCTTTCTCTTCCCCTCTGCAGTCCCTGGACTAAATCTTCAGTACAAAAGACCAAACCCAGGTTCGCTCAGGCAGTTACCTCTAAGCGCAGTGTTTCAGGACTGCCTTTGCCATGCAGATCCCTTTACTCAGCCAGAACAGTACCTCGTAAGTGCAACACTGCCCAGAGATAGCCAAGCAACACACCGCGAGGTCAAAACCTGGTTCGCAATCCCCCTTTATACCCATTTAATCAGTTTCTCATTCATTTTACTGCGTGTATTCCTACTGATTATATCTCTCGTCATGCATCTCCCACTCGCTTTTAATCTCCTTTCTTAATTAGTTTATGAATACACTGAGCATGACTCCAAGCTCCATTTATTAGCAAAAATATTATGTATTTTTAGTATTATATGTGAACCTTTTCTGGTCTGAACAACCCTCCCTGTGCAGTATCTCAGGTGTCTGAGTGATTGCCGATGTTCTTTAGTGGACTGCAGACATCCTGCTCATTAATCTAAGTAACTGCCTACCAAGTACCTCATCACTTCTGGTGCAGCGCAATAACATTTGGGCTTTCTACTTTCTTAAAGCAATATGGCAATATTTCAACCTATATACTAATCCAGACCCACGGGCAGAAAATACACCTAGTCAGCTGCATTTACGTAAAGATATTTATAGGGTATGTTATCACAATACTCCGTTATTTAGTAGAGGTGGTTGTAAAAGAAGAAAAATATTTAAAAATGTGTAATATTTTAAGTTCTGGCTCTAGGAACTTTTTTTAATGGTTACATATTATCTAAACCTCCCATCTGGATCGCCTGTCTGTTGGAAAACCTGATTTCTTTATAATTTCTTAAATCAGAGAGTGAAGATTTTTTAAACAAAAAAACCCACCAACAACTTCTTTATTTAAGAGGGACTTCTGTCCACTTTGTCCAAATAAATTTTAACTGAAATGAAAATTCATATACCCCCTGAAAAGCTAAATCTTTCCAAGGCTTCTACAAAGGTACAGCTAGACAAAGAAAGCGAGGTAGTAACCTCGTTGCTCTTAGGGAAATTAGCACAGTGGCATGCGGCAGTGGTGTTTGGCCACCACATTCACTCACTAACCTTATGCAAAACTGAATGAGGAAGAAGGAAAAAGGGCACCTGTGTTATGCTGGACCCATTGCCAATGAAGAGAATGAAATATTGCAGAGTTTTCATCTCTGTTATTATATAGTGAATAAATGATCCAAGTGGAAGGCTAAAGATATTAAAGGCAGATTATTTACCCAGGGAACTCTTCAATTCTTGATAGTAGAATTCTTCCTTGGAAAGAAACCCCTACATGTGAGGAACAATAGCTCAAATTGCAGATATCCACTAGCAGAAGCAAAACTTGCTTTAAAAAGAGGCAACACAACTACTATTCTAATTTCTATTGCTAAGAAATAATTGCAAATTGTACTTGTGCCTGGACCTCCACTTAGAGATCAAAGACCAACTGTAATAAGACATTATCTCTTAAGAAGGGGCCCCATTCTAAGGAACACGTGAAATAGAAACGGGCAGTCCAGACAAAAAGTGTGCAGACTGTCAACTGCTGCAGAGGAGAAAGAACAACACTGTAGCTTCTTATAATGTGCTGCTGTGGCTGCTCTCTTTCATCTTACCATACATTAAAAGTAGCTTTTTCTCCCTGCCTATGCTAGCCCTGCCACAACGGGCGCGCAGTGGGAGTCCTCGCGGCGTGACCCAGCAGCTGCCTTTGGACACCACAGCACCAGGACTCCACTGATGGCGGGAGGGAGGGCGGTGGCGGTGAGAGGGGGGTAACAAACTACAGTGTTAAAAAAAATCCACAAAACCCGTAACCGTAGGATCTGAAGCGCTAACATGAGAAAAAAAAAGAAATTGAAGATCGTATAGATACAGCTTGGCTAAAACACGGGGCAGGGAAAGCAGCCAGTAGGTATTTTAAGGACGTGCTTGCTTGGGAAATACTTAGAACTGAAATACACAGAAAAGAGCTATGAAGCATTGTGCGAATAGGAGAGAGGAAATCAAGTGAAAATTAAAAAAAATAATTTGACAGCAAGTGCTGTGTGGTTGCTGTGTTATGGTTTCCCAAGGGAAACAGTCAAACCTATTCCACTGGAGAGAACAAAACACGAAACAGGCTGGACGAAAGCACGAGAAAACGCACTGCAGAGGGAGTGCAGTTGTCAGAGGTGGCGCATGAGAGCGTTGCCATCCCTGAATTACCCATTTTCTGGCTGGTGTTTCACTGTGATCCTTTTTTTCCTCCTCTGGAACCGCTAACCTCCCATCTCACAGCGATCCCAAGCGGTGGTGCACACCTGCAAAGACCTGCCTGCGAGGCTGATGCCACCATAACCGGCCAGTCTGGGTCATTCAGCACTGACACGTGGCCGGAGTCCTGCCTCTGGAAAGAGCCAGCAGCTGGGGTCGCATCCTGCTAGCACAAAAGAAATAACCAGAAATTAACTGCTCCATGAAAAGACATAAAAACATCATCCAGTCTTGAAAGTGTGTGATAATTTCCCTAGTCTATTTTTATAATTGAATGGAAAAATCTTCTTTAACATTTCATATAGATTATTAGAGAACACTTCATTTATGTTGCTAAGTACTGTCTTAAAATACCTTTACTGGAGTCTTCAAAATGACAAACACCTGTATTATCACTCACACCAAGAATAGGTTTCCACCACAGACCATAATAACAAAAAATGATAATTTGTGAGGTTCTGAGAAAAGATGGGACTAGTAAAAATCATCACGTAATTGACTTTTTACCATCCCAAGACCACTGTTGCTTAATAAGGCTGAAACTTTGAGAATGAAATTAAAGCATAAATCCCTGGAAGAGACTTTCATGAGCTTAACATGCAATTATTAGGTTTAAAAAAAAAATCAGCTTTCAGGTTCTAAAGGTCTTTCTGTCAATAGAAATGCAAGGAGGGAATGTAAGCACACACTGTCAGAAACAAAAGCAGCTCAGCACTGGAGATGTCAAGGAAATTGAAAACGGATAACGTTCAAGATCCAGAATTGTTCTGTCCAGCACTGCAGTTTTACAAAGAGGCCTCAAATTAGAAAATTGTTGGTACAATGAAAATTTGCTCCGTGTTGGTATGGAAGGAGCAAAACATGTTTTTAAGGCGGTCTCCAAAATCCTGGGCAGCTCAGACAGGCTTTGAAAGAACTTTCTGGTGATTTCACAGCTCTGCAGACCTGAGACATCTCAGCTGGCCCCGGAAGAATGGTGTGTTCCTGCTTTCAGGTTCTCAATGCAAGAGAAACAAAGGGGAGGGGAGGGGAGGGGAGGGGAGGGGAGGGGAGGAGAGGAGAGGAGAGGAGAGGAGAGGAGAGGAGAGGAGAGGAGAGGAGAGGAGAGGAGAGGAGAGGAGAGGAGAGGAGAGGAGAGGAGAGGAGAGGAGAGGAGAGGAGAGGACAGGACAGGACAGGACAGGACAGGACAGGACAGGACAGGACAGGAGAGGACAGGAGAGGACAGGACAGGACAGGACAGGAGAGGACAGGAGAGGACAGGAGAGGACAGGAGAGGACAGGACAGGAGAGGAGAAAAAGTCAATGATGTAAAAATCCTAAAACCTAAAACCCCAAATCGGTGAGCGTTCCGCCCGACCCCCACACAGAAGGTCAGGTTTCCGAGGGGGCGAGCTCTGCCAGCCAGGCTTTGCAAGGCTGCCCACGGGCTTTAGGAAACTCCTCGCTGAGGCGCCTCAAGGAAGACGCTGCCTTGGAGCCAGAAGCACTTCAAAGCCTTTCCCAGGGCTAACAGATTCTCCCCTTTGTAGAAGGCAGTCTAGATGCTTAATGACTCATGGCTCAGAGCTGTGTTTCCAAATGCAGGGATGTTTTTCATGAGATATTTCAATTTCTGGGAAATTGCAGGGTGTTTTTTTCCAACAGAAGACTATTTTATCTGATGAGGGCTGACCAGCCTGTTTGCTCTCTCATTGCTTTAGGAGTGAGCTTAACACCGGTGATCTTTTGTTTTTTTAGAAGCTAACTTTAACAAAAAAATTAAAATCAAGCCTCTACTTAAAAAAAAAAAAAAACCAACAAACTGTATAGCTAAGAACAACAGGATCAGTTGTGTAAAAAAATATGAGATAGATTCTGGCAGGAAGTGGCCCAGAAGTCTCCGTACCACGGCAGGGAAAGAGGCTCTTGCTGCAGCCGCTGCGGCTCCAGCATGGCAAGGCAGAGCTCCTGCCATGTTTATGGGCATAGCAAAACCTGGGCAGGAGACGCACAACTGTGTGATGCCTCACTGTTGTGTTTGGCCTGGCCCGCCAGCCTAATTCAGAGGAACCTGGATGTTACTGTGCTGACTGGGAGGTCCAGAGGTGCGAACTGCAGCAAAAGCTACTCAGTCTGGGGAGGTAAAAAGCTATTTCTAGCCCAAACTCCCTCTTACTGTGACGGGCCATGAACACCTGCTTGGCAAGTGAACTCCTGCAGAGTTCACCGATGTCTCCAGGCTTTGGCTCACATTTATGCAGCTGATAAGCAGAAATCTGATCTCTAGATACTTGACTGTTCAAGCTACACAGATACTGCAAGGTGAGATGCCACAGTTTGAATTACTTTTCTTACATTGCACGCGTGCAAGAGAGGGAGCAAATAAAATAGACAGACCTGCTGTTATTCAGAGACACCCAGAGAATCTGGAAGCGACAGAAAGACTAAATGTGACAGGGGCTCCCTGGAGGGCTTCGCAGGACTTAGGGAGAGGGGGACGCTTTTCTTCGCCCCCCAGCACACCTGAATGCGATAATCTGAGGCAACAGAGGAATATGGCTTGTTTAATAAGAGGTAACTTTATTCTTAATTCATCTGAGAAAGGAACTGGAGAACTATTTAAAGCACAGTGGAATATTATACAAATAATACTTCCTTGGACAACAAAGGGAAAGTAAGGCATGTCTAACGTGAGAGAGGAAATTGCTAGAGAAGCTCAGCTAATACTGTAGCCTTTTGTTGACTTTTTAAGTAGTAACTACAATCGTAGAACAGATCTATGTGCTATGAATCAACACTATGACTAAAATTCAGGTACTCTTCTAGTGAATTTTTCTTACCAATAAATGCACGCCCCAGAAAACACTCGTCTGTGTGGCACGTAGTATTTAATCCGTGTGCTTTGTACAGTTGGTGGAATTACAGGAGGGACTCATTACAGGTACGCTCACACGGGCAAATGCAGCCTGTCGTTAGGCACCTACCATTAGCAGTCCGGCCAGAGGAAGGATGAAGCCACCGCCCGGCTGGAGAAGAGCCCAGAGGCTGCAGGAATCTGTGAGCTGAACCCCAAACTGGACAGACGCCTGCGCCACAGAGGTCTCTCTCAGCTTGGAGAAGTGGATGTGGAGCAGAATCTCACAGGTTTGGTCTTTCCGTAATGAAACAAGGGAAGCAGATCCTGTTTAGCATCAGAAACAATACTTAGTGACTTTTAGAGACATATTTACTTAATATTTACATGTTAATGCCCCATAAGACTGGCTTCAGATGGCCTCAGCAACCTTTGCTTCAGTTGATAGTCTGAGTAATGTTTTTCTGCTTCATTCTTGCAAGAAACAACCGGGCAGTTTCATGTTGTACCAGTCCCAGACGGGGAGGGAAATGCACCATCTTTCTCAACATGACGTGACTGTGAATTTCTCTCACTGTGTTGGGTTCAACCGAAGTAACTATTTTTACGTCCTATCCAGCTGAGCTACTGCTTAATCTGAGCTGAAATCTAAGAAACTAGAGATGTGAGATGAGGATTTAAAAACCATTATTTCAGAGAAAGAGTCTGACTGAAACGAACCCCCTGCCTTGGTTTAGCAGAGTCATACGTCTAGAGAACAGCCCTTCTTATCTAAGCTTTACCAGGAGGCAAGATGGAGCAGGTGCTGAATGTTGCTCCTTCGAAAACCACACAAGTATTTCAAATAGAATTTCTAATAGTTGATACCTTAAGGTAATGGAAAGACTTTTGAAGAGGGTTTGTTTTTTTCTTTTCTTTTCATATTTTTTCTTTTCCTAAGGGCCTTCCTTTTCCATGATAGTTTGTTAACTACGGTAGTTAGCTGACTTTCAGTAGGTTCCTGACAACTGAAGTGAGATGAATTCCTACCTTCGTAGGTCAGACCACGAGAAGGGCCCTGTCAGGTCTGGCCTAGGCCATTAGCCACTCTCCAGTAGTGACCAGCAGCATGCACCTAGGGAAAAATATGAGAATAAGACTTTGTGACTCAGGCAGAGATTATATCTTCTAAATCCTTGATGGATTTTTTTACCTTCCATCACTTTGTCTGCTGGCCTTTTAACCTTGGATATGTTTCTGGCTCATAGCTATGAATTCAACTAGATGTTTAACTAACTAGTTTATCTAAACTAACAGTTTAACTAGCTGTTGGAAAATTATCTCCTGATTGTTTTGAACCTGTTACCTAATCAGTCCACTTGTCCCCTCGTTCTGTTTTGAGAAATAACAAACCATTTTCTCCATGACCTTCTCCATTTACAATTGCACAGACCTGTGTCGTATCAACTTCAGTTATCTCTTTTCCAGCTCTAGGCTTCCTTGTCTGGGGTTGGTTTCTTCTTGCCAAATAAGTTATTCAATATATTTGCTCATCCTTCTCCCTGACTTCACTTCTTTTACTTCCTGTTTCAAGACGAGAACGGATCTAAATAAATACTACCCAGAGACCCCTTACTTTCTTTGAAGGCTGCAGTGATTTTTTTAATAGTGCTGTGTAAAAATGACATATGTGAAATACAGTGAAATGTGTTGGAGTCTTCCAAGACCGAAGATTAAGTAAATATGATTTTACTCTGTATACTAAATCTGCTGATGAAGAAGCTAAGTTCTCATCAGCGACAGTTACAGTAACTAGCTTGCCTGCTTTTCTCATGCTGGGGATAATTCTGCCTTGGAGATGTTACCTCTTGATATCTTTTTTCCACGACAGATGTTTAAGCTGATACTTCCTTACATGACAAGAGTGAAAATAGACCTAACATCAGTTGCATTTGATGGAAACCCCCTGATATCAATGTAACTCGTAGGGACCCCTTTATCTTACCTCTCAGACAGTAGTTTGGCAGCCCTATATATGATAACGTAAGAATAATTGCTTATTACATTTCTGCTGTAACATACAAGCATTGTGTAATTCAGCATTAATGTCTGACAACCCAGCTGTCATCTTTCCAAAAATACTTGCTGGCTGACTACTATAGCTTCCCCTGCTTTTACTTCAAACCACAGGAAGAGATTCTGCTCCGGGGCATTTTGACAGGGTGTTACCTTTTGAAAAGACAGATGTTTGTGCAGGAACTCGCTGATGGTTTTAAGGCTTATGCACACGTTTCAATAAGCAAGTGCTAAATTACTTGCCAGGTCCTGAGTTAAAGTTCAGGCTAGGATGTCTTCTAGAGAAATACGTCAGTGACACACACAAAAAAGTTTCAGAACACCTTTTGAACAACAAGGAAAGCCAAGTAGCTCTGGCTTAAAGGCTTATGCATGTGAAAGGACACTGAGAATGTATTAAGTAGATGGAGTTGCCATTCTCTGCCCTTCTCCATTTCATTTCCCAAGAGAAATACTTCCAAGGGGGGACACAAATAATTCCTCACCTTATAAGGGATTTTATTATTTGAAGTAGTATGATAGTCTTCATTGACCCAACTTTGATTTGTAAGCTGATGATGAAATTAATTTGGCCTTCGGTATAACCACAATTAACTTCTCTGGAAGGGAGGTGACACGATGCCTCGCAGTAAAAACCGTCTCTCTGCAAGGAGCAGCACAGGGCCTTACGTGCCCTTTGAGGCTTCAATAAACTTAGGTCAGAGTGAAGTGGTTCGCCTGCCTCCGGCTGGTCCTCTGCAAAGGGTGGAATTTCATCTTGGAGGATAAATTATGGAAATCCTTTTGCATCAGAACGACTGACTATTATCTGATGGGGGAATTTAATTTCTCATTCAGTTTCCATATAATGGACCGAACAAAGAACTGGAAGATGACACTGATTGAACAGTGTTTAATGTTCTTTGTTTAGAAAGTCTGGTTAACCTGTCACTGCTAAATGAATATGTGTGTTGTGTCTGTGTGTACTTTAGACTCTGTCTTGTATTAATAAATGGAAGTAGGATAAACTACTTGAGCTTTAAAATTACTTACAAGAAAATACACGAAACACTCCTCTCCCTCTTTTAATCTGGCAATTACTTATTGAATGAAAGGGTGAGGAGGAAGAAAGAGAACGGAAAACCAAAATAGGGATCCCAGATTTTTTTAATATTCTGAAAAATCAGTCTTCTGCCATTAAATTACCAGAACACCAATCTGAGGACTCTATTTCTAGGAAATTTGCTCAGTAGGATCACTTAAAGTCATTCTGGGATTACAGACAAGCAAACATAGGAAAATAATTCAGAAAATTCGTATGAGCTGTGGGGAGGCAGTTGAATAAAAGAAAAATACAATACCATTTATATAAATAAACTAAAAAATATATGTACCTATATGTACGCATATGCATACAAAAACCTGATGAAACTTCGAATTTGCAAACTGTTCTGTGCAAAGATTTTTTTTCTATCTATATAATCTAGTTCTTGGGACAAAAAAAAGACCACTTTAAGCAGAACAGCTTTGCAAGATAGAACCTAACAGTATTTCTCCTTATGCCAACTGGTCCATCCCATTCAGTTAACCACATGATTAATTTTAAGTTTGGATAATAGGAAAATAAAATGAATTTAAAAAGCTCAGTTGTCTGACACTGGAGTTCTGATGCAGTCTGATCCTGTCTGCCTTGTTAGGAGCTGGAAAGGGTCATGGGCACTGGCAGCATTGATTCCAGCTACTGGAAGGAAATTTTATTGGAACAATTTTGATTTTTTTTGACAAAAATAAGACTTTTCTGTATGAAAATTACATTTCTGCTTCCCCTTGTCTTCTTTAAATTACACTCCTCCCACTGTACCTCCTGCCCTAGCTGGAGAACCTGAAGCAAAGACTCCCTAGCTGCTGGCTTGGAGGCGCCTGCAAATGCCACCTTCTATGCACATACCAAGGGCTACACACTTAGAATCACAGAATCATTAAGGTTGGAAAAGACCTCTAGGATCATCAAGTCCAACCCAACACCCCCATGTCTCCTAAACCATGCCCTGAAGTGCCGCGTCTACACGTCTTTCAAATACCTCCAGGGATGGCGACTCCCCCACCTCTCTGGGCAGACTTCTTACATGCTGCTTCAAGGTACTTCATAATTATTTCTGGCACGTTTGCAGGTGAGGAAGGCATCAGCAGCAGATAGTTAGCAGGGCAGTAGAGTAGCTATTAGTAGATCAAGTTTTTATTTCCTCCTTTTCCTCTGACCAGCTATTCAAAGCAGTATGAAAAGCCACAAGTATTCCCTGGAGAGAAAAAAAAAAAAAAAAAAAAGAGAGGAAAAAATCGAAGCATTTCAACATTAAAACACTTTGACTTCTTTGTTTGTTAAAAAAAAATATTTAAAAATACCCTGTATATTTTTTTCAGAGCTCATACTGCTTTAAAGTAAAGCAAAAAAAAAAAAAAAAAAAGAAATTAAATATATTTTTTTCATTGGATTAGATGGGCACCTTTGAAGCAATTCTTGCCAGTCTCCCCACTGACTGCGAAGGGGCTTGCTTGCAAAATTCTCTTGAAGCGCGTGAAGCAGATTCCTTTCGCACGAGCCCGAACGGGAGGTGCACACTGAGATCACACAACGCGCTGCGCTCCCTAAGGGGGCTGCGTGATCAGACCAGAGCTAATGCAGAGTAAGCCCCCAGCGTGCAGGGGACAGACCTCGGCACCAACTGTTTTGCTCTAGATTCACTCGATGGAGACGAGCCAGGCCTCGCCTGTGCCGTCCCACAGGCAGGGATTGTCTGCAGAGGCCAAGGACCTCAGTGGAGGCACAGCCGCTCTACAAACACAAACATTAAAGAGCCGATGCATTTGTTTGGCTTTGAAATTCAAACAATAGCGACATTTTAATAGAACAATAGCTTTTGAATTTCTTTAGGGCAAACTAGTAAAGTAGCTGCATGTGGAAGGATTTGCTAACAGCTGGAGATAGTTGAAAATGCACCCTCCTACAAAAGTAAGAAAGAATTGGCCCGTAGCCCCTGCAGTATTGCAGAGATTTGAGATAATCTTGGAGAAGATACAGGCTTGCTTTGCACATATGTTCTAATTTCAGAATAAACTGCAGCAGGTGATGTACTCTCCGGCTCCACTCCTCCCTTTTTTTTCTAAGGATTTGGCGTTCTCAGTGGATACCTGATGGTACACCAAAGAAGGACGTGTATCCTAGGAATGGCAAGTACCAAGCGGCTTGTCCCAAGCCATAGCTGTATGCAGGGTCGCTGTAAAAACGACAAGCTCAAGAAGACTCAAGCACGCTGCGTATGCAATTCAGACTCCTTCGCTTGCCCTCCGTTGCAGTGCAGAGGATACCCAGCCTTGCATTGCTCACGAGGGAATTTCAGCTGAGCCAGGCGCTCTCAGAGGCAGCCTCCGTCACCTCTCTGCAGGCAGCTTGCTGTGCGGGCCGCGCGCGCGTGCTGCTTTCCATCGCCTTCTCCAGGGAGCCTTACGGCATCTTCAGGGAGGACGAGTGACAGTGCCCCAACTGTAGTTCTTAATTATTTTCCAACTTTGACAATTAATAACAAATAAGTCCTGTCTAATCAAGTGGGATTTCAAGTCCATGGTCTAAACTTAATTTACTGTACTTTCATAACAGTAATTCTTTCCTTTTCCTTTCCCTGAAGGCACCCTCTTCCTTGAATTCTGGGAGGTGAAGATTAAGCTGACAGATGGTATCAGCAGAAGAATGATTATGAGTTTAAAAAACCTTGATATTTTGGCTTAGTACACCATTTTTCATGCAAATACTGACATGGATATTAGCATCCAATTAAGAAAGTATAAAACTATGCCATTCTGTTACAGTTTATGTTACAATCATTTAATGTTTCATTAAAAATACTGTGAAAGACTGTTCTGAAAGGGATAAAAATCAATGATGTATATGTCACTTCTGCTGCTTTGCTGTTCTGCTCCTGTGTGGTCGTGAAAATGGGCTATAGATCCCTTTAAATTATTCTGTTAAGATGAGTTGCTGCTCCCAATTTTGGGTCCTATCCTTACTAAAAGGATCAGCTTACATCATGACACACTACCTGGTGTTAAAGTAGTGCTAGTAAGGTAGAATCAAAGAATCATAGAATCATAAGGTTGGAAAAGACCTCTGGGATCATCAAGTGCAACCCACAGCCCAACACCCCCATGGCTCCTAAACCAAGTCCCCAAGTGCCACCTCTACACGTTGTTTGAACCCCCCCCCAGGGACGGTGACTCCCCCACCTCTCTGAACAGCCTGTGCCAGGGCCTGACCACTCTTCCAGTAAATAATTTTTCCCTAATATCCAACCTAAACCTCCCCTGGCGCAGCTTAAGGCTGTTTCCTCTCGTCCTATCGCTTGTTACTTGGGAGCAGAGACCAGCCCCCCCCTCACTCCAGCCCCTCTCAGGCAGCTGCAGAGAGCGAGAAGGGCTCCCCTCAGCCCCCTCTTCTCCAGGCTAAACCCCCCCAGCCCCCTCAGCCGCTCCCTCAAAAGCCTTGTTCTCCAGTGTTAAGTGTTAACTCTTCTGCAATTTCCCTCCACGTGTCTTCACAGAGTACTTCGACGCAGTTAAGGTTGAAAGGCTTCTGATGAACCCAGACTGATTTGTTTCTCTAGGTTCTAAATGTGTATCACTTGTTCATTGGACAAGGCCTGTCAGCGATACGTGCTAGCCAGCAATTTAAACACCAAAACCAACTGGTGATCTCCATGAACATGTTTTTAGATGTCTTCTCTTAATTCCAGTGCATCAGGGTAAGAAAATAAGGAAATAAAGTCCACTCAGAAGTCTGAGGAACAGTCATGAATAGGTAGGAAGAAAATCAAAGCCAGTCAGACATTTACCTGTGGCTGTGGGGGTGACTGCTGGAGACATTATTTGGCGGCACGCATTTCTTCGCTTTTGTGAGGTGTTTGCTCTATCAGTAGAGGGGGGAAACAACTTTTAAGTTAAAGAATTAGTACTTAAAAACTTAAAGTCTGATTTTTTGGCCAAAGGAAAGAGACGACCGGGACTTCATGCTAGCCTTCCTCTAATTTCCCCATCTTTTGTAGTATAGAGGCTCTTGTGAGGCTCAGCAGTGGCTAAGGAAAAGGAGAGATTGTGAAATATCCAGGGAACTGCAGCCCAGGCTGGGAACCCATAGATAAGAACAAAGACATCAATCAAACTAACACAGACACATAGATGACACTATTGCAACATTTCTAAAATATTTTTGTTGCCCACGTTTTCAGAAAAGACAAGATTATCAAATAGCAAGGTTTGATTTTTGGTTTGGATTGTTGTTCCCCCACCCCCACCCCCCCCACCCCGAGAAAACCCGTTTTCTCAGCACTTCCACTGAAAATTACACTCGCTGGTATTAGAAGTAATGCTCTGACTTATCGTAGTATCACTACATTCACATCACGTTTTAAAAATAGGGAATAAATGGAAGGGAACTTCCCAACCTCACACTGATGTGAAGTCAAATATGAAATACACTATGTTTATTGTAATAACTTCAAAATCTTTCATCCGACTTAAGTATTTCTCCCTGTAAAGAGCATTACCTAGTTCGCTAAAAATTAAAATCAAATTCATGCTTTGGAATGTCTTTACAAAGTTTTCTAATGAAATGTCTTGATAATTTTCAAATATTTTCCAAGGTGGTTTTGAGTCAAAAAAAATCAAGCCACTGTTTTTCATAAATGTCAGGTTGTTAATATGCTAGATTTTGCTATTTTAACCAAGAAAAGTGTAATGCAAAAGGTCTTGACCAACTATAGCTATATCAATGTACCTTTTTCTCGTAGACAGGCAGAACGTATAAATCTCCTCCTTCTCATTACATCTATTGTCAGAGAACAAAACCTAATAAGGAAAATTATTCAAATCTCATGAAATGCTGTTTTGATGAGAAACTTTTAAAAGTTTAGAGATGCAACCCCATTATTTAGTAAATTATTTAAGCGTTACATGACAGATAAGCCAGGGGCAAGCTAGCACACACTGTTAAGCACAGGCCATAAAATAACGCACCTTAACCATCTCCTCACAGACTGCACTAACTCGCATTAGTCCTCAAGTTGAGAGCACGCGCTTGGACAAGCGTCAGGGCCCGACTTACCAAACTGTCAGCTGATCAGCTCAACAAGCCTGCAATTTCTAGGCTAAGAAATCTGTGACACGTCTCCTTCTTGCTGTCTTTTTTCCCCTTTCTATGAAAAGTAGACACCAATCCTGCCTCCTGCGGCTTCTGACATACTGGAAAGCAACCGTTGGGCGTACAAAGGGTGACTGACCTGTACGGATCAGTCTGTAAAAACAGTAGTGGAAGTTGTGGGTGGTGAAAAAGAAAGAGCGCTGCCACGCAATGTTGCACCATAACTAGCAACAGCTGGGTTGCAAGTATTGCTTGCAGGTCGTCGTCTTTATTCAGAGGTATCAAACTCTCCAGCGGGCAATTCATCACCTCTCTAATCCTATTAGCAGTAATGGAAAAATGCCAAGGCATTTTCCACAAATCTTCATTAGGTCTCTTTGAATTCGTATAGCATCCAAGATTAGAGTGCAACCTTAGTCAAGAACAACGCCTGTTAGTCAACCAAAAAATCCAACCCTGTGTTAGAGAGGCATTGCCAATCCTAGTGCTAAAGCACAAGGACGACAGAATATCAAAACTTTTTATTTGGAGATGTTGAAGCTTATTTGTTGTATTTATTTTGCACATGGGTCAGTAACAAGATTGTGCTTTGAGTCCGTGCTACGGAGGCAAGCTTCACAGTAACTCCTAGGAGCCATTACCTTTGTCTCTGATAGCAAAAGCTACTTGAAAATGCTTTAAGATTTGAAACACTGGTATAATAACCAGTCGCCTGGCTGATTTTGCAAACTCCTCTTGTAAAATTTTCAGAGACTGATGTACATTTTCATGGTTGGTACGGAGGGTAGGAAAAAGTGTGCTTGCATGCAGCGGCTAGAAGCTAGACAAATTCAAATTCAAAGGAGTCTATTACAGATAGGTAGCCAGCAGGACACTTTACCTAGGGAAGCAATGTATACTTACGCGCCTAAAATCTTTGTAGGGGTTACTCATTTCATTCAAAGAGCAAATATTTTAAACCTTTTCTTCCAAAAAGTCAAAATGCTGTCACCTCAAAAAGGATAAAAAAAAATCAGAACATTTTTTCTTAAGCGGAATATTTTGACATCTTCTTTGTCCCATTACTTCAGGCTTTTTTAGCAGGCCCCACGACGTGCCGTGCTCGCCCCGTTCCAGGAGGAAGCCTGCGGGAACCCAGCGTGGACAATGTAAAACAAAGCAGCTGCCTACTCTGTAGAAAATAAAGAACGTGGGGAATCATGCTGCACCGTTTAGTGCCTCCTGTGGTTTTTATTCGTCAAATATAAGTCAGCAGTCGTACAATATCATTTAGTCCTAAGTGACCTGTTCTTTTCAGGAGGGATTCAGCCACAGGATGCAGGCGGGGGCTGTTCATCAGGCTGGAGATAAGGATGTAAGTGAATACTCTGCTGGATCAGCCCAGCGCCGAGAGAGAGGTGAGCCATGAATAAAACTTCTAGCCTCTGTAAAGGGATGCGCCTGCCATTTATCTCACACTGCATTCTGGCAAACAAAACTCAAGGGAGGATACATTAGAGAATAATCAGACGAATGATCTGCAGAGGTTCTTATGTTAATGTTATCTATTTACCCTCAAAGTATGCTTTTAGCTAAATGCCTTTTCAGTTCCCTTCCTGGGTGCCTAGATGAATAAAAGGGTGATAATGGCACGTTCATTATTTTAGGAACGTATTTACACCTTAACGAAAGGGCTCTTGGGGGCACAAAATACAGGGATGCAAGTGCTTAAACTAGTAGAAAAATATTTTGTGGATTGTGTAAGAAACAAAAACATAAACCGCTCACCAGGCTTTCATCTTCATCTTAAAGAAAAAAAACCACCAAACAGTAATGAGATTGATAAAACAGCAGTCAAACTTCATCCTATCATTGTGCCCTAGAGACTATTTCTATAAGTTACGAGGAAGGATCCTGCAGTTGAATTTTTTGTACAACCAGGAACTGAGGAATTTGTTTCCATCCATGAAATCCCACTGTTTTCTGTTGTGACAAATATCATCTCCTAAAATGACGACTGACTTGTCTTCAAATCCATAGAGCCACCACAACAATGTATTTAAAAACTTGGGGCTCTCTGATCTTAACCATTTTAAATAAGGTTTATCTGCTGTGGTACATTAGATTTACTTACGAGGATATGGAGTGGCCAAGTTCTGGTCTCACGTTCTTCTGGACAGTTCTCAGGTCAGTAACCAGCAAGATGCAGCCTCTGAAGTCTAACAGAGGAACACAGTAAGGTTTTTCCCTTCAGATGGCCTTTCTTAATTTGGCATTTGGTAATAGGAAAAAAAAAAACCTTAGGAAAAAGGAAAACTGGGGTTGAAATGCAAAGTCAAAATTTAAAACAATGCAAAACACTGCAGCATGCCTACATCTGATCTAAGGAGCCTACAGAATTAGCACAGTGAGCATATGTTCGTGTTCAAAGATAACAGACATTTTTGATAACTCTCCCTAAACTCACTTCATCTCCGATTTACATATTTAAACGTTCTTTTTTTTTTTTGAATGACTGAAATGAGGGTCATCATTTCATCATTTGTACGGGAATATACATCATTTGTACAGAAATATACACGCAGCTTTCATTTACGTAAATGTTTAACTGCAAATATTGCACCTCAAATCTTACACAGTAAACCTGTATCAAGTTGCTCATTTTCTTATCCAGTAATTTTTGTAATGTATAATTATATTTTCTTTTCCTGCATATGTGTCAAAACTCTGTCTGCATAAATGATACTTGAATCTCATTCCTCCACATCTGAGTTCACTAATTGTTGGATCTATTTTCTCTCTTCTCCATAATCTTCATTTTTAAACTCCTCAGCAGAGTCCAACCTGGACAGGAGCAATCTAGCTGGCTTAAAGTTTTTTATCAGAACTTGTATGTTTCCGTGAATAATTTAGGAACGTCGTAATTCTTCTAGCACAAGCCTTTTCTGCTAAACGTTTCTGACTAGCTCAAGTCTTAGCCATGACTAAAGACCATTTGGTCTGGACAGACAAATAGGGTGATCTAACAGCATAAATCCCATAATTCCATTAAGAGCATTGGTAAATGCCTAGAAATCACAAAATTATCTTAAAACATTGTAGAAGCTTCTTCAAAATGCAGATGTCTCGTTTTTCTTGTTATATGTGGTACTCGTAGGAACCATGGTATTCGTGGGAACCACACAGGAACAATCGCAATTTTACTTATAAAGAACTAATTTTAAAAGTCAGGCCTTCCTAAGCAGCTAATTGTGCTTAGTTATGATAAATAACCAAGGCCTAAGTACATTCTGCTAAATGTAACATTTCGGCTGTGACAATTTCTGTCTGGTATTTGGCTAAAACACGAAGCAATATTTCCAAGCTGGCCTTTGCTGTAGACGCGTTTCCATCCAGAACCAGCTAGCCCTTCTGGCTCGCTCACATCTCCAGCTGCACCACTAACTTGGAGGCTAACACCAGACTGGAAGCGGGGCCTGACAGTGCTCTGTACATATCTAAATGCTTCTTCTAACTGACGGGAAAAGTATCTCCTCCCTTTAGACTTACCTTTTCTTTGCTAAAGTGAGCCCTGGTTAGGCTCCTAAAGTCAAATTCCACATCAAGATATCACAGATACTCTTATTAGGATGGATAGATCTCATGGCATTTGTATGAGAAAAAGCTGGACATCTAATCAGGTTCGGTTTGGAGCTGCACTTACGTTCCACACGTAATTATCCTCTGCAGGCCAGGGGAACTTGCCAAAGGCGCTACTGTAGCTTTTTATAGCAGGTTATGTACTTGCATTTTATATATGACTCTCTAAAGAGACTTCAGGGCAATACTGGAGAAGCAAACTGCATTAGTTGCTGTGCCAGTGGATATGCAGCTTCCATGGCTTCAAACAATGTTTTCTCTTTCTTGGGAAGTTTTAAAAATCCTACATCCATTTTTTCACTTTGGCTACACTGTTAAAAGCAAACAAAATATCGTGCGCAGCATTAGAACGTATGCGTTAGCTCTGTCATCATTCACGCTCCTGGTTAACTAAATCCCTGCGGTCATTTGTCAGCGTTAGGAAGCACCCAGCGTGAGTGCAGCCAACCATGCCATTCGAGGTGCTGAACGCCGTGTATACCTGCCTTCCCAGAAAGGCTTGGAGCAGTGGATGAGCTCATTACGACTAGAGGGTTAGATAAGCATTTTGAGGCCTTTTGCTGTTTTCATATTCAGTCCTTTGCACTGGCTGCCAAAGGCGCTTTCACACTGCCAGGAGTGAACAGGGTTAATTTGATTCTTTCCCACTATGAATACTAGAAAAAGTACCAAAGCATCTCCAAGTATTGTGATATTAACTGCCCCTTCTGTACACGGGACAGTGGGGTTTTCAGACAAATCAAATGATCCCTCAGTTCTTTTCCACTTGCTACAGGTCCTGGTCCCCCCACTGGCAGAGCTATTGCCATCAAAGTTCTTCACCTCACAGTAAGGACTGCAGCAAGAGGCACTTGGGCACTAGTAGGTCTCACTCCTGTAATCTGTTCCCTTCTCTCAGACCCATCCCCTCACTCACTCCAGTCTCAGGACTTTCTTTCACTTGCCCTTAACACCACATTGTCTATTACCCACCTCGTTCCCTCCAACGAGACGCGAGAGCAGCGGAGCCGTCCGGAGGAGAGCAGCACTGCGGGGCATGCTTTCATTGACAGTTCACCCAGGAAAAGCTGCTTTAGCTGCAAGGAGAGAGAAGCAGGGATAAAGGCTCATCAGGGCTGGAAGAGCACAAGGTCCGTAGCCGGTTGCCCGAGAAGGCGCATGTGTATGTTCCAGATTATACGGCACAGCTAACGGAGAGGGGATTTTTTTTTACATCAGGGTGTATTGAACACCACTCTGTATTCATCAACTCCACAGCCAATGGTGAAGACACCACCATTAAAACAAGAGGTTTAGGCTCAAATGAATGCTGTGCATTTTAGAAGTGGTACCGGTGAGATAGGCTCAAAGTACTGAGAAAGGGTTAAAATTGAATGTGTACGATAATGGTTAGGACTTCACGGGACTCTGATATTCTGATAGAAACTCCTTCTCCCTGCATATTTATTTTCTCAGTCCTTGAGAAAGGGACTAGCAAATATTTCGGGTAAAATGACGTAGAAACAATGTTGGAATTTACTACCAAAACTGAAGAATGAATGTTATCCAAAAAGGAGTGAATACACTCTTTCAAATATTTAGTTGATTTCTACAAAATAGAATAAATCACTTATCAACGCAGTGGGTTTAGTGCTAAAGAAAATACCTTGTTTTTATGAAGGACATGCCACTCAGTGGAGCAAAAAAGCCCACTTGGCTGGCAGTGAAGGCCAGACATAATTGTTTTTATGTATACATAAAACATATATATTAAAAACCATATATATAAAAACATATATATATGTTTAGTAACATTTGTGAATAATAAAATGCCGCTACGCGGAAAGTTTATTTTCTTATGATAACTATTCATTATTCACAGCAAATAAAGCGTCCTGTGCTTTATGGAAAACAAGCGATGCCAGCTCTGTAAAGAGACAACTTAAAAAGCAGCAATCTGAATGGTTTCGCATTACAAAATCTTCCTTCACTTACAAAAATCCTCCAGCCCCCACCAGGAAAAGGAAAAAAAAAGATGGAAAAAAAGTTAAAAATGTTAGGCCACGATCAGTTTATGACAAAGCTTTCATCGTACCACTGCAGGCCGGCCCTAGGTCTGAAACCATGAAGCCAATCTGCAGCTGGCTGTCTTCGGTGTTGGGTGGAAAGGGTGCTGTGAGATAGATCGGGGCATGAATCTTCCTTTGCTCTCTGGAAATGTGGTGAAGTGAAACACCTTAGTAAAGAGATCAAAGGTCCTATAAACAACTTTGGCGTACACCCCAAGGAAAATAAATTTCAGGTTTAATCCCTAATGAATTAACCTTTATTTATTAAAATTAGTCAATCCTTTGAAATAATATTATGGAACTTAAGTTTTCCATCAATTTGGACCAAGCATTTTTTTTCATCAAATCGGGAAGCTCCTGCTTCCTGTAGCAGTGGGAATGGAGAAAGTCAGACAAATGAACCGAGAATTGTATGGCTGTGTCTGGACAGCATCAGTCTAGTAATGTCAATCAGTTGCTTCAGTTCTTCCTAAATCTATTTATTCAAAATTAAAATTGGAAAACCTGAAATTATATCTGTTTCTTAGACTTGCTAAAAACTCTCCTATGAAACCTTCTAGAGCTACTGAACGTAAGGCAGCAAATGTAATTGTGGCTGCCGTAACATACCATGAATGAAAGGAGACTAAAGGCAATGGCAAGAAGGATCTTTAGGAAAGCCTCACTGAAGTGCATTCAGTGAATTTAAAACACCCCACCACATAAAATGCATAACAACTATACCTTCTCAGATTGCTGTTAAACTGGTCTGTGGCACAGTAATACAGCACATAAAGCTACAGATTCTTTTTTGTAATCTCAAATACTATAAAAACATGATAAGCCCAAGTTCCCCATGTTCATATAAAAGAAAAGCGTAATTTTCAAAACAAAGACCTATATTTGAATTTCACTTTTTTAGGAAGGCTTCAAATCTCACAAGTATAAAATTAAAAAAAATTATCTTGCAACAGAAAGAACCGCTTTTTATTTGTTTCCTTACTCACTTATGTCCAAAAGCCTACTGACGTTTCACTGACCTGCATCAAATTAAGTTCGGCTGGGAGGCCGAGTTTATTTGCTTTCTTTTCTCCTAGGAAAGCTGACCTGGTTATTGAACTTGTCTCTATGGTAAAAACCTAAAATACACCCTCCTCGGCGCTGTTAGGTTCCCAAGGCATTCACAAATGGCACAGCCCTACTTCCCTAGGTTACCAAAATCTGCCTATATGAACGCCTTAAATGGAAAAGCGAAGTTAAAGAAAAACCTTTCTAGCATTCTCATGCTATGACGACTAATTTAACTTACTGCTTAATCTGACAAATAAGCAAATATTTATTGAATGACTAGTCATTAAATTGTAAAAAAATCGTGTATCGGGCTTAACTAGTTTAGTTGCCTCCATTTATTTACCAGTCTGCATTTACCTACAAGAGTATATCGCGCTCTTCATCTTTTATGTTCTAAATATCAGACAGTTCGATATTTGCCCGGTGTCACCCTGTGCTCAGTATAGAGTTCTATTACAGAAGGGCGAAATGGGTTTTGCAAATATAAAATATCCCAGGTTGCCTTCAGATCAGTACAACGCTTAAATGCCAGAGTTGTTATAACGAAACTGATAATTATCCCATAGACAAAAAGAACACGCGGAGGATGAAAAAGGAGTACGCTGCAGCGGCAGATTTGCCACAGCGAGCTGATGGACAGGCAGCTACTTCCCTGGCACACGAGTTCCTCCATAAACACTAACAGTTGGACTAACTTCAAAGTTGGCTTTTTTTTTTTAAGCCTTAAATATATGTTTATGCAAACAGCCACCATTTCCTGCACTAGGTGGGAAATACTGCAAATGTTAGTCAGCTGAAAAAAAAAGTAAAAGCTCTTGCAGTTGCCCCAGCAACAAAGACACTTTCCAGGAGGCATTTGATGTAGCTTTGTGTCTCACTGTTGATATATCTCCATGTTTTGAGGTTCCAGCGAAGCGATCAAAATATGTATATTTCTTTAGTTAAAAAAGGAAAAAAAAAAAAAAAAAAAGAAGAAGAAAAAAAATTAAAGGACTAAAGATATTGAATATTTTGCATTCACAGTGAATTATGATTCACGATATTCCTCACTTTGTTTTGTTCATTATCTGGGTTCTGAAAAGTAGCATGCTGCTGCCTCAGTCATGTTTACAGCCCATGGTAAAACTGCGTTCTCTGTGAACAAAATCCTTCACTTTTCACTTGCTTGTTTGTTTTTAAGCGCAATATTGCTCTTCAGTTAGGCTGCATAATAAAAGCGTGTATCATCATAGCAACTTCTTGGTTGTGTTCTTTAGACCGCTGACATTTAGAAAATGAATTTAAAATAGCAGAACGGTTTCATAGACTGTTTTCCATAATAGTAGATGGTCACAGTTTCACTCCTAGATAGTATTTCTAGAGCGCCTTTTTTTTTCCTAGAAAGACTTTGTAAGGGTCAATTACAGATACAACCATTAAAAAATTATATCAGCATATGTATTTAAATGCCTTGAAAGTAAACTACCATTCGTAACAAAATTATTATTAGTAATATTATTATTGCCTCTTGATGAAGGAGAGATGAAAGCTGTGGAGTCTGGGTGTATGACAGCTGTAAGGTGGTTTATTTACCCGTATCTGTACCAGCCAAGGCCCTGGGTGATCAGGTAGCTCGCAGAGCACGTCCTCAGTCTACCACAGGGTTTTAGATGACAGAAAGAACTTTCGCCCTGAGAATCGTTTCTGATCCCAAACCCAGAATCAATTCTCAGGCTGCTCACTTAGAATTTTGCACGACAAAACTAGATTAAAAAAAAAATATTTTTCCAAGGTTGTGCATTTTGCTCGCCTGATCAGGAAAAATAACAGAGTGCGTAAAAATGATCATCCCTTGAAACACAGCGTGAGCATTTTCATCATCTGTAAGAGGGGCGAGATCAATAGTTAATTACCTCACGATGCAGTTGCGAGAACTGCCCGAGGGCTCCACATAAAGGGCCACGGATCAGTTAAAGAGAGATCAAATCCTGTTCTTATTTAAGATGTGTCAACGCCTCAATATGAAGGTGTGACTTGGGCAACCAAGCATGCTCGGCACCTCCCCTGGGCCCTGCAAACAGCGGTTAAGAAGCGACGCTTCGGTACGGCCTTGCACAGCTTCTCGAAGGGTGCGAAGCATGAGGCGCGTAGGCGGCGGCGGTGCTGCCATGCCGCAGCCTGCCTGGGCTGCTGCTGATAGAGGCGCCATGAGGCACTCAGGCTGCTGCCGTACCTTCATTCTGCTGCCAGCACTTACCTTTAAATGACTTGTTGGAATTATTCCAGGTATATCACAGTGTAATAAGAATTGGAAACAAAGCATTTATTGAACTACATGGTTTATATACTACTTTGTGTCCACAGACTAAATGAATCATTACTTATCTGCTGAAAAACGTTCAGCATGTCTTGGATGCTATACATACAGCAGAGTAAGACATTATTTGAAAAAATTAAGCTTGGGTTTCTAAAATATCAAAATATTTATATATTTCATATTTATATACATTTTTACTTTCTTCTCTTCCTTCTTTGAAATTACGTTTTATATTTGCAGTTGAATCATTATGCTAAATTCTCCTTGGCACACAAACTCGTATCTCTTTACAAGTCGGTTGGCTGCTTTATAGTGCATCACTGTATTTGGAGAATCACAGCTGGTGAGAGCTGGCACACCATGCAAAAAGACACAGAATATAGGATATTTTAAGTTCTGAAGGGGGCAGTTGGGGAAAGACAGTGGAGAACCCTTGTCAAACACAAAATGCATGTGCAGAAATTACTCTGTGCCAGGGAACTCCGGATACCTCAAGAATGCTGCCTACAGACAGCGTACTTCAAACTCCCCCTAATAAAGCAGTTTGAAATACAGTCACACCTGAAGAAAGGTCTCACCTTGGCATGCAGTGATCATACTCTGGCGCTCTGTTCAACTAAAGTCACTGTGAAAGCTTCAGGGTGCTTCCGAGGCACGTGGCACACTCAGGGGCACGTTCCCCATGCACTGGTGGGCACTGGTAGTCTCCGTGCATTTCATAACAGATGAAAATTGCAGCACGTAACATCTAACAGGAAATACGGCAGAGTTACCCCTGCATCAAAAACCTGAAACAAGGGACAAAGCAAGAAATGAGACAAAGTCTGGTCAGAAGCTTCAAAGCTGAAACAAAGGCGGCAGGCATTAGGTCTGCATTATAAGAAATCAGTATGCTCTGTTGCTATTTCTTAGTGACAATTATCTGTTGAGCCACGCTTGGAACAGAGGTCTGAAAATAAAAAAATAAGTGGTGAAAAAAAGAAAATACTATCTGTAGTGCTAGGTGTTGATACTTTTAGTCCTGGTCTTCCTACAGCCAGCAGTGACGTTACTATCTCTAGATGGCAAAAGTCGTCACTCTGACAATGCAGTCTAGAAAGACTGGACAGGTTGCATCTATGTGAGAAGTTTTAAGACCAAAAGCTCAATTCATTTGTCATTTCTGGAGAAGCCAGCTTCATTCGCACTGCACCTGATGATCACTCTGCAGATCCGCACAAGGACACATTGTCATTGTAGCTCCTGGAATTCAGCCTCCTTCACCAGCAAACTTAAGGTGTGAAGCCACTAGGATTTATGACGATGCCTTGATGAACTCTGGGCTGAGTTTATTTTGAAAAGAGCTCTCTCTGACATTGCTAAGCAGTAAAGCAAAACTTCATTACTACTAAAGGTAAATTGCACTGTACCCAGGTGGCCAAGGAGGCCACCAGCCCCCGGGCTTGTGTCAGCACTGGTGTGGCCAGCAGGAGCCGGGCAGGGATGGGGCCCCTGTGCTCGGCCCTGGGGAGGCCCCACCTCGAATGCTGGGCTCAGGTTTGGGCCCCTCGGGACAAGAAGGCCCTTGAGGGGCTGGAGTGTGTCCAGAGAAGGGCAGCGGGGCTGGGGCAGGGTCTGGAGCACAAGTGTGCTGGGGGGCGGCTGAGGGGGCTGGGGGGGTTTAGCCTGGAGAAGAGGGGGCTGAGGGGAGCCCTTCTCGCTCTCTGCAGCTGCCTGAGAGGGGCTGGAGTGAGGGGGGGGCTGGTCTCTGCTCCCAAGTCACCAGTGACAGGACGAGAGGGAACGGCCTCAAGCTGCGTCAGGGGAGGTTTAGGTTGGACATTAGGAAAAATTTCTTCACCAAAACGGTTGTCGAGCTTTGGCACAGGCTGCCCAGGGCAGTGGTTGAGCCCCCACATCCCTGGAGGTATGTGAAAGATATTTGGATGTGCCGCTTAGGGACATGGTTTTAGCGGTGGACTTGACAGTGCTGGGTGGGTTAAGGCTAATGGTTGAATTCAATGATCTTAAGGGTGTTTTCCAACCTAAACGATTCTATGGTCTCATTTAACTTTAGATATTTACGAAATATAGCTGCCACCATCTGAACTAGATTTCTGGGTTCCTATTGTAGTCAACAGAACTCTAGCTGGTGCATTCAGTGGGCTCTGGGGTACTATTCATCTGCCCAAATGCAGGAACCTACTATAGGATGATGCGAAGTATATTTTAAACAGCTAGATTTTTTTTTAATTTGGTATAAAAAAGAGCCTAGACCATCTGGATCACTTGCCTGTGCCTATATTATATTCCTTAGGTAGTCACCTGAATCCCATCCTACAGGACCAATACGTTTCAAGTACAGATTAGGATAGTTTATGGACATCCACAGGTAGAAAAAAATATACTATTTTACATAACTTCATGCTTTAAGTCATAAGCCAACCACCTTAAGGGCAAGAAATACCATCCGAAGAAACATTATCCTTAACTGCGTCCGACAGAGCTTGAAACAGCTTTTTATAGACACCAGGGTAAGGACATTGGACTGGCTGTTTAGACATAGTCATGCCTGTCCTGTTGACTGCATCAACAAAGCATTTTCATACAGAAAGGCATTCTTTCAATGGAAAAGGCCCTGAAAATAGAAACGTTCATGTGGACCATTCATTTTTAGAACAGTTAATCATAATTGATCCTTACACAATGAATACTAAATAAGAGTTATTATTAATAATGAATTATAAGAATGAATTATAATGGTGTGTTTATTAGGCTATCAATAATTAACAGGGATTTGCCATTTGTTGTAAATACTGTTGCCATTTCTGTTGCAGCTTTGGCTGGTGCAATTTATATGGTAATTTTATATGAAACAGCACCAATTACAGCACGGCTATTACAATAGAGTAGGAGCAAATGATGACTTTATCAGTTTTGTTAACTTTTTCATTTTATTCATTGTTAGCACAGCCTGCAAAGTAAACACAATGTAGTGAAAGGAATAAAGAAGTTTTGTGCAAGTCTAATAACTCTGGCTGGGAATCTAACTTCCCCCAGGCAATCACACGGCAGAAATGAATACAGCGGGGCAGACACAAAGGCAGGTGGGTCATCATTAGGATGGAGCAGAGAGAAGCATATCAGGGTTTCTGAACTATAAATGCCTGCTAAAAGTGCCACCAAAAGGGTGGAGAGGCAGAGAAACACCCCCAACAGCCGTGACAACAGAGGGACAGAGCAGGGCAGGGACCCTCCATAAGATCCAATCGTTTAGGTAATGCCAGGGCCAGATTTAACAGCGGTGTGGCTGGAGCAATGCATGCGCACAGCCTCAAGCCTCCTACGGCACGTGTTCCTGATCCAGACAGCACTGTCAGTGGGTGGAGAGCAGTGATAGCGTGTGTCTTCTAAAGCTTGTTGATTCAAAGCCTGCTGGAGCTTGTGCTATCAACGGGAATACAAAGTTATCAGACTATGGGAAAAGCTAACCAGAAGGGTGATGACTTTCACAGCAGGAAAATTCAGCATAACCACCTTCTATTGGAGTATAGCTTCTATTGAAGTCTAATTCAGTATTTTTTATGGAGAAATAGTCTGCAATATAGGATCACTACTCCTTTGGAAAAAAACACAGTAACAGTGTAAAAAAAACCTTGTAACAGTGAAGATCTTGGATTTCAACTCTATCTATGAAAAACAAAAATATTACTGAATGAACATATACAGGAGTTATATTGACTGGCATAAAAAACATACTAAAAGCCTGAAATATTATTTGAAATAAAGGTCTTGGAAATATTTAAACATTCCAAAGGTTGGGAAGTTTGCCATATACATCAGTGATCTGTCTGAACGTTAACGTTACAGACTGCCTCTAATTTCAAAGGAAAAGCATTTCCAATGTGTTCCAAACCTAATCATTTGTGAATTAAATTCCAGAGATATGACAGAGATAAGCAGGTAGAATATATATGATCTAGTAAAAAAAAAAAAACCAAAAACCAACTTTGAATTTTCATTCACTGTATTACTTCAAGAGAATTGCCACTAACCTGTCCACAACGTTTAACTGCCTTGATGATTTTAGGAAACAAAGCTCATCTTTTAAAATATTTAAAATAATTTACAATCTTGTCAGAACCTGCAACTTTGATGTTAATAATCAGTGTTTTCAGAAATGCCTTAGATGAACCTGCATGGCACACAGATGGCAAGTCATTTGCATGAGAAAAATGAGAACTGGCCCATCTATGGATCCCTAGAGGGTGCCATGACCCATTAGCAGAGGAAAGACGACCTTTACTGAATAATAATTGAGAACTATTACTAAGATAATTACAAAACCAATTGACTGCCAGAAGGCCTAGACCTTGGATCCTCGATTTATATAGCAACTGCTCATGATCTGCACAGAAAAAAAAACGCGCTTAGGGTTCACAAACACCATAACCTCAACATCTGCCTGCCATCTCAAGATAATGATCTGGTATTAATTAATTTGAACAGTGCAGTCATTGCAGAGGTAAGCTGCATCACAAATCAGACACTTAACATAACCTGAAGTTATCATGTTTTTGTCCAGCCTGTATTAACAAGCAGGAGAGTATAAGGTAAATTAAACTGTTGCAGGTCACAACATGAAAATGAATTAACTTAATTCTCTTTAACAGGGAGCATGATTACAACCCTGCACTGGATGTTGTACCAGTAAACACGGTAAAAGCTCTTCTTAAAAGTATTTTGCAAAACACTCCTATCACAACATTCCCTAATGCATACACCTACAACAGCTTTTTCAGGTTCATTCCTCTACAGGGAAGAGGACAGAGAAGTTATTGGCTTTCGAATGAGAATTTTTTATGTGGTTATTTTTTTTGTTGTTGTTTCTTCGTTTTCCACAGAGGAGGTTCTGGGAGCAAAGGTATTAATGGTTATCTGTTGTAGGATGCCACTAGTCCTCTGTGGGTGAAATCCTGGACAGCACTAAAAATCAATGAAAAATTCCCCTGAGCTTCCCCCATGTCTTCTGCAGGGATATGACATATAAGAAATACAGCCAGCATGCCATATGTGTTGCTGATTGGCTTTCCAAAATTATCCTTCCTTACATGTGAAGGATTTTTTTGAGGAAGATTTCAAAGGCAGAATGATCTAATGACTTAGCGCCAAGTTTCACACCTGGGAAGTGATATTTGGGAATGTAGAACATCAGTAATACCCGGCACTCTAAAAAATTGTAGCTAACCTTCCTCCTTAAGAAGGAAACAGCTGAAATTACTGTAACAAAAATGCTTTGGATAAGGTAGTCTTTTACCTAAAACCTGATTCTTGATTTGTAACTCCACTGCTGAGTCCCATAGTCGGGATTCTTTGAGGACTCTCCACTAAAAGGAGTGTTATACGTAGTCATTCTTCAAGGGAGACAATTTAAGTCGCAGCATGAAATTTATATAAAATTCAATTCACATTTGAGACCTGTAGTAAAAAAGAGCTGCCAACACTGACAGAACGCTTGTTCTGCATTACAGAAATGCTAATATAGACAATTTCTTCCCCAGGAAGTACGTATATACGAGTATGTGGTGGAAAGAGGAGATAATGCGTTCAGTTTACAGGACGCACAAGCTAGCGTTCAAATTCACAGAGAGTTAAAAGAATTAACTGCACTCTTGGTTGAACTATCTACCCCCAGATTCAAGCATGCAAGCCAGCTGGGACCTGAGGACACTGTGACTCTTGTGCTGAACCTCAGGCATCCTACCAGCTGGCAGGTCAAACCCATTACTTGGTTGACAGCCGGCTGAGCATGAGCCAGCAGTTACCAGGTGGCCAAGGAGGCCACCAGCCCCCGGGCTTGTGTCAGCACTGGTGTGGCCAGCAGGGGCCGGGCAGGGATGGGGCCCCTGTGCTCGGCCCTGGGGAGGCCCCACCTCGAGTGCTGGGCTCAGGTTTGGGCCCCTCAGGACAAGAAGGGCCTGGAGGGGCTGGAGCGTGTCCAGAGAAGGGCAGCGGGGCTGGGGCAGGGTCTGGAGCACAAGTGTGCTGGGGGGCGGCTGAGGGGGCTGGGGGGGGTTTAGCCTGGAGAAGAGGGGGCTGAGGGGAGCCCTTCTCGCTCTCTGCAGCTGCCTGAGAGGGGCTGGAGTGAGGGGGGGGCTGGTCTCTGCTCCCAAGTCACCAGTGATGAGAGGAGAGGAAACGGCCTCAAGCTGCGTCAGGGGAGTTTAGGTTGGAGATGAGGGAAAATTTCTTTACTGGAAGAGCGGTCAGGCCCTGGCACAGGCTGCCCAGGTCGGTGGGGGAGTCACCAGCCCTGGGGGTATGTGAAAGACATTTGGATGTGGCGCTTAGGGACATGGTCTAGTGGTGGACTTGGCAGCGCTGGGTTAATGGTTAGGCTAGATGATCTTAAGGGTGTTTCCCAACCTAAATCATTCTATCATTCTAAAATAGATTGGGTTGTGCTTGAAGGTTTAATTCAGTCAGGATTCATAGGTTCGTTTTCCTTACAACTCTGCCTTCCAAAGGGAAGTTCTCTGCAGGAAATAAAAGGACTGCTAGCCTTTCTGTGGGAAAACCCTCCTCTTTACATTGTCCTTGCTGCAACCAAGTCTAGATCAGAAGCACTGAGAGCACAGAGATAGGGACGATAGCAATACTGACCACAAAAAGGTCTTTACAGATAGGCAGGAGTTGGGAAAAGCCCACTGTCAACAACCTGCCTGTGTTCAAGTTTGGATTAACCAAAGCATTGCGTTCTCAACACCTGTCATAATATCTTAGACAGGAAAGTTTTGTGCTGGTATACTCAATTTGTTTACAAAGATCATAGCTTAAAAGAGCATATAATTTTCTTAAAAATCTTTTACAACTTACTTCAGTGAACAGTCTGCAGCCACAGTCATTTTTTATATTATTCTCTGACCCGATACTAATAAAATCTGAAAAAAGAATACTGAATGAATATATCTTCTGGGAGAAAGGACTTCAGCGGCAATCAGAAATAGGAGGAAGAAAAATACCCAAGGAGACAAAGTGAATCAAAACAAAGAGTACTTGAAAGAAGGGAATCCCTTGCACTCTGGTAGTAAGAGCTGAGGAAGACGAATACAGCAAGGCGTAACAAGGAAGGGCGGGGATGAGGACATAGTAGGCGCACACATTCTTGTACTAAATCAGTGATGTAACAGTAGCTGACACTCTTCTCAGAAAATAATCCTCGAAGTTCTTTGATAGGGCATTTCGGACATGGCTCAACCTCACCCCATCAATTCTCCTGAACGCTCTCGCTGCCATATATCTGATAAAATCTCAGTGCAGTTTCTGACTTGCTCACACAGAACACGGAAACTTTAAATCAAAATAGACACAGCGTCCTTGGAATCAAGGGAGCACCTTGCTCCGGGAGTAAAGCTATTGCAACTGCCTCGTGGCACCTTCTACCCAGTGCTTTGTGGGGAATTCATCCATGGAGATTCACACTAAAGACAGTCCATTCTTTGTGGATTACACCTTTGTGCTGTAATGCGTCCTAGGAAGGTCTTCTTTTTAAAATTCTCTGGCAATCACCCGATTTCCATCAATAATCCCTGAGATATAGCATGTTTTCAAGCAGGCTTTGCTCAAGAGATTTAAGCTGTAGGATGGCACTTACGCAGCTTTTGACTGTTGTAATTGTAGTAGAGATCAACAAAATTGGATGCCGTTCTGTCATCCCTGACTGGGCTCCTGGTGCTAATCAGGAATTGGAAATTGCACAGTCAGATGGATTTAGAGACGTATAGTGTGTGACAATTCAGCAAGCAGTAAAGAACATTGTTTTGAATTCTTAAAGGTTAGCGATGCAAGCTACAGCGACTAAAATGTTTTGAGCCCTGAAAGAAAACCAATTAGGTATAGGAAACAAACACATTCCAGTAACGTAATCTATATTTTCATACATTTAAGGCCAGGAGAAGAGATTAGTTCGTCTACACTGAGTTTTTGTTTCACAGATACTTACATTCCATCCAATTACCTCCAATATTGAGCCCCCATAACTTGTGTTCAGCCAGAAAATAACTTTCAGAAAGTAGATAGACTGTATCTGAAAGCCTCCAGAGATGACGTCTCCCATTTTCTACTGCAATGTAGCCTGTTCCGAAGTTTAATTACAATCTCTGTGAAACAGAGGGAAAAAAGCAACAGCATGTGCTTTATTTCTAATTTGAAATTGCCTTGCTTTAGCTCCCAGCTACTGCTTCTTGCCACAGGTTTCTTTGGTAGATTAAAGAACACTATAATATTTCATATTTTCTGCACAGGAAGATGTTTATATAGTCTTAAGTTTCTTTTTTGTAAGCTCAAGCAGAAGTCAGAAATCTCCCACTGGAATGCATTTTCTCTGCCTTCCAAAACCTTCTTGTACCTCTACTTTGTACATATCCTGGGTTTTTTTCTGAAGCACAGACAGCAGGAACACTCCCAATATTCTACTACTCATCTGTAACAGTTAGAGACTTTAAAATCACCATACTACTTTCAATTCTGTTTCTAGCCAGAACCTTAGCGGAATCTTTACCAGAAAGAAAACTGGGCAAATTTTGCCACGGAAATCATGAGGGAAGAGAGACGAGGCATTAAATGCAAGCAAATGTACTGGAGGAAGCAAAAAGAATAGGTCAGGTTTAGCACCCAATAGGCAAACTGGCAGCGAGCGGTATAAGCAACCCACACATTACAATTTTTTGACATAGTGCTGGAAAAAAAGCACTGACTTTTTACATAAAAACCAGGCAAAGATTTCCAACAAATCATATTTTGGAAAGTTCTAGAAGGGGAAGAGGGAAAAGACAAGTAATTTTCACTTATTACAGCAACGATGGAACTTTGGTTTTGCAGTTGCTATTATGGTAATGATGATAACTTTCTAATATCCCAAGTGTTCGATGGATGACTAAACAAACGTACTGTTCCCCAACAGCCTAACACAGGCTCTGAAGGTGACCGCAGTACTGACAACTAATCATTTACTAATTCCAACTAAAAGCATGAGCAGTTCAGCTGTTCCTCCCGCTAGTCACCATAAATGGTTAAAATGTAAAACTACTGGGAGAAAAGGTAGGGAATTCATAGAAGTGGAACAAATTCAGAAGCTTGTGAAATCACAGCTTAATTTTAATGGAATCCACCCAATTAAATAAACACCCTATAAACACAAAACCCAAAGCAGGTTACAAATCTTGTTAGCCATGAATATGCTTACATGTTTGTTAAGATGACCTTGGTTTGTATGACATAAACTGGGCACCAGATGGACAACAGCCTGAGGGAATTATTTTTTTCTGCAAAAGTACCAATATTCAAGTTAATTTTCATACCTGCATTCTCTTGTTCTCCTTCTTATATATTTATACTAGCATAAGTTTGCCTTTATTTTTCATCACCTTCTTCCTTGAGCATCCTTATGCTTATTGGTTTATTATATTGGTCTCTATCTGTGCAATGATCTGTACTTCTATGATTTCTGTGGATTCATTATTCTTACAAGTATCAGCTTTAGTTCTGCAACTTTCATGCTTCAATTCTGTTAGGAATCTTAAATATCTATATAGATTTCTTACAGATCATCTGTCACAGTCCACAATTTTAATTCTAAGGTTATAAAAAAATAAAGTGATGCGTGACATGCAAAAGTGTCACTTTAAAATATATTTTGTAAGATCCTTAGCCTATTTTAATAAACTATAACTGCACTTGTAGCCAAGCACTGCTACCAGTCAAAGACTTAAATGCTTCCTTTTATTCCTAGCATGGCCAATAATATAGTTGTTTAGGTGAAAGTGAACTGGGCCAAATCAGGCATCTCCCCAAATCCGACTCAGGTTAAAGAAACAAACAAAGCCAACAGAACCAAAGCAGAAGAATCAGGGATCACTTCAGGCTGCATTCGGAACACAGTCAAAATTCAAACATTACCCCACAGACAGTCGGCTGCTACGAGGTACTTTAACCGGGGAAAATAATTTTCTGCACATCCAAATACAGAGCCTATGTGAGTGTAGCCCAAGTATCTCTTATAAGCTGGTAACAACTGGGAGCAGCTGAAAGTGAGGAAATGGAAGCCTTAGCAATAGCATAGATACAGTATGAAATATACCCTTTCATTTAAGATAATAAAATCATGTTCAGAAAAAAACATACTGAAAAATAGATGACTAAAAAGGCAACAGAAGCTCTGGCATTGTCAAGTAATGTGCAAATCTAATTTGTTCATTTGTTCAGGTGTAGAGCAAAAGAAAGGATCATCACCATGCCAACCCTGGGGCAACTGCCTCATTCTTCTCAGGGTGCTTTGGAAACCTGTTTCCATGAAGAAACTGTGACTCACTTTGTCATTGGAATTTTTATGCCTTTGCTGTATAAAAATACTGATTTTAGTGATTGTTCATATGACAGTCTGAGCTTTTTGAAATCAATCTTTTCTTATGAAATCCAATAACAGCTTTCCCCAGTGGGCATATTTAATTTTACCAAATCCCACATCAGTTGAAGCTTATTTCTGTCTACATACAAAGCCTAACAAAGACAAATTTTTTATTTTGTGTTCTGATTTGGGTATTGAGACCATGCCTCTCCTTTGACAAAAGTAGTACAAACAGAACTAGGGTATGTCAGCAAGTCCCTTTTTCTTTTTTTCTTCATTAAACTGACCCCCAAAACTGCCTAAGCACTATAACAGCTTGTAGGGATTCAGTCAGTAAAATTTGAACTAAACTGTTAATTCATGTTAAGTAGTGAGAGGAAAAAAAAAACCAAAACCCAAACATATATTTCAAAAACACCAATACCAGGCATCTGCAAGCACCTACGCCTTTGCTGTTTGTTTGCACATCTGCAGAGAGTATTCTCTGCACTTGCTTAGGGAAGAGCCCTCCTGCATGCATTGATATTTCTGGGGAACAAAATACACAGCCACACAGCGGTGGACGTATCAACGCTGAGTAACCTGCACTCAAGAGTTGGAGGGCCACGGCTCCGAACTGTAAAGATGGAGAAACCACTGGCAGTTCATCTTTGTCTTTAGGCAATCGCCAAGGCAAATATAACCTCGTATCGTCGTACACCCCAGGTACTGCAACAGCAAAAGGGAGCACCTGCCACTGGCTCACAGTGCAATGGGCTCCCAGCTCTTTCTGCTTTCCCCTGCCTTCTGCACCGCTGATCAGTCCCGAGCTAAGACTGATCATGCAGGAGCTTGCTTTTTCCCTAGGAGACCCCTAGTTTAAAAAAAACCGATGCAGCCAGTCTTTGCTCAGTTTATGGCCAAAAGAGACATCTATAGGGTACACTACCTCTGACAACTATAAAAAGCAATAATTAGATGGTTTTATTTGCATTTCAGATTATATGTATTGGATCAGACTGTGGAATTGGTTACCATTTGGTGTCGTACAAAGGCAGTTGGAAGGTAGTTAATATTGACTGATATTTTTCAGTAACTTCTCATTTCACAGTTTCTGAGCACGAAATCAAGCCATTACACAAAAGAAAAGGTCTGATGATAAACCCCACTTAAATCTGCCTTCTGTCTTATATAAGCAACTGTTGAAATTAATTAAAATAAACCACCCAGCTTTTGACAGAAAAGTCAGCGGCCTCTCAAATTCTGGTTCTAGCGTGCACAATCAGAAGTGGATTTCAGAGACCTGCTCTCCTGCTTGGATGCAGCAGTCAGTCCCTAGTACCGACACGAAGTAGAAAGTACCAGGCTTGATGCTCTTATGATGGGATTTAACATGAAAGGAAAGCTCTCAGGTACTTGTGGTTGCTACGAAACCATTGACATTTTCTGTTGGAAAGTAATTTGTCCCTAGTACAGTACTAAATTAGAAAGTAAGTAAATGGTATGTCTGCAATATTGAGGACACTAATTACTTTTGAATGGAAGATAACACTACCTGAGCAGACCACTTTATGCTATCATGACCGGCAAAGCTTAATGTTGCATCTCTCATAGCCTAACAGCAATAGTGACTCTAAGGTGGCCACGCTGGGGCAGGAACTCCACGCGCAGTAAAGGCGCCTGCCTCGCACCCGTGCCATTTTTCACCAGATGAGAATCTGGCCCAGAAATGTCATTAAGCACCACCGCGCAGGTTATGCAGTAGCGAAACACAGACTGCAATGACTTTCCAAGCACCCAGCTAGGTAAGCTCGCGAGGTTTCTCACAAACACTTTGGGCCCGCCACTGCTCGCTACTGCACCAGGAGGAAAGGAGCGGGCAGACAGGTAAACGAGGTCAGGAGCTGAGCAGAGCCTTCGGTTCAGGTAGGGGTGCTTCTGGGGCTGAGGAAGCTTCGTTCCAAGTTCACCCTAAAGCCAATACCGTCAGCATAGAAATGGCTTTCAAACAGAATCTGGAGATGAGGACTTAGCAAAAGTATTATTTTATTTGCGTATTCCTCTGTAATAAGCTAACGACTTCCGTTACAACTAGCAGTTCAGGTCACGGACCCGAGTGTAAGAAAGATCCTTTCCCCAAATTAGTTATCGGCTCCTTGGGTCTCAGCAAAACCAAGAGAAAGAGGTAATCAGGACGAACAATTAGATACTAAGCTATCCTGTGAGCAACAGGGCAGCAAGATGGCTTTGGATGTTAAGAACTACACAGCTGAAGGATATTATTGGGTCATAAATATAACAGGACAGTGAGATTTTGAAAGCTTTCTTGTTTCTATATGAATAATAATATAGTGTGTTCTTCTCTATTTCTTTCCTTTTTGCGCTGAATTTGGTGTGTATACTTCCACATGAATAATGCAATATAGCAAAATTGATGGCACAGTTCTTTTGTTAAAGCAGTTATGAAATGAGAAAACAAAATCTACAAGGAAGAGTTATGAAAAAAACATTTCTCTAACAATAAAAAGATGAAGTTGCCTGGCCGTTTACATTTGTCTCCTGTGTCATGAATATTAGATCAGATTCTTTTTATTAATACATTGATAGTTCCGTAAGGCAACTCATTTTTTGATAAACTCTGTCAGGACTGCTGTAAATACAAAAAAGATTTATGAATTAATTTTCATGCGTAAATGACAAAATCCTCTGATACATTTCAAATATCTGCCTCGCAGTTAAACCAGAGATATCTGTGCATGCATGCATACGTGTTAATTTAACATTCAGATCAACATATTCTTTTAGAACATAGCTTAACGTCAGCTGCCTCCTTCTGTAGGAAAGAACAGTAGGCTAAAAAGATAATTGGCATTGAGGGCGTATTACAAATGAAAGAAATGGACAAGCTGTGATCTGAGAAGTGTGCTGGACTAAAGGTGGAGTGGGTTTTATTTCAAAAGCATTTTTGTTTTCAAGTATCAATGGGTTGCGTATATGCCAGTGTGCTGTAAAAACACAGTTATCTACAACTCATTACTGTTATTACTTGAATTGTCTTTATAGCTGCAAGTTCCAGTCCTGAACCTATTATAGGCTAAACATAGCACAAAAAGCATAAGCTCTAAAAAGGTCTGCATTTGAAGCGCACGTGGATAATTCACCACAGCCCTGAATATCTGTGTGAAGCCAAAAGTACCGCTAAGCTCCACATTTTCTGGCCGCAGTAAATCACAGAGCTGGTTCAACCCCTCCATCGCCTTTCCTTTGCCAGAGACACAGGGACTGCAAGGGGCCTGCCAGGACTGTCACTGCCATACAGCCAGCACATGCTGAAAAGGCAATGAGCTGCAAAACGTTCTTCATTTCCCTCGTACCACAGCGGTGACCCGCGCACCAGTGCACCCATGCTAACCCTCCACACGTGCAGCACCTCCCTCCTGCTCTGCAACTTTTAGGCATTTTACAAAGGAAACTCAGGATCTTTCTTTTTGTTTTACAGATTCAAAACCAAGGTACACAAACTTGTAGTGACCTGCTCCAGAAGGATAAGAAAGATCTATTCTTTTTAATAGAACATCGGCTAATATGGTAGAAGCTTGCATAGCCCCTCGACATGAGCATTTTTAGGTTCTACAAGTGAAAGAACAGAATTAAGCAGTTCCTTGTTAGACAGAAAATGAGGCAGGTACGATACCCATGAGGCAGGTACGATACCCATTATCTTCTCCCAATCAATTTATCTGTGTGGCACTTTGTTGTACACTCTGTCTATGGTGTGCTATTTGATGCAGTGTTCCTGGAGCAGGGGCTGTGAAGTGTGGTACCATCCACAGTAACTAGTGAAGAATTCATAAGAATCACAGATTAAAAAAAAAAAAAAAAAGGCAATATCCTGTGAGAAGGAATAAAACAGATTGAACTTCATAATCTGCTGTGTGCTTAATCCTCATCGTCTGGGACTTGAACCACTTCCAAAAGCGCAGGAAACGATTTAGCTACCCTTTCTGGTCTGTAGCGTGCCCTCACGTTCTCTACACAAGGACACGCTTTGCACTGTGAAGTATTTTGTTCTGACAGTGTCTTGAATTAGGTGTAACACACCTGTAACCTGCTGCTTTGTGTAGAGGGGTCAGGCTGAAGGGTAATGGGATTTGTAATTCTTGAAGGATCTTAGTCCACAGTACAGAATTGAGCTTCACAAGGCTCCTGCTTAGCAATCTGCAGTCATGTGCTAGAAGGTCTAGCCATACCCAACCAAGAGTGATGTAAATCCACTTGATCGGCTCTAACTCTGGAGTTTCACTGATTGGTGGAATAGCTATGTATTCTTTTCAATAACAGCGTAACACCCCCATTATGTTCTACTGAAGATCAGAAACACTCTTGTACGTGAAGAGAAAGCAATAGATACACTTAACGAGAAGATTTTCTTAAATAAGCAAGCCAACAGAAAAACTAATAGTTGAGGCAAACTTTTTCCCATGCAAATGCAGAGTTTAGTTACACTAATTAAATTTTCTATACAAACTTGCTATTTTATGTTGAGTGTATCCCAACATAGCCTAGAAATCTATCAACAAACTCATTTGTCATGTGTTTACAAAATATACCCCCCCAGTGTTGTTTGGCTTACACTAATGCCTATTAAGGGCATACAGAAACGTGGCATGTGCAGGCAGAGACATACTGACAATCCCTGTCGGGACCATTAAAAATAAGTAAGGGAAAAGATAGGTACAGGGAAGGGTTTTGTACGTCCAAGTTGACGCAGCATGTCAGGGAGCTGATCTGCCCTCCACTGTCCTATACGGTGACCCATACATTATCTCTTAGTACTAACACCACGAGCAACTATGTCGTTATGACTTCTCATTGTAGCCGCAGAGAGACTTTGCCAACTGTGGTTTCACATTCTTTGGATCTGAAATATATTAGCTTACTTTCTTTTAGTTGTAAAGCATGCTTTACTGACATTATAGGTCTCCTGTTTATTTATTTATCTCATTACTCATTTACTTATGTTCCTATGTTTCATGTTAGTTTGACTTACATTAAAACTTTTACCACAAAAATTGTTCAACCCCATTGTACTAAGCCCTTCCTGTCAAAACTTACTCTTGCAGTTGGTTTTGGAAACTGGGCAAGAAAATGTTAGTGCAAATCAAAACACCCCATAATGCAAAAACTACAAACAATTTACAAAAAACTAGTAGAGTGTATGTTAACTTAAATGCTGGGCCAGGTTGGTAAGGCTTGAAAATCATAACCTCTTAGCAAACGTTAATAAGGACAACCACCAATGCACAACAAATAATAAAGCACACATTGATACATCAGTGACTGTGTTAAGAGAAAAAATGCTACAGGTTTATAATGAAAAAAAGATAAAAAATAGAACAGCTATATTAAATTAGAAATAATTGGAATTAATCTTAGTTTCTTATTTTCATAGTATTGAAATATTTCTGCTAGCAGACGAACAAGAAATCAGCCACATATTTTGTTGATGGCAATGAAACTATTTGGGCTACCGTCCGGTTTAGTCAACCTCAGAACGCGGCCCACTGTCGACTTCAGCAGGATTCGGACAATATATTTCACAAATGATTAAACTCAACATGTGCAATATCTTTAGGACATTATATTACGTGCAAGCAATGTCTAAGAGATGGAAGAGGAAAAAGTAAAGGCTGTAATAAGAGCTGAGCGGAGTGAGCATTCGCTATATCGCACTTAAAGTAGTTTCATTCTGTGTTTCACTGCAATGTTAAGAAATACAGAAAAAGCACATTGCTGCATTACAAAATGTATCTGTCCGCTGTTCGCAACGTTATTTCTTTTGATGCTGAAGGAGCTCTAAAAGGAGCACAGAGATAGAAGGGGCTGGGAGAGCTAGAACACTTCTATTAACCTATTAACTCACTGCCCCTGAGGGCTTGTTCGTCATGGTGCCTATCAAAGTGTCAGTCTTTTCTATTACCTTTTCCTTCAGAAGATGTCTGTCTATCATTGTCATGCTCTTCTAGCAGGATTATCCATCATTTTAGGTGAAGCCAAATCATTCATTTTCATGGCTCTGTCTGTTAGCGAGTCAGGAAGGAAAAAAAGCATTTTGTTCAACAAAAGAAAAATGATGGAATTGCCCTCTTAATCATTTTCTTTTATTACTTAATCCAAAAGGTTGGGAGGAGGCTCTGCACTTTATTATACCAGCAGTCACAGACACCATTATATTTCAGGGTGTAGCAATACGTCCTGCTTTTCAGCAGCTTACAAAACCAGCCATAAACATTAACTCCAGGCAAGGGTTTGTCATACTGTACTCATGGCCCTTGATTCAGAGCACTAGTTGACCCACATGGTTAGTACTGTGGTACCCCTTCCAGGTTTCTAGTTCACACTTGAGGTAGGCTGAGATAACTAGAAATCACAACAGGTTTTTGTGATGAACTGCAGCCTTGCCCTCCTGGAACTGCGTGCTGCTGGACCAAGCGCGCACTGAGATACCGTAGATTTTGCTAGGGATTTTGCAAATGCCAGTTTTACCTAAACGTTAGGCTCAGAGCACCTTGATCTATATTATTATGTAGATCATTATTATGATATCAGTTATGTCTTGTGAGTAGCAGGACTACACAGGACACACTCTACTTAGCAATAAAATTAAATACTTAAAGCAAAATAATCACATTGTTAACCCTCATCACCTTCTGCCATACAATAAGGTGAATAGAACAATACTAGGTGAATCTTCTAGAAGTGTGGACACAATACAATGGTTTTTGACTGCGCACTGTCCCAACACACTTTTCCTTATCCCTATCGCTACTAAAGCTACCAGAAGAATCTCGAAATGAAATATGTAGATGCTTCAGAAAATGTATTCAATAAGGCAAAAAGCCCCAGTTGCTCCCTCTTCCCTGTTTGTTAATGTCCTGCAAAAGTCAGCCTCCAGCTCTTGAGAGTTTACAAAGTTAATTGCCTTGGGCAAAGCAGAAATTATGAAGTTTGCCTTTTTTTAATTCATCTTTTGGATTACTCCAGGTTGAATAAATCCTCACCAGTTTTTTGTTTTTCTATGAGTATCTTCATGTCGATGAACGATCAGCCACTCCAATAATTCAGATCAGTCACAAGAAACTGAGCTCCTGCCACCCTTATTCCTTCACTGACAAGCACTAGGTTTACATCTTCTCTTCTTCAGCTCTACACCTCGGCTGCCGGTTTTCTTAAAAGTTTTAGCAACTTCATAACTATGAGATCACCTCTCCCATGTTAGGTTTGATAAAAACTGGCTGCACGTTCAGAATTTTATAGCCATAGATAGGCAAGCAGGTTAGAACAGATTAAAGTTACGGGTGAAATACTTGAAGTGGGGTGAATACTGCAGTTGCTGCAAGCGCCGGAAAAATGTTAAGTATTATAGCAAGGAAATAAAACATCAGAGAAGTGTGACACAGTAAGGATAAACTCATCCTAAACTGAGTCTTGTGAATGCCTTGTAGCGGCCTACTCTAGTATTGGGGCAATTGCTGCCTTCTATCATGGTCTGATCAAAAGACTAATGAAGGAAATGGGAATCATTCTTTTGACTTCACTAGGATTTGGATTAGGCTGTTGGGGAGAGAAAGAGCTACTGGATAAGTCTACATTGTATTTAATGTAAACTCTCATCGCACTCCCGGCCAGCTGGGCACCAGTCAGCTCCCGAGCAGAGCCACAGTTAGCATGGCGCAGAGCCCAAGCTAATAAGGCCTGTCGAAAGGCAGAGTATATTATCTTGAGCACAGAGCTGTACTGCTGCCGCCATAAGGCTCCTGACCAGCTTGGCACTTCAACCGAATAAACATCACATCTGCCTGGCAAAGTGCTCCAACATCTGCCTGAAAAATCCCACATAAATACACTCACTGCCAAACAGTTACAATCATGGCATACTCCTTCCAATCTAAAATGTGACTGCACTCCAAAAGCCCCTAAATATTTGTACAGAACTAGATCTCGAGAAATAATTGCTTGGCTAATTCTTGATAGGCTGAAGATGATGTCTTATTACTCCACAATGTCAATTGCTCAAGTAGTACTAAAGAAGACACTTCAGAAACATCGAGTGGCTTCCCACAATCACGCTCCCAGGAGCCATATTTGTCAGCGATGGCCAAAAGAGGTTTCAGGATAATTGTGCTAGCCTAATAAAACCGTCTGTCAAATTCCACAGAAGCCTTGAAAATCAGCTACCACTTTTAAAGTGCAAAATTAGGATCTTTGGATTGAGGCTTGTGCTTTTCACCTTCGCAGGTTCCCTTCCCTGACCAAGAACGTGTACACTCAATATGACGGATGTTCATTCTATAGCATTATTAAAGTATCCATAACCATTCTTAATGTGAAGGTGCTGACATACAGGCTGTGGTCTCAGAGTCCTGGTCCCTTCACATGCCTCTCAGTGGAGGGTAAAGAGGTTCCTTTTTCTACAGATATCCACTGTTACCTGAAGGGTTCAATCCTGTGCTTTCAAACCCAATAAACACCGTACGTCTGCAGTTTAGTACCAGGTATGATGACCGTGGATTTCTGTCCTGCTTCTGGCATATGCTTTTCTTTTCTATTGCTCTATCAACTGCAAATTTTTGTCTTGGTAAATGGATACTTGAAGATCAATATGCTAATCCAGACTGGGTCTTAGTTAATTTTTCTCTCATACTACGGTCTTCCAATATGGATTCAGTTAAAGGATTCTGAGTTAATTCACACATTGCAAAGAATCCCTAAGTATTCAGGAGTCTATTGTAGACTTTGTTCACCACAATCCTCCCTTTGCTAATAATTATTTGGTTTTTGGGTTTTTTTAAATAGGTTTTAGGAGCATTTAGAATGCTTCCTTTGAGGCTTCCAAAATTCCTTACGTTTTCCTTACTTTTACCCACATAGACCTCAGTAATACCTACATAGTAAGAAGGTTACCAAATTCATTATCCTGTTTTGATATTACAATCCAGGACAACAAGGCAAAACACTACAGAAGTTTGGTTAAAGACACACACATTCACTCAGCAGGCGAACCATGCCTCTGACAAGCAGCAGGAAGTGAAGATTCACCTAAATTCTCCAAAATTACTGCCAATCCTGCCGAAAGAAGTGTAATTCCCAGCTCCAACTTTGGGCTGACAATCTCAGAATCAGGGTTCTACCACAAGGTGCTAGGATCTGGCCTGCTCTTAGGTAACATACTAACAAAATTCATGAGACTAGTAATTTGTGCTCACTGACATGCAAAAAAGCAGAAGCTGTGGGATAAATGCTAGGCGAAGTGTTAGTACCTATACCCAGGCTGGCCCACATACTGTCAGTGCCAATGACTACGCACAGGATTTCCCCCCCGGTGCTGGTTCCAGCCTCCGCACGCTCAGGGACAGCTCCCATCTATCCCCAACTACCTTCCATGCATGAGGTGCAACAAAACCCATTTTGCCCTTGACCTTTAGCCTCACATAAAGAAAGGGATACACCAGCTCTTCCAGGAATAGAAGTTTCAATTTTTTCCTGCTAGTGAAATAGCAGATATTAGATTGCAACTGGGATAAATGTTAGGAAATTCTTCCCAAACATTTTCTTATGTGCTGTCCTTCTGTCTTTAAAACAGGAGTGGGGGGGAAGAATCTTAAGAAAAGCTGCCTTGAGTCAGGGTCATATATTAGGCCTCACATCTGGAGGACACCAAGTCTACCCTGCAGCGCTATGGTTCTACAGCACCTTGAGAAAATCAACTGCTCATCAAAAAGGAATTCCCATCTCCCATCTGCAGCCACCGCAAAACAGAAGAGTGTTATACATGGATTCACTAGCCCCACGTCCCACGTATGAAGAACACAGGTGGTGCGGTTCCAACCAAATATAGGTGTTCCGGGTATTTGCTGCTAGAGAGAAAACCAAAACTCATATTACAATAGACGAAAAAGGCTGACAAGGAAAGTAGTATACTCGAGCAAAAGCAGCAATGGTGATACAATTGGATGCAGGCTTTGACTTTCTGAATTAATTAAGTGGTTTCTATAACCCAGAAAAAAAGTTGCAATTCATGAATAGCTTCAAAAGGCACTCTCTCTATAAAAAAACCTAGTGTTTTTTAATTACAGTTCATAAACAGTTCATATTCATTCACTCATATTTTGAAACCACACGTTAGAGTGAGAGCAGGGATAGATATGGCCAGAAAGGTTTCATCACGATCTCACCCCATCCCTCAAAAGGGCTAGATTAAAAAATGGAAATCAGAGGAAACACTGCTCTGAGCCATAAGCCTCGTTCTCTCACACCCTGCCTTGGGTGACACAGGGCCATGAATAGGCCCCTTTTTCAGGTCTGACAAAACAGAATGGCCTTGGTAGAAACTGGTGTCCTTATGAATGGGTCCCTGAGAGAGGGAGAAGGGAATGTTTTCTCCTGCCTTTAATTTATCAGCCTGAGAAGCGGCAATCAGGATACAGCACCTGCCCAAGTAAATTCATAGTGCATGTGTAAACTAGAGGAACAACTATTGAACAGGCTGGAAAAAGTTTATAAAAGCAAAATCAGAACAATGAAATGCCTGATCTGGCACGCAGGATGTGGTATCGGTACGCGCTTATCACTGCACACCTGAGCATCCATGCTCCCATCTTTGATAAATTACCCTCCCTAGGCAGTGACAAATTTTGACCTAGTCATGCTGACAATGGGGGTTGGGAAATTACGCCCTGGGGATTGTCAGCTTCCGAGTAGGCTGTGACAAATCTCGACAAAAATTAAGAGAAGGGAGGAGACCTCTGCAAGAACTGTGTTCCTTCAGCTTCCCCAAAGCAAATTAAAGCTCTTGCTCCTTGCCTTCAAGGGAGTTTCGCTCTTCTCTTTTAAAGTTCCCCTGTGTTAGCTTCACAAGCGTAGTTCTTTGAAGAAGGCTCTAAAACATTGCCCTTTTTAAAGTGAAAATATAAAACTCTATACTAAATTATTTTCAACCAAAACCCCATCTCAGCACGGTCTTTTCCTCCTCACCGTCACATTCTCCTTTCTCCTTAATAGCATCTGTGCTTCTTTCTTTTACCCTGCTTTATTTTATTTCTAGGGTGTTCCTATATAGTAACCCTAGATCTATTTTACTGTCATTCATTTTTACTACATGACAAAACACCCTAGAAAATAATTTTATACAACACTTGGGTGTATCTACATACCATTCTTAGCTTAGGTTTTCCCTCTCATTTTGCATTCTGTCGTCAGCACTGTGCAATGCACAGTGATGGCCAGCGGGAGGATTTCCAGTGACTTAACTGAGAACTGGATAATGCCTTTCACTGCTGGGTATGAGCTTTACTGTGGTATTTTACCCAACTCTACCGAATTTAATTAAAAAAAACACCAAACAACAACAACAACCAAACTCCTACTCTTCGAGTCAGGTGGAATTTCTCATTTTTCGAAAGAATAGATTCACTTTCTCTGTTTTTAATGTTGTACTGATGGAAAGAGAGGATTAAAAAAAATCGCCTCCTTTCCTCCCACCACCCTCCCACTCACGTTGTAATGAGGTAGCAACAACTGTAAATTTCTGTCGTTTTTCAAGTAACAAAGGGTAACATCTAGAACAGCAAATTCTGGGAACCATTTCGTTAGTCCTAGTCGTGGTAGCTCTTGGTTTTCCTTTTGGAGACCTTCATTTTAATAACCATTGACAAACAAGGCCTGGTCTTTGTGATCACTATGTAACGCATGTCTGCAGAAAAATCTGTGTATCTGTAGGTGTGCACTGATGGGTGTGTGCACACACTGCCATATTTATACACACATCCATTTATACGTTTTTATCCTAGTCTCACACAAATTTAAGCTGTTTACATTGTGCTCTTGCTTCTTTTCACTTGTTCAGAAAAGCAGTAAAAAACAGTTCCCAAAATAGTTCACAATAAAAGGAGGAGATGCAATAACTACAGTAATCACCTAAGTTGGGGCCAGCTTTTTAACAAATAAAAAAGTAGACTTTTTTCAGACTTCTCTGCTACTCTAAGTATGACTTACAGCTAAGTACATTTTCGAGCTGCCAGACTTCAACCTGTTATTTGCTACTGTGGAAAATTTTTCTGTCAGCCTCCCAGCGTGCTTTTCAGGGGGCTACTAAAGGAAGGTGGAACGGGAGGTAAGACAGACCCCTCATCTTGGTAAAATAAGTTATTTTTCATAATTCTAAAATAAAAATTCACCCTAAGATAGACACTTAATTGTCTCCATCTCAACTGCAGTTGAAAATTGTGCAGCTGCGTGCCAGCATTACCCTAACATTGTAAGGTCACTGTGAAAAACAGATTAATGGACTTGATATGCAAAGACTCACAAAAGTCCTGATATAGGCACTTTTTTGTTGGTGACAAGCCAGCTCTGACTGCAGGGACAAAAGCGAATATAGAAGGTGGAGAGCGAGGGTAGATCTGCTTCCTGTGATGAGGAGGACCGAGCCGCTATCAGAGACAAAAACCAGAAGAAAGAACTAGCTGCAGTCTGCCCTCGGAGCATCACGCCGCACGGTACAGAGCATGTACTTGTATGGAAGAACTCTGTATGACCGAGGGGGTGTGTGGGGCAAAAAAACCCGCCCACCAGGATTTGACAACTCGCAAGGGCACGGCGGGAGGGAGGGGAGCAGGAACAGACGGTCCTTGCACTGACGAGCTGATGGTGGGAGCAGTGTCTAGGTGTGTTAGAGCCAAAACATAGCTACTGTGCAGACAGACAAGAGGAAAAAAAAGTGTGTCTAATGGTCTTTGCCTTATCTTCTTCTTCCAAGCAACCCCTGTATTTCACACTGTTCACAGCAGCACATCCTTCTGCTGCAGCTCAGCAGGTAAAAAAAACCAACAAACCAAAACCAAAAAGCCAAAAGCCCAAAAGCCCTATATAAACTAATCAATAGAGAAGTAACACTGCCACGACTAGAACCCCGTGCCACCAAACAGCACACAGCCACACCGAGCCAGTGCACGGGAACATCTGTGTCTTTCACAACACTTTACACTGGGAGGGACAAGAAGCAGCCCCACTAAGGGAGCAGGGCTCTGGCCATGCTTAGCTTTTCGCTTCTTGAAACAGGGGCCTCCGTAGCTGTAAAAGAGATCACTTTCTGCCTTGCGATCACGCAGGGTCAGATGAAGATAATTCACTCCTATCCATTAGGATTCTGCTCCTTCAAGGACTGCTGGAGAAAACAAGCAGACCAGGCTGAAAGCAAGATACTGACTGGAGTGGGTCTTGTGCATCCGCTGTGATTTAGCCTACAAACTAAACACAAAACACTGCAAAGGGGGAAAATAAAGAATTAAATATCAAAACCCAAAACCTTATGCCTTGAACAAACCTTACAGATATAAAAGCAGGCAACTTTATTTTGGATAATAACACACACACACCCCCCCCATTCCTTCATTAACCTTTATTCTCTTTTTATTAGCAGTCTTGGTACCGTGAGTCTGAGCTGAGCCCAGCAGGCTGCCCAGTCAATGACATTTCCGAGATTGGCGAAGCAGCACAGCCCATGTCAGCTTAACACTATCTTGAGTTTTTGTCATTCACAGCAGGAAGAAAGCTGGCCAGTTCCTTTTGTACTTTTGAGAGGGAGCTGAACAAAAAAGGTAGTGGGGGGTGGGAGGGCGGCAGGGGGGTAAGGGACTTGATTAGACAGAGAAAACAGACTGAAAAATATTCCATTGATGTTTTGATAATCTGGGAAGCAGACATCACATCTTAGGCAAAATATTGCATTATACAGTCTCAGTGTGGAGACTACAGGAAAATAAGTCAGAAGTTTTTAGATGCTACATCTTCCTCTTTTTATGAAGAGCATTAGAAAAGATGTTACTTCAGACACAGATAGACATAGGCCAGGAAAGGACCACAAGAATTCTTCCAGTTCATCCCTTTGCCCCAAGACTTGATTGATCACTGAACACCATCTTTTTACTAGTCTGTCTATACAATGGTTCTTTCTCGCTGGCGAACCTACGATGAAGAAGACTCAACGGCCTTTGAAGTGTATATGCCAAACGACAGAGATCTCTGTATTCAACAGGAGACAAATGCTTTAGCCGAAGACCCCAGGGGGATTAAACGTATAATCTCTGGTTTGGGTTTTTGACTGTTCTGATAGAAATAACTCTACAATAACAACTATTACATTTGTGTTTCAGAAACAAGAAGTTGATCCCGAGTAAGAACCACATCCTGCAAATGAGATAATCCCTGGTGCTTACAGCTTACAGTCCAGACTAGGGAGAAAAGGCTGAGTGGAAAACAAGACTCTCTTCTTCACCAAAGGGCTCATCTCAGGTATATCAAATCTAGCAACTTCACGTGAACAAACAAGAAATCTGTGGCAAAGTCAGGAATTCAATTCCGATTTCACAAAGTTCCAGGACAGTGACTTCCTTAATACTAGTGCATAAATGAATAATAAAAAGCCCTGTGTAGGGATGTTTCAGATAAAGATTAAATCAGAGAAAAGACAAGCTATAGTGCCTCTTGCCTGCAACATGAAAAATGCTAACTATATTTTAAAATGTTAAGAATATTAAGTTAATTTGGAGTTCCATTATGTGATGATGAAGCCAGGGTGGAAGACGCTGTCAACAGTAAGATCAAAATGAAAAAGGGTGGTGAACATATAATATCAATGATCTATAAGCATTTAAATAAAAAGTATTTTAATATCAACAGACATAAACTAGCAAGGTTGAATTTGAAAGAGTCATTCACATAATTTGAAAACTGAGTAGTAGCCACGTCATTTTACAAACACACTTGCACTATGAATGGAATATTAGTGCTGTTAACAGAATTCATTCTAATTGATAGTCCAGTAGTATGGCTGGTTTTCCTCTTTCTTCCATAACAGAATTGCTTAAGGAGACACAAGTTGAGCTCAGTTCTTTGGATTAGCAGAAGCCGTCACCTCCAGTGTTAACTAATTGCTTTCTTGTAATGTTGAGACGGAAGCATATCTCTCTGTATGCAAGTGTTCTAGCATAATTAATGCGCTGAGTGTATTTTCAGTATGCTTTCAGAAAAGACTATGGAAAAAAGGTATTTTCTGTCTATAGAATTAACACAAATATGATACACTATAAATCGTTCAGATCTAAAAAGGGTTTCTATAGCACTGTTGACGTAGAACAGAGTGAACCCATGAAAAGGTTTTCTGCATGAGGTCACACTCCAAAAAATATCTGCAAGAAATGAGACAAAACATAGGCCAAAAGTTTTAAAAGGGAGTCTTAGTAAACTGTTACATTTATATGCCTGTTACATAGGTACTATTTTCCAAAGATTTTCAAGCAGCTGCTGAATGATAGCCATGACAGGCCCATTAGTAAGATAAACAGATACATCCTTAACTGCTCTGCAGTGAGTACAATTAACTGCCTTGAGAAAAGGAAAGAGAACTGGTACTTTGATAACGCTGTTTATTAAGACTGGGTTGATGCAGCCTTGGAAATCCCTGACTAGTATGTTGACTCAATGACAGGGACTCAGTCTGCATTTAATATGTTGGAAATAGAGAAGGGCAACATTGAATTATTCTGATTTTTTTTTGTTTATTTCCCACAACATTTCAATAGGAGGGTTGTGCTGTATTAAAAATAATCTCCTCTATGGTTAGGTATGGACCGGTGGCCCTGGGAACAAGCACCTCCAGGCTGAAGAGACTGAACACGCACCACAGGCACCACTGACTCAGTGCAAGATCCAACACTGTATCAGTCTTTGCTGTACCTTATCTTTTTGGGGACAAGTTCTGTATGTGAACCAGGAAGGTGTTGAAATGAGCGGGTGCCAATTCTGAACAAGCTGGGTACCAGGACTGTGAAGTGTGCTGCAGCCTGCACCTCTTTAATCTAGAGGCAACAGAAGTCTAGATTTATGCTGAGCAGTGGGTAGAGAATAGCCTATCGAGTCCATGGAACCTCAGCCAGGATTTATTAAGTCAGAGGGCAGGGCTAGCCATAAGATTTTTCCACTGTTTTCCCCCTGTATAATAGAAGAAAGGAAAATGAATACAATGCCTCATTGGTTAAAAGGCTTATATGCCAGTATTAGAGAGGATTGTTCTTTCAGTGATTTTAATCTGCTTGAAGAGAAAAGCGTGTGTCCATCCCAGACTCTTTAAGCCCTCTCTTTTCTCTTATCCTTCAAAGGATATTTCTCGTTAAGGTTTATTTGCAGTTCACCGATATTTTTTCCTTGCATCAGAAAGGATGACTGCTCTTCTACAGAATGAGAAACACTGTTCTCAGAAGGGTAACAGGTTTCATTCCCATCTTCTCCTTCAAAATTCAGAGACGGAAATGCAGAATTGCTTTTCCTGCGGGTTGTCTAACGGTGCAGTAAGGATGTAAAAGAGCAGCCACATCTCTTAATTGTCCTAAACATGCCAGCTACAACTCCATTTTCTAAGCTGATCTCCAAATTACAGCCTTCTAGAAGCCATGTGGTGACAACACCTCCTCCTTTCCTGTGGGCTAGGCAAGATACATCATATACCAGCAAACTGGTGGACCCGTGCTTCAGCGATAAACAAAAAGGCTACCAAAAGACTCTTTGTCCCATTAGGCTATGCTGATAATCAAAGTGGCCATAATTACTGCAGTGCTGCTTTATACTAGCCCGATTTATCTTTTTATTGTATTTTTCCTGCTTGTACTAGATCACATCTCCTCTAGGACAATGCCACCTGCTCACTCTCGTCTCAGCAGGACAGAAGCTGGTCCCCAGTGAGGACTTGGGACGATGAAGCTTCAGGAAGCAGCATATTTTTAGAGACAAATGCTTTAGAAAAGGCAACGGTTTCAATATAAGTGAAGAACTGACAGCTGATACAGGGAGAAAAGCCTGTCAAAACCAGAAGACACTTGAGAGGAATTCAAATGAAGAGCCAGAACCAGCGCACAGACCCCGACCCAAACTCTTGTGGCATTGACAATGATGCTCCTGTCATCACCAGGCCATGGACAAAGAGCGCAGAAGACTCAGCTGGATTCAATAAGGCTGTAAAGCCTCTTAGAAATGCTTCTTACAGCAGGAAAGAAACAAAAAAATCAACATCATTAACAATTGATAAGGGTTGTAGGGTTTATACAGAAAGCCCACATACATGGGTACATTTCTGTCTTCCTGTCTTTAACACTTAATATTGCCTTTCATACATCAATAAATCCCCCCTGTACACAGATAAAAATCACTGAAATCATTACAAGAATCTTTAAATAGACTGAAACCTCTGCTGAGCTGTTAAGGCAAATATAACAATGGAAGCTCTTGCTTTTGCTAGACAAAGCAAACCATCCGTTTGTAGGAAAAGGCACCTTCACTTTATATGAAGGGAGGACGACGAGAGAAAGGAGCAAATGCAACTTGTCTGAGAACCCAGAACCGGTGCGCAGGATGTGGTTAGCCTCGTCTGAACACAGAATACTACTTAGCACCGCAGTACCCGGGGCCTTAACACTACAGGACAAACGGGCTGAATTGTGAGAGTCCACAGTGACAATACACTTGATCCACAGTAGAGAACAAAAGAAAAAGCATGAAATAAATATTCCACTTGCTAACTAGTGGAAGAAGAGAAGCAAAAGGCAGTCTGAAAAGATAAATTTTCCTTAATTGTGCTTCTTTGAGTGATTTTTGACTGAGTTGTCTAACTTGTTACCTAGAGCATCCTTTCCCCCAAACTTCCTATCCTTAGGGAGAACAAAGAAAGATTTGTACTCAAATTCTGAAACCAGGTTGCCAGTTGCTTTCATTTCTCTTGGTTTCTAAACATGCCTGCTTTTGTAAATATTTCATGGTTAGGTTTGAACAAGCCTCTCCCAACTGTAGACCAGCTTCGTGAGCCAGAGTTCTGTAAATCTTCCCCAACACATTGGATTTTTTTTTTCCAAGGAAAACACTAACACCAAAGGCTTGCATGCCACCAATTACTGCGAGAGCGATGAACGTGTTCGGTCCCTTGTGTTGCCCCACCTAACTGAAAGGTAGAGACCAGCTGCGACAGTTTTCAGATGACATCTGCTTGTTCTTTTCTACCGCCAATGGGGCTAGAGGTCTGCTTTGTCGAGGCACACTGCCTCAGTTCCTCCAGCCTACTCCTCTGTCACTGCCTGCGCTTCGCATTTGAGGTACTGAGTCAAATAAGTGTTGTTTTGCCATTTGTAAATCCTCTTTAAAGTGTTCAATCTGCAGCAGGAGCAAGGCATTTACCTGTCTTGATCTTGTGTGGGATAGTCTCCAAGCTGACAGACGGTGCTGTCTCATCCATCTGCTCTGTCAACGGCTCCTGGGAGGACGGTGCGTGGATGGAGCACTTCAGCCCATTAAGTGGCCAACAAAAAGCTGCATCAATTTATTTACTGCTTTAAGCATATAAAAACCATGGAGATAGACTCAGGGTTTCCTCTAAATGCTACCCCATGAGAATACAGGAAGAGCACGGTCAATGGGACCCCTTGGGAGTGCTTTTCACACGCTGCTGTATGACCCACCTGCTTACCTACCAACAAGCTGCGTGTTTCTGCAGTAAGCACAGCATCAGTCTCTTTATGGGGTGAAAAGAAGAGACTCCTCTGGTGCATTTACAGACTTGGCTACAGTCCACCTCTCTTGTTTTCCAGAGATGCATGAGGCACAAATGATGGATTCAGCACAAGGACTATCGGCTGACAAAGAAACCTCTGCTTCCAGAAAGATTCCTGCACACAAAATCCTGCTTATAAAAACCCATTACAAAATAAAATACACTATGTGGAAGCTTTCCTTGTTCAGGCTCAAGGATACAGAGTACTTCACCACGTGAAAACAATACTGCAGTTTGTGTATATATTTGCATAAATCAAGGTGTGATATCCCAAAGCCCTTGAGTCCCTGTTCCACAGAAAAGAACAAAACCAATGACCTTTAGTGAACCTGTGGCTTCTAACTCACTTGTATGGGTGGTCTTGAAAATTCAATTGCCAGAACGTGATATAATACGAATGACGAAGGTTGCAAAGGGTTATCTCCCAACCAGAAGTCAACACTTGTGCTACCCAAACCGCAGCTGATAGTTACGGAAATCCAACTGCAAGCACTCAATTTGGGAGGAAGGGGAAGGGAAATACACTGTTTGGGATTCTGAAAGAACAGTATTTATGTAAATTTGCACTGCAGTTATTATTTTTAAATATTATCATACGCTTGTCCCATATTTACTGTTACCTGCTCCCTTTAGAGATTCAGTAATTGAGTTATTCTTGTAAAACTTACCTTTAACATTTTCACCAACTCTAAAACAAGTGCATGAATGACAGAGGAATATTCTTACGGTGGTAGAACACACCGTTCTTCCTTTCCCCAATGCAACCATGTATAGTGCAAGCAGAGGCTAAATAATGAGGCGGAAGGACGGAGAGTTCCTATACCTGTTGTAACTAATTTCCAAATAAGCTTCATGTTAGAAGCTGAGTTTTTTCTTGTTTCAGCCAGAATGTTTACAAAATAACGTAGTTATAAACACAAATTATGTAAGTTACAAAATAAATATAAATACATCTGTGCATGTTATTTTAGGAGCCAATAAAATTCAATAGCTCGGATCGTGTTCAGAAACAGAAAATATTTCAGTAAATATAGTAAAAAAAGCTTCCTGTGTACAAGATTGCGCTAGTCTAAAAATCCCCCATTCCATAGAGAGACCGTACTACAAGGTACGTGACATCTCAAAAGATACTGTGAGTATGGGGCAAACGCTCCTGCGCAGAGTCACATTTCAGAACGGAAGCAGTAATAATTCTATAAATATCTTACTGGTCCACGCAGCCTTGCGGGGTGCCTTCCAGACCCACTTCCCTCGCAGTCACGAAGGACCGCATTGTGTGCAACCTGTCTAGAGGTATCTTCTATACAGACTGAACAGACAGCCTCAGCCCATCCTGTACCGGCGTTCCTCTCCTTGGAGAAGAGGAACAAGCCAACAGCTACGCACAGGAGGAGGAAAATGCAAGTGCTAAGGAGAGGAAATAAAGGCAGGGATTATACCTCTGATAAGAAAATCCTTAGCAGGACACTACTAAGAGAGAATGCAATGAAAGATAGTAGAACCTAAACTGTGCAAATTCAGATTAAAATAATACAAATATTTAAGCAAGCCCATAACAATTAGAAAATGCAATCTGTGAATACAGTGGGTAACCCTGTCTGCAGTTTCTGAGAAGTCTTTGGATTACCTGGGACTGAGGAACCAAGTTGGAAGCTCAAGATCTCTGTACAGCCTTTGGTGACAGGGAAGAACTTCCAGGAGTGAAAAGGGAAGCTTATACCAGGGAAGGGAAAAAACCAACTCTCTAAAGCCAAACCTGGCTTATCTTCTCCTAAAAGTCACCAGACATAATGGACCAAAAGCAAATATTACGGGGTGAAATCCTGCGGCCGCCAGTACCCAGGAGATCTGACTAACCTGTCCTATCAGCCTTCTCTGGCCTTAACATCTGCCTGTGCATTAATTTACCGATTTAGCAATAACAATAACTCTCCTTTAAAAAGTCTCTGTGGAACATTTTAATTAGTTTGGTCTTATGGCTTGTCTGAAATGCTTCTGATAGCACAACATACGCTAAAGCAGTGTTATGAATGCCTAAAAATATAAAATCTAATTATGGTAGCCGTGCAACTGGAGTAATGAGAAGCGAGTGTGACTGATAAGAAGTGAGACGGCAGGCTAACAAGCTGAACCTCTGTAGTTCAAAGGACTAACGGAGGTCTAAACGACACACCTGCGGTATTGCTTGGAGGAAGATGTGTGCACTAGGAAATATGAACATACAGCATTTAGAAAGATATGGTATGAACTGAATACATGGCAATGCTAATTATTAGAGCAGGCACTTAGCATATGGATAAAATAAATAGCTAAGAAGAATGTACAAGGCTGAAGATGATTGCTAGGAGAAACACACCTGATGTAACGAATAAGAAGTTACCTGCTGCAGGTGAGAGAAAGCTGTGACTCCCGTTCTTCGGAGTCATGCTGCTGGCCAGTCCGACCTCACTGAATGTCCACAGTGTTGTCTCTGAGCCGTGGTTATTCTGCCTGAGCAATTGCATTTGCATCACGCTGAGTGGCCAGTAAGACAGAGCCACCGGTATCAAAGATGGGGAAAGAGAAGTCAAAGCAGCCATCCTCTGGTGTGAATGAGAGGGGAACAGAGGGACACAAGCGATGATTTTGCCTGCCTTTAACATAAAGACCACATGCTATCAAATCGGCTAATGCACCCACAGCCGCAACACGCTCCCTTCTAGGCTGTCAGCATCTGACCTGACCCTTTGCAGATATTCTTGCCACCAACCAAGGCTACTGCCCACCAAAATACCAATCCATTTTCCGTACGTCACTGGACTTTCCCAAGATCATTAATTACCAACCAGTTTATACCCTGTGAGAAACAATATAATCATAGTTGTTAGTAATAAATGTACGGTTGTACCGCAAACCAGAACTGCCGTAGAAGAAAGCAGTACTACATTATACAGAAGATGGCAACAGCCCAGCAGTGTTCCCTCAGTGCCGCCTCAGCCAGCACATCGCATCGGGTTGTACGTGGCTGCACGCCTGGGCCTAAGCAAGACACCACATAGCTGCGCCCTCCCTTCCGCCCCTGCATTGCTTCTGTGGGGTTACAACACGTAAGCGAGGGGAACTCTTTTCTATGTACGTACAGCACAGGCAGGGAGGGAACGAAACGTGCACGAGCTACCATTTAGTGCCTGATGAGCTTTCCTTTGCTCAATTTCTTCAAGTTGCATTAACCATAATGCTTTTTCCTAGTTTTCCTGGTCTCCTTAAATATTTCTCACAAGTTATTTAATCAAGTAAAAAAAAAACCTAGATGGCCTGTTTATTAATTCTCAGTTTGTAATGATCAGGTTAAGATCTTCAGCAAGTATCGAAGCTGTAGAGCGACTCTTCTTAACAATATTCAGTAACTTACTTTCTCACCCTGCTGCCTCCACACTAGTATTTTTAGCTCAGTGATGATTTTCCAATCTGTCTAAGTTGTCATCCAAGACATGGGGAATACCAGAAATTGTACGTTTTGATTTGACAGTACCACAGATTGTTTTTTAAAAATAACCACAGAAAAGACTTTACAGCACTGTTTGAAAATACTAAATTTCCACAGGGGTGAACAGAGGTGCTTCTCACATGCAATTTATTAACTAACAAGTTTCATGGGTTTTATGAGACTATTCACCTTCCTGGTTAATAGAAAATCTGCACTTACCATGGCAACCCCTATATCAGATGGTCATACAGTAACACGCTTGAAATATACCATAGATTTATTCAGTCTCCATAATCAATTTGGTCATAAATGTCACAGTAACTTGTCATTAAACTTTCCCCTCTAGCAACTCCAGTACTATTTTGATCCTTCCTGCTTCTCTGTCAAACTCTTCCCTGGGAACAGCTGCAGTGTTCTGCATGCAGTCTTTTCTCAAATCCGTCACCAGCGGGTGTACAAATCCTCGGTGATACAGCGTACGTAATGGGTAATCTAATGACAACAAGCAGTTTCCCACACACCTAATGGTAATGGCAGCAGTGATCACTTTAAGAGAACATTGATGACCAAGTGGAATTCAGGATGGAAGAAAAGGGAAAATCTTGATGTTTAATAGCAGACTAAATTAGTTGTCTGTGTTCAGTAGAGGGGTCTGTGCTGGGTCCAGTCCTGTTCATCAGTGACCTGGACGAAGGGACAGAGCATCCCCTCAGCAAGTTTGCTGATGATCCCAAGCTGGGAGGAGCAGCTGATACACCAGAGGCTGTGCTGCCACCCAGCGAGAGCTGGGCCCAGGGGAACCTCATGGGATTCAACAAGAGCAAGTGCGAGGTCCTGCCCCTGGGGAGGAACAACCCCCCGCACCAGCACAGGCTGGGGGGGACCTGCTGGAGAGCGGCTCTGCTGAGAGGCCCTGGGGGTGCTGGGGGGCAGCGAGGTGACCCTGAGCCAGCACCGGGCCCCTGGGGCCAAGGGGGCCAGCGGTGTCCTGGGCTGCATTCAAAGGCGTGTGGCCAGCAGGGCGAGGGAGGTTCTCCTGCCCCTCTGCTCTGCCCCAGTGAGGCCACACCTGCAGGGCTGCGTCCAGTTCTGGGCCCCCAGTTCCAGAAGGACCGGGAACTGCTGGAGAGAGGCCAGCGGAGAGCTACGAAGGTGATCAGGGGCTGGAGCATCTCCCTGGTGAGGAAAGGCTGAGAGACCCGGGTCTGTTCAGCCTGGAGAAGAGAAGCCTGAGGGGGGATCTCATCAGTGCTTATAAATATCTGAAGGGCGGGTGTCAGGGGGATGGGGCCGGGCTCTTTTCAGCGGTGCCCAACGCCAGGCCAAGGGGCCACGGGCACAAGCTGGAACACGGGAAGTTCCACCTGAACATGAGGACAAACCCCTTCCCTGTGCGGGTGCCAGAGCAGGGGCACAGGCTGCCCAGAGGGGCTGTGGGGTCCCTTCCCTGGAGACATTCACCCCCCGCCTGGACGCGGCCCTGTGCCCCTGCTCTGGGGGTGCCTGCTCCAGCAGGGGTGGGACAGGATGAGCTCCAGAGGGCCCTTCCAGCCCCCACCAGTCTGGGATTCTGTGTTCCTCACACAACTCCTTGAATTTCATTTCAGTTTCACTAGCTGATGGTGAGAAATGCTGCCTCTGAATACGACCAGTCTCTCTTGCACCAAGAGCATTTGAAAGGAACGCCCTGTGCTAAGTGAATTAAAAAGATGTGGTAGAATCCCGATTTCACAGAATCACAGGTTCATCAACTCCTATCTGTCATGAGACTCCCAGTGTATTGCAGGCCTAATTCTTGCTGCCTTGCACTTTGCATTAGTAATCTGCATCTGTGCAAAGTGGGTGTAAAATGCTACCACATAAAAATGAGTAATGTATTTACATTCACTCCAGAGAGGGAAAAATGCCAACAGAACGGGATACATTGGGACCTCAGAGCTAGCACGTACTTTGAACACATCTTTTATAAGCTAGAAAAAGCAATGCATCCAGCCAGAGGTGACGTTTTGCTAAGGGTGAAAGTTAAGTCAGTACAAAAGAAGGTGAGAAAATATTTAAAATTTTCTGAATGAAATAGGTGCTTAATGTATGGTTTATGCAATTTATATAGAAAAAAAAGTAAGGAAATGGGACTGGAGCAAAACATAAAAGTGGAATGTATTCTTTATAAGAGCACATGTTGCAAAATACTGAAGAGGAAGATCAGGAGGTGTCGTGTTTAACATGACAGGCAGCTAAACACCACACAGCCATTTGCTCGCTCCCCCCACACAGTGGGATGGGAGAGAGAATCAGGAAAAAAAATGAAGTGAAACCTGTGGGTTGAGAAAAAGACAGTTTAATAGGACAGAAACGGAATGGAAAATGATAATAATAATGGTAAAAATGGTAAAAGAATATACAAAGTAAGCGATGCACAATGCAATTGCTCACCACCTGCCGACTGACGCTCAGCCAGTCCCTGAGCAGCAGCCCCTGCCAGCTCCCCCAGTTCATACGCTGAGCGTGATGCCTTAATGGCATGGCATGTCCCTTCGGCCGGTCGGGGTCAGCTGTCCCGGCTGTGCCCCCTCCCAGCTCCTTGGGCATCTCCAGCCTTCTCAGTCGGCAGAGCATCTGAGCAGCTGAGTAGTCCTTGGTTTAGTGAAGCACTACTTAGCAACAACTAAGACATCAGCATGTTATCAACGTTATTCTCATACTAAATCCAAAACACAGCACTGCACCAGCTACTAGGAGGACAATTAACTCTACCCCAGCTGAAACCAGGACAGGAGGTTATGGTGGGTAGCACCCTAAGAGCTCCCGAACTATATGTAGTACCCTGAAACCTTCCAAAAGGGATAAGGGATGTAGCCGAAGTAAAACAGATTTCATCTGCATAACCAGGGGTAATGATTAAAGTCTAGACTACTAGAAGCATATAAACTATCAGCAAACTCTGATGCAAAATGTTAGATTCATCACATCTGATTCTCTTCTACATTATTTTAAATTTACAGCAGCGTCATGTTATCCATTGCGGCACGATTATACTGGAGCCAAGCCAGAGCAATTCAGGAGAGAACCAGGCTCATCCTTTGCACAGTACCCTTTCTACAGACAACTCAAAGCTAGCCTAGTGCATCAAATCCTTATACTTATATTAACTAGTAGAAAGATATTGAATATGCAAAATTTTAAATTTCCTTGACTACATTTAGACTAGTAGTAGTGAAACCGCTCTAAGTTCACAGAATCTAAGAGAGAGACACTTTTCAATGACACAAAAGAACAAAGTTCCCAGCTGCAGAGCCTTGTCTTTGTTTGGGTCTTATAATTTAAGGAATCATTTTCTAAAATTGCCTCTTGTACAGTAAAATGACAATGATTAGGCTTGCTATCTTCCAGTCTCCTGCTGTGCAAGACATGCACTCAGTGGGCCTGGGATACAAAAGTAGCTGCTTTACAAATAGTAACACAGCTTAACTATCATTTAATAGCTTCAAAAACATCATAGTACTTACGAACCCTTTGGAACGAGGACAACTAATTTCAGCATCTCAGTTGTTGTCATGTTTAATCACTTTCTAATGCTGGTGGCTGTTTTGGTTTGTTTCTTTGTTTTTAATTGCTGGAAATTTTTAATTCCTGGTTCAAACAACTTAATTTCACAGTTTTTAGATTAATCATTGATGACTTGAGGGGAAAAAAATGATTGAAGTTCATCAGGATGTAGCGCGGAGAATCAATGTAATGTTGCAGAAAAGCATTTTGATTCTACCTTCCTGAACTATGTGGCTTTAAACTGTAACACTTTAAGGTAATATTGGGAGAATAGTCCGGGTACATGACTTTCAAGGATTCTTTGTTTAATCTACAGAGCTGATCTTCACTGCCAGAACTAAGGATAAGTCAGCTCCAGGGCTGGTGTGCTTAAAAGGGTGGGAAAATGACTGCCTCACTAGAACAAAAGGCATCTCCTGGCTTGAAGGTTTCACTCACACACCCGAGAAATTCCCCTGCCCATCTCCTCTGAGTGCCTTGTGGAGTAAGGTCTCCTTTTGGAAATATTAAAATAAGGTACAGATGCATCATTTTGGTGAAGAAATTCTGAAAAAACTGTTAGCAGGAATTCAAATGCAACATGAGAATGTGAGCTCCTTCAAAGAAACAAAGAAGTCTGTGAAGAGATCCTCTTCTGTTCTGTTTTTACCCAGAATTTCTACCTGCACGTACAGCTGACGGAATATCTTGCTGGTAACACTAAGACCACTGATGCTGTGAGACGCGTTGCCAGAGGGGTGTGCGGTACCCAGCCCGCCCGGGCACCCCGCAGCGGCACAGCTGAGGGAGCGGGCGGCTGCAGATCTACCTGCACTGAAACAGAGCGCGCCGCGTACTGCCGTCACCAACACACCCCATCTGTTCTGATCGATGGGAGTGACATTGAGAGCTTCAGAAACTTTAATAAATAAAAACTCCAGGCTTCAATAAGCCAGGCAATCAAATCAATGGGGTCTCTTTCACCACTATTTGAATGCAAATCAAGCGTTTGACCCAATAAATATTTGTTATTTCCCATTCCCTACACGCTGAGGAATCCAGTGCTTCCTACCCCATTAACTGAGGCTGTGTTTAGGAAACATCTATCCAAGAGCTAGAAAGGGGGATTTATCAGGATCATTCATTCATCTCCTTGGCATCTCTTCAATCACAGCATTTTACCACGGCCTTTTTATTTTGCTGCCTCCTTAAGTGAAGAAGAAAATAAGAGCCATTTTCTCGTGGTTTTAGAATGGTACTTTTGGTTTTTTTTTTTTTTTTAAAATAAAACCTTACCTGGGCTTATTTGCAGGACCAGCTCTGAATTCAGGGCCTACGCAGCCATTATTGGGACGCCAGACAATAAATTCCCCATTCTAAACTTCTGTGTATGTTCAAGGCCTTTAAATTACCTATAATCCAACTAGCAATAACCATATATCACTTCTGTGCACACAAAAATCCTGAGAACATTTGGCAAGCTCCAGAAGCTCACAGATCCAGTTCTCAGACTAAACCCTTCCAACACATGTAGAGCATCCCTACTCCTATAATTAAAAGATATTGAGTGCCCACTTGTCTTCTCACAACATCAGCCTCCATCAGCCTATCCACCGGCAGCAGCCCTTTTTCAATGTTTTAATACTGCTATTAAACAAGATCGCCTGGATAAATGCAGCCTTTGTTCAAACCTCACCAAATACGGTAGCAGGCTCAGCAAGGCAGTAATTCATATGAGACACTGACTCATTTTTCAATCATTTTCTGTTAGATAACTGAGCACAGAATCCTCAGCGAGCCCTTCTCCAAATAAATTTCTGCATTGAAACATACCTGGGGATGCTTAAACTCATAACTAGAGCATTCCATATAATAGAGAGAAGCATTAAGGTATTTAATGTTTTATTTAGTCTGAAATGAGTTGTATCAGACGCAGCTACAGTGACATCAACATCTTTGATTCCTATCTCTCTTTCAATGGCTATAAACTGGTTCATTTCTACCTATTTACTCTGGTTTGATATTTATCTGATCCAGGTCAGACTCTGCCCTAGTGGGTTCATATGAAATGTAAAGCAGCCCGGAATTTGCACCTGACTAGTCTGTCTCATACCACTCTAAATACTCTCACATTTAGTCAATATATTTTATATTCTTGGAATTTTAATTCATAATTTTAGAGTTTGTCGTTGTCATTTCTAGGAGCTTCTCCCCCAAAATGCCTTAGCTATTTTGACACTATTATACTCTCATTATCTTGATGCACTCTCGCATCTTATGCTACAGTTTTTATAAAACATGAGGCAAATTGTTGTGACTTAATACTGAGAAAAGCCTGAAAGCATCAAAATATGTGTGAGGAATTAACTCTATCATGGAAAATAAAAGCTGTTACCCATTACTCCAGAATTACCTGTATCCCTGAACTAGAAAAATTCAGCAGTTGAGGAAAGAAAAAAAAAAAAAAGAAAGCAGAGTATCTAGGCTACAAAGTAGAATTCTGCATCTCTAGTTGGTTCCCAATTCATTTCAGAGCTTACATATGCTCAAGGGAGTATTTCAGTCTTAAAGCATAAATCACCGAGGACACAGGAGATAAAAGAAGCTGCAAGAACGTTTTGATGGAATATTTCTCAAAGGGATTTTTTTTCCTAAGGTCTCTTTTCAAGCCTTCGTTAAACCTTTAGGCCCTATGCATTGTGCTTTTCCGTTATTCTTTTTTTTCCCATTTGACTTTCAGTCCTATTTTTACAGGATGTGAACTCTCTTGAGCATTTCATATCTGCCTTCTTCACCCATTTGAACCTTTAAAGCTCTAGAAAGTAAAAAATATTTAAAAATTAAATCTAGAGATAGAGGAACAAAAGAGGCCACAGGGTGTCGGGGGGGGGGGGGAGATGACTATAGATGGAAAAGGAAGGTGATAATTCCAAGAGTGGCTCGCCATCATAATCCAAAACCAAAGTACTTAGGGGTAAAATTCAGACAAACCATGACTCTGAAGTTGTTTGGATAGCGAATAGATTTTTACAGACCCCCTAAAGTCTTTCTGGTACTCCGTCTCCTGTGCCTCCAAACCACAAGCATCTATACAACTTTCAAACAACAAAAAAAATCTCATCCTTTTTCGTCATTCACATTTTCACATTGACCTGCAGTAGTTTTTAGCTTTCCTGCTTGCATCCCACTTCACTACATAAACACTAAAACAATTATTTCAAATTGAGCTGGTCTAGAAATAGTTCCCATAGTCCAAAGCAGGACAGAGAGAGTTTTCATACAGGTGGATAATTATGCCAGAACAACCGTGTCCACCTCGCTAGTTAGGAGACTAACGTGACCTGGGTCCCACATCCCCGTGTTTCTGGGATCTGCCTCTCTGGGACTCTGAGCCTGGGTTCCCTGGCTCACACTCCTCCATTTTAGTAGGAAATCCAGAAGCCCTGGCTTTACCCAGATGTTGGGTTTTGGCTCTCAGCTCCGTGGTTAGAAGCTTGCACACCCAGAGAACTGCTACAAAAAGAAGCGCTGCAGAATTGCAGCCTCCCCGCTGTGCAGCCAAGAGCACGCGCCGAGGGTATGCAGCCCCTCCCTTCAGCCAAGGTGGCTGGATTTTAAGGTTACTCTTTCCTCCAAGGGTCAAGGACCCTTATTCCATGTGGAAACACACAAACAAGAAAAAAGGAACAGGGGAGTTTTGGTATTTGAGTGGGTTTTTTTTTTTTGAAATTTTGTCCCCAAATAGTCTTTTCAAAATATTGTCCCTTCTCATAGAAAAGAACTTAGAGTTTTTAGAAACTTTAGTTAAAATTGAATAAAATTAAAAAACTTTAAGGTTCAAAACCATTTGTTACACAGACATCAACTCTTCCTGCTCTTCAGCAATCAGTTGCACGGCAGGTTACTGATACACTGGCTTGATTAAGCTAATGATGAAACATAGATAGTTTCTTTTTTTTGCCTGTATACGTAACTGTAGCGGAACATGTGATAGCTGTAAATTATTTATTATCTGGAGGGGAGGGGATAGCAATCAGTAACTGCGGTTTGTGCAGATTATCCTCCTTTGCTTTGCTAGGGTCCGATGCGAAGAATATTTGATTATCTTGTCACTGACAGATGCTTTTTAAACCCACCCGTGCAAAATCTATGCAAGATTCATTGTGCTTGGAAGAGTGCATAAGATCTAAGAAATTAGCTTTAGGACCACAGAATGCGTAAGATTTAAAAGGCCTTTCATTGTAAGAGTGAAGCAGTCTTTTAAAATAGGAATATTCAGCAGTAATAGTCAACAGTAAGTGATATCCTCTTCTCACAAACAGACAAACTTCAAAAACAAGGCACAGATATAACATGAAAATAATGGTAGATATTGCAGACTCATAGAATGTCCTGAGTTGGAAGGGACCCACAAGGATCACCGAGTCCAACTCTTGTTTCTTTCCCCTTCACAGGTTTTTGACTTGTCAGCAAATACCAGAAAGCCAAAAAGTTTTGCACAAAAATCCCTCACACTGATGCACAAAAGTCACTGCTCATCCTTACAGGTCCATCTCCTGAAAGGTTGGACCACCTTGCGCTTAGTCAATCACAGTAACGCAGCATGGAGAAGGTTCCCTGGGTGAGGAAGACAATGAAAGCAGCAGCACTCGATCTGCAACTCCCATGTAGCAGCATTCAGGTGTGAAGAAGTTCTTCATCTTAATCTATAATGAGCTTACTTCTCAGAAAACAGACTATGTGACATATCCAATTTTAACGCCCAAGCTTTCTGATGAAGAACAGATAGCGGAAAATTCTGGATTAATTCTGCTAAGAGGTTGCACGACCCAGTGGCATACTTCCACATATTCATAAATGACGATTGCTAACAGCTTACTAACGCAAGAGGAAAGAGACAGATAAGTCACAAGGAGATCCAGGTTCATTTTCAAATTGCACCAAAAATTTCTACACCTACATCTCCATTTACCCATTAATGACTTAATTATCCTAAATGGCATAATTATATTTGTTCAACCCAGTACCACTAAAAGAAAGCCTTGTTTACTTATTTAGAAGAATAGCTTAAAAAGTTTAATTGCCTACAGCAATTAGATCTGGAGGTCGTTCAGATAGCGTATGGTTTGCGTCCGCAAGGCAACAGTGAAATTTTTCTCAAATAATGGAAATCTGAATGAATTTACAAGTAATAAACCAAAGTATTTCCTGTTACTCTCTGGAATAAGATAAGTAAATTAGGGTTACAGTTTCAGATCATGCACACAAGAACCCATAAATAAATAAACCTGGTAAAAAAATCTCTAATTAATTTATTTCCAGTGGAAAATAGCGTTTCAACACACATTCACGGTTTAGTTACCAAGAATATTGCAATTTTTTAAAGAATATCAAGAGTAACGCAATTCACATATTTCCATTATTACATTTTCTAAATGGAAGCCCTCCGGTTCAAAATTGGTTTACTTTTTGAAATGTTAGTAATTTTATTTTTAAAATAAAGAAGAAAATCAAAATATTCCAAATTACTTAGCACCCTCACAATATTTTTCTACAGTTTGCAAGAAGAGTTAAAATTTTCATGAGAATTTCAGACTGAAATGATTGAACATCACAAACATACAGAATTGAAACCTTTTCACAGCCAATCATTTCAAGAGAAATTAAAAAAATTTATTTTGATCTGAAGATATGTAGAAGATTAAACGAGCAGATGAACCAGCCAGTACCATTCGGCTGTTTTCTCCTGACGTATGGGGCAGGGGCCTGAGACCGGTCAAAAAGGTTTGCATGAGTTTCTCTTCCCAAATCTGCTAGAAGTGGTGCCCCACTGGAGAACAGGGAGAGTCACATGTTCGGTGTCTTCCTGACCCAGGGATTTGTTTGTTTGGTTTTTTTTTTTGAGATAATACCAATTTTTCAATGTAAAATACTGGGGGATGAGGGAAGGGGAAAGCAAACAAGCCCTTCTACTTCAAGGCAACACTTTCAGGGAACTGTAGCATGAATATTTCATGCACGTAGTCTCATCTAGATGCTCAGCTTCCTAGCTGACACTATAGTTTCCATCATGTTCTTATAAAAAAGGGAAATACAGAGCACAAATATAAAGCCTTGTAGACCTAACTTGGTTGCAGGACTGCATAAGAAAACCTACCTGTGAGTTACGTTTACAAAAGGAATTGAAGACAAAAAAATCTCAGCCACATTTAGAAAAAGAAAATAAAACAAAAAACCCAACACCTCCCAGCATACTCGCTTTTGGATGAAAACGTAGATGTATTTTTTTTTTTTTTTTTTTAGAGATCTGACTTTTTAAAAGAAAAAAATCTTCATGAAAAATTGCAGAAAAACAATTAACCAACAGGACTTTCAGTTTAACATTTCTGACAAACAGCCCATCTTAAGGAGTGCCCCTACACATTTTTTTCCTGCTCTGTGTAAAGCAGAGATTGATCTTGGATAACATGGACAGACGCAAACTTTGACCTTACTTAACCAAATTCTATCTAGTATGTACAAAAATTAATACATCCCATTTCATTAATAAGGAAATAAAATGATGCTACATAATATAAAAATATTAACCAAACACATCCAAACCAAACACATACTGCCGAGCTCTGACCAAAAATATAGTATTAACACAGATTTAATTAACACGTACTAATGCTTGTATCTGTCTCTGATTTTTCACAGGAAGCATTGCAGAATATCATTAATGTTCCAGAAATAGATGCAAGTTCAGAACACCATTATCTTGAAGAATTTAATTGGTCTGACTATTCTATGAAGTACAGCAAAATGCCATTTTAAAAATAACTTTAAAATGAAAGACTCTCTCTTGAATTATAGATATTAAAGGTGAAGCAAAGGGAAGCAGAGATAACACCTGTAAAAGAATAAAATATCCCTATTGGTATATTCAAGTAATTACCAAACCAAATGAATTCTCAATAAATGGTTAATGGAAAGAAAAAGACTATATAAATTTTGTTAGGAAAGGTGAACTTTCTTATCGTATATGCTTCAGCGTAGCAATTCAACACCTTAGTCTCAATCCAACCCTGAACTAGCGGGACAGACCCTTAAAATAAAGCTTGCTACCACTAAGACGAGTAGTGCAAACACAACCACGCAACATCCCATACCTCTGCCTGCTTTTGCCTCTGATGTGTCAGGAGAAGAGGTTTGGGGCTGCTTTATGTTATACCAACTTCTCCTGAGAAAATTATTGTCCCCAAGACTGCCAGGCCTTGATCTTGCCAAGCCACAACCAACGCTGGAGCGAGGATTTTACACACAGCACCGTTCTACACCTAGTAGTGCAAACAAACCTGTCTGAAGGAGTGTTTTGGCTTCAGCAGTGAAGTAGCAAGAACCACATCAGCAATTCCCGCCACCCATTTTTTTTTTTCTTCCCAAATATTTTAAGCCACTTAAGTGCCTGTAAAATGAATTGTTCTGGAGAGTTGAAACTGGATATGTAAGCGTGGTGCAGTAATGGAAACACAAAGATACCGTTCTATACTTTAAGATGAAGACACTATTCCTGTAGCACTACACTGGGTCTATACAAATTTTGCTGCCAAATTGGAAAAAGTAAGGGAAGTTCTTCTGTAGTATGATATATAACATAAAAGCAAGAAGTAACTGGGTTCCTGACCATAAAGAGTTCTTTAGGCAAAGTCAGAACAAAATTCAGATTCTGAAAACACGAGCCTTTTACACTTAGATGTAAAGAATACGTATTTTGTGTAGATAATTAACTACTAAATTGGCCGGACAGGGACGCTTCATCATTTGATGTCTTGAAAATCTTTTCTAGCTCAATTAAAAATTATGAGCTTGATGAAAGAACCATTTACCAAATTCTGCTGGTTTATGCTGAGCAGGCTGTCACTCCAGATTATTTTGGATAAGCATCTGTCATTTGAGTTTATCAAAACCTGTGTCCACACCACACATACTGAACACAGCTTCAGTGAAACGTCTCATAATGCGATATGGATCCTAGAAGGCGCCCATTACAGTGTTGCATCTGATGCTTGACACTGTAAATCCACGTACGGTTGACCTTGGGCTTGTATCTTGTCAAGAGCAGAGTTTGGCTCGCTGACATGAAAAAAGACAAGTAACCATCCTGAAAGTAAAAGCAGTATACGTGTCCCCTTCACCTCCCCCCCAACACCTCTGCTGAATGTAATTACCTGGGGACTTTCCAGCTAACCTTAGTAAGAGTAAAAAGAACAAGGTGCCTTTTAAAAAAAAAAAAACCCAACAAAATCTTTCTGAAAAGATCTGTAAATCCCTGGGGCTTTTTGGCTTACACATGTTTTGATTTATTAGAAGTTATCCACATTTACTTGCAAAAGTTCATATTAAAGCTCCAAGGAAGCTCAGGCCAAGGTGCTTTGGAAGAGATTTGGACTCAAGTGAACCAGCCTCTCGGGCTGCCAGAGATGACAGTACTCAGCATTGTCATTTCCCCAGAGGGTCTGGGATCAGCAACGAGTGGAGAAGCAGTGCTGTTCCTGCCTTAGCTTCTTTTGACAGTAACAGTCAGCTCGGCGGATGAGAATTCCGGGTGCCAGGAAAGCTTGCTAAAGCGAAGACATCTTTCTGAACAAATGCCTTCAGTAGAACAAGAGAGAAAAGAAAACACAACCACCAACAACAAAATGTCCTAAACAAACAATGAAACCAGCCCACAGGCTTTAGCAAGACCAAAGCATCCAAGTCTCACCTGGATGAGTGCACACGAGAGCAGAGAGAAAAGCCCAACTCCTACCCTTAGCGACTAAATAACTAGCGTGACGCATTCATCGAATAGAAGTGAAGGACAGCTTTTGCTATCGTGAGAGCTTTTCAAAGAACTTTGTTTTCAGAACAAGCTTGCAAAAGACTGAGAGGAGAGGGAGAATGGGCACAGGAGGACCCAAACATTTACCGTACAAACCCAGAAAGCACAAAAACAGCCTCTGACCAATAGTTATCTTTAGAAAATCCCAAGAATCACTTTAAGTGCCTAATTCTTTCTTCTGTTGCTTGCTCAGGCCATTATACAAAGTACTGTGTGCCAGATAAAACTGCCTTCCACACAGCACTCCTATCAGATAAGGGGAGAGAAGGAAAGGCCCAGAAAGGGACCTGCAGCATACCGTACGCTTTGAGAAACAAAGAAAACAGTCTTCAAGAGAGATAAAAACAAACTGAGGTTCAAGAAAAAGTCATCATTGTCTGAAGGACCAGCTCTTTAGTGACCATTTGACAAATCATTACACCACGAGAGGTCACAAAGCGCGTCATTGGGCAGGTGTGCGCTAGTATCTTTATTCAGCAGGTGGTGACGCAATTTGTGCGCGTTTGCGGCGCAGGTCAATGGCAGGGTGAGGTACAGACCCTGGACCCCCAAGCCACCACACTTTTCAGGGACACCGTGCACACTTTTGGCTAAAATACTGACACCATAAAACACTGATGACAACTAGGAGTCCCCAGTGAGCCACAACCAGTTTCTGCAACCACTGGGTATCTATGAAAGGTATCTCAGATAAAAATGGACTTTCCCAACAACCTGAGGTTCCAGTCTATCAGTTGCACCCAAACAGGCACAGAGAACAGCTAGTTTTCCCGTTAGCTCAGTAATTGCATTACAATCACCCAAACTGCACCTGTCTTTGCTAGATGTGGTTTCAGCTCCATATTCAGATCCAGGCTGCTTAATAATATTGTAACACAGTAAACCAATATTGTGTTATGTACCACAACTAAGCATAAACAAAGCTTTAAAAATAACATAGTTACTCTAACTACAGTGTCACACATAGCTTTAGAAGACATAGAAGGAAAACATACATGGAAGCACAGTAGCTTTTTGTTGTAAATTATCTGATTACAGCTCCACTATAAATCTGGGAGCCGTACACAGTTTTCCTGATAAATATGCCTGGAACCAGTCAGAAGAAAGCTGTACAGTGCCTTACATCATCTCTTCCTATCAGTTACTGAAAACAGATGTCATTCTGACAACGGGCTGGCTGAAGCTGAGACACTGTAGCTCATTATCCCAGAGAAGTCTCCTGACTTACCTTCAGCATGTGCACGAAGTGTCACAGAGCACGCTGGGAATGATTTGTGCCATAGCAGTGTGGCGTGTTTTACAAGGGACAGCCAAGGACTCAAGCAGAACACTAGCGAGAACTTGCTTTGATATATTGTCAGTGTAGATGAAATTAAGGTACATGTACAGGTTATGGAAAAAGTGCAATTATCCCAAGGGGATTCTATTCTATGCTGCAAGAAGACGTGTAATTAGATTCTAGCCATGCCTGACTACACTTCTGGAAGTTTCCAATTTAGGTTTGATTACCTAATGATTAACAAAATTTCAAATTCCAGTTCTCATCTTCCTCCATATTTTGTAAGTAGGAACAATTTCCACAACTGCAGCAGAACCTCAGCTCTTCCTGCGAAGAGGCAATCACTCAACAGGAGTAGGAAAGCAAAGCAGTTCACACCCTACACTGAAAGCAGCAGCAGAGGAACTGCCGGGATCGTAATCCTCCCTGTCATAAGCTCTCTAGTCTGCAAACGGGCTGGACTGCTTGGAGCTCTAAAATACACTTCCAGGATCATTCTGCTAGTGGATGTTTCTCCCTGCACTCCGGAGATGCTCAGGAGATACAAACCTTGCCTCGACAATTTTTTTCCACTACGTATGTCCCACCCTGTAACATAAATGTATATACCTAAGAGGAAAGCAGCTGCAGCCCTGCATCCAGATAAGCCATAGACTTCAGAGAACGAGATCGCTGCTCTAAGTAGCAGCCTTTGGGGCACCCTTATGTGTGCCACATCAGGAAAGTGATAAAATAGCCCAACAGCAGACAGTTGAAAAATCAGCCTAAGATAACTTACGATACCAACCACTGCACAACCCTCATTAAATTCACACAGTCAAGGCTGGCTAGGGAGCACCAAAGGATTTAATGTACAGCAAAGGACATATTCCAATCCATAAATACATAAGATAAATGAAAAAAAGACAGTCCGGGTAAGGCAGGATGCACAGAGTGCTGGAGAAAAGATGGTAAGAAAAATCTAAATGAGTTTTCAGCAGAATTTGAAAGGGGAAATGGTGGACGGACAGGGAGTAGGCAAGAGAAGTACTGAGAAGTAACAATTAATATCAAAGCTTCAAATCAGTAAGAATGGTTCAAGGGAACATGAAATGTAAACAGAGGAAATTTATCTGATTTTTGGTCCTCACTGTGTAAATAATGAAAAACAACATGAATTTGGCAGAGAGAGAAGCAGGTTGAGCACTTGTACTTTAGATGGACAGAAGAAAAACTGGAGGCAAATCACTGTGCTTACTATCACCTGCCCAATGGTGTTAAACTGTTAACAATGTAAGAAAAATGCCAGTGCACTAGGATCAAAAAAATAACTGAAATTTTCACCTGTAAAAGAAAGTGCTAGAAAGGCTGGGCGAAATGCAGGGAGATAAAATGGATCATCTTTCTTTAAGGAATGCACCAAACAGAATTGAGAACTCGCCATCTCTTAAAATCTGTTATTCTTGCAAAATGACTGAAACGATTCACAACAGTTGGGTAAGCCTTGCTTTTTACTATGAATTTCCTTTATCCATGGTATACACACGTACGCTTATAGCTTCTAAGAAACCCGCATCACAGCTACTTCAACCAATTAACAGTATTTTTATTTATATACCAGAAAATCCAGTAGTTGCCTGTAGCAGATGGTCTGAACCATGCACTGCCCTTCTGACCTAGTGTGCTGTCACAATTACAATTAATTTAGGCACTAGAATGGGCAGTTTGAAAGGCCTGCTGACCAGCATCTACCCCAGCCTCAGATCCTCCCTTGCCCCCAGAGCCCGGCTGCAAGGCTCAGCGCAGAGCTAAGTGTATCTCCAGCCGAAGTCAAGGAAAAGGAAGGCCTCACCATGCTGTGAAAGTTTCCTGAGATGAGTGAGAAATCATTCCTTCTTTAAAAAAAAAACCCCACTACTTAATGCTGGCTGCTGTGGCTTTGTTTTAAAATGTGTTACCCGATCACTGCGGATGAGAACAATATGAAAACCTTTCAATGCAGAACAGAGAGCACAAGCAACAAGTTTTTGGTCATTACCAAGGTTAAATTTAAATTACCGAGAGACATCATTATTTTAGTCATCGTATTATTTCCTCCCCATAATGTTTACCAGGCTCCTGCAAATGATGCCACACTTCTGCCTGAGCCACCTACATCCCAACAGAGATTTGAAATGCGAAGAATGGGAATGGAGCACGACTGCGACTTTTACTTTGTGCGTGGGGTAAATGATGTAGAAGCAGCATGTAACAACGAGAGAATGATATTCTCACATTACCAACTGTCAAAGTATTTGCTAAGGAACACACAGATGAACGTAACCATCTACAACACCTCTGAAACTCGCTACGTTTGGAATTGCAGTGTAACATAAGTAAAAAACAGAAAACCCAAAACCACAAAAGGCAAATCCTCCCCAGCACATTGCCTCTTTCAGAAGACTGGTACTCATTATGTTGTGCCTCCTGCGCTTAGATGCAGAACCTGAAAAAAGCTATGTTATGAGTAAAGAAAGAAAAAGGGACTAAGTTTTTCAGCTTAAAGATGCCGAATGCATCATTTGCTATTAGAGCTAATGAGGATTTCAGTTAGGTTTGGCCCCTGTAGGATTTTCTGGGATCTGCCAAAATGAACCACCAGCTATATATATTACTGGGCAACTCCAAAGGCTTGGATAAGACGCAGAGCTCAAATGCACGGGGACTAGCACCACTGTAAGTCATACATGCTGTGTAACACAGCGTTAGGTGGCTGACAGATGTGTTTTAATGCCATTTTAGCTGTGTCTGTACCATAATTCTGCACTGAAAAAACAGAAGCCTTTGGCCGAAGGACAGATCACTGCACTTGCACCCCTTAAAGTCCCTGCAGCAAGCACCCTACTGCTTCCCCTTCAACGGGAGAGGCGCAGCGGCACGGCTGCACCATCCCCTAGCAGCGGGGAGACGCAGGCAGAGCGCGGGCTCTGCGGTGCCCTGCACAGGGGTCTGCTAAGGCACCCCAGGCCATGCTGCTGGAGGTTACTCTGTGCCTGGCGTGAGGCAGATCATCCCTTCTGCCAGCGCTTCTGTCACATGCGGTTGGGTTGCAGGCTCGTGCAGCGAGCCCCATTGCCCTTCAAAGAGTATCGCCTGCTTTGCACAACTTGCAAGGCAATTCTATGACTAGATATGCTTTATACCACACTTCCTGGGACCTGGTGAATGTAAGAGATATGAATAACACCTGTGTACACACATGCACAAGACGACCCTTAAGAAACAAGGTGTAACCCAGCAGTAGCAGCACCCACCCAAACCAGGGGCATCCGGAGGGCTGTGGCTATTTTTCAATAGAGTCAAGTGATCCTGTTTGCAAAGGATAGAGCCAAGCACCTGAGAGATGAGAAAAGCAAGGACATTGGAAAATGCAGCAGTTGGAATATGTCCTTAAGCAAACTTAAGAGAGATGATTTCCAGCATAAACACTACCTGAAAGGATGAACCGTTAGCAAAACCCCACCTCCTCTGGCCTTCGGAGAAACAATACTTTGTCTCTGCAAGGGTATTACCCCCGTGCTAAACAGGGGGGATAACATCAGCGTACCCAGTTTCAACACAAATTTTTCCAAATAAAATAATCCATTAGGTCTGACTTTACACTAACAGCTCAGTTTAAGAGCGCAGAGCAATATCTTCCTCCGTACAAATGAGTGCTAAGGTGTGAAGTACATATATACTGATGTACAAAACATACGTGCGTGCAAGACCCTGATACTTCCCAATTTCCCATCCTCTCACATGGCGGGATGTGCACTAGTTGCAGTTTCTTCAGACTACAAACAGTACATATATCTGACATCAAACCATCACCTAATCATGCAACATTCAGAATTGAATCCTCCTAAGAGTGTAATAAGATCAGTCACCTGACAGAGGGCAGCTCTATGCCTAGCACTGTAAAAGTCAATGATTTAAAAAGGTGAAATAAAACTATTATTCAAATACACAAAACCCTCCCCGATAAACAAGAGAGGCAGAATTCTGATGTAATGATAGATCTAGATGCACGTTGCTCTTGCGTTGAGTCCTTGCACGACAGGCAACCAGATAACTTGGAAGTAAATAATGGAAAACAAGCCCATAATACTCTACTTTAAAGACTTTTTTTTTTAAAGACACTTATCTTGCATAGTACCAAGGGAAAAAATTATGTCCTGCTGCTCCCCCCTTATTTTCATATGATTGACTGGAGTTTTTTATTCCAGGCAGGGGAACAGAAGAAGGAGGCGGCTGCTGGGTTAGTGATTTACATATCTATATTTCTTTTATACAGCAAGGATGTTCCGTTTGTTCTGAGAATGTGTAATGATCTAAAATGGGGACAATTTTAATGAATTGGGTTCATAATATTTCATCTCTTGCTGCCAGACTTTTAGTCAATCAAACTATTGTTATAAAGGAACAGCCAACAGCCAATTTTGACATCTTTTAAGCAGGTCAGTTATAAGCCAATTAGCTCTGCCTACTTGGTCTCCAAGGTCTGAATAAAATATAGCCCATTTTGATTAGAAGCACTACTTCCACCAGTGTGCACATGTCTTAAAATAGACTGCAAAAATACTTAAAGCCCCGTGGAATTGTTAAAGAAAGTCTCCATCCTACTGAAGTCAATTACTGTAATACAATTTCTCCTGACTTCTCACAGATTACAAGAGCTCCTAGATTCACACAGTGTCATTCCAGTTTTATTGGATAGCAGAAAAACCAAGTGCTGCATTCATCAGAGCCCTTCCATCTGTTAAATACAGCTTTTCTGCAACATAAGATAAATTGAAAGCATCAATCCTGAATTCCAGCAGAATTCCTGGTGAATAACTTCAACAAAAGGAAATCACTCAGAATTACATTTATATGCATCGCATGTTAATTCCTCCTGTTTATTTTAACACAAGTTTCACGTTATTAATAACTGTCAGGTCCTTGAAGGCGGATGGCTTGACTAGAAATGCAGTTGTTAAAAGTGGATAAAGTAAGACTCATCAAATTATTTCAGGAATGAATTTCACATTAACTTAAGCTTACTCATTAATATTTTTAATTAGTGAATAAATGTTTTTTCTTGTTAGTCATGTAATTTCTAAGAGCAGAGAAAAATATGAATGTTCCATTTCTCAATAATTTCCTGCTTTTCATTGATTAAAAAATGGGTGGGTTTGGTTTTTTCCCCATTATTTGTCTCCCTCTCCCCCCAGCAAGATACAAACATCATCTTTAGAACCATACTCATGAATAGGAAGTGCTAGACAATTCTTGGTTTATATGTAGTCATACTTATCTCCTGCAAAAATATTCCTGGCATGCACTGCAATATTTACCTACTGTAGAGAGTGAACTTCAGAACAGGAGATCTGACTTAAAAAATAAGAAAACACAACACCCACCCCCCACCCAAAACCCAAACTGAACAAAAAAAACCCACCAACACAAAACCCCAAATCTCCAGCAGCATGCAGAGAACATGCCTTATTTCATTGGAGAAACTCCAAACTGGGCAAGATCCTTAGAAATCAACATGCCTCGAAAATCTTACTTGTATCTTCCTTTTAGTCTAATTCTAACACACTATAAAGACTCGACATGCAACCTCTTTTCGGGGCAACAGGGTGCCTCACCAGCAGTATTTGGCTACCCAGCCCCTAACCCTGGGAGGCATAACAAATGGCTAGGAGGTAGTACTATTTGTCTACAGATAACCATAACTCTTTCCAAAGACAGTTGATAGCATCCTCTCCACATAACTGAAGAGGCAACCAGAAATAGCTTCTTTCAAATCATCAGAAACTGAGCTTGAAACTAGACTATAATCTCCTGTGTGCAGGTGCAAGCACCTTGTGCACTAGGCAACGTATCTATCAAGCTTCTGGATCTGGCCCGAATCAAAAGCTGATCAAATTCAACAGTGCTGCAAGGATCTTACAGAGAGAGAACATTTTATGAGGGAGTAGTGCTAATTTAGACACAGAAGCCTGTCATAAAATCCTCATTAGCTCATGAATTAAGAAAATAAGTTCTCTCTAAAATACATTACATATTTTAGGGCTTTGTGCACTTGGCCTAGCATGGCTTTGGGAATAATCAAACCTTGCATGAGTAGACTTCTTGGTAGCTTTTTGCATCAGTCCTGAATTCCACCACTCAGTCGGAAAGAGCCAGTGGAGCACTCAACAGTAGAGCCCCGTCTCCTCAGGACTCACTATGATTCACTTCAAAACTGAATGCACTCGAACTGCAAACGAAACGCAGTGGTTACCTTTTATCTGTTTTGTGCATGTAACACAGGTAATAAGTGAGGAATTTTGTGGCTTTCCTTGCTTCTGCGCAAGCCAAAAGGATTTTGTCAACGTTTCCCTTAGGGAAGTGTGGGAGGGGAGGAGGAACGAGTCATTTCTGAACAGGAAGAATACCTTATTTTTTCTTTTGGACTAGCATTGATATTATGAAAAAAAGATCATTTGAAAAGAGATTGCAAAGCTTGTTTCACATGTAGTATATACATGGCGATCACTTACACAGCTCCTTTTGTGATAACTTATAAAATAAAATGCTGTTGGTCTTATCTAACGAACCTTACCATCCCACAAGATCTGTACTAAATGTAAGCATACATGTGTGGAAGAACAACTTTCTTCTCCCACCCTATAAATCATTATATAATCTTCCTACACCATGTGTTAAAATCACAAAAAATTTAAGTTACTGAAATTACACCATCAACAAGTCCAGCCCGGTACACTTCATGTTTGCCACTGTAATCACACAGAGTCAATGAAAAAATCTGGGGGGGGAAGGGGGGGGGGGTGGTGGGAGAGGGAGAAAAAATAAAAGGTACAGAGCTAATAATCCAAGAGCAGAAGCAGCAGCAACTCCAGGATTCAGAACCATCTAGAACTGCCAAAAAACCCATCTGACAAGACTTCTGAAAAGATAGAAGGGGGCCTGACACTCAGCTATTGTGAACGGCACAACTTACATGAAGCCAGAGGGCTCCTGGCCGGGTTGGCCAAATGCACAAAGAGCTAACATGACGCACAACCCAACCTGAGAGGATTTCATTGACAGAAACTGGAATGAAGATCATACAAAACAGACGGAAAGTAGTATCGAGGGTTGTAAAATTTACTCATGCTTGGGAAAGTAAACAAGCTCTACTAGATTAATTTAAAACAAAGATATAGCTGTTTCGTACTGTGAATACAGAAATATTGAAACCTCTTATCAAGGAAACAAGACTACAACTGCCTTGATTTAATGTTTAATTATACTGCAGCTAATTATTAAAGCTCCTGATAAGGTGCGGCAGAAGCAACTGCCTCTGCCTTCTGAAAATGCAAATGTGCCGTAAACATTTTCTGTAACGTACTACTTTTTCAATTTTCAGATGATTGCCTGTCCTACGTCCATTACCCTTCCGTGTTTCCACTGAGCTTTAATTAGAGTTGAAGTATGACTTGATTTGCTGATTAAACATCATAAGCAATTTAAAAGGAAGGTCATCATTTTAAATATGCAGGAAACCACATTTAACTTCCTTCACAAAACATAGCATTGCATCAAGTCATGTATTTTTTAAGAGAAAAGTTTTGATCATTTCAAAGTATAAAATAATTCTTTACTTAAGCCTGGAAAAATCTGAGCTATTCTTGAAAAGGAACCAAGGGAGCAAAGGGGATGTAGGCTACAGGAGGGCACGTGTATAATTTGCAGTCAAAGCTGCATGTACTGTAATAGGTACATAATGGGTGGAATGGCTGGAAGTTGTTCACACAGGGATGGTCATTATTTCCGTCCCAGAAATACTTCCTTCAGAAACGTATCCTGCCTGACTACACCAGCACCTTTGGTCTACAGCACTTATTTACCTTGAGGATAAAACCAAAATCACTTGCAAGATTATCTATATAGATACAAGGGGATATATACTCTAACCCCTCTCCCCCGCTATGGAAATGTAAGAAACGCCCGCAGTGGTTTTTGCTGAGTCTGCAGGAGAAGTTTTTGACATCTCACTAAATGCCTTCTGCTAGGGTGAGAGCAAGGGAGCTGTGGAGTTGGATACTTAATACATGTGTCTTTTTTCCAAAAGGTTATTCACTAAAGAGAAGTAGCTGCTACCTAAATATTTACACATTTTTTTCTTTGAAGCATTTATACATTTTTTTTTTCTTTTTCATAAGCCATTGTTTACTTTTTCTTACCAGTAGCTGTCATAGTATCATTTCATTAGTTTCATTTCATCGACTTTTCTCTACTCACGGACACACACAATAGACATTGTAATTGCTGGTGACTGGGCTAATACAGAAAAAAACAATCCTTGCAGAATCAGAGGTAGGATAGAAATGGAAACATTTTACACACAAATAAACTGACATGCTGAGAGAATGACAGAGCATTCAAAATTTATTACTTCGAATTAGACACCCGTTCCCCTTCCTACTAAGAGTTACGCAAACGTTAAGTGACAGCACTAATCAGGGTAAAATTAGATACCCTTAGCTTTTGCCGACCTGGGGTTGTGCTCCATAGTTACACAATGACATAAATTACTTGCTTTTTGACAGCCCTCAAGCCACTTATTTAAGTATCTGAACGTAGCTACAGGCACATAAATTTGGAAGTGTGATAATAGATTACCTAAGGGCAGACAGTGAATCAATGTCTAAGCTAGGAGAGGAAACCAGGAATCCCAAGTACCTGTTGAAAGACAAGGTGACACCATTCAGTGCGGAAAAAGATTATTCCATTTGCAGCCTATACAAATATAAATCATTTCTGCCCCTCAAACTGTGTTTCTCCCCTTGAAATAATCTTAAACGCATCACGTATTCCTTTACCTTCATTCTCACAGAGGTAGGGGTAGAGGGATTTAAAAGCACCAAAACCCAAGATAAAGCTCAAAACATTCTTTGCTAGGATTAAATCACTAATTGCTTGCGCTCTTCTTGTAGTGGTCCTAATTACGTTGTAAATAACACTATGCACAGAATCAGCTGAACTCCTTAAACACTTTAATTACCCTGAAAAATGCTTATAAGTAAAAAGTTTATGGGAAGCTAACCGAGACACTTTGTAATTAGTGCAGAAAGTTAAAGTCTAAAGTTGCGCCAAAATTACTCCCCCTGGAAAATTTCACATTTAGAATAAATCACGTGTAAAATTTCTTGGATGTCAGGGGGAAGGCAGAATATGTACTACTTTTTAAGAGGCAGAACTGCAGGAAAGCTATTTTTAAGAGTTCAGTCCCTCTTTCCCCACCACTGCAACAATTATTCCCCCAGCAGGCGTCAACGGGACTAGGAAACAGAAAGCTGGGAACTAGATGGTAGGGAATCTAAGAGCCTCAAGGGCCCTAAAAATCTACCTTCCTATCACGCTGAAAAATTTGTCGAGGATTCAGCTGGTTTCCATGTGCTTCAGTTTCAACAAACCTTCATTTTAAATAGAGACACAGGCCTTCAGAAAATTTCCAGCCAGTTTAACAGCAGCTGCTTCTTGCTTTTCAGGTAGAATATAAAGTCACTTTAAGAAGAGTTAAAACTGCTGTGGTCCTTCATCGTCAGCTGGTGCAACATGAACTCGGAAGTGGTAAAACCCGGTCGCTGCCCAAGTCTGAGCTTTGAACTTCCACGAGAACTCGGTGACTCTTTCTTTTGGGGGATGAGGAAAAGGGAAAAAGGGAAGAAATTTTCTGCTTCTGAATATCCCAAATGTTTCTAGTCTTCTCTGGGTCTGAAATGACTCGTTCTCAAGTCAGACCTGTGACCCCACACTTTGGCACCTGCCATTCCTGACAGCGGCCGGTCCGCCCGCTACCAAGAAACATTTCCAGAGGTAGAAATGAATAAGACTCTACATAAGATGCCAAAGGACCATTTCTGGCATTCAAAGAACATCTCAAAGTAAGTGAAACAACAGTGATTTTTACATAATGCTGAAACATCATTTCTTTTTTGTGCGTTACATTATGTTTTCTCATTGGCATCTGATAATAGCAAAAGATTGGTAAGCAAACTAAATACCAGGTCTTTAAAGACCAACTCAGTAGGCTTTCTATACATCCCAGGAGACATGTGGAAAATAATGCTTCACCTTCTAGAAAACTTAATGCAGTCTGTAAGGTAGGACGTTTGAGGTACAATCTCTGCATTACAAAACGGCGCATTTGCACATTAGGCATCACCACTGACACAGCAAGTCGCCTCAAGGTTAAACAACCCACTGATGCTAAGAGTTGAAGCAATGGTTATGAATTACAGCTGGAGATAAGCCGCACTTCCCTGGAAGTGAACTGATGATCCTCACAAACACAGAGCACCGAAATAAATCAATTACTGACTAATAATAATGTTTCTGCAATTCCTAATCTTCACCAAATCCATAATGGATAAATTTTCATCTCATTAAATCAATGACCAAGGACACACCTCCTAAGTTTTCTTGGAAGTTATGTCTCTGACCACCTTTGGAAAGTCGAGGCAGACTAATTAAAATCAGTGCTTACCCAGGAGCAGAGAGGTCATCCTTCTTAGGTGGGAATAAAAATCCTGGAAGTCTAAGGTGGCAGAAATGTAAATGCACACCAGAAACATGAGTTTTCTAAGCCCATGAAAGGCTTAGAAAGAAGTTAAATTTGTATTCAGTTAGGGACTGACTCATACATGTGATAAACCATCACCTTTAGGCTCTCATGACACTTCATGGCTGCCATGCTTCTCCTCAGCTGTTCTACAAGTGATCATTCTGGGCGCTATAACTGGCCTTTTTATTTAAGCCCGACGGGAACCCCAGTAACAGAAAACATGCATATCCAGAATCCATACCAGCGGCCTGAGAGATCCACACGCACGCTGAACTGAGCCACTCTAAGTGTGCCGATTTCCAATTTCAAGCAGTGCCAAGCCAAATGGATGGCACATTTTTTGAACACTGTTCCCCTTAGGAGACTGGTTAGGTTTGGGCTGTATATCATGCCCTCAGAACACACCGGGACTCCCACTGCTGTAAGCTGCATGTGCAAACTGAAGACAGCTCATGGTCCTGTGAGATAAACTGCTTCCTCTTTTATATCCTGCAGCATATAATTGGAAAAAGCAATCTGCTTTGCTTACCAGAATTCAAAACTGCAGTGTCCATAACGACCTGCATATTTTAATCACGTCTTGCTCCTAATCTTACTTATGTTCCATACTATCAGGAATCCTACTTCAGTGATTCTGCTTTGATAGCAACCGAGCTTCCTGACCTCAGATGTCAGATGCTGAAGTCACTACATAGCTGAAAGCTCCGAGACACTTACCAGGTAGTTCAGAAAGCTCAGGGGTAGAAAGGAGATTTGGGTGATGGCACTGGCTCATGTGGGAGCCCACCATTCTCTAGAAGAACATAAAAATGCAGGCAGAGCTGGGCCTTAAGGCAAACCAGAGAATTTGCAGTCCCTGTAAGCTCTTTTCCTCAAAAGAACCCCAACCAACCAAACAAAAAAAAAAGCAATCCTCATTACCAATAACATGATGGAGTTGCAAAGAAAGGACTGTGCTGGATGCAGCCATCCAACTAACTGCACTGGAACTGCTTGAGAGCGGTCGCCTGCCCGACTCAGCAGGAGCAACACCAGGCTGACAACAGAAGACACAGACAAGAAAAGGAGATATGAGTACATCTTTCATCCTGTTAATTCTGTGGAAATTTGAGGCTAAAATTTATAATAGCATAAAGACTACCTTCTATATACACCAGACAAAAATCTACGGTCTTAACACATACATTTGGGTCTTTTTTGGAAGCAGCTTTGTGCGGTCTCAGGAGATTACAGCATTTACATGTGGTACATTTAGCTCTACAACTGAAAGTCAGAGCAGGTCATGTCCGTAGAGCCCAGGTTCTAGAAAACAGGTATTCAACACTTTCAGTAAATGAGGCATAGCTCAAAGTATGAGATCCCAGCAACCGGTAGTCACATCAGGAAATCCTGGCCTCAATATTCGTCTAGGCAACTACGGGTCTGTTCCGTATTGATTTGGGATCTGGTGCCTTTTCCATCCAGCGTGAGGAGTATTCAAAATCTCACCTAAGTCAAATAAGTTTCAAATGATTTAGAAACGGGGGAGAAAAACTTGAATGACTTGAGGGGAGTAGTGGGGGTTTAGAGTGTAATGACTACAATTGCCATTTACCCTCTAGATCTCCCGTTCAAACACAAAGTCAGCCATAGGACGGGCTTCTATCGGGTGGGCGCTGACCTACACATATCTTAAGTACCAGACATCTTAAAAGAGCAACACGATTTCACAAACAGCAAGAATCCAGATAAATTTACATTACCTTCCGATAAAATCCTTTTATAAACCAAACACCAGCACTTATGGGATTTGTTCATTGCCGTTGCCAGAATGTCCTGTAACACGCACCCTGACTCTGGCTGTGCAAGCTAGATTTGCTGTGATTAGTAGGGCTGAAAGAAAAACGACTGCACTAATATTCAAGCTGTTTGAAGAGAGGTTTACTGCCCCCGGAAGAATAATTTCATTATAACACACCGTTTTCTTTAGATCTACATATAAAAGAGTTAATTTGCCTAAGCATGCACCGATGGGGCTAGTGGATAAAGGTTTTTATTAGGGATGTGCCAAACAGTTCAGCAGTTATTTGAATACTGTAGAGACCTCTCAAACATGTAGCTTTGGTGCACAATAATTCTGTTCAATTAATGGGTTTATTTCCTTCACAGATATTCTTTTAGAAGTGCTCCATCATCCATGCAGTGCTGTTCAGAGACACGTTGTAAATACTTTCTCTTTACTGGTAAGTTCTAAAGACACGACGCTGTTCCTTCACACTGCTGTACTTGACACAGGAAGAAACCTGCAGAGAAATACCCCAAAAAATGCTGTGCCAAATCCTCCTTGGACCCGAGTTAATTGGTGATAATGATTTTGTTGCAACCAATGGAATCACATCAGCTTTAAAACAACCTCTAGCACTCCCCATTTCAGCACGGAGCTCTACATGGCAGAAGGCGGCACACCCAGCATCCCTTCCAGCATCTGTCACCAGGGACAGCCATTAGTATGACTAAATCTGTTTGGGTAAATGCAGCTCTGGTAGCTGTGCACTACTGCTGAAATTGCATGCCTCCACATACCTACTAATTTCAAGTTTTAATAACTGATAGTAATGGCCTCTGCCGCAATGGCTTCTGCCAAGAGGCATCACGTCTGACGGAGCTGGTACCAGCACGCAGGCTGCAGCCCCGCTGCAGGACACAAATATAACCAGAAAAACTGCGTTTTCATTCATTACAGTTTTCCTGATTTACAGGCTAGGTTTTAAGACACTGGTTTTTGCACAGCTATGTTCAAGCTGGGATCAGTTTTTACGGTGTTGTATCTCAAAAGTTGAAATCAAGCTTGATGAAGATATTGCCATTACCACAGACCAGCACATAAATGATTCAGATGAGAAATTTCTCCAGAGCATTGTTGACATTATAACTGCCAAGCTGAGTTAGCAATTCAATTAATAAGAGTATCTGCAGTTCATATAAAGCTTTTCATCATGAATGCCAGCACACCTTGCTACATTGACAGAAAATGATATCCCCAGCAAAATTCATACCTGAAGGAACACTGCAGAGTTCAAGGGACCTGACATGGGAACGCCTGGACAAAGGCTAAGTCAGGAGCAGAACCTCACATCTTCCCAGGACCCTGCACGATTGAAAGGGTGTAAGGGGAAAAGGGGGCAGGGTCTTCAATGGGATACAAATGTATAAAGGATGCAGGAGATTTGCATTTAAATGTGTCAGAGTTTGGAGTCAAATTTCAGAAGCCATCTTCTCTAACCTTTGTACTCATTTTTCCCTCAAGTTTCTGGATCAATTTCTGTTACCTGTTCACTGTTACTCATGTAGCTTCAAACTGAATTTTTCAGTATAATCTAGAACAAATCAGTCACGCCCAACCTGCCAAAGGATGCAGAGAGTTGGCTTGTGGGGGACATTTTTTTCATAAATATTCTCTTAACTTCTCATTTGAAGGCTGATACAGAAATCTTTGGATTAACTAGAACCCGAATCAGGTTGTTCTGGTAGTTTCATTCCTAATGTAGCTCCTCCAGCCTGACCAGCTGCTTTAAACTATGCTTCTTGAGGGTCCTCTTAAAGGAATCCTTTCAAACACCAATCAAATTGCAGAAGACTGCTCTCATAAAGCCATTTAGTCTCTTTTAAAATGTGGAAGCTTATACAAAGGGAAAACAACACAGCAGAGTGTCAACCACAGAATAGGGCGGGGTGAGGGAGGGGAAACTATTAAGCAATTTCCATGATTAGTTTAGTGGTCTTAAGGCACGTGTGCTTTGACAAGCCAGGAGAAAGCTAAACTGCACAAGTGAATACTCAAATGTTTAAATTCCAAGAATTTTAAAAGCAAACCAGCATATTTTGAACCTTTTGTAAATTAGCTCCGTTCAATAGTCCTTAAAAGGACTTCTAGATAATTTTATTCAATTATTTGCATACTTTCAAGACAGTGTGACTACACTGCGATTTAAGACCTCCCAGGGACTTTCCAGCAGTGATGAGTCGGAGCACAGCACTCACTCTGCTACTGTTGAAAATCCTGCCTTTCCCCTTAGTCTTGACTCCTCCATTGAAGGACAGAGGAACTGGAAGAAAAGCTCCTTCTCATCACAAACAAAAGCCTCTACAGTATGGAAACCACTGTCCGCTCCCTTTGTCCCCCTGGCAGTAAGATTACCTTTACTGTATCTGTGTTCAGAGATCTTAACAGATCTCCTCCAACGCCACATCTCCCTTTAGCTGCTACTTTTCTTGCTTCTGGGTCTCAACTTTCTTTTTTGACTTTTTTCTTTGGGTTTTTTTGGTTTTTTTTTTTTAATTCCACATGCTTCCCAGTAAGCTAAAGCCCCAAACTCTCCTACATGAAAAGACTTACTGTGAAGCAGCCATTGGCCTAAACTGCCCAGCAAAGACGATGAGGCACTGTCAAACAAACGTGCCAGAGCCGCATCTCTCCCAGGAACTAGAAATACTGGATAGCAACATTACATAGCACACCTATTGCATTACCTGGCTATTTCATGAGAGTTTCCCCTCAAACAAGGGAACAAAGAAACATCAGGATCCCTGAAGATTCCTCTATGTTTCCCAGTTTAATTTCTGAATGTCTCTCTCCAATTATAAAAAAAATATCTGCTACTTAGTCATTTCATGTCCAGTTACCTGTATGTGGATGTAAAGAAACATATAACACCTGGCACAGTGAAGAAATCAAAATTTGTGCCTTCACCAAAACCAGACAAGTTACAACAAGGCACAGCAAAGTCCAATGCACGCGTTAACAGGCATCACTGTAGTAAAACTCTCCTCTGAAGGGTCTCCTCTGTGCCGCCTGTTGTTTCTGCTGATTGTTTCTGAACCCTCCGCCTTCAGTTCTTTCCCTTCAGTCTGATCTCTGTACAATTCCACTGAAAGGGCTGGGCAAAATATTACAGACCTAATATGGCCGTTGCCATCCAGCTGCCAGCTGTCCTTGAGCAGTCTCTTTCTTTGCCCCTGACCTTTATCCCGATGGCTTATTTGAACGGTAGAAAGCAGCAAGTTTGTACAACAACTAGGCCTCCTCAGATGGTCTTAACACCCACATCTTTAAAAGCATTTAAATGCCTGTCTCCCATTGGAAAAAAGGAGTCTGCTAACTAAATATTTATGCAAAGCTGTCTCTAGGCATTATGTATTAAAGTGCTTTGCCTGTATTACATTACAAAGACATATTAAACCTTTATGTAAAAACATTTTTCCCGTTCAAAGGGAACTTAGTTAAACTTACACTACTTGAGAATTATCTGCAGTGAGTTTAACAATGTTAAGTTACATTTGTAATAATTTTTCTTAGCCTCTAACAAATGGAGTTGCAAATAAATACGTGAAATGCTGTATGAGTAGCCTAACGTGTAACAGAGAATATGAACATCTGGATAATAGAAAGGTTTGAGAATCCCTCCAGGGAGGATTGTTATAGCTCATTAATCATATATCATGACTCCACTATTATTATCTTTAATTACAAAAAAAAAATATATATGAAAAATCATAAACTTGCGGATAACTCTTTCTAAAGTTAAAATCTATGGAGTCCCATATGTGTACTGCTGTGCCTTCCATTGCCTTTCTGGTTTTCGGCTGTGTGATCACCTAGCCAGCAGGTATCTCATGTACAGCAGCGTATTGCAGTTATTGCCATTGATGCAGATGCTGCGATACCCTATGGCATCCTGCTTACAGGGAGGGGACTCCGCATCTGCATCAGGCTTCATGCTGCCGTTTTTCCCTCTGAGACGCATTGGCAGAATTTTCTGTATGATATTGTGGAGCACACTTGTAATATTCTTCAGCAGTTAACAGCATAAAGGCGATGATGTGAATATCTCCAGCTACCTCAAGTCAATACCTCCAGTTCTGGTGGTTTGGGTTTGTTTGGTTTTTCCCTCCTGTTATTCCTCGCTCCTCTGTTTCTTGAGTATTTGGGTTTTTTTCTCCCACTACTGGCACAATAACAAGAAGTGGTGAGGACAGAAGTCACGACCACAAAAGACCATAAACATTACAACATTTACATGGTGACGTTTTTACAGTGGCCAAATGATTACCTAACAACATCTCCAGAGCTTCCAGAGGTTAGACCAGTGAGGGTCACAGGAGAGTTTTTGCTTTCTGTGGCTACTCAGGGTAGAAAAGGTCTGCAAGGGAGGCACCTTGCTCTTTCTCTGGCAATGAACTTAGCACCTTGAGTTGGGAGAAAAAGCACACAAGATCCTGGGACTGAAAGTAATCATCAGGGCTTGATACTTCTGAAATTGTTTTCCTAAATTACTTGATAAGAAGACATAGATATGGCTTTGCCCTCGTTACCCTTCCTAGTAAGGATCTCTCATTTCCTAAACAACAAGGGCATCATATTTAAACAGAGCAACACTTTCAGCAGTTGGAATTGAATACCATTGAATACATTGACCTTTACAAAGATTTAAAAATAACCTTGAATGCTGTCTTGCATTAGCTTTCATTATTATTCAATTGCATCTGATGAGCTGGCAGTAATTTCCACTTCTGGTTGCTATTGTTTCTCGTGGAACAAACACCTTCTCATAATTCTACAGGGCAAGTTATATAAAGAAAAGCGTACAAAAAGCTCCCTGCTAAAATTCAGCCAAAACATGTCCGCACGGTGGGATGTCTAGGGCGTTGGTCAGACCAGCATCTCACTCACCCACCCTCCGTACAACTCACACAAGTTTCTGCTAGTTTGTCCTATTTTTCCTCAAGACACCCAATATTTGTAAGGGCATTTATTTAATCAGAGACAGTTTTTCTACATACATGAGAGAATTCAGCTATGTGCTTCTGGAAAAAAGCAGCTGAAAATTATTATAAATCAAGATCTTTTAAGGGTTATCATTGTCAGAGAGACCTAAAACCCAGCTTTGCTCTTTGTCAACATTTGTATGCGTAACACCTCTTTTCTCACCTTCCATTCTACTTAAACTTGCACCACAGCTTGTCAAAGTAAGTTTACTCAATAAATGAGTGAAATATATTGCTCTGACCTACCTGTTAGGCACTTAAATACATTAAGAACAAGGGCCGAGCAAACTGACTGTTTTTAAAAACATAACACACTGCAAGAATGCCCGTTATTCTCATTCCACCAACACTCGCTATGATTTACAAAACATAAGGTGTGTCTCAAACTAATAGTAACTCCCTTCCAACGGCAATTCCCACCCAGGTATCCCATCTCTCTCAACAGGTGTTCAAATACTGAAGTGCCTGGCAGGCAGCAAAGCCTGGCCCAACTGAAATGTGATTACCAGCCTCAAACAGTCCTCCTTGGGATCCCCCCAGCGGTTACCCACACACACCGAGAAGCAGGACTAGGGCAGTGAAGCCCCAGTACTGAGCTACTTAAAAGCCTTGCGATATGATACAGGTAAAGTTACAGGCTTTTAATTAGATTTGGAACTGTTACAACTTCTACAAGGCAGAGCCATCTTCTTTGAGTCAACTGGAGTCTTTGTGGAGAAATACATGACAGCAGAATGTAGCTTCATGAATGTGAATCCATTCACAGCTGCATTTGAAATCCTTCAGGAAAGATGTGATAAATAAATATTAAAAAAAGAAAGAACAAATGCAAAACCCACTGCCTTTTTCCACTCCTTGTTTTTCGTTTGTAGCTTTTAAGTAAAAGCAGAAAGCAGTTGTTTTGCTTGATCGAATAATATATGTTGCAAGGACGAGGGAAGAGAAGCAATGGTGGTTTCAAAGCCATATTTACTTCCCTGATGTAAACAAAGTAAAGTAAATGCAAGTAAATACATTCTCCCCTACCAACAGACAGCCTGATACTGCGTTCTGATTTCAGTAAGACTCTTGCAAACAACCCCCATGGCCTGCACTAAGACCTTGACAGATCCCTCAGGTATTGATTAGTCCTGAATCAGCAAAAACGTTTTCTGGTTCACCCACATAGAGAGGAGAATTTCAAATATAAGTAAACATCCATTTTTAGAAAGTACTTGGTACTAATAATTCATTACACTGCCATCTGTGACCTAATAATTCTTTTCTAACTCTTATTGTGATAATATGAAGCCAGTAATAAAAAGTTTCTTCCTGCCAACAGTGCTCAGAAAAATAATTATTCAACTCTTGTACCTCCTTTCTGGATAGTAGCCAGGTATTTGCTTCAGTATTCCATCTGGGGAATAATCCACATCTTTTTGTTTCTATCTGGCCTGGAAAAGACCACACAACAGCCAGGTAGGAAAGGGCCTTTCTGAGAAAACCCCTTTCCTATACTGAATAACGATCACACTGGCGTGCAAAGATATTCTGTTCTTTGCAGCTACAAAATAAATTAGGGGAAAAAAAAATGCTTCATTAGAGCATGAACTCTTTATAGTGATGCCGGCCACTCTGAAGAGCCATCTTTGCCCCGCTAGTTTTAGTATTATGTCAAACATTCATAGAGATGTACACATTTCCTCTATACCAATTGCACAATCAAGGCCTTTAGCAACAAGCAACAAAGCAAACAGGTCATATAATGCTATTTAAATGCGTTGCCAGGTACAATTCAGGCTTTTGCTATCCAAAAGACAACCTACCGCATTTTGCCCAACAGCCCCATGGCTAGGTTCTGTCAGCAGTTCAAGCCTATCTAATTCCAAACCATACTATTACCTGTCTTCATAAATAGGTGTTTATGTTTTACTTACATTTAATCTGAAGAGGACTTTAGAATCTTTTCCGGGTAATACCCAGGCCTTAGCTTACTGGTGTACAGAGTTATATTCCGGCTGAACATGTGGAAGTCATGTAACAAAGGACGCTTGCAATTCTACCGGTTTTCAAAAATCACATTGCACCTAACAGTCTCTATGGTAGGAATGGTTATTTACTGTTCCATGTGACAACAAAAGAAATTTAAGGTTACAGATCTGTCTTACAGATCTGGAGAGTATTTGGTATGATGCAGAGTTGCATACATGCGTATCAAGTCTGTTTTGATGAGGCACAGGAAGCAATGAAACAGAGGTGAACGCCTTCCCTTGCGTCTGCTGCTATCATATCCTCACTTTCTATGCAACATCTCAAAAATGTGTGTGTGTAAGGCTATATTTTGACAAAGCTAACGTACAAAGCAGCATAATGCTAGAAAACTCATCTAGCTCGTGCTTCATCTGAGACTTCAGCTCATCTATATGCTAATTCGAACTGGGTGCACATTGGAGTCTTCCAAAGACTGTGCTCCTAATATCTTTTTAACACATAATTTAATATTATGATTTGGGGACAGGCAGTAAAAGTTAACGCGTTGTGTTGTTCTGTAAATCTCCTGATTGCCTCTTTTGGGGATACTGCATCAAGCGTTGGCTTTTCAGCAAGGTCTGTCCGTCTGTTCTGCCTCATTGTGCCACTTAGCCACGTATGCAATGCTGAAAAGCATTAAATAACACTTCACAGATGATAATATAGAATAATAAATGACATGGTACAAAGGTGTAAGGAAGTGTTTGTTTTCATACCGGCAGCTGAACCACTTATCACTGAAATGCCATGTGAAACTTACTCTCTAACACTTGTTATAACTATTGATTTCCAGACTGCTGTAGTGTAGGAAAGAAAAAAAGAGCCGCTCAGATTTGTGAATTGAACTCTTATCATTAGAAATGAGTCCAAAGCCAGAAAGTATTTTACTCCACCCGAGAGGAAAAAGAAAAAAAAGAAAAAGAGGAAAAAGCCATTAGCTTTTAAATTCACCTCATGATAGAGAGTTGATACAAAGATGTCTTTACAGCTTCATTATTTTCGATTACATTTTCCTTTCAGAGATAACCTGCACTGGCTTTTCTCAAAGGTTTCTTGTGGAGTTAGATTTTGTGTTTGTTTTTTTTTTTTATTAATTTTGTGCCTTAAAGGCATAATTATTTACAGAACTTTCATCACATGGTTCAGATTGGCTTTTACTTGAAACACTTTTTTTTTAGTTAAAATTCCTAAAAATAAACAAAAAGCTTTATTATTTCTCAATAAAACCCTACTCCTCATGACACCAAACAACAACCTGAGAAGTGCTAATAGAGTGAATCTGCATTCATATATGTTTACGATAACCAATAATTTTACCACAAACAAAGCTCCTGCTCACCAACACAAATAATTCGACTTATTTGATGGAAATTCTCAAAGATTTGGTCAGATTTGACCAACAAGTTGGTCACAAACAACTCAGTGTGGTTACAAGATACTTCATTAAAAATCCTAGCAGTGAAAAATCTTAAATAATAGGAAAAAAATAAAGATTTTAAATCATCAATATTCATGCACCGCTTACCTTGAGGATAGCATCCTCTAATGAAATGCAAGGAGGCCACAAAGAGCTACCCAGTACACCTGCCTCCCTTCTAGACAATCTTTTTAATAATCTTTAATTCCTTTGATCTGTGAACTCCCAGCACAGACCTTAGAGGGAAAAACAAGTTTCATAACTTGGTTGGACTCTGGGGCTAGAATCGTCCCAACCAGCAGGTCAGAATCATCTCTTGAGCGCACTGCCTTCTCTCTGTGACGAATCACGTGAGGCCATTATTTTCCTTCACTGCCTAACCGCTTGCAACTCAGGCGTTTTGACAGGTCACCATCCCAGTAAGCACACTGTACATCAATACAGTAGTCATCAGTTATATATAGTAGAAACACATAGGTCACCCTCTATCTTACCTACGTGCAACAAAATGTGGTTTATAAATGCTTGATCTCTATTGGTGTGGGGACAGCCGATAGGAAAAGAAGTCAGAATCGGTTCAGCTGGGCAGCACGCTGTTCTGCGCGACATACAGCTCACGCAGGCTGAAATCCTGGGAGTCACACACATGAAACCAGGCAGAAAATGCTCGCGAGAGGCATTGGCGTAAGAAGTACAAACATAAACCAGAGTAAAAGAAAGGAGAGAAATTACTTTGTACATCCAGGGCCCAAACTGCTTTAAAAATAAAAATATAAAATATCTTTATGAATTAATTAGTACCCTCAAGGTCTTTTCATAGGATCTCAAGCTGCATTTAAATGATTCAAAGATATAAAAAAAAGCACAATCTTTTTACAAAATTATTTAGTTTCCATCAGTTTCTGATAGCATAAATTCTCAAGTTCAATGTGTATATCATAATAGCTTGTCATAAATGAAATCAAGTTTGAAATCCCTACATAATGAAAAGCGTGTAACTCATTAAAGTGTGATAGATGAAGGAATTTATACATATTTTGACTCTTCTTCCACTATCTAACAATCTGTATCTACTGGCTATCTAGGGAAGCTAAATCCAGTTAAGCTATAATAAACAGTGATATTACTATAACCTTCTTCTCTCTCCAGCAACAACAGAGTAATGCACACAGTGCACTGAAGGATCAGACCCCTTTTTGCACATAGCCTCAACTAACCTGTGGCGAAACCGAAACTCTAGAAACTGTGAGCTGCCATCCCCGCCGCTTGGGGTCAATGCTAAGAGGCATCATCAATTAATAAATGATATCTCTAGGTGGTAAGCCAACATCAGTGCGCCTGCATTTCCATCCTGCAATGCCTGACAGAGATTCACGTACAGATACTAATTACAGAATAAGAGTTTGTGCCAGTCAGAGGAAATCAAAGAAGAGGGTTCCAATTACTTCAAAACCCTGCACGGATTTCTGTCTTCAAGGAAATAGGTGGTTTGACGTTAGTGGGTTAGTCTCTTGGTTGCTTAAATCCTAAAAGGGTGGTAGAAAATGTTTGAGCAAAACTCTTCAAAAGCACAGAAAGTTACCACACAAGTCAGAAGGCCAGGACACAGCACTTGCAGTAGTAACACGACGATTTTCCTTACTATTCCACATGCTGCCTCTTCTGTTTGAATACGGTTTAAGGCACATTTTCATTGCTTTATGGAACCAGACTGATACAGTTAGAACTTTCCTAAGAGGATCAATCAATAGCACTGATCCCTAATGAGAGGCTGTTGCCAATTGTTAATATTAACATCCAAGTCTTCTCATCAAAGGAAAAGTATCTAAAGAATATTCAGGCTCAAGCATGACGACGAGTTAAAAGGCTGATGGGAAAAAAGCCAACCTCTTCTTCCTCCAAGTGGGGGCAGCCCTGTAGGCTAAACAAAGTAAATGCTACTCTCTTTGAGCAAGGGATAAAAAATTAGCAGGCCTCAATTACATGTATCTGGTAGGGAGCTGTACTAGACTGCAATCAGCATAGTTCAGGATAAGCCTGAGGCTGGCTACTGGTACCACCAGGTTGAAGCACTGTTGCAGAATACAGCACTTGCGAGAACCACCCCCGAGGAATTTCAATGTGTACCGCAGTCAGCCAAAGGGCCACCTGACATAAAAGTCTAAACACCGAATCACGGACATTGACTAATTGCCAGTACGCAAAACGTAGCAGTTACTGACTAACAAGCACCATGGATTCAATTTCAATACTAAGTCAGCGGAAAAAGAAAGTTAAAGAGTTTTCACATACTAGTTCTTTCCTTCTCATGGAAATTTCTGTGAGCTTCACTTTGTGAATGTGAATCTGAAAGATAAATTCTTGAAAATAGCCATGAAGGTTAAAATCCATATCCCTCTAGAAACAAAAAAACCAGTCAATATCAAAGGCTAGATACACCAGATGAATTATACATAAGGAAAGGGAAGTCAAATGTTGGCTTCAATGCATGGGCCAAGCCTTCAGGCCGGTATAAACTCATACAGTAAAAGTTGTTTGTATGGAGAAAAAAAATTTAGCAACAACAATAATAATAATAAACAATAATTAAAAATTCTCATAAATCTTTAAAATAATTTCACTGTAGGCATTTGTAGCCAATCCACCTAATCCAAGAACTTTCAAGAAAATCATTCTGCTCATGGCAGAACACGCTTCAGATTAAGGAATAGTTAGAGTTCAAGGAATAAGACCATTTACAAACACAGTTAACTGGGAGAAAGAAAAAGATATTCTGCAACAGTCTGTTGCATAGATAAATATCCTCTCAAACTGTTGATCCACTCTCACCTCGTCTTATTTTCCTTTTGACACCTCTATCAAACTGGTAGAGGCACAGTGAGACCTTACAGTTCCAAGTGCCAAAAGCACTCTCACGTTACGTGGCTGACTACCTCATCATGCAGAGCGGGCAGTACTCTCCTGGGAGAGCTGTCATCCCAACAAAAATACTAGCAGGGAGGGAAAAACAAGTTAACCTAGCAGAAGCAGGGCCTGATTAGATAAGCAGCTTAAAGGATTTAAAAGGCCAGGGAGAAACAGCTGCCACTAAACCCCTGTGTAGAGAACACCCCAAAACGAAGAGACATAGGCATGTACCACAGCGTTTTTGGTTTTGGAACTTCACCTGCTGTTTGCAGAGCGGACCTGAGAAACCTTCTCTCCTTCTGCACAAGCCCCCATTTCCATTACCCAAGCTATCCCAAACCTGCCAAGCACAGAGATTCATGCCTTCCTCGTTTCTGAGACAAGCTGCCAAACTACAAAGAGAGGTCGCGTGTTGGCTTCACCTGGCCCGAGACCTAGTTACTCCGAAGCACTGGGAGAAAGCACATCACACTGGTCTCTGCTGCAGGGATTTTGTGTGTGATACAACACAATATCTTTACCTACATGTGGAAGCTCAGTTAATTGGCCCAAGTTAATATATTGCTTTGAATCGTTTTCTAGAAGACCTCTTTCCAAATCCACTGCCCCTTCCCCAGATAATAATGTGTTCAGTCTCAGGGGAGAGACTGTCCTGAGGCAGTACCAACAGAATTACTCACTCCCACATTTACTGTAGTGATATTACAGCAATTGGTGTACTCAATCAAAACTGTTATCATTAGAGAAATGCGAAGGGAGTCAATGAAGCCAAAATAATCAAATCGTGAAACAAATCCTGGCTAATGGGTATAAGTTTACCAAACTGAAAAGCCCACAGAAGTTGCTATCAGAAATCTGATATATACAAAAAGTACTGATCCTGTGATATTTCCTAGTCAAAGCAGAAGAAAGGGAAAAGGATGAGATTCCACTGTCTACATACCCAGATTTGTTTACGCAGACACAGTAACATTTTAAGTGCAAGCACTGTTCAAAGTTAGCCAAACAACTGCCTACATCTTGGAGGAAAATTCAAGAGTCAAACAGAATGCAGTAATACTAAAGCACAGACTATAAATAGAAGGATACTAACAAAAACTCCAAGGACTTCCCATGGCAGAGAGTAATTTTTTCTCTAAGCCCTCCTCATATCAAAGTTAAATTCAACTCTACATTTGAGACGAAGATGACAGAGTTAGCAAACGCAGATGCACTGCATCTTCACAGGAATCTTGCAGAGCAGGCAACGTGAAGCTAGTAGACACATTAAAATGAAGAATAGATCTCAGCTTCAAAGGAAAGAGAATCACTCTCAGATTTACAATAATACTGTCATATAACATCCATATTTAAAGAAGACAACATAAAAGGAATCAAAATACATTTCTTGAAGCATAATGGGCTTTATTCCTTTAGCCTTGGATGTGGAAAAAATGGAAATATAAGAGGCAAATGACATGAAGCTTTCACTAGCTTGGGGAAGGTGGTCCACCAGTTTTAAAAACTTTTCTCTGGCTGAGAATATTTAAGCTATGCATTTATCAAAGTAACTCTGAACACAGCTTACAGTCCGTGGAGTTTGCTTCAAACAGAATAGATGCTTTTAAGCTGCCAGTGGACCGTGTTGCTTACCTACACGAAGACTCACTACAAAGCCCAGGAGAGCGCTGCTGTTACCTCCCACCTGAGTGCAGCTGATTAAGCATGTCCTTGACAGAAATTGTCTGTGTAAGCGACTTTTAGCTTCCGGGAACTTAACCAAACTAAGAAGTCATCCTACAGGCAACAGGGTACGACAAAGAAATGATAGTTCTTTGAATTTTCTTCAACTCTAACTCTTCAAGAGAGGTTTGGTAACCCCAGGGAACAAAAACATAAAGTCAGCTGATTGTACATTCCAGCACTCCTCATCTACCTGCCCTTCTCATCTTGTTTCTTCTGGAGTCACAGGTTGAGATGTAACCATACGTGAAAGATAGGAGCATCCGCTGGTGTGTGGCTTAGCCTTTTCTTTCCCCCGCTTCAGCAAGTGCATTGCAGGGTAGGCTGTGACATACTTTAGGAGACACAGAGGATCAAGGACTATTATATTAAGATGTGAAGTGACTACAGAAACGCAGGATCTTCTGTGGCTGTTGCAGCAATGTCATGAGCGCTGCCTGTGACTAAATGGCTCACATAAGGGCTATTTTCAGAGTTTTTTATTGTTATTCTGTTTTGTCCCGGATCACAGGAGAAGCTGCCTATTTCAGGCACCAGATACTTTATTCAGCCTGGTTTAAAGTGGTTATTTCGAGAGCATTTTTTCCTCCACTTACTTTTTAACGATAAGCTACTTCCTTCACTCCATCCATGCCCAGATCTAAGGGGTGTGAAGAAATGTGGTTCTCCCAGTTACCTTGGTATGAATAGCTGCTTTGAACATCTGAAGATCACGGACTAGTCAAAAGACATATTTTGACCACCACCCTGCACGTAACCATAGGCTGAAAAGTCTTTCAATTTCTGCAGCCAAACAGCCAACATATAAAAAGGAAACTAAAACCTGAGCAAATTAGCAAGAAGTATGTCAAACCACTAAAGTGAGCATTTTAATTAAAAAGCTAAACTGCGGGTTGACTTGTTACGATCTTGAATTTTTAGTTAGGCAGTTCACCCAATAGGGGCATTTTTAGATATTCTTACATCTCTATTTGGGTTAGAAAACTGCTTGCTTAAGTCATTGAGGCATCTGACATATCAAGTCTAATATAGGCCCAGCTTTGTTGCAAACCTATGCCAGAACGCACAAGGCTATTCAGGGAACTGCAATTTTGTTAGCTGTCGTCTTAGTCCTGTGTGTGCAAATTGCACTCACCAAATGTAAGCCATTTTGGCGGGGACTGCTTTTGCTACACCGGTCTCATTGTCCCAGTTCTATGTAGCAGATGAACTGCAGTTATCCCTAATGTCTAATGCGTGTCCCTTATGTCCCAAGTGTTTTGGGATTTAAGGGGGCAGTTTTCAAAATCATGTTTAAGCTCACACATCAGTTAGAAAAGCTTGCCTTTTTAATTTTTATTTATTTATTTTAGATCAAATACAAAATGGAGGTGAAGGACAGGCTTGGTACCGCTTTTCTGCAGACAATGGACGTCTCACATAAAAATCTCACTAAAAAGAGTTTGACTTACTGTTGTGGGATTTTTTGTTTGTTTTTTCCCCTTAGTTTGCCCATGCCAGCTCCAGTTAATTTCTTTAAACTTAGTCTGAAAAATTTATTTGTGTGGAAGTGAGTAGTTTCCCTAGCTATGAGGGGATCAATGCTTTCATTGTCACTTCCCAGCTGAAACACGGCAGAGCCTACACCGAAGGCAGTAAGATCAGATAAATGCATGAGTAGAAATGGGCAGTACACCGGTCTGGCAGCTCTTCGGTAAAGTACTGTTTGAATTCAGTTGTAGTGTCTTGAACAGTAAAGTGCTGTTTAGCCCTGATATAACAGAAATCAAGTCAAATTGTATTCTGAAACAAAAAAACCCCACAAGCGATACACAGGCTGTTTTAATTATGGACAAAGTCTGTAATGCTAATGAATTGTAATCTGATAAGGCTATGGGCGTTTTCTGCATTGAAAAAGAAAAGAAATGTAGCAATTTTGTGTCTTTGAGGTGATTTGTCAGATACATTACATGAGAACAATGTTTTCTTTATCATTTCCTGGTTTTGGTGTACCAGAGTATTATTATATTCAAATCTTTTCAGTCATACAGATTGGAGATAAATATACATAATGGAATAGTGTTAACGTATTATCTCAAGAAAAAATAAGCATTTCTTTTTGTTTTCCTTTTGGATCCACAATTTTTCTTATTTAATCCAGTAAAGTAACTGAAGAAACATGCCTACTTCCTTAAATATCTTATTTCTCTATCCCCAACAGATTTTGTGTAATCCTGAAACAAGAGCTACTTCTAAGTAAGAAACAGAATGAGTAACAAATTATATAATAAAACTGTGCAGTACCAGAAAATGTATTATATGATGTATTTGTTCCTTTGGTCTCCAGGGCTTTTCTCTTAAGAGGAAAAAAAACCAGAACAAACAAACAAATCCCCCACCTGTTTGTTTTGCACCAAGTAATGAAAACAAAAAATAATCTTGAGCTATGTGTTCAGTTGCTACAACCCACAAAGCGCACTTCATGGCTGAGGACCTAAACTATCCCTAAAAAAAAACCACCCCCAAACCCCAAAACCCACAATGCCAACCCCCAAACTGCTGGGCAGCAAATGCATGTATCTATAATTCAGACCAGCCAAGGTGCTTCCTCTGGTTTATCCCAAAGAAAGCTGAAGATCAATCTTCCTATATGGGAAGGTGTTAATGGTCACTGTCAAGGAAGTCTTTGATGTAGATATATTATTAGAGACCAAGTTCAACTCAATTAGGTGTGCTAAGAACTCCTTTCAAGCCCAGAGGAACTATGAAGTTCTCCTTAAAGAACAGAGACTAAAACAGCAGAACAGGCTAATTTTTTTCCTCCCTTTGGTGCTCTGTTGCCATGTTAAAATGTCTATAGTACACCTTCGGATTCAATTTCTTTTCTCCTTGCAATCACACCTCCGTTGTGCAGAAATCTTGCTGCTCATTTAAGCAACTTCAGACTGAACTGAGGATTTCTTTTGGCTTCATGGAAGTGCTTGATCTGCTTTCATCTTGCTATGCAACTCTCCTGTAGAGTGGCTACAGCTGTAACATTGCTATGGGTAACAAGACACAAGGTAGGAACCCTCTATTCCCTGTCTCTGCCCTTTTCCCTCTCTTTTTGAAGCTCAACTACTGTTGTCTCCTGAAACCTGCTCTGCAAGTTGTAGGGGAACTCATACACACTCCCCAAACCCAAGCATCGTACAAAACCCCTAGAAAACCACCACAGACACAAGAGGCTTGACTTACATCAAATGAAATAGTTTTCACGAGGAAAAGTGTTTAAGCATAGATGAACCTTACAGACCATACAGAGTGCAAAAATCCCCTGCCTAGACATATCGGAGGGTTAGAAATTTCAGGACATTCTATGATTCTATGAAAAAAAATAGATCTATCAAAGACAGCTCTAGGAAGGATAAACAGAGAAATTAACGGAGAAGCAGACCCGAAGCCACGAGCCTGGCAACCTCCCGCAGTTGTTTCCCTGAGTGTTAAGGGGAACAACAAACATAACGCCCAGAAGAGCAAGACCCCAAAAGCTGGCCAACTCTCCAACTGTAACTGGCTATTTCCCTACAAAGTAACAGCTAAATTTAATCAGTGGCAGCGCTTTGAGCTTCTCAACCTGCTGACACCAAAGCACCTCCAAACAGCTCACAAATAATGATTCAGAACTGCAGCTCTTACAGCAGTGAAACAGTGGCAATATCTGTTTTCACCCCACCCATTTTACAGATACGGGAAACAACGCGTGAACAGACTGAAGTCAGTTCAAAGGACCTGCAAACATGCTTTATGTTAGCCATGGATTTAAACTCTTTAACAATAAGAAGTCTTCGCCAGAGGAGGAGAGTCTAGTTCTGTTTTTCAATCACATCATGTGCTTGATATAAACAAAGTTATTAAAAAAACCTGCTCCATTGATTCATATCGCAGAGGTCATTCTTAGCCAAGGGAATTGTTTCTCTCAACACAAATGGCACTACTCGCACAGACTTGAAAGCCAGGGCTCCTCCCGGGTGAGGCATCCTCAACTAAATTTTAGTAAAACAGCAAACCGATTTCCTGAAGAAAGTTGTTTTCTGATTCATAAGACCAATCAGTAAAGGATATCTGAGTTTGCAGATGGAAAAGAATATATACTTTTACCCTTGATTTTTTTTTATCAAGATCAGAATTTTAAAAAATCTCAGGAGTTCAATTAATCATTATCAATATACGTGAAGGATCATGTGCATTTGCGTGTGAATTTCTGCATTTGTTTAAGCAGCGTGGAGCTATTTTGCTACTGCATTCCAGAATTTTCACAGAAAATTTAGTGTTTCTTCAATGCAGTTGACTGCTGAAACTAAATACATAGAAGTGGCATGCTTGTCACCACAGTGCAAAACAAAATAAATGCAGCTTCCTACCTTCCCAGTGCTTGACACTCAATACCTAATTTAAGCCTTAAAATTCCACTCATAGTCAGAGCGCCTATTAGAGCAATTGTGCAGTAAATCATTGAGAAAAAATGTTTCTTCTTCCATATGCAGTCTTTGCCACCAGAGGTCAACAATTAGTATACAGATCTATTATTAATTTTAATTAATTTCTAGAAATAATATTGGCAAATACGAGCTTTCACAATTTATGAGCCGATATTTAAAATCTGTGAAGTAGCCCATTTGACATACATCATAAATTACAGAGTACATTTCTAGCTCATGAGTGGAAGAGCATATGACTTAGAATAGATTGTGTGAAATGCCATATATACTAATTTGAAATTCACCCTCTATTAATATCCCCTAATTATTTCAAACTTGCTGCTTAGGAATTTCCCCACTGACAAAATCATAGAACGTATGCAAAAAGCAAAACCGAAGAAGGTGATAGCAGTTTGAAACCAAAACCTTGTGAAATTCATATCGTTATTTGTGGGGAGAGAACAAGAAATAAGAACCGCAGTACTCAGCTGCGCTGAGGATGCAGACAAGGAACGAGGCAGGGAGGGTGGTGACTCGCCCTGTCTGAGGGACGTGCAATGGCTTCAGAGCTGAGACATATGGAGTCACAATTAGAAATAGGTTTGTCATTCCCAGTCTCTTTCCTAACATCATAAAATTGCTGTTTCTTCCTACTACATGCATGCAGAACACAGATATCCAATTATTGCTAATTGGTTTTGGTTTCCCATGCATAGTTAATGCAACCTTATTTATACAGGGCCATCAACTCCCTTCAGGTATGCCTAACTTCTCAGTAGCATTCATATTACATACCATTAATTTTAAATCTATAAAACGCATTGCAGATATCCTGGGATGACATAAGAGTCAGCCTATCTGATGAAAAGGATAGAAAAACCCAAAACAAACCCATCAAGTTTCTGTACACATTTAAACAGGCACTTGCTCTTTTCCACTAAAGTAATTCCATTACAGACGCTTAGGATTGTGTGGACACATGCGGCAGCCAAAACCCATCAGAGAAACAAAACAGGCACCAATAAATGAGCAGAGATACCATGGTGCGGCCTAAAACGTGCCACAGAAATCAACTATGATAATCTACAACTCACAGAAATTTTTACACAAAATTATATCTTCACTTGTAACCCCAGGAGTGTTTTGCACGAACACACATCTAAGGCTTCACATTATAAATGCTTTCTGGTAAGTATGTGCAGGAGACTACAGAGGGACCCAGCACACAACACAACGGTAACACGCAGTTGTGATTTCATTTGATTGTGACAACAGGCCTTAAGCCATCACTGGGAAATGCCACAGGCGATCCTGGATTTACAACAGATTCTCACACAACTTCACTCACACCTGCCCTTTACCCACCGCCCTCACTGTCTGGCAGCGAGGATAACTGCATTCGGAAGGGACAGTACAGCCGTTTGGATGCACTTCCGTGCGCTTTTTATACTGCTTCGCACAAAACCTACTGAACACTCCTGTGCTACATACGAGAGGCAGAGCCCCTCCGCGCTGTTGTCCTGCGTGGTGCTTCGTTGCTGACTGGGGCTAAACCACGACAACTGTTCTCCTGCAGCTGTTCAGAACAAATTGGAAAACAGAAGAGCTGACCGAACTACTGGGATTCAGTTCCTGCATTTAACAGCTAATACACTTCCTTTGGTCATTGTTTATTCTTCTAATGTATTGATATACCCTCCAGAAATATTTCGTTTTTCTATTCCAGGGATCCACATCAACTGATAGCTGTACTCATCCAACAGCACAGCTGAGCACTAGAAATCCAGTGGCTAGCCAATTTCTGATGGCTGCATTTACCCAATTAGCCATCAACTCACCACTCTGAAAAAGATTAGAGAACGTGCAATTCCCTCCCTGTATTAAACTACTGCAATCTCCAGGAGAGTGCTGGGAGATTAAGTGACGGTATCAGCCTTTCACCATAGATGGTGAAACTAAAGCTTGAAGAAGGGCAAAGCCAGTGTTGCTAAGCCACTCTGTGCTCCCTGGAACTGACCTGCCTTACTTGACACACCTTCCCTCCAGGTGGCTTTGAGGCAGTGCTGTGTGACCCCCAAACAGGCAGCCAAAGCCACTCCTTTCTCTCCCCTGAGGACATCTTTCAACACAGAACGCTCAGACCGCTGGCAAGTCAAGTCATGGTAAAGCAAACCACCCCCTGTCCTCCTCTCCATCGTGCAGCACGGGCTCCCTGTCTTGCAGCCTCACTTTCCCAGAAAGGTCTAGCCCCTGACGGGTGCCACTGCTCACCCTGGGGCCCACCCTGTGCCCTGCCCAACCAGCCCAACCTCGGCACCCCAGGGACTTCACCCCGCCAAGTTGCTCTTGGGAAAAGCTCCTTCCCCCTGCCCTGCAGAAAGGGCAGCCACGGCAACAGACTGCAGGCAGCTTTCTTTGTGCCACCCAGCTTTATTTACTCTTTCAAACGTGCAACCTAATAGCCATATTAAACTTCAGAAAAACTAGTTACGTCCTCTGTCACATGGCATAAATCAGAAGTCATGCCATATAAAGAAATGCTATGAAATCAGCAGAGAGGACAAAGGCAGACGCAAACTCAAAGGTAGCAGCTGCGCTGGCCACCTGAAAACATCATTTTGATTTTGTTTATGCTCCAGTATAGACTTGGCTACCTCTGAGAAGTGTTGGCTCAGGATGCAAATGTCAGCACTCTCTACTCCCCAGCTCCCTTTGGTGTATGCTCTTCACATACAAGCAGGTACCTGTCCATTTAAGTCCTTCAATGCAAATTAGTCCTTGCAAGTGCAGTGGCTTATTCAGAAAAAATATAATTTGAAAATGTAGTCCTATGCAGCCTGCAGATGTGAGGCACAATATATTTTTATTTTAATGTTCTTAAAGATAAGCATGATGGTTCACAGAATTATCCCTTTTTCCAGTCTGTAACCCACTGATATCGTACTCGGAAAATACTTCCATCATAAAAGGCCCCACATTTATTGCTTTCTGGGGGGGAATATAATAGTTTGTCTGAAGAAAAACAGTTTCTTAATTATCCCACCATTTATCAGCTACATCGCACATTCCCCTCCCTTGTGGTCAATAGCACTGTCACAGGGACCCAGCTTAATTGAGTAGATATTGACAGTCTTTCCATCTAAATTGAGGCATGTGGAAATATTTCTCAAGTACTGTTGATGGCATTTGGGTGATTAACATCTCTGGGTGTCTTTCAAAATCCCATCATTATTTTCTCTGCATGGCTTAGTCTAACGGCTTCACCAGGATGAAATCAGGAGATACGGACCCTGCCTTCAGTTCTACTATTCCTTTGCTCATCTTCTCATGCACACTTATCCTTTATTTCTGAAGTACGAGGACATTTGAAAATGAAATTTAAGAAGTCAGAAACTTAGGCCTATGGCAGCCCGTTACTAGAACCGATTGTTCGTGTGGATTGCACAATACCACCCCAAGTAGTAACTGTTATCTCCACCGTTCCAAACAAACTCTCTTCCTTTGGTTCTCTACCATCAAAGGTGTGTCCCCTCCAGACCACCGCATATAGCGGTTCCCGCATGAACGTTGCCAAGGCTTGCTCGCCAGTCGGCCTGGGCAGTGCTACGCTGTGCCGTGCATGCCGCCCCGTACAGCAAACGCTCCGGGGTACAAGCATGAATCATCTCGACGTACCCTTTTGGCGTTGAAAGAGGAGCCTGTGCGAAAGCCCTTTTGTGTTACTAGCTGTCTCAAACTAATTTTACTTTGAGCCTCAGCAGAGAAAAATCAAGTGATACATTTTAAAAACCAAAAAGCATGGGTTTAGCTAAAGAGAGTCTAAAACAGAGGCCTCCCCTTTGCGCTACTACATACCCGCAGGGCTCCTGCCACCTACGTGCCTGAGACTTTACTCTCTCTAGCTTCGCTCCCTTGGTTTTCAGGATATTGTCATTGTGCATTCTCCCACCTGTCAGTCCGATTGCCTTTTTGTTTTTACACCCATAAGATCTATACAAAAACTAGCATAAACGGCCCCCATGGGAGTCTCTTTCTCATACCAGCTATCACCTCTCGCTCTAGTAGAAAGCACTTTGCGGAGAGTGCCACGACGCCACTTCCCTGTCATCCCTCCACCTGGGAGTTGGATGGGAACCGTCAGGTTGCCTGCTGGAAGGCAACGAGCTCAGAGGAGCTGCCTGTTGCACGTGCAGAATTAGATGAAAGACAGAGCACCAACGACGACAAGGTGAAAGGTAAGGCAGGGATACAGTCCCCTACTGCCCTCTGATAACAGCGACGCATCCAGCTCTGCTTTGTGTCGTAGGTAGACAAGGACTAGCATGAGCTATTGCAGGCCTTAGTCTCAACAATTAAATCAATACGTCCTTAAAACTGTGCATCTCCCTCCTCCTCACAAAGAAAAACTAGAAACATGATACTATGTCTGCTCAACGCTGCCTATTGAAAACCAAGCCACAGTGGAGTTAAGCTGTCCTGACAAAAGTAACGAGCAAATAATTAGCCAGCTTTTATTAAGCCATGGGTTTTTTTGCATCATTTTCTACTCTCATGTGGTCCTAATCAAGAGCCAGGGCAGGGAATGTCAGTGAACCCCAGACTCAAGAGACCAGTTAACATTTGAATGTGTAAAGCGCACTCTGAATTTCCCAGTTTTATGTTCGGTGACTCTCGGTGGCTCAGCTCCATCCGAGGTGCAATTCTAGCGACCGCAACGGTTCCTGTGGATTTACCCTGGGGATGTATTTTGCTCAAAAGGATTAACTCGGAAGAGAACTTTCCCCTGAAATAAATGAAATAAAAGAAATAGTGACATGGAAATCCTATTAGTGGTTCCTGCCATTATTGATTAACAGGCTACAGACAACCACGTTCTAATAATCTGTTTGCTATAACCTGATGGTTGCTTCCTTCCTAGTGCACACAGGCACCGACCCTTGCGGCGAATGAGCAGCACATTAATCACCTCCAGGAGCAAGAGCTGTTCCTGAGAGCTTTTTGTTCAGCAGATTCCAGGTGGGCAAGATCAAACCCCCCAGGTAGTTCCAGGAGGAGGTGTCTAATTCATGGTACTGAATAGAAGCTAGACGTGAGCTACTGAAGCATGGGAGCTGCGCAGCGGTTCAGAGCAATAACCTGCTAATAGGCTATTCCACCTGTGGGACCGACTGATACTGGAATTTTGACAGTGAAACACTTCGGTTTTCATTAACACGTACAGCATTTTTCCAAAGTGGCATTTGGACTACGAAGCACCATCAGTAAAAATTTGCATAGATAACTACCGCCTTTTCTGAAAAAAGGTGTTCTGCATTTTCAAGATGTCACAGAACTACCCTTTAAAAAATAAAAAAGCGAAGCAAGTAATAATGACAGTACGCTTTCCCATTATGCCGAAAATCAGCCTACAAATACTTAAAACCTCTGCTTCGGTCTATTACATTTATTTTCTGAACAGATTTAGATATCAAATAGATTTCTTAAAGGTTTTCTGGAATAGAAACCAGCAAAAAAGAATGTTTTACAGGACTGAAAGCACAGCCATGTGCATTTAATTATAAGTTATGCATGTTATGCACTTTAAAATGTGCATTTTCAAACAGAACTTGGAACACTTTACATTGTTGATACTGTTCAAAACTGAATATAAATGAAAATGTCACTATAAATAAAGGAATTCTGCCAGCCACTATTAATATTTAAAAGCAATGTGTGGGGTTTTATTAACTTGAATAAGGACTCTCTTTTAAAAACTTCATTTACATAAATTAAACATTCCCTTGCTATTATAGATGCTTTTCCTTTTTCTGCTTCAGTTGTCTGACTAGCAAAAAAAAAAAACAAGAATGGAAAAAAAAAAAGAAATAAAAAAAGAAAAAAGGGGGTAAGGGGGTTAGAGGGCAGATAGATTTCATGCAGACAAATTCTAATAGACCTTCCAGATATATAGCATCTTGTTAAAAATTCATGCAGGCCAGAATACTAGAAGGTCAGAAAATGTCTTTGAAATTCTGCCAGAGCTCTTTTTGATAATTCATTCAGGTTTTAAAAGGGAAAATTCCTCATTAAAAAGGACCTAATGCTTATTAATTTATACTCCTAAGGCAGAGGCTGAATATTAAGTGGTGGACTCTGTTAATCCATTTATTAAATATCAAAGACCATATGTTTTCACCCTGTGTCCTTGCTTATTGACTAATTGCCTTAGACCTTTATAGGTAAAAGCAGAAAAAAGTTCCTTCAAAGGTAAGTCTCTAGACACTTTCTTAACCTGGTGGAAACTGTGTCACTCTTTTGTGTACTCTCTTAAAGAACCAAATCCCCTCTGCCTTCAGGTACAAGCCTGTAATCTACTGGACCTGGCTGAATACAAATTCCCTTTGCTAAAAGTTATCATTTTGTGACAAAGGATAACTAGAATAGCTCCTACAGCGCTGATTTCTGGTTTCCTGGTGAACATATTATTGGACATTAAGTATCAGCACGGCTTCTCCGTTCCCCAGAAACAAACAATAGCTTCTCTGCTCTGTGCTGGAACATAGCGAGGAACTGAGCACTCCTCTCACTCTTAACCCTATTTTCAAGCCCCCTGTTCAATTGCAGAGTTCCAAGTACAGTTCAGATGGAGCCCAGGGTCTGGTCCACAATTTGAGCTATAAACCCTACAGATCAATTGTTTCTCACAGCTATTAAGCAACCTCCATTTTGCCCAGAATCCACATATTACCAAAGCAGAAGGCAACAAAGAGCAACAGGAGTGCTGGAGTTTGTAGCAAATCTGTGTTTTACTCAAGTATTTCACAAGGAGAAGGTTTGCTACTTGTACTTCTTCCACTTTGTTATAACACTCCCAAATGACAGAAGAAGAAAGGCAGGGTCACGTCCTGCATTTGCTTTGTAGTGGTATAGAAGATGACTTGAGGTGCTACTGGTTCAAGAAGAGTCAAGCCCTAACTATAAATCTTTTCTGAAATCTAGTGAAGGTAACAGTCAAACATCTATTTCCACTTCTTATGAGTAACTTCTCCCCTTTCCCAAAACTGAGGATGAGAACTAACAAAGAATGATCTCAGGTGAATTAAGGTTATAATCAAGAAAGATTACTGACATGGAAAAGTATGACATTAGGTAGCAGAAAAACCTTTCAAGTGATTGAAACTCTTCATGGGAAAAGGGAAAAAAAAAAAAAAGGCGTGTGGGCAGAGCCAAACAGCAGACCACCAGGAGCAATCATAATTAACACCTTCAGGATCATCGAGTGGTACGCTGATGCACGTTACCTTGTAGGTAACACGAAGTCCCACCAGGGAGAGGGTGAAAGCAGCAAGCGCTGGCACAGGCTTGCTCGGCAAACCTCTCCTTCTCTGACTGCAGAGGGGAAAAGCCGCTCGAGGCGTGGGTGCCATCCCCCTGCACGCGCGACTCTGTCGGCAAGCAAGCTGTCTAGCCAGAATTGCCTGGTTACCTGGAAAGTGATTATTCTTTTTGCCTTTTGAAAACCAGATGATGCTCATCTTTCTTACTGCTAATTTTCAATTGTCTGCTAACACAGCTTAGAAGTCTACAGAGACCTTTCCTTCTTTTCTTCCTTTTGTCTTTTCTTAAGCACTTCGGTAGTCAGCAGACAACTAACGAGATGGCAGATGAGTACTGGCAGAGCTGAAACAACATGTTGTATGGGGAAAAAAAACTGTGTAGCAACAAAGTGAGGAAAATACACAACAACAACAGAAAAAGAAGCCTGTAAGAGAGACTGAATGCACTTCAAATTGACACAGTATAGAAGATTTTAAGGTGTTTCTCTTCTTGTACGAGGGCTGCTCTGCGTAGTTACCGCTCCCTCTGCTAATTCTTGCTGCTCCTTCAGTTGTGCCAGTACAACTATTTGTGTGACTGTGAAGTGAATCAGATCAGGGAATTGATCCAAGTTAAAAATAAACTAGGGAAAAAAAGAAAAAAAGGAAAAAAAAGAAAAAAAGAATAACTCAAAGCAGCTGCTACCGGTGCCAGAAAGAAATGTCAAGCAAGTCACAGCCTCACCGAGGTCTCTCCTGAGCCCGCAGTTTCAGAACAGTTAGACTGGCACAGTGTTCGAGACCTACAGCCTGGACAAACAGCAGCGCGTAAGCCCGTCCTATCACAGGGACATGATCCACATGTCAAAGAGCAGGTTTTGAACTCCAAGTCCAAAATACCAATATCAGGACTTGGGGATATAAAAGCACGAACACAAAGGGTTAAACCATACATTGAGATGGATGGAGCACGGGCGTGAGACTTCTCACTGCTGCCATGCTTCAACCATTCAGAGAGTGAAGGTGCAGACCTGCTGCTTCAAGCTGGACTCCCAGCCATCTCTAAAGTGCCACCTCAGGGAGCTCTTCCCAAAAAGCAGAATTTTCAAAACCAGAAACCAAAACACGGATCCCGATATGCACCATGACTTACTCAGTGTTCTTGAGGTTAGGGGATGGAAGAAACTGTCTGCATGAGGGAACACCTAGTAAGCATTCAGAAACTACAACAGAGAAGGACACGTCAAAGGCAGAACATTTGTCAGTAGAGTTTAACCTTCCCCCCAGTAAAAATGAAAGACAGATTGGGTTTCAATAATTGATTCCTGTGTACAGAATGGCCTCACTTCTTACCAACTTGAGGTCTACTTTACATGTTAATTACATAATTCTTTGAATACAGCAAAGCCTCTTCCTGCTTCTAACATGGACTTCGGTGTGGCACTCGGCGACAGTCACCTGCTCACCACAGCACAGCTGAACTGCGGAATTTATCGCACACTTTCTGAGCTCAGCAGACGATGCTGTCCTGCTGGACAGTCTGCCAGAAACATCCAAACCAGTACCAGATCTATAACAAACCGAATGGTTTCCTTGCAAATAAAAACAATTTATTAAGAGAGTATCATATAGAATCTACTTTGGTGTCTGTCTCTATGGTTTAGATAACAATTCCTGATGATAATAAGCTCAGGCTTAAATGCACACACACCACATTCATGCTGTGTAAGTTTAAAAATGCTACTTGTCTGCCTGCCTGTTTAGCTGGCAGTTTTACCCACCAGGAACACAAATGATTTAAAACCCAGATGCTGAGCAATTTGAGATGCAGAAGCACCCTACAGTGAAGCAATTATTGCCTTGGAGGGTCTTATTATCCTCATCATGCCATGAATTCTCCACAAAGTAAACATGCCCTCATTGTTATATATTTCCCAAACTACAGTATTGTAAAGAGAAGTTTTGAAGGAAGTTTCTCATCCCTAAATGTAAATCTCACCATCTTTTCTCCTTGCTTAGAAAGGCAACAGATGCCTCCTGTTTTCCCGTCATATTATACTGGATTCCCCCCCACCCTACCCCACAAACCTAAGCAAGTAGTTGAGGCGTGGGTTTTATACTCTACTGATCAGAGAGTACAAACACAAGATAGCTTGCAGAGTAAACGCATCATGCCGCTACACCCTGACCAGCACTGCTTGCTCTCGATAGCCGCCACAAAGCGTCGTAGCACATTTGGTCAGATGTGCCTCGGCCTCAGGACTGTGCAGGAAAGGCACTAGCACACTGGTTTAAGAAGAATATAGCTTACGGGGCTTTTAAAGTCATTTTAAATCAACAATGTTCAGGCCAACTGTCTTTCGGAATCAGAATGAAGGAAAACATTCCTTTCACCATAGAACAATGCACTTGTGGAAGATCGCTGTCTCCCGGTGCACTATGCTCACTCTACACTTGTTAATTAAAATGCGCAAGCGGCCTGTTGAGTTAACTGGACTCCAGTGATTACAGACTTGAGACATATCTTTGGGGCCAGCTGATCATGCCCAGGTCACCTGAGCATACCTCAGAAATGTAGTTTTCAGGTAATGATAGCACAGCAAGTACGTGGATTAACAAAATGCTGCATGCATTGGGCAGAAACGCACAGGCTGCCTTTAGGAAAACTGCAGTGCCCCATATTGTTTCTTGAATGATACTCAAAACCTCTATTGAGTCATCTAAGGCCTTCCAAACTTAATGACTATTTGACAGTGTTGTTTAATCTTGATGTTGATTACTCTGTGTCCTTCCGTGCAACACATAAAGGACCGCAATGCACTTTTGGACCACTTTGCTTGTTTTAGAATACAGCAAGTATCCAGCACAGGAAAACACTAACAGCTCTGAACGAGGCAGCACGTGGGTGCAAATTGCATCGAGTCAAACACTTATTCCCTCCCACTTTCAGCAACAAGCTGCTTCTTACCTTCTTAAGGCCAAAACCGCCCAGAATAAAAGCAAAAAAATCCCGAACACATTAGTTTGTGTCTGAAGTGCAGTACAGTAGGTAGTAATTACAGTAGTTAATGATTGTATCTGTGTTATAGATTATACTGAGGCATCCAAGGATAGGCTTTTTTTTTTTTTCCCAAAACTAGACAATAAGTTCTGGAAAAGTCACAGGGAGCATTCCTTTTACTGAGGGAACATAAACCTAGAAGACCTCTTTTGTAGATACATGCCCCTAACCATTACGCTATTGTTACACATGTTGGTTACTGCAGCCATACTGGGGTTAGACTCAGTTCTTCCTGTAGAAGCTATTCCACTAAACATGATAGTCACCAACAGGAGTGAAGACTGAATAACTACAAAGACTGCTCACTACAATGGTAGAAAACAATTCCCAGTTTCTGATGTACAAGCTAACTCTATTACACAAAGTAGGGCATGTTCAACTGAAGGAGAAAAATCCTGCACCTAGAATATGATAGTGTAGAGTCATTTAGTCGCTTGGGAATTCTTCTGGGAAATGGGAGTTCAAATTCCATCCTACAAAATAGCAGCCTAACTGGTTAGATTTCAATTAAATGGAATTTGACTCTGAATTCTCACATAGCTCCAGCTCAGACAAAAACATATTAACTATTCTACAAAAATATTTGCTTATATGTACCTGAAATTCGAAGTTGTGATCGATCCACGAGCTAACACTGTCCAGACACAGGAAGCAGACTCTGTAGGTTTCACAGCAGCGCAAAGGGGAGTGCTCTGAGTAGGGCAGCATATTGTCCCATACCTGTGGCTTAGCCTTCTGGTGTGAGCCAGTAATAGTTGTTATAAAAGAAGAGCTCCAGTGCCTTCGGAACTTCAGAGTGAAAAATCAGTTGAACTATTTAAATTCAGACACAGCTCTTTATTGTAAGGAACAGCAATAAATTTAAGAGCATACAATATTTTAACCATTATAGTTGGAAGTACAAAACAATCTAGTTCACAGTCAATTCCAAGTTTCAAATATTTCCTTTCTCTTATCAGCTGAATCCCAAGATTCAGCCAAGTCGCCCCACTTGATCAGAATGAACAAGCCGACTAAAGAGCACGGGCACAGAACATTTTGTTACTCGAGTGAAGCAAATGATCTAATCTCTTCATAGTGCACATTCATCATCACCAGGGAAGAAGGATAGGCGGTAGGAGCACCCTCCAGAACGCTTCACTTCTGCTGTCGAGTTGCAGCATATTCTGCTTTATCAAGATATTTAGCTCTTAGCAAATGCCCAATAAGAACCAAATCAGTCCTGTAATTAGACCTAATGTTTTTTGTTGATGTCAGCAATGCCAATGCTGAGCAGGAATATTATTATAATTCAATTTTGAAGAATTCAGAACTGAAATTAGTGCTGGATGCTTTGCAGCAATCACAAGAGCATGACATCCTTCACCCCAAGATGTCCTAGTGAATGCGCACGTGGGCATAACACAACGCAGGTTAAGTAAGCAATAGCGTATAAAGCAAGAACAGTACAAGTTACTCCTTATCTGGATGATACTGACCAATTTTTGTGTGTTGGAAAACAGAACAACAACAACGAAAGTTTCTGTAAAGGACCTTGTAACTTTTTCCTAAATGCCCTATTTCACGTTCAGCCTGAGTTGCCCAATGCCTGCCTCTAAGCCTGGGAGTAACCGACAAAACATCTAGGGCTGTTCCTCAGGAAATTAGTGCAAGAGAACACTGTAGCGTGTTTACTGAATTTGCTTTTCAACACAGAAAAAAACCCAAACCATTCATCATTGTAAAAAGGTGGGTTGAAGCACAGAATTATTCAGTCAATTCTCCCCACTCACATCACAGATGAAATCACCTGACAGCCAGGGTACCGAGACGTGACTCTCCTCTGCATTACCTTTCATGCCGACATACCTGTCCGCTAGACCTGGTGCCGGCACATGCACCATCTGTGCTCAGCACAAGAGGGAAGAAAGACTCAAAGGTTTTGCAGAGGTTTATAAAATTTGCATGGGGACAGACCCTGCTATCCCCAAGGTAAGAGCCACATATGTTTTGTTTCTTTATGGTCCCACAGTCAATCACTCTATCTCCTACCAGAGGCAGGACATATATGTTAAATTCTTCTCATATAGTTCCTCCACTCATGGTCAACTGTGGAATTATATAGCATTTGTAGACCTTTCCTTAATTTATTCACACCTTTCAACTGTTTGCATCTGTGATTAATTTGGTCCAATGCCTCTTGCTGCTACTGCTGTTGATTTATTGTCAGCTCAGGCTTATAGGTATAGCAATTGATTTGTCTTAGCTCTTCTCTGTCTCTCATGCCCTAATTTTCAATTAATGCCTATTCATTAGTGTTTTCGTTCCATTAAAAATCCACAGCCTTTTTTGTTGGTGACTTTTATTGGCCCGCAATAAAGAAAGCCCTGCTTTTTACATGTCAGACAGGCCTGATTTTGTATTACTACTGGCAGCAATAACTAAGCATGTGACACTGCCTTTGTACTACTGACGGATGTCGTACGACACGTGTAGGAGGCAGAGATGAAAGGGAAAAGTTAAACTGAGGGAGAAAGGGAGGTACTCTCTGTTTAATACCTACATGTAATAAAGAGTCATATAACGTAATAGAAAGAGTGGACCTCTGCATCTATCTACCATTGCCTTTGGCAGGAGTTTTAGTACAGAGCTGCCATTTTTTTCCCCTGCTCCCATTTCTGTTTAATTGCAATCCTAGATTATGTGCGGCACACTTGCCTGAATACTATGTAGAGAACAAAAGCTAATGAAAGCTAGATGAGAGAGCTCAAAAAAAAAACAACAGTGGAGGAAAAAATTGCATGGTGGGAATAAAACATCTGTTTAGGAAAACGAAAATAAAGAAATGCCCGAAATGGCTCAATCTCATGGTCAAATTCATATACGTCAGCTAGACTTCGGCACTTGTCCATTACCACTCATTGCAGCAAACATAAGGTAACACAACATATTTTTTATTTTCTAACATTGACTTTTGGGATAGCTAAATGATGTGGTACTTTCTGCAAGCTAAGAATATCTCTTCTGGACCGCTACCGCAGCCAAGCTGGCACACAGTAACTTTTTGAACAATAGTACCTTTATTTTGAGTCTGACCTGTTAAATTTACTCAATACAAAAAGATAAAAACACATTTGGTGAAGAAAAAAATTCATTGCTGGATCCCGAAAGGAAAGAGGTCTAAGAGCTCTTCCGACAGGTCACCAGATGGAGTGGAGGCTCTCTGAGCCAGGGCTCCACTGCATTCTCAACACGGTAAGCGAAAGACACAGTGAAATGATAGATGCCTTGGCTGAGCATCAAGATGAGCTGTTGTTCTCTCAGAAGATCAACAAAAGACCATCAAGCATTCTCTGTCAGTAGAAGCTACATGATCAAAATGCAATTTAAGATGTTAATCAGAAAACGGAACAATGAACTAAAGCACAGCAGTTCCTTTCAGTCTTGCTGCCGTTGCAACCTGTGAGAGTTTTGCCACTGATTTCAACAACAGCAAAATCAGGTAATTATAATGCTTGTGGCTTATAGAGCCCTTCTCCTTGACTAACAAAGCTCCTCAAAGTGAAGCACTTCAGGGACTTCTCTACAGTCTCCTTCTACAAAATAATTTATTTTATAGTTATGGCACATCTTTGAATAAAAAACAAAACACATCAAAATAAAAGAGTTGAAACCAAACTATTCAAGGGCCTTAAATAATTTTGCACTGGTCTATAAAGCTTCTTCGCTGTAACAAAGGAACTACCTATATTAAACTGTAGCATTATTACTATCTTACATATAGTTCTACAGTAAGAAAATGAGTAAAAGCTGGAAAAGCCTTTAAAAATTTTTTTTAAATTACTAAACCTTATTCAGAGCAGCCTTCAGGTATAAAAGATTCTTAAGGTTAAGAATAAGTCTTATCATTGACTTGAACCGAAACTAAAGAGATTCCTGAAGTTAACTGTGATCTTCAGCACTCCCTTAAATTGGTGGTTTATGAAGCACCGTCTCCGTTCAGTGATTTTCTTCTTTTATGAGTGCTACCCCTGAGTCTACCAAGATGTATACAGGCACCTACGTTTCAAGCATGTACACGAGCCGTAACAGAGTCGGGGACATTCTAAAAGGTTAAAAAAAAAAATAAAAATATCAGGGCAACTTGGTAATGTAGGTAAACCTGGCTTTACTTATATGAGGATATTTAAGAAAACTTGACTCACGTAGGGGTAAAATAGTGCTATCGGCAGCACAATGACATTCCAGTGCTTTCATTTTGTCAATCTCAGACAACAGTAAAACCCAGTGTTTGGGACGATAATCCAAGAAAATAAATGTTTTTATTTTCATTTTAATTATAGGTAGTCAGTTTGAGCACTTTATCTACCCAGGGACTACGCAGCACAGGCTGTAGTAATATGAGTTGCCTTGATTTTTCCTCTTTTGCCAAAAAAGATGAGGCGAGAGAGCAAAGATTGAATGGAGCTACCGTAAAATTTCTGGCAAAGCCAGAAGAAAAAGCAGATACTTGTCTCACAACACAGCAAGAACTTCGTACTGCGGGGTTCTACAAAACAAAGAAACACAGACTCCTTGGCCCTGTAGTCGCTACTGCTGTTGGTTACGTGGACCTGGGTAAAACACGAACGTCCATAGAGATTGTACGCCTTACCTGTGAGCATCAGTGCAGACCTTTAGTTACAGCCTGCCCACAAAGAGAAGAGAGCCTGTGCACGCGCATGTCAGGGGTACGCTGCAGCTTCACACAGGCCCGAAACACAAAGGCACGCGCCGCATGCGGTGTGAAATCCTCAGTGCCTAGACCCTTAAAAAGCATTAGCCGACAGGCTACGCTCTAGCAGATGACTAAGAGACAGCTCTTCGGAGGGGTTCAACATCCGAGGGGGCCAACTAAGGGGTTTGAAGGATGTGGGTATTTTTGACATGGGTGCAGCTTCATTTCCAGAAGCACGAAGTGTTACCCTGAGTAGGAAACAAACTCTTGCAAAAATCTACCGTTCTTGTAGTACGCTTTTCATGAAGCACTCCTTACATTTTCCACTCCTTTGTGTCTAACATCAAATAACTTTAAATACCTAGGTGCGTAAAAAAACAAACTACACTCAGAAGTGGAAAAAACGCAAAGCAGAGAGACCTCACTAGGAGGCTGAATTTAGGACTGAATTTACAAAGGGACTCGAGTGAAGACAGAGGAGCAATTTCCAGGTTCAATGCCACGTTGTATGTGGATGCGTCCAAACCCCTTCATTAGCTATAAAACATGTCAGAATAACCTGTGCAAAATTATGGCTCCAGTAGAAAGGGATGAAGTGTTAATAAATCAGATGTAGAAATTAAAATTAAAATTTTAAGTTTTAACCTGGCATATTCTGGATTTACAAAAGCTATCAAAATAGAGCCATCTCTCTTCACTGCATTGGTTTAACTTTTTAGCTTTAAAGAAAGGAGGAAATGATGCAAGCACATTTCCCTTTAGGACTCAATTTAAATTAATATAGCAACCTCTATATCTACATCTTTGTATTTGTAATTTACTACAAAATTCCTGAATGTCTCATTACTACAAGTATGAATGTGAAAATAAATAATAATTTCCCAAAAAGTGTTTCAGACCTGATGTAATGGTTCCTACGGAACCATTAAGTTTCATCATTTACATAAATTCAGTCTCCTTGCAATGAGCTCTTTATGAAAGGGCATTTAATTGCCTGATAGGATATAATGACTCCTTTGCATCAATAATAAAGTCAATAATCTGCATTCTTTTTTAAATCTCTCCAAATATCAATTGACACAATAGGTGGTTGCAGTCCTAAGTCCTTCAGGCCCATTAGACCACTAATCTAAAAGGTTTGAAGGTATTAAATCTACATTTAACATGATAGAACGTTATGAGTCTATTGGAGGTCAATCCTGTAAAATTATGCCTCTAAAAATCCTCCTCAGAAAGTAATTTATGGCATAGAATATGTTTATTAGCAGTCCCTGACTACAGATTTATGTGATTTTATGCAAAGACTACAATTGAATATGCTTGGGGGCCAGTCCTGCGAACACTTTCCGTGAAGTTCAGAGCTTATTACCCTACATAATCCCTCCTGGAGTCAACTGAAATACTCCCAAGAGTAACGTTACTCATAGTCATAAGTATTTGTAGCTTCATGCTCTTAAACTTGTTTCCACAGCTCTGCCTCTGATTCACTGTGTGATCTAGCAAGTCATTTGATTAGCTGTGCTTATCTGCGAAAGGGAACTGTTTAATGGGTAAGCAGGCAGGGAAACTGTATGTTTGCCATGTACTCGGAGGCACAGCACTATTGCTACTAATTGTTACTATTTCCGCAGCTCTGCTGTTATTAATCAGCTGTGTCAGTGGTAGCGACCAGTTAAAGAAAGAAGAACGTTCTCAGACCAAGCAAGGTATTGAAATCCCTTTGGGACATACCTCAAACAACTTAAAACTTCCTCCTACCCTATGCCCTAAAACCCTTCCTAAGCTTTAAAAATAAAATAATAAAAACATCAGCCATGCAAGGCTATTTATAGAATATTTGCAGTGCAATGTGTATTTATGAAGAAGCATTGCTTTTCTGCTGAAAATGGTTATAAAATGTTACAAAACATTCTCCACCCCCCCCACTCCTCCATCCACATGTCCCTGGAAAGAATTTCCCAGAAGTCACTCCCTCCGAGCCACTGGAGTAGCTGGTTATCACTGTTTGTAGGAAAGAACAAGAGCTATTAATGAACTGCATAATACTGTTTTCATTTCTGTGCTTGTATAAACAGTGGGAGGGATAATTTTGACATTAATTTCAGATGTTGCTTTGAGCATATACCAAGGAAAAGATACATTCCCACCAACCTGGCGTGGGAGAAAGCTTACCTGGCAGTAAATTAATGAAGAGTTTATCATCAGCTAAGCTTACGAGCTGGTTAACAAGGTGCAGTTTGCCACCCAGGCAGGGAATGGTCCCACTTAGTCATGCATGAAGGACCTCGCTGTCTAAACGTTAGGAAGGATAGCCAACAATCCTCATGGAGGAATACTAATCTCCTAATCTCCCTTCTGTTTGTGGCTCAAGAAAACAGTTTAAGAGTGAAATATGAGAGAGAAGAATGTAGAAATAAATCTGGCTAGATCACCCCACTGTAACAGCAGAGGATTTGCACCCTCTACAAATGTAGGTTTTTTTACATCTCTACAAATGTAGGTTTTCAGTCCTTCTAAAATAAAATTCTTCTGTGATACAGGAATTTGCTAGAGCACTGAGGCCTGTCTACATGGCTGTGCCACCACGTCTGCAGGATGATGTAAGGGATAGCAGGATGATAGAGGGATTTTTGAGCTCACTTAGTTCATGTACATGTTTTTCTTCTATTTCTATATACCTGTCTTGAACCCTGTTGCTGTTGCTGTGAGAACCTGGTGGTAATTAATAAAGGTCTGCCAAAGAAAAACATGACAAAAATGCAACAGAGCATCAGTACTTCACGTTTTAGTAGCAAGCATTTTACTACTGGAGAAAAGAAGCAGTGAATCTTGGTCATTCTGGACTCCTTACTGTGTCATTTGATTTCCTACAAACTGGGGGTTTGTCAGCCACCGGGCAACACCGACAAAGACATCACACCCGGCTCGGTGGGGCTGAGCCAGGTCTTGGCTAGAACATGAAGATATGGTTTTGATAACACAGCCTCCTTATCAAATGTTTTGAACTTCTATCGGGAAGTTCCCTTTCTAAATGAACATGAATTTTCCCCATTAGTGACTTGCTAATGGCAAATAAGAGATTTTGGAAGACTAATGTTGCAGACCTTAAGAGTAGACTTTATTTTAATATAGACAAAAATCTTCAGATGGGGTACATAGGCACAACTCTGTTGACTTCAGCTGATTTACAGTACAGTATCTAGACTGTTCTGTCCAGCACCGACCTCCTTACAGTAGAGGTAGGATAAATATCATTGAAATAAATGCTGTCATGTAGTCCAACCTACACACAATGACTACACCTCTCTGTACTCCACTGAGCCTCTTCTACACGGAGTTTTATGGAAGACCCATCTAATCTATGCCCCCCACAAAAGCTCCATCTGTCTATATTCAGAGCTTGTCTTTCCCCTCAAAGCTGTTAGCAAAGCCCTGAGTGGATTCATCATGAAAAGTAACATATTACCATAAGCTAGAAAAGGATTTTCAAAGAATTGTGCTACCAGCTGATAAAGGATTTGGGAGACTGTAAATCTTGCATTATTTATGTAATACACCGTACACGAGAAGCTGGGTTAACATACTGTTCAGCATGGGGCTATACCATAATGAAATCTTTGCCTTTAGGTAAAGGCAAGAACTAAAGGGAGATGTTCAGGGATTAAAATGCTCCAGTCACAAGCCCATATCTATTAGGATGGGCAGTACAAATCTCAGAACGACAAACAAAATTTTAAAAAATCTTAATAAAATAGCAAGTGAGTTTGTTAGCAACATAGGACTGACTGCCTAGGTGCAAAGGTATTGCTGTGGCTGACAGAAATTACTGAGCTCATTTCCAATCCCCACATTTTCTTATGGTTCTACTTTGAGGGGGGAAGCTGTAGAGGAGAGGGATTTTCAGTTATTGAAGACTTACCATGTGGTTGGCCAGCCATTAGGATAAGCTCGGATCTCACCACTGTGCTAGCGACTATACCCAGACCAGAAATGTGTCTGAGACCTCAGAAACCTGACCCACTAGTGACTGCACATTCAAAACAAATAAGGGGATCCCAGAGCACTTGTTAAGGAAGCACTTACTTTAAAGCTGCTATATAATTTTCCAATCATACTACGTACATGGATCTTGGTAGATCCACGTGCAGGACTGGACTCTGGTCTTTGACGCACGAGCTTTGGAATATGTTCAGTGCCTGATGCAATGAGCTTTCTGGCTTTCGGGTAACTAGATTTACTGCAGTGACTAGGAGGAAAAAACACAGTATCACTGGCTCAAATTCCATATCTTGTTTTTCCTGCTAATCCCTGTGCTATTTTTCAGAAGCGAGAAGTCTTATAATAAGAAAGTATAAAATTTATATATTGTATTCCTGGCCTTATGCTATTTATTTGTGGAATTTACCAATTCTTATGTTAAAGCTGCAAAGCTACATTTACATTTAGAAACCTAAGGCACAGAGTCTTTGAAATGAGGAGGGGATGCTTTTCTTTGCCTTTTATTTTTTTTCCTTAACTCTCCCCAGTGAAAAAAACTGGGGTGGAGGATCATTTCCCCAGTCACCCAGTTGTGCATAATAAAATGAGAATTTATTGCAGACTACTTCTTAGTAAGAAAGAGAAATTGAAAACTTAATCCCCGTGATCAAGTTAGTGTAGGACAAGCCTCGGACCTAGGCAAATCTTCAGTGCTGATGTTACAGCTGGGCTAAAGGGTCTACTCATGTGTGTCATATTTAATGCTGGGGTCTTGAGGTAAATTCAGAGCATGCTGGACTCCAGTGAAATAGTGCATTTTGAACTGGACTGGACACTGGGTGGGGGGGGGGAATGCTATCTTGGCTGCAGTTTCATCAAGTGCTTTGGGGACCTCACCTCCTGGATTTAGTGTTCCAATCAAAAAAAAAAAACCCAACAAAAAAAGCACCACAAACAAAAAGAACCCCAAAACAAAACAAAACAAAAAAAACCACCAAAAACCACAAAACCAAAAAAACCCCAAACCCGGAGAATGTCAGAAGAATACTTGGGGGGGCTAGGGGGGGGATAAGTGGTGTGTGTAGAGGAACACTATAGAACAAAAAAGACTTCAAAAGCAGCATGGACTCTTCCAAATCGCATTGTAATTGCCCTGAATCTTCACATTCATCTGACAGGCTTTGGGAGGTGGGGATGGGAAGAGCTGGTGTACTTTATTTGACTGAGTTGGCTTTTTAAAAGCAAAAATAAGGTATTTAAAATACTTCCTAAGTACTTAAAATAGTGTTTGTGGGCCATAGGTGTATTGATCAGTATGGCTCAGCTCTTCTGAAATACTCTACAGAAAAGGCCGTTTAGGATTTCAGAGGAAACATCGAGATATTTGTCCTGTAATGCAAGCCTGGAGGAAGGTTGCTTTCCTACAGGCACAGAAACCTCTATTTATCTGCCTAAAGGGGAAGAGACACATGTACTTGACAGGGAAAAAAGGCAGGTCCATTTATACAGATAAGAAAAGGTTTCAAACCGAGGCTTCCCTTACTTGTCAGCGACTGGGAGAGTATACAAAAGGAAACATTTACCAATTTGTTATTCTTGACCCTGATTTGAAGAAATTTTTACTGGAAATTTAGGAATACTTTGTCTTCAGCTGGTACTTCACAGGCTCCCCCCCACCCCAAACCCTGGCAGCTAGAGGGGTCTATACCTTCAAGAAACTGAAAACGGGAGCAGGTAACATTTTGTTTAATATGATCCTGTTGAAATTCAAAGAAATTCACCTCACAGAATGGAAACCCCCCTTTAGGAAAAAAGGGATTTATGCCTTCACCAGTTAGGAGAAACTAAGGGCACCACTAAACAACAGAATAAGGAAAAACAACTCACAGCACCACAGGGGCTCTTGAAATTTCTGAACTTTCATGCATTTTTGGCAGCAGAAATTGTCTGTGAAAATAGGGCACAGCAAATAGCACAGTACACCACCAATTGCCTGGCACTGTTTATGTGCTCCCTGGGTAGAACTCTCTCATATCTTTCTGGAGCCCTGTACTAATTTCATATATACACTAAGCTACAAAGAAACTAAGACAGAAATCTGTATTTTGCTGATGTCTTGAATGTTGGAAATGTTGGAGCATGGATTTTCTTTTTATGGTATTTACAGCACCTAGAACTCTGCTGAAAGCTAAGCCAGGAATAAAACAAATATGGGGCTAGATTCTCCTTTATGCTTGCATTGATAATAATTCCTTTGACTTCAGACAAGCTGTTCCTTATTTCCACTGGCACAAGAGGAAAGTGAACTACTCTTCTAATAATCAGAAGGATCTGTATTGACAGCTAGCGTATAAAAGAACTCAAAAGCGCAGGACAATCATATCTTACAAAACCGAAGATAAGTCGTGCAGTACTTGGGAACGTATTAGATTTTGCTTTATTTCATAGCTGGAATTCTGGAGTCCAGCAAAGCCGTGGATCAGCACTGCTGGCGTAGCAGTGGCAGAGCCAGCCTTACTACCTGGGATGTGAGCGCTTCCCTGCTCTGGCCACAGCTCCTCTTTCTCTGGGAACAAAGATTTTGTAGCGTCACAGTCTGCTCCGATGTAAATTATAATTTACATCAATTTGTTATGCAGCAGCTGGTTGCAAAGAAGTTTAGTTTCACGAGAAGCAGAACTAGATTGGAAAACATTTTCAACACAGCAGAGTTTTGTCAGGAAATGCCATTCACTAAACCCAAAATGTTTTGCCCAACATTTCTCTCTTTCTTTCTGAGATTCGCACATATCGTCAGCTGAATTCCTGACAGGCTGTTGGAAAGCCCAGTACTTCCATACTGTGTAACGCCAAGGGATGAGCTCAACACGCGCTCACACATCCGCTGCCATAGAGCTGACAGATTCAGGTTATCCACACCACAGTACCAAGCTTCGTGACAGGGACATGAGGACAGACAGGCTAGGACCTTTAGCGTTACTGTAGAGTAAGTTCAAAGATAAAAATATTCATAGATATGTAAATTAGTCAAGTATGTTTATAACTTCTAAGAGCTTATAAATAAACCCACATTACAACGCTTATGTTACAGTGCACATATACTAAGTTATTTATATAGGAATATCGTAAAGAAAAAACACAGCAGAACTAACACACAAGCTGAGATTTCTCACAAACAGTAAAATCATCATACGTGCAACTAACAAAAGCCCAGTTTAAGCTTAGTAGTAAGGTGGCGGAGTGCTCCCCCCTCCCCAGACAGATTCTTCTTTTAAACAATTAAGCAATTCTGAAAACTTTCAGGTATTCCGTAAGCATCATGATGTTTCTGATATGAATTAAGCTTCCTGGGACCCACAGCTGAAAAGGATGTCAATTCTGTACAGCATCTTTTGGGGCTTCTAGGATACTCAGCCGGTATCCTCCCAGGTTCCTGGGTCAAAGGTAGCAACGGGAGGAACTGCATGAAACAGTCACATATGGTGAGAGCTTGTTTCACATGATCCAGGGCCTGATTGTCAGCTCTGTCTAGAAACCTTGAAAGCTAAAGCTGTAGTTGTGGCCAAGGCTTTAATGGTTCGGTTCAAAGGCACAAGACTGCAAGTCCCAACCTGAGAGATTGCCTTGGAAAAAATGGAACGTCAAAGCCCAGAGATCTTGATCCCGGAGTATTAACGCTGCATCCGAAGTAAGTCCTATGGATGCATCAGGTTATGTCAGGTAACCAAAGGATGATCCACGCCATATACCTGGATATTCTTAGAAAATTAATTGTGCAAAATCAGGGTGGGGGGGAGCGATCTGTCTGTGCAGCTCCATGGCTATATTCAGGCTGTTCTGAATGTTTGCTTTTTAAACAACATGAAGCAATTAAAGAAGAAAAATCAAGCCTTATCAAGCTGTTCACACAGAGAAGTCTCAACAAATTTCTACAATTGCTCACTGATGCTATTGGGAGGCTTCTGAACAAATCACCTGTTTATTTAACTGCTTTAACTTTAGCTTCAGCGGCTGCTCAGTTGTCTCACCACCAGTTGCACACCCCTTCTTCTAGCGGAAGGCGGTAGCGGCACCTCAGCATCTGCTCAACGTTCACACGCACAACTGACATTAGCTCACTTGCAAAATGTTCACAGGGTTCAGCCACCCACATTTTACTGTAAGATTTATAGTTAATCTCAGGTGTAAAATACTTTGTTTCAATAACGAGTCTTTTTATAACCATGGCCGCTTCATTAACAGTAGGCTGCATCATGCCTACTGCCTTCACCTTAGTTTAATACAGCTGGAATATCAGGCACTTTTACTTTCTCAACTGTTCATCTCCTTGCAAAGTTGAGGGTTTTAAAAATAGCTTTCCCCCTTTTACTGTTTGTACTTTCTGATATACTCTTTTAGTCTAACTCCATTTGCTTCCCTATTGGAAACCCTTTGAGAGACTAAAATAACTGGAAGTATTATCTTTTGTAAGAGCACATTTTAGTTGATATAAAAAAAATCTTATTTAGAGGATAGATTTCTTTTTTTTTTTTTGTTAGGTAAATCCTAATATAAGGATTTTCTTTTTTAAAATGCCATTTCTACTACAGGCTGGAAACACAATTTTTCCCGTTCCAAAATGTAAAATGTTCCAACACAAGCAGAAACCCGAGAGAGTATCTTTCCTGAACCCATTTTTAGAGAATAACTGCTCAGATGAAAATCTCCAGCATTTAAATTACACAGACAGCCATCAGGGTGCAGTATTCAGACTATATTAACTGTAGTACATCAGTTCTCATTTTATGCACAGCTACATCACTGTGCTCTTACTGCATCAGCACGGTAGCACGGGACCTTCCAGTTTTATAAGATAAAGATGAATTGCTAAAAACCTACCGTTAATTCTGCTTTCTGTCCTCTACAGCCATGACAAAGACTTAAATATTTTATTTTGTTCCTAAAAAGGTGGGTTTAGTAGCTCTTTTCATTCTCTTCGAGCAATTACCGCAGGAATATATCCAGAGATAGTAACAAATTTGGCAAAATTCTCCTCCTCAGCAGCAATTTCTAGTAGGTGTCACTGATTTGGCCCTGAACTCAAAGTTCCTGATTTTCCATGCGAGCTGACACACCAGGTGGCCCCAGACTTAGCCTCCGCTTTAGATCTGCCCTTGCCTGAAGCCATCTCATCCTTCGTCCTTACTCTCTGTAAACAAACAACCAAATAAGTCTGAAGGAAGCAAGTTTTCATTCTGATCCCTGCGAGGGCATGACAAGTCATCCATATACAGTGCTGCTAGACTTGATTTCCACGTATACATATCGATATATGAGCAGTGCTACCTACTGTGGCACAAAACCACGCAACTCTAAATACATAGTGCAGCTGAAAAGCATTGCTGTGCTTTGCAGGTTTCTTGCCTGCGCAGCTCTTTATGTGAGCTCGTGTTCACACAGCCAGAATGGGGCAAGTTATGTGGTCAGTAAGAACTAACCAGCAGAAGCAGCAAAAATAGGTATCAAGCTCTCAGAGAACCCAACTGAGAGAAAGACAAACAAATACCATTTTTGAAGGAAGAATATGTATCTACCTCTTTACGGGTATTCTGCAAAAATATAGGATTTAGAAGCATCTTGTTTGGATTGAATTTTAACATTAAAAGCTTACAGAGGTGAGAAACGTGATGTTGGTAAAATCATTGCATCAAGGACTACTGAGGATACTGTGCTGCAGTATAACACACGACAGCTGGGATTACCCATTAATTGATCAAAGATCATCCTAGAAAAAGGCATTTAATCTGACTATCTCCTTATCAGTCTGTGAAAACAATCACACCGCTACCCTCTGTAGAGAGCTTCCATAGGCAAGAACAAATGTACTGCCAAATCCATACCTTGGCTACCTATGTCGTGCCCAAAGGACCTGTAACAGGTTGCACTGTAATGCTTTTACACATCCCTCAGGGTTCTCTTAAGATGGCTTTCTACGCATGACTGCATTTTTTATTACTATCTTTAAGTCTATTACCCACACGAGCGGAATTGGGAATGGGAGGCTGCACAGGACAACCTCTGCCATTGAGCTAATGACACTCCCGGTAACAATGGTTATTCCCTAAAACAAGCAGTGCTACAAGGGAATGAAGCTTTGCCAGTGGGCAAGTGTGTACGGCGAGAAAAACACGGGAGTGTCAACACAGCCATCTTGCAACCTAGGCGATTCTCTTCTGCCTTCCTTCCAGCCACACATCCCCTCGTTCTACTCCTTTCCTGCAGGGGATCCCTACTGCCATACTCTGGCCCTTGCTTTCCTCCTTCCCTTGTTTCACTCCATGAGTTTCTTATACGCAGCTCTTGATTTGCTTATCTACCTTCTTCTCCAGAATTACCTCTTCCCTCCAGGTCATGGTCTACCCCAAGTACCTACCCAGCAATTCTTTTTGCCTTAGGCCTTTCTGGATCCCTAGGTCCAGTCCGTTTGTTCAAATACCAGGGCTCACACTACAAGCATCAGCTTATAGTCCAGTTCCTAATCCAGTTTTCTACCTGTTCTCTTCTATGCTTTACATAAAAGTCTTGCCTCTGGTGCCAGCTCTGGGACACTGCTTTTGCCTCTGCAATGCAAAGTTGCTGGAGCAATGCATTACCATTAAAAAGGTATAGTTTTAAATTACTTGTAACTGTTAATATTTCACTGACTGAAAAAATAAGCTTGGAGATTGCCACAGGATCTGAAATACTGGTTATAAAATCCAATCAGCTGCTCTCCTACTTTCTGGTTGTTTAAATCTATTTTTTCTTAATAAACCCCTGTAAATCATTTGATAAGCTGAGTTCTACGTCCCATAATTAATTCCGATTTATGCAAAAAACATTCTGAAATCACCAGGAACAGTTCTTAAGCGATTCGAAGGAAGATCTGTTCGCCCAATAAGACACCAGATATTCAAGCTATTGTAAACCACAATAACAACCCAACGTCCGTTTTAGTACGGTAAGAACTCTAACGCTGGAAAGCCTTAACATACAATAAATTCTCTCTTGAACTTTACCCGACTACTTAATTTCAGAAGCTCAGATTATGGATTTATTGTTACCAGTAATGAATTCTGTGTAAAACTCAGAATATTTCTGCTCTCTAGTTGTATCACACATTAGTGGCTGTAATTGATTTGGTGTTAGTCTTGCACACTTGACTTTGTTTAGCAGGTTGCACTGAGCATCATAAGTACTTGTAAGTGGAGACGTAGGCTTCTTTAAAATACTGACTGGAGCTGGCTGTGCGTGAGGTAATTGTTATATTCCTTTATTTCCTTGCAATATTTTTTCTGTCTCTCTAACTTCCAATTTTTCAAGAATTGTTTCGTATTAATTTCTCCAGTATCCTGAATTTTACTGATACATATTCTTCTGTTCATTTATTCCAGAGAGTGACACAGATACAGGACCCAACAAGTCTTTCTCTAATAATAACAGACTGGAACTAGTGTGAGGAAGTAGCGGACAGCTCAGGTGAAGTGTATAAAACAAACTCCCATGAAACTGGTGGGGAAAAAAGAGAAGCTAAGGATGAAATTTGTCTCCGTAGAACGGACAATATGTGGGCTAAGACTGGATATAACAGGCAGAGGTCCCTCACAAAAGCATCTTTCATCTTTCTTGCAGTACTAATGTTTGCCATGAAGGTCAAAAGAGGCTCGAGTGGAAGCAAGAATTGGGGGAATCAATACAAAGCCTTCGTGGCCAGATTTGAGAGGCACTGAGTGGCTGTGGCTCCAACTTTTAGGATGCACGGGTGGGCTGCCCTTTATAGCTGCTAGTTTACTTGCGGGTCTAATAGCTTCCTAAAAATAAAGCTGAAGTTTCTCCAGGTTTTGAGACTATTTTTTTGATGTTATTGCGAGTTCCCCTTTTTTTTTTAGGACAACAGAAAAGACTACAAGACCATCTACGCTTCTGCTGCATTTCTTGTCCTGTTTAGATTTAAATCAGGAAAATAAAATAATTATTAGAAAATTCTTGTCATGCCTAAAAAGCACAGAATATTACCAGGGACTATAAAGGCTGACACAATGGAGGGATGAGCTGAAAAAAATAAGAGAAGTCACGACTGGCTATGAATGAAGTTTTCAAAGCAAAGAAATAAAAACAATAAAGTCTCCTTCAGGTGTATAAAGTAGAGTGAAGCTGACAAGAGAAGACATTATACCACAGTGGGGTATTTGAAGGAACTTAATAAAGAATGATAATATAGCCCCAGAATTTAATGAGGTCCCTGTAGTGTTTGCAAGAGGAACCGGAGTTGGAAAGCAAGCAATAAACAGCACACTTAAGTTTTTCGGAAAGTATTGTGCCTAAAGGCCATCAGGTTAACATTCAGATTTAATGAAGAAATCGTACATACACCAGAGGGTTAAAGCATACATCAGATCTCTTCACACTGTCTTAAGTCTCTGCTGGGGCAGGGAGTGGAACTCCCTCAAATATAAATCTCATTCAAACACTGCATGAGAAGATGAGATGGAAGAAAGTATAAACTATTTCTTCTCTTACTTGAATGTACACTACTTTTTGTTGTTGTTGTTTTTGCCAGTTGAGCTGATTAATAAAACAATAAATCCTTTTTCGGGAATCGCCAATATTTTAAAGAAAATTAGTTGGAGCATTAAAAAAAAAAGAGAGATATTTAAATTAATGACTTTTTACACTCTGAGCCCAGCCTTCCAGGTTCACCCTCAGAGAAGTCAGCCCCAGCAACAGGAACCCAAGGCTCCTGCAGGCTATAATCCCAGAGGTGGTGGTTACATGTAGATATATATACACCCCCACACACATCTGGAGATGGCGGTTATATACGCATAAGGTGGACATACACACATATACTTATAAAAAAAGCTCTAGGCTTTCCTCTCCAGGGACTCTCAGAGGCTGGGAGGAGCCGGGCAGGTGAGCTGGAAAGAGGATCAGTTTCTCAGGCAGAGGTTAATTAAAGAGGCATGCTACTGCAAAATATTTAGCTTCACAGGAATTTCAGGGCTTTATCTGACAAAGTAAATGCCACCAGAATATTTCTGTCTGGCTTCAATAGGCAGTCCCATTTCCTCGTATCTTACTACCACTGAATTTACTAAGCAAACACCGCATATTATGGAATAAATACCTGTATCCACAGTCCCTGAAATCAGTAGACGTTCCATTGACAACTTCGGGCTTTAGATTATAGACCCTTAAGACGACATTACCTATTTCAAATGACCTCTTATTATGCAGCTAAAAGCAACCAGAGATAAGACATTTTTGGAGCTGATAAAAAGCCTCCAGAGCAGTGGTTCTCAAAATTAGAGTTGCAGCCTGAGGTTGGGGTGTGAAGAGGTTTTTCTGCAGGGTCACAACATATTCTCCAAACTTAAGATCTCATTGTAAAGGAAATTACTTCTAGCTCTTCTGGCAACAAAGATAACCTTCAGAATGTAAATATCTGAAGCAGTTTGGTTTACTGAATATACAAGAGTAGGGAATACCCAGTTCGCGATGCTTTCTACAGGGATAGGGAAATTATTCTATTCTGATGTTATAAATACAAAATAACAAATTTGTAAGTGTCAAATATAGGTACTATCGTACCAATCACGATACGGTAAACTGTTCCAGCTGGGTTTCTGTTGAAACAGCACCAAAGTTTCTGACACAGCTCAGTGCAGACATGCTGTGAAAGACTATAGATGGTAATGGGTTGAATTTAGAGTTGCCTGAAGATTACTGAGTTTAAGTTTCAAATATCCTGGCTGATTAAAGAAGAAAAGTTTAAGACATGCGAGAGTAGAAACTGCCATTGTTTAAAAGTTGTGACTATTTTAATGCTTCTTTGCATTACAGAGACATTTCATAGGAAACTGGGGGAGGCCCTGGAGACGAAAGGGCAAAAACTACAAACAACTTAATCCTTCACCAGGAACAGGCATGTGCTCACCCACAAATATCCCGCTCTGCAGGATAAAATTTCACTGCACATAAGAAGATATCCTTTTAGGTGGCTGGTAATGTACTTCAGGGGTTGAACTGCATAAGCACTTATCAGCCTACATAGCTAAAACTGAAGAACTATAATTCTAACTCAAAAGTAAAAGGCATCAGATGATCCAGGCCTTGTTCTCCTCATCAAAAGCAGAATCTGATGCCTATTGAAGTTAACAGGTATTATTCATCTAGTGTTTCCACACAGGAAGAAAAAATGTGGCTTTTTTGTTTTTTTTTTTTTTAACAGAAGACCTGAATTCTCAGTGCTCCAATGGGAATTAACACACAGAACCTAATCTTTTCAGAGGTCTACACTTTCTTCTGCTCTAGTTCAAAACACTTGTTGCTAAAAATGTCTTTGATCCTTGGCTTGTAGGGGACTAATCTGTGGGGAAATGGAACTGGCATCAAAAGGGAATAAAAGCTTTCCTATGGGGAAAAGGAAAGAAATCTATATGGAGAAACAAGCAGATTAAATCAGTGTCCAAAGCACTGAATAACATGCTATGATTTCAGTAATTCACATCAGTCGAGCATTTGGTCCAGTATCACTGAACTGAGCTGTTGTCATAAAACATATGAAGGAATTCAAGAGAAACCTAGGGAGGGCTGCAAAGAAACAAGGGGAGTAAAGAGACAAACAGTTCTGAGAAAAGGAAAAGGGAATGAACCTGACAGAACAAGTGCCCTTTCTCTGCTCTGTAGATTTTCCAAGAATAAACCTATTTAAAGAATAAAATTATTGCAAATCTGTCCCTACAGTTACTGTAGTGATAATGAAAGCCATTAAAATGAATATTTGATAAATGAATAAATGAATAAAAATGAAGGGAATAAATGAATGGTAAATGAATATAAATACTAAATGGTGAAAATTAAATGAATAATTCTCTTAAATGAATAAATCCGCTATACTTCAGTTTGTTAGTGCTCTATACAGCTTAAATTCCTCTCGAACGGCATCTTGAAAGGAGTTTACATTGTACCACAAGGATTTATATACTGGGGGTTACCAGGATAATGGAAAGTAAACATCTGCGCGTGTGCCATTGCTCGGCTTCTTTAGCACACACCAAACCCGACAATTTAGTTATTAGTTAGATTTTACAGTTAGTGGAGTCCGCGGCTGTTGCAGAGGCAGCAGTATCTCAGTCTTTGCCTGAGCCGTTCAATTCCCTCACAGCAACTGTGCATTTCATGTACTGGTTTTTATTTAATGCTGGTATTCTTGGCATCGTACGAGACAAATATCAGTATGTTCAGACAGCACAGTGTCTAGAAGTCAAAGAGGAAGATGACCTGAAGAGAGGGAGGTAGAAAGGTCGTTCAACACAGAATTAGCTCTTCAAAGAAAGAGGAATAATTGACGGACTGATTATTGAATGTACAAGGGAAGAAATATTCTGAATAGGAGACCAGAGCTACAGATTGCAGACAGGAAGAAAGGAATAGATGCATAGGACGAGGTGAGTAACTGAAAGATGGAGTGACACGGTCAGAAGAAAGAAATATTCGTCAGCAGTCAGCATAATTCAACTAGAAAGGAGTTCCCTAATGCACACAGCTATTACTGAGAAGGTTGATCTGTGGAAGGCCCAACCTTCGGCCCTTATTCAGCCCAGACCCCCAGTCACTCTGGCTAGAATTAGCAGCAATAAACTTGTACCCCATCACCTTGGTCATTCTATAAGCATCAATATTGGTGTGCAACAGCCTCCTTATTTAAGTATTTCTAGCACAACCTGCTGCTAGGACAGAAAGCAGAAGTTTGACCATGGACCTTGTAGAATTTACCAAGAGAAACTTATTTCTTCGTTGGTCAAAAGAAAAATGCAGCTTGACTCTGCTGGAAGTTTTAATCATTTTTAGCTACAGAAGATTAAACTGTCCTTATGCTGTACAAAACGCTCCCCTTCTTCCACTCCCCCACTGTTAAATTCTGAGTGCTCTGCAGAAGCACGGGTCCCAGTAATTGAGGAACGTAACAGTCAATGCAAACCAAACCATACAGTATACATTAGTATGTACCCCCAAACCTCCCTAACAGATTAAATAAAGAGTTGCTTCAATTCCTCAGATTTAAGCAGCAGAGCTAGTCTATTTACAATGCAAAATTCCATCTCTCTGCAAACCAAACAATTTAAATTCTGCTCCAGAGTCACATAAATCTTAAAATGATATTGCATACCTGGAACCTTGGAAAAAAAGTGAAACATCAGTCCCATTTTGAACTCCTGCTGCTTATTTCACTTCACTTCAATTCTTCTCTGATCCAGTGGAGAGGATACAACAAACACAGGTAGCTGGAGAACAGCCAAACCCATCGTGTGCTTCTGATACAACTGCACCCTGCTTTGGGATTAGCTCTGCACAGCTGCTGCTGCTTGGTCACTAATGTCCTTGTTTCTTAAGTAGCTCTCACTGGGGAATTAGGCCTGTCTTTTTGGTAGCTACTAAGTTAAACCTGTGAGCTTAAGTCAATAACAAGTCTCATGATGAGGTCCCTGTATTTTGAACTAGTGCTTCTCGTTCCAGAATGAGGTTTCTTGCTTTGCTGTTTCTTTAACAGAGCTTAAGGTTTGTAACCCAAGAGAAGCCCTTTATTTGTCAGTTAGTAATTCCTTCTTATTTGGTATCTTGTGTAGCTTCTGTATCCCAGTTCTGAAAACCATTATTACCATATATATTCTATACATCACAACAAAGAAAATTTCAAATGCAAAAGTCTGCATAAAAATGGCCGAGCAATCTTATGATAGGTTTGTATCCCCCCTTTTCCATGGAAGGAGCCAAGATCTGCACCCCAGTATCTCCTAGACTTGACGTTTAAAATAAAGCCACTAGGTTAAAACAAGCAGACACCAGTTATGCCAGGACAATGAACAGGATGCTCACAGTCCATTAAGCATGACATGCTTTGCCCTGTCACCCATTTCCTTTTTCTGACCCTTAAAAAGTAAGACCTGGCCAGTCAAGATGTGGTATCTAGCTATCTGTTTCCCCCTTTCCCTCTTTATCTATACATCTGTCATCTGGGTAAACTTACAGAGCTACAGTCACGCTGGATTTCATACCCGGCAGAGCGTCTATTGGTCTCAGAGCAGCAGTTTTGTTTGATTGGTCAACTTGGCTTTGAAGCAGTAACTGGGAAAGGCATTGTAATAGTTTTAATTCTCTGCACCACATTACAAAACATTTTTTTCATTATCTTTGTTATCATTCAATTGTTTACCAAGCTCCAAACCTGTTGATATCTCTCAAGCACTTCAACTCTTCAGGTTAAAAGAAGATTGATTAGCAAAAAATTCTGAAATACAAAGCTCCATGGGATCTTATTTACTCATTAAATGCCCAAAAGCCATTTTGTGCTCCTCATTCCCTTTTATAGCTATTGACTGAAATGTTGCATCAGTATCAATTATGGGGATTTGAAATGGTGAGAATGGTGGAGAAGCAGAGAATGAGATTTCATGATCACATCAAAGCCATAAATATTGCCATTCTTACTGTTCTAATGTCCCTTAAGCTTTATTTAATGGCTAATTGATCGCTAAAAAATCTTTCAGATTCATTTAATTTTCAGGAATGCGGCCTTGCTAGTGTGTTGCAGGGGCTTTTTTATTTATTTTTTTTAATAGCAAAGTTATATATCGTGTGGCATGAGTTATAAAGTAGTTGTCATGGAGATGTTGCTAATGCAGGAGACTATATGCTGTGTACTTTGAAAACAGTGGAGCAGATCTGTTTACAAGCACCTTTTCTGAATGCCTTGCATCCGGTGGTTAGGATATTACCTAGAGAGTTTATCGCGCTGTGCCTGAGCATTATGCTATCGCAGGGATATAGCCAGGTAGCTCTCACGTGACACCCGCCTAGCCATTACACTGGAAATTTTAGTGGTATTCGAAGACTATAATGAGGCAGTGAATTGAAATACACTGAATTGCTCTGAAGCTTACGCCTTATCAAAGAAATGTAGAAATTACACAGAACTGAAACAGGCAATATGAAGAGCTTGGGATCTAGGACTTCTTTTGTTCCTTTGATATATCAATATTAATTAATCTAGCTAAAAACAGTAGGCATACAAAAGCATTCTTAATGAACCAGTGCTTGCAATCTGGTGGCTCAAGATTTGCTTACCTCTATAAGATTTTGGTAAGTAGGTTACAGAACGGTTTCCCTCTGTTTGCACAGCTGTGAAATGGGGACATTTATGCCTAATTATCTTTATAAACTGCTTTGGAGCTCTCGAGATCGAAAACACCATCTCAATGCTAGAAAAAACCACCTCCATCTCAAAAGTTTTTCAAGAGATGATATTCACCCATCTTTCTTAATAGCCGCACTTTCCTGTATACGTATACAGCGATAGCCATCTTAAGTAACTTTTCTTCTTGAAGCATCATATTCCATCCTTAACAAGCAGCTCGACAAAGTTTTTGCTTGCACGTTACCGAACGGAACAAGCTGGCATGTAGACTTGTTTTGTAAGACAAATGGTCTGCAGGAAGGTTTGCAGTATTACAGAATCTCGTAACGGCAAAGCACCGTTCTATCTTTTGTGGTAGTGCCTGTAGAAGATAGTGGCTTTTCTGACAGAGAAAACATGATACAGCCTTACTGAAAATTGCTAAGTAGGCTTTGCATTAAGCATCAAGTTCACTATTTCATATTTTCATAAATATGTAGAAAATCATGATGCTTTGCAAAATGAAACTTAAAGAGACACTTCATGAAAAAATTATATGCTCCATTTACTCTGGCCTCCTATGCACTTTATTTTTTATTAACTCACTTATCCTTTATATGCAGGAGACCTTCTCTCTAATATGTAACTCAGAAGGGTGGACTGCAGAAGCGGGAGGGAGCAAGCCAAAATGGACATTTGCATTTCCAGCACAGGAAAGATGTTCAGAAATTCACCCCACATTAGAAAAGAAATGAACCACAGAGAGAGTTCTGCTGTTGTTTTGAATGTCTTTTTTTGTCTAGATAAATGAATAAAACTAAAAAAAACAACCAAACAAAAAAAAAATCTGAACCAAAAAGGGGGAACAATCCTTCTAATGGCTTTTTGGATGGCACCATGTGATTTACACACCTCAAATCACTTCCTTTATTGCAGAACAAACACTGTACTTCCCAGATATTTTTTATTCCCTCAGTTATTCCATGTTTCTCCTCCCTTTTTGCCCTTGGGGACAACTTCTTCTGAATGATACTAGCAGCTAATTATGATCTTATTGCCCTGGAGGGATTCAACGGCCACAAAAAATTTCAGCTGGAAAATGCCTGCACACGTGTTCCACGAGCAGGCAGGTTTTGCTCTTCTCACCAGGTGAGGAAGAGCTCGCTCTCTGTTTTTTTCCTTACAGATGACAACTGATGTCAACCACAGTTCTGCTGCAGAGAATTCAGTTTACAATATTCACCTCTTTTGGAAATTATACACATTTGTTAATAGATGTGAAAATATCAAATGCCTCACCCCTGCTAGACTTCTACCTTCTGTTAGCCCGCGCTAACTACAGCCAATAACATTGCCTTTTTTGCCTGCTGATCACTACTGAGCTTTAGCGTTGGGTTTTCCCCCGCTACTGTCAGTTTGTCTTCTTTGGTTTTGTCACTGACTTCAGTGGATGGGGTACTCAACATATTACTACAACTTCTCATGCAGATGCACAGAGACAGATCTTACCCATCTGCTGAAATATTCTACTCCTTAGTTTGTGACATATGTACGAGCAAAGTAACAAGGACCTCCTTAAAAGTTGTATGCAACCATTTTCCCCTCATTTTGCTGATAAGTTTGGTGCTTTTAAAGAGAAAAGCTAAGGAGGGAACTTGAAGATAAAAATACAATTATACATTAAACAAGATGAGGCTAATCAGAGCCTTTTCTCCGGCAGAAAAACAGATTAAGTTAGAAACAGACCTGGCAAGGAAGGCAGCACAATATAAATTCATAGAATGCTGTCAATTTACCACTAAGGATGATGAAGGAAAAGTCAACAAATACCACGAGTACCCCAATATTTTTTTTATCTCTAATTTTTCATACTATGAAACAATCCATGGAAGTCATTGGTGATCTTTCTTTACTTTATCACTTACAGCACCCAAAAATAATCCTCACAGCAAACCATGATGTCATATTATCCACATTTAGTTGCAGTTTTGAGGGTATTACTTCATTTCTGTATTGAAATGAGCTGGGTTTTAAGATTAGAGGGCAGGACTGGATGTTAAAATACCTGAGTTCTAATCCTAATCATGGGACATCAATTATTTCAGCCGCCTTAAAGTTTGATGTCCCTGGCTCAGGCTTGCTGTTTGCTGACTTCCGATGTTGCTGAAGACTCCACATGCCAAAATAAATAAGAAGAATCCTTCTCCCTTCTCTCCCTTGCTCCTAATGAAAGCCAACAGATTATGGCTCAGCACCCTCAGGAAGCTTAGTAGCAACTTCACGTGCTCTGCAATATTTAGTCTCAAACTGAATGGTAGTCACAGAATGGCAAAGTATATTCTTATCAGAGAATATTAAACTTCAGTTTAATGTTCCAATGCAATCTTTGTATTCACCCTGCTAAAACATGGGTTACAATTTCATTGCCCAGCTATAATGGAAATTGTGTTCTCTAGGTGTGACAGCATGAGCTGGATGAAATCAGAGAAAGACACAGGAAACAGTGTGGCCTGATGAACCCTGATAATCACTCCAGTTTCACGTGTTGGACTGGCATAGACCCTCTTAACAGCAGTGCAAGAACAACACAAATTTTCATAAATTTCATTACATTAGTAGTGCCTCATGCAGATTAGGATGCAATGCTCTGGAAATAGCAGCTAGGAGCTAAGTAAATTTTTAGGCAAAGCTAACCACTGAGGGTGAGTCCTAGACTCCATCCTGTAAGGCATCATTTATTCCCCTGTGTCACTTCAAAAGAATATGTACAGAACTGGAAAGAAATTAAAGTCATTCCTACCATGTGACAGTGAGAGTGAATCATGATAGTTGTTCCTATTGTGGAGCGGAAAATGGGAACGTGTGAATCTGCAGAGACATTAAAGTAATCATTAATCCTTTTCTACTTGTCAATCAAAAATGCTGTACTCTTGGGGTGAGAACATGTTTGGCTGAGAACAAGCTTTTAGTAAAATAGATTTGGCAGATGCATATTTGCAGATGCTCATGAAAGATGAATCATGACATTTCCTGACAACAAACACACCAAAATGTCTGTTTTGCTGCTCTGTTTCCCTTCGGTTATTGCATCAGCTATACATACTGTATATGTATGTGTTTGTGTATAAATCAATCAAGCACTAATGAAGAAAATCCTTTGCTGTCTACATTGGAACACAACACTACCATGATAATACCCTGCTCACAAGAAAAACAGCGAAGAACATCTGAAAGAATTGACTAGGTTCTTCAGAAAGGCTGTGAACTGTGATCATTACAATGGCATAGACAAATTCTTTAATTGTCTGTGATCTTTATATTCTCATAGAAGACTTTAATTTTTATCACTAAACCACACCAGAGAAGTTCAATTAGCTAAAGACAATTTATCTGAGATCGGTAAACACCTCCAGTGCAGAACACATTAAAGGAAATGGTGATTTTTTTTTTTTTTTGTCCTGCGTTTGAGTAAAGAATAGGAAATGACTGGCAAGATGAATGAATGAATGAATAAATAGACAAATAAATAAAATTGCAACTCTGACTGTTCATTATTGCTTAACGTTCCAATTTGATGTTATTTAATTATTAAGATATTTGTATGAAAACCAAATCAAGCCAGCAAAAGGAAAATGAAGCTAATAAAAAATAAAGAGTAAGACTAAGACGACAGGGGAAGGGTAATGCAGATGTTAGATCACTTTGAGCTGATGCTCAGAATCACATCAGATGCCATGTAAAATGTACCTAACCTCAGAGCAGCCTTTGCCTAGCTGAACTTCAATATTCAGCACCCACTATTAAAGATACAGGTACCCTCTCACGCCACACCACGTTTTTTACCTGTGAAAAAAGTTAAAGCTTCAAGTCTATATTGACAAACCCCCAAACCCCAAGAAAAACATACTACTAATGAACTGGACTGGTAGATTGATCCAGCCTCATTCATTCCTTTGTCTTTTTTGTGGTTTTGTTTTGTTTTAGTTTGGGTTTGGGTTCCCCCCCCCCCCCCGCCCCGTTTTCCCTTAAATGAATTGCTTTTGAAAGGAGGAAAAAACTGGCTATTCCATAAAAACTTGTAATGTAATATTGACACATTAAAATTCCAGTATGCCTTTGAAGCTGAATGCTGCTGCATGCACTGTACAAGCTATGACCTCCCAGGTGATATCTGCTACAGACCCATCTTGTCTGAGCTGCCACAGATCCAGAGCATCAGATCAATACCAGTGAGAATCACGTAGGCCCTCAAAACGCAGAGGCTACTAACGAAACAAAGGTACAAATATATTTGTCATTGAAGGCTTCAGTCTGTTGTACTAAGGTTTACAATACCTTTGTTCACTCTCAAGGATTTTTCTCTAAAACTAAATTTAGAAGTATCAAGTAGTTCTTTAAAATGGATTTAAAAGCAAATTACAGCAATGTACCTCAGTAAATTTTTAGTCCCATTCATTCTGCTGGAGCGCAACAGTTACATTTGACCAAACAGTATCTTCCAGGCAGTATCCAGCCTTGGCGTGAAGAAATCCACACAGGCTATTTCTCTTGCCTACATGTTCCAGTCATCTTTTATGAAGACATTATGTCTCATTTTTCCTTTGAAATGTTCAGCTGCATTTTTCAGAGGAAACTGCCACGACATTCACTGTGTCCCCAAATAGGAGGAGAGATCAGGGACAATTGATACTATCAATGGGAAGCACACACCACCTTGCAACAACGATAAACCCTTGGTTTGTGGACTGAAGGTATTTAAACAGATGATGTTTGCTCACCATCACCCACTGGTTTTGTATACAACCATTGCTCTTTGCAGATGTAATCCAGCTGCAGTGCAGGATTCTGTTCCTGGCTAAGGATGTTCGCTTGTTATTAAGGATAATATACTGAAAGTCATAGCAATGCTGATGGGTCAGCACAGATGCCTTCCATCACGAGCTACCGAGATGCATTTCGTAAAAAAAATCTCATAGATGAAATGTTTTCAGCTAGTTGAGGTTAGTAAAGATAGGTCCTTCATCATCTCAAGGAATGGACGCAATAACGAGTAACAGAAATAACATCATAAATTGTTCTTTACAAAGTAGGATCGACTATTATTTGCTAGAATGCCTTTCACGGTGAATTTGCATACTCTTACTTGTGCAGTGACAATAAGAAGCAAAGAGGAAAGGTCACGGGGGACACAGGAAGGTAAAATACTGCTATGTACCACCATATTTGACAGGTGGCATTGATTTACAAAATAAACTACCAAACAACGTTGCCTACAAGTTCAAGGGATATGGCTAGCATGGGATTCTATTCATATAAGGAATCAACCTGAATTCCTGGCATTTTGAACAGTTAGCTGCTCAGAAAAACCTGGATACTCCTAAAATGAAACAGCAGATATATATATATAAAAAAGTGTTTTATTACTGCCTATTACCATAATTCTTGTATTAACATGTAGGGGTAGGTTTTGCTCACAAGATGGCAGTGTTGATTATTAGACACTGCTTCCCTGAGCCTTCCTCTAGCAAAAGGTCTCTGTGCTGCTGCCCAGAAAAAACCACAGAGGGTGGAGTTCCCTAGAGGGCTGCATCTCCACACTTGCTTACCCAAAAAGCAGATCATCTGACCCATCACACTGCATATTTGCTACCATAAACCCTCAGGATTAAATATGCAACACTTGTCTAAATCTCTGAACGTCCTAATATCCAAACGATGTGGATCCTTGTTTTGCAGTTGTTATTAATTTTACTGTCAATAGAAAGCATTTTTTTCCATCCTTACCGATGGCTTTTCCTCTGTAGAGAGCAGGGGTGGTCTCTAAACTGGTAGGATTCCAAGCTTCCAACCTCTGATACATTTTCTTTAGCAGCCAAAGGTTCCACACGATTAACACAAATGATTACCGATGGCTATTTGCAATGCAGATACGCTCAAGTAGTGTTGGAGACCCTGTGCTGAGTAACATTCAAACCTTTAGGACTTTTTCTGGACCCAAGAGATTGCATCCTACCAAATACACTCACAACAGATAAGAACTGAAGCATTTTCTGTTCAAACTCAGCAGTGCTTCTTTACTTACCAGTGGCACTCATAAAAATTGAATGGGTTCAGAGGACATTTACCCAGCTCCTCTTCAGAGGTTGAGAAGCAAGAGGCTTATTAGCACCACTGAACATCATGGCATGTTTTGGAGAATTGCTTAAAGTGCGAGAAAGCAAAAGGGCCTGGAATTCACTAATGTTTATCCCAGTCCAGAATAAGAGACAAGGATTTTTAATGAAGATCGCAACTAGGGGAGCTTTGTGTCAGTAAACGAGAAAAGAAAGCATTCAGAAAAGGGGAATTACACTTTTTTTTTTTTTTAGTAGTGAGCCTAAGTTAATTGCAAAGAGGTAGCGGAATGAACAACCACACCAGAAACAGGCAAACGTACAAACCACAGTTGCCAAAACAAGTTAACAGAGCTTCTGGCTGCAGGTGTTGTTCTCACCAACCACAGTCACCAGGGCATGGAGGAACACCCAGTATCAACTAAGGCAAAACTGACAGATTCCCGTTACGTAAAAAATGAACCACAGGAACAATGTTCCTTTCAAAACAAGAGCATTAAAGATTCTTGTATTTACCTGCTGTAAAACTGAAAAACGCTTCCTTGTGCACTCCCATTGATCTGTCTCCAATAATGAAAGTGATTTTTAAGTAAATTAAATTCGCAGCGTTTACTCTTGAGCTCCACACGCAAGATGAAGAATTTCTTAAAGAGCTGCTGTGCATCCAGTGAGACAACGTTTGCTTTGGACACTGTAACAAAAACATTTAACATTATAAAGATAGAAAGGCTTTCACTTCAAATATAACAGCAACAAATTCCAAGGTCCTGGCTGAGGCGGCACCTGTAACGCTACCAGTTCTGCTTAGATGTTGCAGCGCCGACTGCACCTAGGGCTTCAGATCGCTCATGTTTGGTGACACTTCTAATCTAACACAGCATACTAAAAATAGAGTTATGGTCCTAAACTTGCAATTTCCTGCCTTGGATGGGTAGTTAAATATTTACTGCTAGCTTTAGTAAAGAGTTTCTGTTAAATTAATTTGTCACCTACATGATACATATTTTGGAGACATGCTAGACTTTTGAAGGGCAGGCAAGTTATTTGAATGTTAAATCTTCTCAACTACTGTGCTGATCAGATGGCTGAAGCCAGCACAGCTATACAAAGGCATTTGTGTATTCCTTCCTACTGACAATGGGAGGTCAGGGAGGAAAAAGTATTTCTAATTCACAGGTAGAACTCGATGCTGTGGTTGCCCAATTGCAAGGGCACTTTTTTCGCACTTTTTCTCCCCTCCCGTGCCCCCCATGCAGTTGTTTCTCAGACACTTCCTCCCATGAAAAGATTTTCAACAGAGCAGTGTGCTCCGAATCCACCTGAGCCAAAGGCCCTGGCTCGGTTTTTGTCACCTCTGATTTCCTTCCACCTTTTCAGCCATCAAGGCTGCCAGAGCATTCGCTCTGCCCTTCCCCCGTGAGAACGCTGGTGGGTTCTGACCTTGCTTTCCTTTCCTTTCTCGTTCCTCTTACAGCATCTGCATAGGTATCTCTAGCCAAAACCATAAATCTGACGGGTACCTTAGAAACATATTTTTCTACTCCAGACCAATCTCATCCAGCCAAATGAAAATACCAGGTAATAAACATTCTGGGATAGGAAGGACCTTTTGTGTGTGTGTGATCATGCATTGCATGAGTTCTGGCTCCTTGCATAATGAATAACGTTTAGTGGTGTTAATAAATGCCACCACAACAGATCATGACTTTGGTGTTCTAGTATGCTGGAACAGGCCAGCCTCTCTTTAATAACTTGCTACCCTCTCATTTTAATTACTGGTCCTTTCCCACTTCCCAGACAATTGTCCCTTTCCTTCCCTGCACAGTCTGTACCTACAGCACAGGCTGAGTTCCTACTGACATCACGGGGAGTCTGAATTTAGACCCTGCAATGGTGGGGGGAAACTTGCCCTTGGCGGTTGCATGCATGACTCACTCAAACCGATACTTCAGATGCCCCAGATTATGACCTACTTTACTGTGCATTACTCAGAGAGAATGAGTAAGCCATTTCTGAGGCTGATACAAAACCAGTATATTCTGTGGTAGCGGGGAAGAAACACTTTCTTAAACATTAGATCAATTTTGGAATTCTTGTATCAATGATTAAAATTCCCTGGGGGTCACTGTGCAAAGTCTACTGAAGAACCGAATTGATTTTCATCGGCTACAAATCAGATCTGCGGTCTTTAACTGAAATGCAAGGTGCCTGTTTCCATACATAAGGGATCATCTAACTGATGAAAGGCCAAATAGGCCTCCATAAATAGATTTACTTTTTGGCAAAATTACAGGATTTGTGGGTAATTTGTTCAGTACTGGCACCAGAAGTACTGTTTTCAGCCTATTCTGCAAACCTCATGTGGAACAGGCCTTAGCGTCAGACAATCATTTAAGCATGTCCCTAAGTGCTTTGCTGATATAATATCAGAGATCCATTGAAGTCACTGGAAGCCTTTCCCTGACTTTTATGGGCTTTTCATAACATCTTCTATGATTCACTTTTCCAGGTATAAAATGTGAATATGAATAATAGCTCTTTCCTCCTATTATTTGTCAGGTCTATTTAGACTAGAAACTCTTTAGGGCAGATCTGCCTTTTATATGCAGGTCCTGTGCATAGAACAATGGTCCCCCAGCTCTGGAGGGGAACTAAGTACTACCATAATATTATGCTCCAGGTCAAACCAGGCTTAATTTATGGGAGCTCAAAGGCCCATGGTATGCAGAGGGCCAGGCTAAATCACCAAACTGGTTCCTCTTCTCGCTCTAGAATTTAGTATGAGTAACTGGGATACAGCTAGTGAAATGAAAGGCCAGCTCTGTTTCTCTACTGCTACTGCAATTTCTCTGGCTCTAGGTACATGTGTGGATTCATACACCCATGCAGATAAAGCTTCCCACTTAATAAGCAAGTCTTGAAAGAGCTGTGGCTCAGATTTTGAAGAAGTTTTGAAAAGTGAGGTAAACAGTTCAGTGTGTGGTTACGCTGAAATCAGTGCGACGGTATCGGCTCTTCCAGGACCTGCATGGCAACTTTGTGGGCTGAACACTCTTCATATGGGTCTTAACCACTGCACTGATCTTAGAGGAGATCTGAGAGGGCTTAAAGAAATGTCTTCTTATTCCCTTTAACATTGTAATACACCTGGGTTGGCCTCTTTTTAATCACATACTGTAATATAATATGAACATCAGTATGGAAGAGTTCAGAAAACATCAGCATTTTGATCTATAACACTCTTGGATCAAAAAATTAATAACAATGTAAAAAACCCCCCACTTTCTACTGGAAAAAAAAATCCCATGTTCAGTTGCTTGTTTAATCTGCAAATGAAAGTCTGAGATAAGACACCGAAGAAGGAAAACACAAAATAAGAATGTTTACCATGCAAATGAACTTCATTAATACAGAAGATCCTTATCTGGACCACTCAAAATATTCCATGCGGGTGGATTTTTCTGCTGTGAGAAATAAAGGTGGTTTTTTTTGCAACCAGCGCTATCTAAAGCCATTGGCATCTCCTGGATTGTTTATCAATATAAGTGTAAAATGAAAATTAGATATAAAAATTAAAAGATTTAACCTATTATAATTAAGTTAGGATTTAAAATATGGAATTTAAAAAAATTATATCCAGGCTGCCTCATCAACTGATAGTTAGACTTCTAAGTATGTATGTTTCCAATTTTTGGTGTTAATTAAATGGCCTTACCCAACCTGTATTTTATATCTATTATTCTAAATTTCGACTGATGGTAGGAATACAGTATTCTAATCAGATAATAAAAATTCTAATGAGTCAGAATAATCAGTCAAAGAAGGATAACCACTCTGAATAGAAAGTAGGAATTTCCTATTATAATTCACTATGAAATACTTCCACCTAAAAATTGGATGTAGCTTTATCCTGGAGGTTTGTACCAACACCTTCAACAACCTCAGGAAGTGACACTGGCATTTCTGCTAAAATATCTCCAGGATATTTAGGAGCTTATTTAATTTGGTTGTAAAATTCTACTCTGGGCCAATAGAAGAAGCGTAAGCAACTTCACAATGCTTACAGGGTGTCAACACACAGTAGTAATTATGTACATCTTCAACATTTTTGCAAAATTTTAGCACCGGTCTTTTCAAGATTTGCTTGTTGAATGGGAAGTTTATCCTCAAAATTGCACAAAGCAAGAGTTTTGTCTAAACCCCGCTGAAGTAATAGAAAAGACTTAGTGATTGTAATGAGCTTTTCAGCAGACGGAAAATGTATAGTATCTTGGATATAGAATTTGTTCCCGAAAAGATTCATCTGGCATACCACACCCTTCTTAGTTATATTCATTTATGGTATTTTTAGAAGAGGATTTTCAGAGCAGGGATACATACAAATGGCGTGTAAGTTACGCAATAAGAATTAGCACAGGTTTAAGATGAAAACCAGACCTCCGGGGCCATACTACTACGATTACTACCACTACTGCTGCGGCTGCTTTTAAGGCATGGGGTAGAATCTAGAATTTCAGTGCTACTCCAGTAACTCTCCAGCTATATGGAACTTCCTCTACTGACACAATGCATACTTGAAAAGCATAACAAAGTTTGGATGCATACGCTCAGGTTTTGAAAAGCCCATGACATTTTTACATTGAAAATACATTTGAAAGGGAGGACTTTTGATAAACCCAGTCTGAAAGCTGATTCTCGCTCATCTACATACAAATAAAACGCGCATACAGAATCACTTAATCACCAATGATGTGCCTGCAAGTGCCTGCCTCAGCCTTTCTTCCTCAATATCGCTCTAGAAAGTACTCATCTATAATGAACTCTTTCAAAATTATACCATTAAATAGAGAGTCTCACACACACAGATACAGGAATGATACATGGGACTTTTGTTTGTATTGGATTACGTGTGCTACATGCAATCTAACTCATAAAGAAAGAATCAAAACAGTATAAATCTTAACAGGGTGGGTTTTTTTGGACTCTGCTTTCATTTAGCATATGCAACAGCTCCCTCATATAATTGTAACTAATTTCTTTTTCCTGTATATAAATACTTCAATACTTACAAATGAGGCGACAAAGAAAGTCAATTTGACATTTCATGTTCCGCACAGAAATCACAGACAACCTGCCAAGGAATTAATTAAAATTACAGTCACAAAAGAATGACGCCAACAATATATACTCTAATGCAGGTAATAAATTAACTCGTTCATTCAGCCAGTACACAGTGGTAAATAACTATATGAAAATAATAAACATTTTATATCAGTGCTTTAAAAGTTAGCTCTGTGTTTAATACTGAATTTCCTTCCTTGGTTGTTCAAAATAATTATGATTTAATGGGATGTTAAAATCTAAATTTATTAAAGAATCTGGAATAAATTGGTTGGAAACTTCCCAAAAACACTTCAGAAAAATTCATAGACTTTTTCCAGTTCTTCCTTATTCAGGAAACCAAAAAAAAAAAAAAAAAAAAATCACATAATAAAAGCACTGGATGTGTGTGTATGTATACGTATAAATACTATATAAATAAATAAATATATAGACACACAGACTGTGTGTGTCAATGTATATATAGATATATGTATATCTGCAGGTTCAAACACCTTTTTCCCAAATACATTTCACTGAGGGATGCAAGATCATTCCTGCAAGACATTTTTAGGAAAAAATATGATACACGTGCGAACTGCTTTATTGCTGATTGGCAGGAATCCCTCAGCATTTATCTGCTAAATTGTGGTACTGTGTTGCAGTCACGTAGAGGCAAAACTCCCGTCACAAGGAAGCAGTAGGTCACCGATACCAGCTTGCCAAAGGGAGGACATCTCAAGAGCATCTGATGTCCTTTTCGGTTGCTGTGCGCGGCTGTGTCAGAAAGAAACCCCGTCAATCCGTCCTTACGAGGAGAGAAGTCAGAAAGGCCACGCACATCTACCCTTTATCCAGTGGCGTATTTAAATACCTTATTTTCTGTCTCTTACAGCTGTTTCTGAGACATAGTTTGGGAAAACAGAAATGTCGTCCTCACTTCAGAACCTTGGCTGTGCGTGGCTTAGCTGCTGCAGGTCACCTGCTGCTAAAACCGGTGACAACGCATGTTGCTGGTCCAGCAATCTCACCCACATGTCCACGCAACATCTGGACAATTTATTAACTGATCATTCGAATCCTCCCGAGTTTTCATTAAAACGGATTTTGTAAGCACTGAGTTACTAAGTGCTTTTGATTTATTGAAACAGTCTTTGGTAGGGAACTTAGTCGGAGATTCATCTACAATATACGGTAGGATCCCGTACTGGCAAAAGCCACCGCATACTCCCAAGTTGCGGTCAAAAACGGTTTTACTTGCATCACAGTTTTTTATTGCAAATGACTTACTGGATATTTAAAATACTATCTAAAATGAAATGAAACATCACGAACCCATATAAGGGAGATTTAGGTTGTCCAGTATCTTTCACTGTAGAGAATACATTTCTTTTAACAACTACCCTATTTTATGCTTAATGTGAAAATAGGCCTTATAAAGCAATGCTTTTGACCATCTTCATCATTCAATACTGGGTCCACGTACAGAGTTTCCTCACAAATGTTCTCTTTCCTACTTTGTAATAAAAGCGTGCTACTTTTTAGTAGGACTGACAGGTTCTTCATTTAAACCATAACTGACATTTTTCAGTTGTTATTAATCCATAAATTGTCCAGACTATGCTTTCCCCGTAATACAATGTATTTTAAACAAGTTAGCTATCTGAAGCTGAGAAAATATGGTCTAGTTTATTGTTATTTCTATTATAAGTATAGAAATAAGTTTGGTACTTCTCAGTTTGGTAGAACAGGTTCATTACAAGAAGAGTAAAGAGTGCAAAAAGTAATGACGTACCGTCCTTCCCCTTGGCCTTGGTCTGAAAAAACCTACTGTGTGGTCACAAAATGTACTACGGGCCTTCAAAGACAAATAAAACCTAGGTTCTGCTTAAAATTTCAGCTACTCTGTCTGCCTTGACTGCATCTTTATATAATAAAATACCTCAGTAACAATATTATTGTTATATCATTGACATATGTTTTTAATATGAAGATTACCATTTCATTGGCATGAATTAAAAGACCACACCAGCAATTTGTCTACATCTATATCCTCGTGTCCAACAATGGCCACATTCTTTACGGAAAAGTGCAAAGATCTCAAAGTTATCAATCACAGAGAAACTGGTGTATAGTGGTTTTTTAACTAAGCATCTTAGCAGCTACTTCATCAGCTAAAACATAAGGTACATTTCTTTACCACAATTGTTTTCCCACCTAATACGCCATTGTATCATGCAAGGGTCCAATACTATATGTGCGTGCAATAGAATCAGAAATTACAGTTACAGGCACGATTTTTTTGCCATTTGCCTGCAAAAAACATTCTAAAATGAATGTATTTGCAGCAAAAAAAACCCTGTATCAGAGATAATAAAGAACAATTTTCAAGCTGTGGGACTAATTTTCTTTTGGTCAATAAGGCTAAAACGATCTGTATGAGTTGAGGAGTTTGCCAGTAAGTTCTCTTTAAGTGGTCTCCTGATGGAGGTGATGTAAGGGAAAATATAAGAACGTAGATGTCTTGTTTCCATAGCAGGGAAGGGAACCAGCGAGCCAAGACAGGCTGATAGGCTTTCTCATAATTTGCTCTTTCAGGTGAAGGGAACCAATGAGCTGGGATAGGCCTTAACATAATAGTGTACCAGAGTAGCAGAAAAATGATCATTAAAGCCAGGATGGGCCATGGTATAATTTTTGCTAACTCTGCGAAAATACATTTGGCATTACTTGTGGTGAGACAAGAACTAACCAAATTGCTGATTTAGCATAACTATAAGGCCTGAGAATGTCTATAAACTGCGGCGGAACTGCTGAACTAACAAATGGCTGATTTAACACAATAAATAGCACATAGGAAAAATAATGCAGTAACAGCGTAGTTAAGACAGCTGCAGAATGAGGGGAAAAGGAACTATTTGAAAGGCCCGATGCCTTTGGAATATGGAATTTGAAATTCAATATGGAATACTGAAGAGGGAAAATATGAGAGTTGGTTTCAGGAAACCAGTTTCCCAGAGAATCCTCTGTACTGGGAAACTGCCTCAGCAGAAACAATCAGTCTGGAAAACTGAGGAATTAAGGAACAGAGGCCACAGGTTACGGGCTCTTGAGGGGATAATGACAACTCAGAAAACTACCCAGGTGGGATCAACAGAAGCAGATCAGCATTAAAAACCCCAGCTGCTAAGAATCCACCACAGTACAGAAGTAAACACCTTCTCCAGCAAACCTTGGGATGGGAGGTGGGATGCCTCTGGGACCCCCGTGCTGTGAGCGTGGACTCCGGGGACCCACAGCGGTGCCTGATGGGCCACAGTGGTCTGGGAGGGCTTGAGGATTTGGGAATGCTTGTCATAACCACGGCACCGCGCCTTTATTTCTGTGGCTGTATGCGAGTAGTTTGCTATAGCCGTCTATTACCATTACGGTCATTAGAGTTATAAGACTCCTAGAGCCATTTGCCATCCACTGACATTCTCGTAATTACCTCAGTATCCTAATTGTCTATTGTTATTGATTACTTATGGCTATCCATCTCATACTTAAATATTGACGAATCGCAGTTGCATTTGGTACTGCCATGCTGAAATTTATACAAGCTATTAATCAATATAAGTTTTTAAAAGCTGTCCTATACACTTCGTGTAGTCACAGTCGCTTTATTCGCTTCATGATCTGTTGCCCATTCCCCTCTTTCTCCACTTATAGATCAAATTAGGCAAAATCATTTGCCACTGCATATGGAAACTACCCCAGTCAGATGCTCTTTAGGAAACAGATAAACTCCTAGCTAAATAGGTCGTGATCAAAATTAGAGCTAACATAGGAGACAGTCAGAGAAATACAAAGGAAGAACGTAATACAAGAATTGTAAGAGCCACTACATATTTCTTAAAACTCTGGTCGCGCTGATCACTGAATGAGTTAGATTTCAGCCAACACAAGTCGTACTACGGAAAATACAGGTCACGTCTACCTTAATATTAGTCTACAGGGCTGGCAGAGGAGCGGCTTGAATCGAGAGGGAGTGGGAAGGGAAAACGATGGATGTTGAGGACACTTTGAGGAGAAGTGGAGGAGAGAGGTAGCTTTTTCCACAGGGAGCAGTCACAGTAAGAGACATGTTGAAGGGAGCCATCTTGAGAAGCTGGCTGGTAGGTAGGCATGTTGGTTTAGTCAGAAATAGAAATATAAATGTATCGCTACATTATCTTCATTGCTGGCTTATAGATAGAGACTATAACAAGCTGCATATAAGACTAGCAAATCAGATTTCACCATGTTTTTGGAAGACCGACCTCTTTTTCCTGCGAAGATGGCAAGCCCTCCGTCCATCCTTTCTTCAGAAACCAGCAACTAAAGTCATGTAAAAGAAAGGCAATAATTGACTGAAGCATTTTATAAAATTTGGTATGTCGGCAACTGTATCGGGTGTTGGCGGCGAGGCGCTGGTGTCTGTGAGGAGAGCCCGGGGCTGCCTGAGCCGGACACGGCCGGTTCCAGCCAGCACTGCAATGGCCCCGCCGCAGGGCAGAGCCGAAGCCTGTCAGCGACGCTGGTGGCACCTCAGGGAAAGCTTTATTTGAGAAAGGGCAAAATGCTGCCCGTCAGTGAGGGAGAACGTGTGAGAGGGAGCCCTGCGAGCACCCAGGTCAGAGAGGAAGGAGGTGCCCTGTGGGGAGATGCCGGTGGAGCAGGTATGCACGCTGCAGGCCCCAGAGGACCCCACGGCGGAGCAGGGGAGAAGTGTGAGGAGGAAAGAGCGGCAGAGAGGAGCTGTTGCAAACTGACTGTAATCCCCATTCCCCGTCCCCCTGTGCCGCCTTCGTTGGGAGCGAAGAAGGTGAGCCTGGGACAAAGGGGTGAGAGGAAGGTAGTGTTTTAATTTTTGTCATTGTCTCTCACTCTCCAACTGTATTGTAACTGGTAATATTTTTTGCCAAGTTGAATCTCTTTTGCCTGTGACAGTAATAGGTAAGTGATCTCCCTGCCTTTACCTCAATCCACATCTTTTTCACCTCATTTTCTCACCCCGTCCTGTCATAGAGAGGGCTGGGTGGGCGCCTGGCCACAGTTCAAGGCCAACCCACCACCACAGCAACAAAAATTGCAGAGAGCTGTTAAGAGCATGTCTTAGTACAGCGCCTTGTGAAAGAAAGGCTTGCATCAGACTTAGATACCGCTTGGAGTCAGATAACCTATCTTGCTATAACAACTAACTTTCATGCACTGGTATAAGATGAATCCATCAAACATTTTAACTAAAAGAAGGAAATATTTTATTTCTACTTACAGGAAATTATTTCGTAGAAGTGTGACTAACTTTTCTGGAATAAATCCTTTGAACTGTAAGACTACTTTTTCCACATTTGCACCCACACCATTTTTCTTCAGGAAAGAAAATTCTGGAACTACAATAAAGAGAATTTTGAGTTGTGGTTTGTTTTTTTTTTAAATAGTCTGGCATTTAGAATAGCTGCATAATATTAAGTACGATTGACACAAAGCATGCCTTGAGAGCAGCTGAAAATAGTGCAGAGAAAATACCAGTTTTCTGCCATGCCTTGGTCTCTTCTGTTAAATCTGCTTTCAGTCTGCCAGGACGAACTAACAAGGCAAAAGACTAAAGGAAACTACCTGGTTTGTTGTTTCGGTTTGGTGTTTTTTTGGTTTGGATTTTTTTCTTTCTTTTTATTTTTTCTTTGTTTTTAAGATTTTAAGATTTTTTCATATACTTGTGTTATTTCACCAGGCAATCCTGAAACCTTACCTTGAAGCTGCTCACTTAGGACCAAATTCCCTTTGTAAGCAGTACGGTAGTCATCGTAACTGGCAAGCCACTCTTGCAGCCACGGTGACAGAGGGCATCAGCTGAAGCTTCCAGGAAACTAACATTTTTTTTTAGTCCAGGTTTAACCAAATTCATCTCCTCCCTGAATGTTACTGGTGAGAGACTACAGGCGAGGCACGAGGTAGGGTATTCTGACTGACAGTAGAAGTACTGTCATTAAGGGCCACTGGAATCGGTCCATTGATTCTCTCCCTGCAGAGTATCAAGAGAGAAGTTGAAGTTCATTAAAACTGTAGCTTTGACTAGCTTGGCTGGAAAGTACAATGCTGGGTTTATTACATAATGTATTCCTCTGATGTATATTTTACTTATCATAGATTATGAATTAATAGAGGCATGATTTTAGATAAAGGGATGGAAGGTAAATGTCAGCAGGTGATAATATTCTCTGTATCAACATAACTTCTCATGCTGACTCTGTAGAACCTTCCCTTGAGGCTAAATCTGGCAGGCTGTGATTTATGAAACCGTTTAAGGTGTATATTTGATAACCAACTATCCTAATTAGTTCAGTCATTATCAGTCTTCCTGATAACTTTGGTTTCATTCCAATACCTATTGATGTCTATGAGAAGGCTGTTATTATCGAGGGAAAGTAGGTCATATTTCAGTCTAACTGGCTTTCAGTAGCTGTCACTGGATCATCTTAAAATAGCAGAAAGTTCTCAGCCCTAGAAAAACCAAAGACATTGACTTTGGCCTCTGGGTGTTTTTGTTTTTTTCCTTTTTTTCCTCCAGACATCCCCAAGTGATCAGGATATCAAAACCAAGCTTTCTCGCCATCAGCCAATTTATCATGGCACTCAAACTTGAGGATGGTAGTAGGATAGGCTTGAATTCAAGTTAGCAATGTTTCCTCAACCTGAGAATTTTATTCTAGTCTCTATAAATAAAAATAAAAACCCTTGGATTTTTTTTTCATGTAATTTATTATTATTGTTAGGCTTCTTTGTGTCTTTACTGCTTTTAAAAAAACCTCTGTATCTTCTCATGTCTCTCATATTTTATATTAACAATTTATTCTCTCACCAGATGCAAACCATTTGATGTTGCTAAGCTCACACAGAGCCATTGTTATTGTTATCAGTATTAGTAATGGAATCATTATCATTCTCATCACTAAAAGCTAGCTCATTATCTGATAAGTCAAAATTTCCTCCCAAAGATTTTGAGGTATTTGATTTTCCTCATTTGTATTCTCAGAAGTAATTTCTTCCTCACTTGCTGGAGTTGAAAATGCACCTTCCATAAGTAAGCTGCCATTCTGCTCATTATGCAGCTTTGATTATTAATTTTTCTTTTCTCCTTTGCAGCACAAGAATGATTGCATTTTTAACTGGTTTGCGGCTCCCAAGGGATTTCCTTTGAAAAACAGCTACTAGGGGTTAAGTTGTGATTATGTGGGCTTGAGACGACTACTGATCCAACTACTGAGGTCTGTGGGAGCTGATACGACTGACAGTTGAACCACAGCATCAGCTGGTGGGCGGGTTCTTGGGAAATAAACTGGGGGAAGAATTTGAGAAACTGATACTGTGACAAGCTGGCCTTTCACTAGGGCAAAAGATGAAAGAATGTTTCCCTTCTTTTTTCACCCCAGTTTCTCACCTATATTGACTTGGCCACAACCTAGCCTAAACTCCTATTAGCCAGCTGAGTTGCAACAGCTCAGATGAACTTTTCAGCGTTTGCTTCCACTTCGCAAATGGGTGCCTATCTCCTCTTCTGTTAAGTCCCAATTCTGCAGATGTATACGGTAAATTTTTGCCCTCTGAGGAGTGGCAGCTCCGTGGCTGCCCTTGATCATCACATCAACTGTTCTAGCGTAGAATACTCTCTCCATATCTATCTGCGGGGTGAGGTCATAGTCTGTCCAGCTTTCCTATATCAGGTTTCGCTTAGTCCCTCTCTAATTTCTCCTTGACACCCTACAGAGGGTGAGATTTTTGTTTCAGAACTGTTTGATAGGGGAATCCTTTTCTGAGCGTTCACGCACATGGTTCTCCTCTTATCAGATGCTACTTCATTATGTAACTGGGGTCAGGAACAGACTTTGCCGATGAGAAGCGCCAACATATCGAGCGTGTGGGATATTTGGGAAGAAAACATAATCAGTCTGGGGCAGAGGGGGAGTTGTTTTCATTTTGTTACTCTGGTTTTGTTCTGCTTTTCTCTCACAAAGAAATATTTCTGATGATGTGGTACAGAATACTACCTGATGTGTGAGCTGTAAGTGGCCTTTTAAAATTCAATTAACTTTATTTAATGGGATTCACGCGTTTGTAATATCAAGGAGTCACATTACTGAAAATTAGTTTCAGTAATGTTCTTCTAATATTACTGCATAGCTATTTGTTGCTAAATGGAAAGACAGCTAATTACTGGACTTAAGTTTCTCACACAGCTGATGCTGGTTTACCCAGATTCCCTCGTATGACATGAGATTATGCATGCATGCTGCTAAATCGTATTTAAAATCTGAGGTATCTGACAGCTTCAGAAAAGTCAGCGCTTCTGTTTGTTTAGCTAGGGACATTCACAGCCAGAGAAATAATTTACATTCTTGATTTCCATTTATTTTTCAGACTTTACGTTCTCAACCGTAACACAAATTAGGCCTGGAGAAAGGCCTTTGCATGTGCCATCCTGGCATCAGCTGACCAGCCGTGCCATGCTAGCTCTCTCTAACCGCTTTACACACAGAACTCATCATTTTTTTCCCAATGTACTGGGCAAAGACTACTTAGTATTTAATTCAGCCAGCTTTCTGGAGGAGAAATCCAGATGGGAGCCACGTTTGAAAGCTTTAAACTTTGCTTCCTCCCAGGAAAGAAGACAAGTATTTAAAGATCTGGAATATTTTCACAGATCTTATACCTCATTTCTCAACTTGGAAAACGTGTGGCTTTAAAATGTCACACAAGTATTTTGCCTACAACAGAAATGTCAGTATTATAAAGTAAAACTGTTAAAATAAATTTAATGTATGGGAACAAAATTAATTTGTTCCAAGGCCACTGGAGTCACAGTCTGAGGGGAAAGACGGAAACCAACGAGTGATAATTTTTACAGATCCATGACAAACATGTTTCATTATCACTACATTGACTGAACAGGACCTGAAAATGGCACTGGATTTTGTTTAATGGGAATTCATATTTTCTTTGCATCTGGCGGCAAATTGCAGGCTGGTCAAGCTTAAAAATGCAAAATTAAACATGGCCCAAACTATGGCAATTTAACTTCAAGTTTATACCTGCTTTAAGAAGAAGCAAGGCAGACTGCATGCAGGATGTTATGCATCTTGGTTCATTTCAGACAGAGCTGTAACAGATTACAGGTTTTTCACGAACAACAAAGCTCACTTAATAGATACATGTGACTTCCCTATTTTTCAGTACTGATCAACCTGCAGAGTACACTATGCTGGCTAAATTACACAAATTGCAGGAAACCAATGAGAAACAGGAAAAAAAATGAACACAAACCAGACAAAAAGTTATTTTCTTTCATTCCCTCTCTCGCCTTACTGTTCTGGTGGTTCTGTTAAAGGGTAGAGAAACTGGATGCGAATTACAAAAAAATCCCCAACCGATAAACAGATAACAACTTGCATTTACACAGTTTAATGCCTTTCATGAGAAAAAAGATATCAAGGACTTGAAAACTCTACGTGAATTATCTACATATTTGTCACGGGAAGCAACTACCATTATAAAGCCCATGCCGACTTTACAATGTACAATACTTGTGAAAGAGTACCATACCACGTCCATGTTCCAGGGTAAATTTTAGAGGAAATTTAATTGATTTTGAAGTTTTCCCAAAAGACCTACAGAAAGGAGGCCCGTACACTGACCTCACGGACTCCCCCACAGCACCAGAATGCTGGTGGGTTCCCTGGGATCCCTTGGGCACCTGCTGCCCACAGCGTTGCTTGTTTTGCCTGAGACCTAACAGTCTAACAGCAAGAGCAGTTTGCTGTGGGCCACGAGCCAGTTCTTCACTGGAACGTGGTCATGACTAACGGATCCCTAGTCAGCTGATTTTTTATTTCCCAGTGACGTTCGCTGCACACCTCAATTCTTCTGAGGTCATATATTAAATTAAAAATACCAAATATTTAATGTGACAAAGCAGTTTCAGTATGAAATTAAGCACAGAGAAAGCAGTGATATAATTTTCCATTACTTACCCAAAGTGATGGGGGAATTAACTAGAACAATTAATTTTCCCTTTTATTTCATCTGAGCTAGAGCAAAACACATTGCCGCTGTTTCTGCTTATATTGTGATGATGGAATGCAAAAATACCTTAGCTGCATACAGTCACAGCATGGATTAAGATATACAAAAATGCCCTATTTGTTATTGACTGGATCCCATACAGGTGATTGAAGACTTCTTGAAAATACTGAATTTAAAGACCTTTAAGATTGATATCTTTCCAATAAAAACCGTCTCTTTCTTAAATCTTTTAAATAAAGAAACACTGTTAGAAAATGACAACCATTCTTCCTCTAACAGTGGCAATATGGCTCTAGCAGAAGACATTTACAAGGATTTTAGTTGTCTGTTATTCTTCTTGCTGGTGCAACATGAAAGATTTTTGAGTTAGATGTTTGAGTTAGATATTGTACGGAACAATCCTTAAAAAAAACAGATGGAGGTTTTGTTAGTTTTATTGAACTTACCACAGGGAACACTAACAGCAAACATAAGATGAAAACGCTGAAGGAGACACAGAAGACTCTGCTCTATTTTGTTTGGTATAACCATATCATGGATATGAGTCTATTAACTTTTTGGAGGAATGTTGAAAAATATTATACCTTAGTGAAGAAAGATCATAAATTTTATAGAAAAGGGTTTCCTGACCGTTTGTAGTGAGTGAGACGATCTCACGTAGACTTTTGGGTTAACTGCATGTCAAAACATATAGTCAACCAGGAAAAAAATGTAAAAGCCAAACATTTGTGTCATGCAAAACAGTAAACAAATTGTAAGAGTTGTTAATATTTTTACCTCCAGGACAGAGATGCAGAAATACAACCATGGCAAGCGTGGCAGAGGAACCTCAGCACAGCAAAAATGTAATATTTTCCCTATGGGAGAACCACAGCAACAAAAACTGTGAGTATTCCGACATTTGAATAGGCTCAGAAGCAGGTTTGGGCACCACTCTTTGCTTTGTTACTTTCCTCGGGCTCCTTCCACATGGCACTGTGAAGTTACATGCTGCCTTGCCGGGCAGTGGCATCAGGAACCCGTAGCTCTCCCAGCCTGACACCCACTTAAGATGGACCCATGGCGTGGCGCTCATGCCGTGCTGCCCTTGCGGGTGCTCTGCCTTTGATGGCAGAATAAAGTAGGCACCTTCCTACTGATTTAAAAAGTTTCTCTATGTTGTACAGGGGCCCCATGGCAGGCAGAAAAGCACTGCTTTCTAGTGAATATAACAGTGGACCAGAGAACTTGGAGGCTTTTTCTGAGTCCCCACGAATGACTCTGGGCATTTACACTTAATTTCCCCATACATATAATGGAACAATAACACTTACTGCATATGATAAAGCACTTACCCAACCTGAAAGCCAGCTCTTTGTAGCCTTCCAGCTGCTCCAGATATTGTCCCTCTGTGCTCTTCCTGTTCTGCTTGGACATAACGCTGCACAAGTTTCAGACTTTCAAATATCATTTATAGATTCAACTGCTTTTAGTTTTTAAATGGCTTTTCTGTCCTTCATTTAGAGGGAAAAAATCATGTAACATTGAACACGTGCTAGAATTACCAGGAGATAAATGGTCTTTGATTTTCAAATGTGTATTAATAGGTCAATATTCTCCTTTCTTGCCATATACAGATCTCTCATTAATTATAGTGTCACTATAGCTGCAGAATGAATTTGACCTTATCCATTGAGCACCATGTTTTAGTATTAATAGTTTTTGTTCTTAACAGCAATTGGGAAATACAGCCAGACATGCTGAATGATATATTCCTATCCTTACAGCATGGCTTGACTCATTCAAAAAATTAAAAAAAGGCAATATGAAAAGGCTGTTAATAACAATGTATTCCTTTTTTTTTGTTTTTTTTTAAACAATGAATCGATGTGCTTAGTGCTGGGATTACACAGATTTAATATTGACCTGTAAAACTGATGTCCTCTCTGTGTCTAATATGGCAGAAAAGGCTTGAATAGGAATCATTATGCATCGCTGGGCTAAGGTTATTAGTGCAGCAATTTGTTCAATTTTGCGTCTTTTTTTATAAAGATAAACTAAATGCATAGCTGAGCAAGTGCAAATAAGAAAATATATCAAGTTAAAGGGTAGCGTACGGGTAATTTTTCAGGAAGTGTGATGTCTTCAATTCTAAGCAAACAGGGCTTTGGTCTAAAATTTTAGTGTTGTAAATACTGCAAATTAACTAAGCAGGAGTACAATGTTTATACCAGGAAAAAGGGGAGCAATAGGGATATTCTGCAATGGATAAAACGGAAATGAACTGGAATGTAGAAACACATTTGCTAAGGTAATATAGCACTGGTTCACCAAAAATTCCCAGGCATTGACAAGAAGAATACTACAAGGAAAGGCTTTATGCTGGAGAAATGAGATAACAGTAAAGTTTAACTGGACAATACTACAGAAATGTTCTATTCAGCCAAAACCGGTGAAGTTTTATCAGGAACTTCATTCAAGCTGTTTAACAATATCAGTGTAACACTTCATCTGAATGGGTGAGGAATAGAAAAGCAATAATGGACGGTGTCATTAGAGTACTGTGAAGCCACAATGTCCTTGAAACCAATTAGGAATCTTCTGCAGGCATTTAAATGACACCAGAATAGAAATCTATGCATAAGGAGTTACAAAGAAAAGAAGCAGAGAAACAAATAGGCTAGTTTTGAACAAATGATTATGTCTCTCTTGCTTAAAATAGAGCAGAGTTCAGGATAAGTTTAGGATCTATACAAAGTGACAGTTAAGCGGGATGAGATACAGCATTCAAATCTAAAGTTAAAGGCTTCAGAGAAAGTCCTTTCCCTTCAAGAGGAATCCTTCTGGCTAATTGCTGTTGTGGCAGAATCACCATGTTGCCCTCCTATCCCACATTCTTAAGGAACTGCTACGTGATCGTGTCAGCACTGGGAGCCACTGTCGTCCTCTTCGTTTAGGGTCGCTGTGTGTGTAGGTAAGCACGACTGGCAGGGCAGAAGAATTTAGATGGAGCAAAAATGCAGTATTTTTAACGTGGAAGAAAACTCCACCTTCCCAATTCAGGCCTGGTTCATTTCCCAGTTTCTCTCTCGGACAAACTGGCTCTAGAACCCTCTTTGCTCGGCCCTGAGGGGCTGAGCTGGGTCCCCGTCTGGGCTCTCCTCTCCCCCTTGAACAGCAACTCACATTGATACACTGGAATTTTGAACAGTTCACCCACATGGCATTCGGTCACAGCTGCCTTGGATGGAACCATTTTGTAGAGTGAATTACTGCACTGCAGACAACATCAGTCTTTTGAAACCCTGAAGAGGCTAACATGAGCCATATCACGAGAGGTTAAACTGTTTCTAATGCAAAAAAAAAAAGTTTTAATATAAACCTGTTTATATGATCAAAGCAAAATGACGGTTGTTTTGCTAGGTTTGGATACGTCATGAGTGTTCTGTGTGAATATTTATTCAAGACTTGCTGCTGCAAGTTCACAAAATAAACGGATTTAGTAACAGTGGACTCTGAATTCTTGCTTTAGTTGTCAAGCTCTATTCTTTCTTTTTTTGTGTGTGGATGGTACTGTACTTATATTAGCTGCCTAGGTTGAATTTACCTTTGAACTTATTAAATTGATTAAACTTTTTATTCACATAAAAAAATAGAGCTGGTGTTCCCTGTGAGAACTGTGATATAAGAAAATACAATTATATGCCTTGAGCTGATACATTTCTATGTTTTATACTCCTGCCTAAAGCACAATCACAGCAAAGAAATGAGAAATTTTAAAGGCTACTGAACACAGGAGATGCAACATCAGCACTAGGTTATTTAGCAAAGGCTTTAGAAAGATATGCAGGGGAAACACGCCCGCTCAAGGACCATCCAGCTCGCGCTCATAACTGCAACATTCAGTGGGCTACTCTGTAATATGGCAGTGTTAAAAAGCCGAAAGGAAAGCCTCCCAAAACCCCTCTGCAAACACGCCCCCCCATCAGCCTCCTTAAAGTCCGTTTCTTTTCTAATGCATCATTGTCTTTTGCTTGTACCTGTTTCCAGGTTCATTGATAGAAAATGCTGATTCCAGCTGTTTTCACAATTACATGTTTCCATCTCTGTTTCTTAAAAACAAACAGAAGAATTCCCAAGTATTCCATGTATAAAGCACCCTCCATTTCTATCAGCTTCACCTGTTGATAAAGGCATTCAATCACCGTGAGAACTGGAAGTTGAGATTTCCACCAAACGGAACCGAGTGCAATTTTGACACATTGCTTTAGTGTGCTTAATTTTAGAATAAATGCACAGATGCTTGTTGGAATAGTACTGTGCCCTCTGGACACTTAAGCACATGGACAAGTTTAACTTAGTTTGAAGGCTCTGACTTACCTTACCTACAGCGTGGTATTATTTCCTCTTAAAATAATTACTCCACAACAAATGTTACCAGTGCTGCACTAGAACATGGAGAAGATTTTGCCCTCTTCTGTGAGCAAAGGCCTGGCAAACGTCTCACGACAGAGTCCTAGGACCACGGATATGCCGCAGGGAAATGACATACTCTTGCACCTTGCGTTATTTAACGAACAGTGACCCGTTCTAAAGATGCTGCTCTCAAGGACACTCAAGGAGGGAGTAGGTCCATTGAAATGAAATTCCAATAGTAACACAGGCAAAAACGTTGACTGTAAATCAAGGAGGCCGTGTAGTTCAGCTTGCCAGAAGGCTCAGACTAGTCTGAAATTTCATGTCATCTTGCCAGATTTATAATGATATGACTGGGGAGAGAGTCTGACTTGCCATCTTCGATCCAATAAAATATTCAGGCATATTATTTTCAATGTTAAATGCCCAAGTCCCCTCTTTCAAAGTCAAATTCTTCCCTGATGGTACGAACTCCAGAGTGATTCCACTGATTTGTACCGGCTTTTCCCATTTACTCTATAGTCAGTGGAGTGACCGTGGATTTAAACTAGTGTAATGGGGAGTAGAAGTTGGCTTTTAAAGTCTGCTTCTATTTTAAAAAACATCTCTGTCAAGTTCCATGGGGTCAGATGTGAAGATGAATTTGTTGTTCAAGCTTCTTCCTCCTGCAGGCAAAAAGCTTAATCATTTTTTTCTACTGACCTTGTCTTGTCTAAAGACGAGTCAATGAATCAAGTTATGAATGATATATCATGAATAAATGATTTATGCCTGATCAGATCAAATATGATGTATTACTTAGGTCCTTGAGTATTATTGCATATAAAGATTTATCCAGAGTGTCATACAAGTGGTCAGGGAGAGAATTCTTAAGTCTTTGTACGTCCTCTTGGAAAAAAAAAAAAGTATATAACTATTCTCTGACTAGAGGAATTTATCATGGCAAAAATTTCTGTCTTTGACAAAGGCTTAGGAAGGACAGTCGAGCAGTTACACTTCTCCGCTGGGATGCAGGAGGTGCCAGGTATGCCTGCCTTCCTCAGTCTTTGCAAACTCCCCTCACCTTTAGTCCCACTGTCCATGAAAGACAAAAACAGAAAACCTCCTTAGGTCGTAAGGGTGTTGTGACACTGGCCATCTCAGAGACCCTGACGTGCTCACACAACACAGCAATTTATTTTTACGTCAGATTTACAAGACTCATTTTTTTTTTCTAATAAATTTATTTGCTGCTTCAGTATAACCATCTGTCTTAGCTTTCATTATATGGGTTACTCATTACTGAGTCCTAACAGTATCGGCATGCGAACACCTTCTCTGACAGATGTTTTTCGAAAGGAATTGCGTTGCAGCAGTAGCTGCTGCCCCCTCTTATGAATCTGACTAAATTAATAACAAACCTGTAAAGCCCTCAGGTGGCCTACGTAGGAGATCCCCGAAGCGTGCCAGCTGAGGTCTGGCCATAACTCTGAATGACTTCTGCAAAGAGAATGGGTGCAGAAAAGTTATTAAAATAACCTACGGAAATATTCTCGGGAAGCTCTCTCTCAGCCCTTTCAACTTCATGCTGTTCCCATCCTTCTGCAAATCTGATGGTTCGTGGTTTCTCTCTGCCAATGGACTTACCTCTTCTTCCGGTTACAGTCAACGACGTCAACTGTGCCATACTGTGAAAGCCCTTCAAACCACCAGCTGCAGCACACCTCATTTTGTCATCTGTTTACTTAATGAGTTACCTGTCATGGCTGATCGTTTTCATTTATTCAGATTTCTAAAATGACGGACATCGACGCATGTAATTTGAAGCAAATTAATATATTCTGAAAAGGTTGTTTTCTCAGAAATGTTAATAGATGACAGAAAAGTTGGGTAATTATAATTATTCTGACTAGAAAGAGTTCCAGGAAAAACTCTTATCCTGAAAAGGCAGTATTACCAGCAGGCGCTAAATGAACAGTTGCTTGTTGTGTATGGATGGTGAAGGCCTTCTGGAAATAACAGCAAAACCCATGAGAAAACCGATCACCTGTCAAACGTTTTGCACCGTATCGTGACCAGAACTAAGTGTCTGCAGTCAGTTTACAAAGCTGCATCAAACCGCACAGCCTCGAGTCAATTCCCTGGATGGCCAGCAAAGCAACTGAGGCAGAATTCAAAATTCTGCTGATCTAAAAAACACACAGTAGGAGGTGCATAGCTAGTTGAAAAATCCCCACCATGCTGCAACCAGCCACTATAAACTTTTCCTTTCTAAATCTCATGACAAAGCCCCAGTGAAGAACGCCATGGAACATCCAGTTAAATTCTTCATAGATTAATAAAAAAGTTACATGCCGCAAATTTATGGATTGGGTTTTCATATTGTAAAAAGAATTATTTTAAAAGCTGCCTTTTTATGTCAACTGCTACTTTCCCTGCTATTTTGTAATAGTCAATGATAATGAAGGTGTCATTTTACATATAGGATAATAAATCGCCTCGCTATGAACACAAGGCTATTACTCACTCATAGGGCCCCGATTATATTGTGCTAGGAGAGCGTGACAAGCGCTTTACGAATGGCACAGTCCGGAGAGCGAACTCAGTCACTGTTCATTATAGGGTCATCCTCCTAGAATTTGAAAATGTGAACTTCATGCGTGGGGGTACGATCTAATTTTTCACGCTCGCTGTATAAGTAACACCTGCATACCAAGGTCTCCCATCCTAGTCCTGCATCTTCGTTTTACACAACGCGGCGATCTTTCACTTTAGGAGATGCAGTGACACATGACATATGTGGAAACTCACTCAGCTAATTTGACCATCTTTCATACATAGTCCCACGCTGACAAACACCTGCCTGTCACCCAGGCTACAGACAAATCCATCTTTATGAATTCTTACACTGAGCTCTAGTATTATTCAGAGGAAAACCACAGAAATATGGTTAGAAATGTCAACCTGTTCATGGTAGATGCAGACAGCAATCTTTTTTTACGCGTTTCTCTGGATGCCATACCCCGGTCTGGAATACAGCAGTTCCTTTTTGATACGTATTAGACATTTCAATGTCTGACTTGTCATACGGCAGGACACCTTCTCTCGTGTTACAACTTACACATATCCACGTAACTTGGACTTAGACCAGTTTTTAACCTTCAGGTTTTCCCTGCGTGTTCTGTTACGTGCTCCACAGGTTTACGCTATCGAAGCAAAGGCATTTCTCAGCCATTTTGCCTCTTCAATATCGACGCAATATTTACCCATGTTGTTTCTTTTTAGATACTAGTTCTTAACTTCCATTCTAACTTGCATAACCAACACCATGTTTTGGTTATGTTTTAAGTTTTATATTTTATATTTCTGTATTTTCAGCTCTCATAGTACATCTCTGCCCACTATTTTCCCCTCTTCCTGTAGAAGATGCGGTGACACAGTTCTGATAGGGCACTGTGCTCATCCTCTTCCTCTCTAATCACAGCTAAGGGATACAGAAGGACACTGTAGGAAACTGCTTTGTATTACACAGTATAAAAGCAGCTTATTCTTAAGGGATGGCAAATAACTTTAAGGGAGAGGTCCAATTTTAAGGACAATACTTGCTGTTAAATCAACAACACATGTTAAAAGGAAGTAACTATTGGCATGGTATTAGTTCCAATGTGCTTTCTCTTTTGTGCAGGAAAAGTAACCCTTAACCAATGGGATAATCCATCTCTGGCATAGCACTGACCTCAGCTCGGATATACTCAAAGATAAATTGGAGGCATTGGCTAGGAACCTTACCGGGTTTCTCTTGAAATGAGACAGACAAGCAATGTCAGAAAGTGCTTCCATTTGTCTGAGGCTGGGCTACAAACAGCAGATCAGACCTTCACTCGATGTAAGCTGCCAGCCTCGAAGGAGCGATCTTGGTTTACAACAACTGAGACAGAGCCCCAGAGCCTCTGCGGCTGAGAGGAGGACTATAAGCAGAAAGAGATTGAAGTTTGTTAGAAATAAGGTCAATGGACTGTTCAAGGTCACTGTACTGAAATAATTCTTTGCTCTGGTGCCTTTGTGTATTTGCCTCAAGAATGGCTTTAAAGCTTTTTAAACTCAGGTATTTAGACCTATCGTATCTTACCCAGTCCTAGGATCACCCATTCTACTTCTTGCCAGTTAGGGAGAAAATGGCGATCCAATTGTTGTTACTAAGTGCCTCAAAATTGATTCAGCTCACAGCACCACTCTCACGGTGACTTTTATATTCTCTTCTGATGGAATATAGGCGCTAACTCACAAGGCCCGAGTTTCTCTTTCAAAGACAGGATCTGCTACTGCTTTTCTAGTGTTAAAGTCTTAGCTAGTGTTAAAGTCTTAGCTTCATCCTTTGCCCTTCCCAAAATAAACAGATCAGTGTAGGGCTGAAGCGCTCTTACTGGTCCACAGTGCATTCAGAACAGATTCAGAGCTGGTTAAACTGGCATCAGAGTTCTTTGGGAAGAGCCAGATCTCCACTGTGTGCCTTCTGCCACCTGGCGCAATAGAATCCTCTTACCAGCACCTGCCTTTCCCTGTGCCCACCTCTGCACGTTTAGGACTTCCGACCCACTGCTGGCCCACCAGGCAGCTACCGCAGGCCAGAATCCCTTTCTGCTCCCACCCTGCTCATCAGCCTAGTATAGAAACACTTCACTGTGACAGCATCAAACTACTAATTACTTCCGTTGCATGGTTACCGTACCTACACTTCACATAAAAAGCAAATGCCTTCGTAATTACATGATCCTATAGACTCCACTCCCACGTGGATCTCTATGCTACTACGCGAGAAGAAATACAGGTGCGAGAAATGCCACAGCAATCTCAAGACTGAAGAAAACAGTGGAGAGGATTGGTTATATTCCCATTCTCTTGGACAAATCTGCTCTATACCGAGCCTGGCTACTTGGAATGCTTCTAATACGTTAAATCTACACTTTTTACTGTTGTGGGCTTTTTTTGTTTGTTTGTTTTGGGCTCAGGCAAATACTCGGCGGAAGTCGTTAATGGTCCGGTCTCCTAAGCGAAGCCACAGAAGATTTTGATACTCAGGCAAAGAATGTTTAGCTTGAATGACATTTTTCAGGAATAATGACTTCCACAGGTCCGTCAGCAGGAACTGAAAATAAGATACTTGTTTAAAACTGTTGATATATGCTTGGCTTTTATTTTCATGGCGCAAGTTTACATGGCTTGAAGGAAACATATTCCTTCCTTCCTTCCATATTCACAAATTAGTCTTTTATGTTACATGAGAAATTCTAGCCGGAGCTGCGCTTTGTACGGAGCTAATGTATCAGACTGCGTTAATGACCTAGCCATGACTAAAAACATTAACAAGGTATCGCTTTTATTTTTCCTTTTAATCTGGTGAACAGGAGAGCAGTTTCAAAAAAAAAAAAACCAACAAAACAGAAATAAAATTTGGAAATACACATTCATTTACAATGAAACTATTCCATTACACCTCTCAAGTGCTTCAGAAGTACAGAAAAGCCTCCAAGTTCCCATATACTATAAGCAAAACATGGAATTCATATTTTCATGAGATAACAACTACCTTGCAATTTCAGGACCTCTGAACTACAGGAAAAAGCTTGTTCGTCTGAATTTTATATAATATGAATATTACATATCACCAGGATTTTCAGAACCGACTGGTCCCTTTCTTCAGAGAGCGTCCAGTAGCTTTTTTTAAAAATTTTTTTAATAAAAGAGTCTCATCCAGAATACTTTGAGTTTGATCCAAAGTCTCTACCTACTTTTCAACTTCTTGGTTGTAAAAACATACAGGGACAATTTCTTCCTACATGAAAGACCAATTATATGAATATCTGGGCTTTCTATATACCAGCACCTAAAAAAGTGGGCAATTCAAAATTTACCTGTCAGTAAATTATCACATCCCAGGTTGTGAGGTTCTGTCTAGCTATTTTTTTCTTCCTTGGCTTTTTCCTTCCTCCCATTACGTTTTAATGCCCTGGGATCCACATTACTGAATCAGCAGCTTGAGAGGCATACGTTACAGCTCATCGGCAGAACCAATTAAAAAAAGAAAGCAAAACCAACAAAAAAAAGCAACTGAATACAATTCCAAATCATTCAGTGCAATGTACATTATACACATCTTCATTTTCCAGTTTAATTTCTAGCAAAAATGTAACCATGGAAAAAACCCTTGCCTCATTCACAACCACCTCCACAAAATGTCTATTACTGTATCCCAGTCCACAGTGCCTTCTCCACAAACACTCCCGCAGACTGCAAAAATTATATTCATAGCACAAACAAGTAAAATGGGTTTTTTAATCAAAGTATGCAGAATCTACTTACAATAATGGCCAACGTTACCTTTTTATTACACTACGTTGTAAAAGTACAAACTGATACAAAGTAAATGAACTTTGCAAATAAGCTGTTTTATTCAGACTTGACATTCTATAATGTGTTCTAAAAATCAACCCTTCATTGCACATTTCCACATAACATGATATTTATTGGTTTCCAGGAATCACTGCATCAAGTTTATATTACTGCATGGTCAAAAAAGCCCTGGTTACTTAATATTCTGAATTGACTAGCTATCAATTGTGGCAACTTGATTTTACTACATGAGAATTTAGACGTAGGTGGAACGAAGGAGTCATCATTCAGGCATCTCACATTCTGTACCAAAGCTCGACAAAGACAACACAACTTGGCGGCGGCTCTATCGCATACAAAAGGCAGAAACGCTTGCATATTCCATCCAATTAGGTAAACTCATATTGAGACTAACGTGACCACTGGTAATGGCATTTGAGCGTTAATCCTCAAAACTACAGCAAAGAGGACGTACAGCACACTGCCATGCAGCGGGGTGAGAATGCACTGCTAGGACCTGGCCTTACGCAAGAATGTTGTTTTCCAGAGCCCCAAAAGCATCTGTTCCAAGTTTTTTCTCACAGTATGCAAATGGTTGAGATACTTGAATGTGAAGCGTTCCCTGAATTCGTTATACTTCCTCTGGATATGGAATCTCATTCATTTTCCATTTGTCTCAGAATACCGAATCGTAATATATGTGATAAGAGTATGTTGCATATTAACTTGCATAAACTGCAAAGGGAAAACAAAGAGAAATAGTATTCATCCTATCTGCTTTAAGTACGAAATGTTAAGCAGCTCCTTATTTGTCCTCTAGTGGATTCACAGACTGTGAGATGTTTCAGCTGTTGAGAGCAGCAAATGAGAAACCCCACAGTGTTCCAGTACTTTTCCAGAATCCCCAGGATACAGACTGAAAACACCAAAAGTATAGGAAGTACTTACTATTTAACTTTTTCAGGATAGGGGGCAACAGCAGCTTCCGTAGTGAGCTAGCAGGTCGGTCAGAGCCATCCATCTCACCTTGGTGTCATTCAGACCACTATCAGGACTGTGCTGCGTTAAAGCTGAGAGGGGCTACGAGGGAACCGATTAAAACCTGTGCAGATACACCGCCAGCTCAGACAGCCCCCTAACATGGCACCTGTAGTAAGAGTGTGTAAGCAGGGGCTACGAGAACCTGGTATGACATTCCTATATTACCATTATACTCAGGAGAGAACAGTTTCAAATGGGGGACAATTAGCAGGTTTCTGCAATACTCCTAAAAAAATATTTGTTGTCTTAAATTACTTCCTCAAGGCATTGTAGTGCATACCTGTACCGCTGCACGGTAAAGGCAGCCACCCAAGCGTATCATACCACACACGTTAACTGGTCAGTAAAGACCTTCTTCCAAAGACCATGCTTTGAAATACCATTTTTAATTCTATCAAGTAATCCGGGAAAGATCAGACAAGAAGATGTTGCACTGTCTTAACACACCATAAGCTTTTGAAAAACACTAAAGGCAGCACACATTTAAAAGAAAACAAAGAGCAAGACTTCATTTTCAAAGACTTATTGGAAAATAAATCAGAGAAAAGTAGCTTAAACAAAACCTTAATCTTTTTTAACCAAACGGATTAGGCAGACGAGTAAGCGTAGACTACATTTACACAGCAAAAACAGTTGTCCCACGCTTATATTCTGATCACATTTCTTAAATTAAGCCCTTGTATTAATTCCAATCTGTGAAGCTCATAAGAGAATGTGTGCATTAATCCATGCCAACATTTATAGTAACTACTCAGTTAATACTAGATTATAGTACATCACTTGAACATACAGATTTATATTCTGCCCTGGGTGGGCAAGTGGCTTTACTTAGCATTGACCAAGAGACTCCCACCCATTTTTTGAAAAATATACTCTTGCTTGTAATAATCTATGTTGAGAGATTAAACAGAATAGCCTAAACACAAATAAACAATATTCCAATACCAAATCTTTTGGGAAATTCCATAAACAGTGGCCAAACTCTGCTGACCTCACTGGTGTGGAATAGCACCCAGAGAAGCAGTCACGGTAAAGTGAATCCTGCTGAAAAAACCAAACCGAGTCAGTAAGACTGAGGGGGGACGTAATCCTTCAGTAAATCTAAGCCTGCAGGCGTGCCTATTCTCCAGTTATGACGAGTGTGTATGTGCAACAGTAGAAATAATGAGGGGCAACGGGATTAAAATGAGGGTGAAAAAAAAAAGTTAGGCTTGATAGTATCATAGTTTCAGTAAGCATACCGTCTGCTTTAGATATCCTTAAATCCTCTGCTTCCTAGCTGACTATTCATTATTCTTAGGCACTTCCTAGGTTCAAGTGTGCATGTTCAAGTAGAGATTTGTGCATATGGCTTGAGTCCTTATCATCCGTAATCATTTAGAATGCTGCAATTCAGTAATGAAGTTTTGCTTCTGCTCTGCCACCTTTTCCTACTCAGGTATTTACACCCATAACCTTCGCACATAGCCACCATGTACCGAAGGGTACTGGATGGCACGCACCAGGGCAGAAAACGTTATGTGCTTACAAACTGCTGATTTTATTTTGTAGGCAGGTAGTAGGTAGCACCAGGTCTGATTAAGTTTGTCTATCATTTCTTATTCATCCAACTTCAAAAATTTTATTTAAATACTTTCAAGATTATCACCTGCCTACACTGACGTTTTTGAGGGAATTTCCTGGTCCAGACATCAGAGAGAAAGGAGATAAGAAAACATACTTTGCAGGCCCCAAGAAAAATCTGCTTCCATTCAATCAGTTCATAATTGAAAAACTGTTTGCACATACTCAGAATCAACTACTTTGAATTAAAGATGTGATGTGTCCTTCTATTTCATCCATTTGGATCTGAGCAGGACTTCTCCATCACTTTCAGCTCTTTATTATGGTCAGCTGTACCAGCAATAAGAACCTCAACTTAAGGGAGGCGAGTTGATCTATCTCTCTGTAACCTTCCGCCATGCCCACGCAGAACGGGCAAAGCAGCTGCACAGATTCGAACGCAGAGGGCAAGGAAACTGAAACTGGATGGGGAACAACGGGCATGGCTGAGGTCAGAGGGAGAAAAGAGGGAGATTAACGTGGTGGTTGGTGAATTACAGGGGAGGCGAAGAAGGGATGGTTGGTAAGTTAGTGGGATGACTAAGAAGTGATAAGGAACCAGAAGAGAGACGGAAAACCAGTGGGGATGACCAAGAAAAAGGTGGTGAGGAATGGGGAAAGTCATCACACGGCATTGAGGATGTGAGAGAAGCTGAATGCAGGGAATGCAGGGGGTCAGGAGAAGATGGCGGCAGAGGGAGAAAAGACAGCCTGATAGTTAAAGCGACCAAAAACTATGTGGGGTGATGAAATCCTATCCCTGCATTGGTAGGCAAGTACTTGTAGCATTAATATAACCATTAATAGACAGTAACTTGTGTATTCTGTATTTCTGAGAGATTTACTTGCCATACTGGGGTCTCTATCCCAAGTTCTGTAGATTCAGAGCTCCAACAGATGACACCTTACTATGTTTTAAACTATTACAGTGCTGTATAAGGCTAACTGTTTTCAAAATTCAGGTCTCAGGCATCTTAAAATGAGATTTGTCTCCTATCACTCACCCTTCTGTGACGGGCAGAATACTGCTAAAATGTTATAGAGTGCTAAAGGGAAAGAACATCTTCCACACTATGTTTGTTTCCTGAGATAGCAACCGTGATGAATGCCAGAGGTACCCGTTCCCGAGTAACACAGATAACAGCTTGCAACACAAGGCTTCTGAGGAAACTCTTAACCGCTCCCTTGAGAACACAGGCTCAGACATAACTACGTTCAGAGTATTTAATAGCTTTTAAAGCCAGAATGACCCATAAAATTATCTTGCCTTGCACAGCACAAGCCATGGAGTGGGCTCCCAAAGTTTGGTTAAAACAGATACATTCACAGCACGTAGCTACGTGTATGCTGATGGGTATTTTTGCTCCCTGCATTTTCGAATGCATCTCTTGTTCTCAGTCTCTCTCTTAATGGAGATAGAAATCCTGTGACTGGGAACCTGGGACCGTACAGAAAGACCTCCAAAGATAAAGACGTTAGCCTCTACAACTTAAAAATAAACGCCAACGCGTGAAGGACCAACCTCCTTATACAAACTTTCCACCATATTAACTGTAAAATCCTAGAGAGCTTGGCCAAGAGTTTCCACTGAATGAAACAATGGTTGTCTTTTGAATGTTTGCAGCTAAACCAATTACAATAATTTAACGACTAAGAAACAAAGGGAGAGACTTGGAGAAACCATTATCTACACAAGGAGGAAACGCTTTTCCTCTGTGAGGGTGACCAAGCACTGGTACAGGTTGCCCAGAGAGGTTGTGGAATATCCACCCTCTGAAGATATTAAGAAGTATCTGGACATGGCCCCTCCTGGGCAACTGGCTCCAGGTGACCCTGCTTGAGCGGGGAGGTTGGACTGGGTGACCTCCAGAGGTCCCTTCTGTTATGCCTGAGAGATTTAACCTTTCCCCACCTACTGCCGGAAAAACTGAGCTCAGCTGAAGTGCCTTCCTTTATACCCCTAGACTGAAATACTTTCCTAAAAAGCAAGTGAAGCGGTGCAAAGTGTTTCCTAATTCTCTCACATAGTTATTATTTACATCTATGTTCACGTAGATGTGTCATATCACTGCAAGTAAATTGGTATTCATACAATGTTTTGAAGATAAGGCATTTGCGTATTTGTGTATTTGCGTATTCGCACAGATACCGTATATCAAAATAGCCTTGTTTTTCGTGGATGATAAAAGCAATTCACTGCCTTTTTTTAAGGTTAGTATTCAAAATCCAGCTCCTGTGTACTTATTTTTCATCTGAGTTGATTGCACTTTAGCTTCTTTATGGACTCTTTAAAATATGCACTAATAAAATCCTATTAGCTTTTTACTATAAACTGTCTCGACATACAAATATTGCAAGCTGCAGGGACTTGCTGGTCACTGTGAGCATGACTCTAGATTACTTGGCCATCAATGAATCTGTTATACTGTTTCTGGCAGTTGATGCTTCTCTAAAGGTAACAATTTTTTAGTATCATTCAGGCAATCTGCAAACACACTCTGCCTTTAAGGGCGCTGCGTTTATTTCAACACAATACTGGAATGTATTCAATCTGGGTAAGCTACCGTGATTTACTAACACCTTCCTTTAGCTGATGTTCCACAGCTGGCTGGGCAAAAATTCTGTGTTAGAAACACACTGGTTATTTAGGACCTTAACTTGCTATAAATTCTTTGAAGTCAATAGGTAGGATTTAAAAATCAATGGAAGGATATGGCTCAAAAGTGTCTTTTCCGAAGCTATAATGGTACAAATATTATCACTGAACACTCACACGTAAGATCTGAACACTTGAAATAAAAGCCTAGAGATCTAGAAGTGTGAGGTGACATTGAAATCAATGCATTTAAGTCCCTAAATAGATCATCTGATTCATCTCACCAACAAGAATATATCATTATCTTTAGAATAGACAGGCATTTATAGAAGCAGTGCTTTTTATGGTGGAGTACTCTGAAGTCTGCTATTTCAAAAGTGATTACAGAAGGACGTTAGTGAGAAAACAAGATAAATGTTTTTGTGAGGAATTACATGGTTGAGAAATCATATGTGAGGGATACTCTTCCCAACAGATTTCACCAATTTTGCATGAGTACACTTTGGTTACATCAGAGGTGGTTTTGGTGGAACTTACATAAGAAAACTGAGGAAGCAGTTATTAAATTCACCTGGCAGAGTTAAAGGAAGGGTTAATCTGTATTTTTGATCTCTTAATGGCACTTGACCCTATCTTGTTTCAGACCACAGATGTCGGCTCCCCGGCGAGTCGGCATTCTAAGGAAAATATGTTACTAAACAAACTGTTAAAGGAGTGGTCCCCATTAAATAATACAAATCAAATGTAGTGTGCACAGTCCATCCCCAAATACCATCACAAAATAAACACACAACTCAAATGTGGCTATTCTGACCATTTACGTATTACAATAAGAAAGACCACAGAAACAAGGGGATGAACAAACACTGTAGCATCCGGAAAAATATCACTCTTCAGAAGTCAAATTCTCGCTGCAGCAAACAGAATTGGTACCAGCATTAGCAAAAGTACATGGTTATTCTCGTGCTTACCAGATGCCGGGGAAAGATAGGAAATAACCACGTCTCAGTTCGTGCAGTCACGCTGATGTCGAACGTATTCCCATTTCAGCCGTAGCTGTACAACTGCGCAGCCCCGCCTCTGGTCGGACTCGGGATGCTTTTGCCCGTGTTATGATGATGACTTGCAATGAAACGTAGCAAGAACATAGCTACCTGTACCTAGTCCCGGGTCATTGCTGATAGCGGCCCGTTTGCCAAGGACTTTTGGAAACAGAAACCCAGATGTGTACACAACTCTCATTTCTTGCTATCTGAACACGCGCTTTAAAAAGTCTTTCACCAAATTACGCACTTTGAAGTTTTCCAGAAGGCAATTTCTTTACATGAATGCAGATACTTTTTCCATTTTTACTGCAACCTGAAACGTTTCTGTAATGTTTCCATGGCAAACTGGGTAACAATACATTTAACGTTTCCATCAAATAAATTATATTTCAATTCTAAGTATCTATATAAAATTAATTTTTTAAGCTCTAACCCCAGAATCATCTGGGATTGTAAAACTGCAAACCCAACAGGGCTTAACAATTTCAACCGTTTATATTATTAAGACCTGCAGTTCTCAAGCGTGTATATTACCCCCTCGGAGGCTAGGACACTGAACATCCGCATCCTTTCATTCACAGATTACTTCAGGCCAACAAGGTAATGGTGTGATTACAGCCTTTGTACAGGGCTTCCACCAACGCAAACCAGATCTGAGCCTTAGCCCTGCAATATGCCTCATCAGCTTGTGCCTTCAGAGGCGAATTCCTGGTTCTGCAGGAGGGAATTAATTTAGGTTTCCCTTGTGCTTTTTTGACAACAGTCCAGGTCCTCTATGCCAGGCACTACTGGGGGAGCGATCCGGCCCGGAAGAGCGGGAGGTGTGGCCGAGTGGTGGAATTCCAAAAACGCTCCCAGAACTCTGAGGTCTTGTATCCATTTACTGCTATCTGGAAATTTAGGGTGACCTTGAGGCAGGCGGTTTGGGTAATGTATAAGCTTATAAGGCCTGTTGCCTTAAAAGACTAGGCAGTTCTTTTATTTAACATAAAGTATTTTTGTAAAAGTGTCACTACTGATTCAAACTTTTCAAATAATTTGGAGATAAATTTTTTTTGCGATGATTTCAAGACTTACTAGAGAAAACAACTCTTTTTTATACAGAAATGGGATAATCAAAGTTTATCTGTATTCTCAGAATTGAGGTATTTATTGTTCCACAGGAGTAGAGATGTTGGATTGCACTGGTAAGAGTGCTTTGTGCATTTCCCGATTAACTCTGGCGCTGGATACCCATGGAAGCGCCACATCCTTCACCTACTTACTCTGAAAGGAGTAAGGAAGCAGATGAGCTTGCTGAGGAAGTTAAGAAACACCATAGCATACTTCCGTCACATTTTTCTGTCAGAGTAGGCATGGAAAGCTCACCTGGGTACACACCTGGGGTGTCTCAGAACCAGGTCTTCAGCATATTGCAGGATGCGCTCGGTACTTTGCAAGATTGAGCTTAGTCAGAAAAATATACTTTACACATAAAAATACAGCAGATGTCCTTCTAAAAATCCTATCTTAAGCGTTATTACCTCTCATTATGTTTTATACATTCAGAAACAGACATTTGAGACATACTGTGAACAGTGCAAAAGACTGTTTTATATTTATAAAAACACGCATTGCAGTACCTTTAAGAGCCAACTGAAAGAAAAGTTGAGAAAGGTTTCATCCTCAGAGAAATTCTGGTCCAAGCCGAACTTTTGTTTCGCGAGTTGTAAACAAACGTCTCAGAATGCAGAGAATCCTCTCATTTCTTTCCAGCTAAGGTAGTCTCAAACACATCAAGTCCTGCTTTGAAGTAAACCTGAGCTGAATTGATGCTGTTCAGCACCTCTGACAAGGCCGCTCGAATGGTCTCATTTGACTGATGTAGTTTGCAGTGCTCCAGTGCCTCGAGCAGTACTGAAAACTGGCTGGTCCTTTCATCTAGCCTGTAAAGAATATTTCTAAAAGAGAAAAATGGAGAATGGTAAACTTTTTACTCAAAACAATTAATCAGAAATCATCAAGAAGCCCTGCAAGTATCACCCACGCTTTACAGATGATACATATTATGCACAGTAAAGCTGACCCATGGCGAACTGAAAGGCAGCTACGTATTTATTATGGCTTCGTGAACGGCATCTGTTCACTCCTCGAGGTGCACACACATTGGAACGTTCCCAGAATCATCACAGAAATCTCACATTCCTCTCTGAACGTTCAAGATTTTTTTTTCAAAATCGTGAGCCTAGGCCTGTCACAGCCCTCATGAAGTATTTCACGTCTCGGCTGGATTCCATTTATTCCTGGCTAAAAAAAGTCTGGTTATTACTGCGGACCCTAGGCATGGAATTTTTTTATTTCCTACCTGCTGCTGTTATTTATTTCACACTTCAGAGGCGAAATTCAGCTAGAATGCATTGAAGTCAATGGTTAAACTCTCATTGCCTTCAGCAGAGCCTTCATTTCATCAATAAACCTTTGTGGCATCAGAACAAAAGCAACCCATCTTTAATGTCACATACTTGAGGAAGGAAATAAATGGAAAGCACAGCTAAACCCTTATGAAACAAAATCTGTGTTTCCCTATAATATCTGCAAGACTTTTTAATGGCTCGTATAAAACCACATGCAAAGGTAACGTCTGATCTGATCTGAGGAAATGTTACGTGCACGAGGGGTCGAAGGCTCAGGATTCAAAGCTAGTCAGTGACTTCAATGAGACTCTCTGAAGCAGGCTGTAAATGTTATCTGAAAACAGGTGTAATCATTATCCTAATTAGAAGAGCATGTAAATATCATAAATCTCCACCCAGGAGCTCCTTGGATTGTAAACAGAAGCAAGTGATATTTGAAACAGGAAAGCTACACGTGATTTGGTGCAGGACCTAATCCTTAAATACACGGCAGGTGTTCAGGGCACGGGAGAAGTTGTTTGACAGAATGAACTCAGCAAGAAAGCGGCACAACTCAGGTGCTCTGTAACTGCGTGGCAGAACAGGCCCGACGGCAGCTCCAAATCAGGAATAAAACTGCTGAGTACCTACAAGGCAGATGACTCCAAAAGTGTGTCTTATTATTGTCAGTCTACAAGGGGAAATGGTAACCCAGTAGCCCAATAAATGACGCCGCAAAACATCTACAATCTTCTGCCACGTTTTCCACTTTGAAAAAGCAGTTTGAATGAGGGGCAATGTTCTTCAAAGATACAAAAGAACTCCTACCCTCGTAACACAATCTTTCAGCCTTTATGTTTTCACCTTCCTATATAGGTTACACATCCAAACCCAGCAACGTGCAATAGGAGGGTGAGCTTCTTATCCCCTGCCCGCAATACATCTAGCCATTTCAAGTGTTCTGCAACGCAATACATAGTGGCTTTAAAGAGAGGAGAGGAATCAGTCGAATCCAGCACTGCAGTAGAAGGAGAGCTTACATAGTTTAAATATAGGCCACCACTGACCTAGCCTATTTAGGCTAAAACAGGTTAGGAACACCTGCAGGAACAGCTCAGCGGGGACCAAAACCTCCATCAAGAGGACAGTAACAAGCAGATGTGGCAGTAACTTCTTCAGCTCACACTGTGGCAGCCAGAGGAGGTCAACTGCCCGCTTCCTCAGTTCTGAGCTGACGCCACCGTTCCTTGAGGCTACGATGCAGGTTACACTCTAAGGTGACTGAAGTTGTACGATGGACCGTCCCTAAAGCGTCTCTGTGACGTAGTAAACGAAAACTGTCTATGTCAAGAACCAGACACGTTCTTGGTCGGTTGGTTTCTACGGATAGGCTGTGCTATGGGAAATACTGTAGTTTTCAAAGCAGGGATTGATTCTGCTTCCTCTGAAATCAATTCGGGGACTCCTGCTGAGATCAGTGCAAGCAGAACCAGGCTTCTGAAGAACCCTCCTCTGTAGTTCCCGTAGCTCACAGGGAGGGAGAAGCCTGTCCACAACCCCTCAAAGCCCTTGAACAGCAGGGGCAACGCTAGAGATAATCACGCTACTTTCTGCTCTCAGGAGGCATGTGGCAGTCCTGTCGGTGGCTGGGAGAGTTCGACTGGGCTAGAGTTCTGCTCCAAAAGCCTACAACACTGGCATCGTGATCTATATTAGGATCCCTCTATTCTTTTATTGGGGGTAATGTCAGTGAATTAAAATGCCATAAGACAATAACCATCAGCAGAGCAAGGCTAGTCTGCGAGAATCAGACTCTGAAGAGAGGATGACCTGAAGACTGGAACATTTGGGGACGGCTGAGAAAACATTTGCCGTGAATAGGAACAGATCTTCCCTCCTATCCCATCTTCAAACGTACTCTAAACGTGGCACACAGACTAAAAAGGTGGTTTACCTTGACATACAAGGATGTTAGTACAGTTTAACTCTACTGCTGTGATTTTGGAATCACAGGTGATTCTACAGTAAATCCACAGGCAGGTGATCCACCGTAAAAGAGAAGTATTCCTAGCGCATCCCACCCGACCGCAGTACAAATCAGCGTCTAATGAGAAAAGCTTAGTCGTTTGACGAATGAGAGAGACAAGCAGTCTGCTCTCATAATTTAGAAGAATATCTTAACTTTTGCGACAGTAATGTGACTTCAGCATAGCTGATTGCACAGTATGACAGAACCTATTTTTTATTTTTATGTATGCAAATAATACTAAGTAACCTTATACGGCACCTGGTTTTGCCAGATTTTCTCCTAGAAATTCTCACCGGGGTCTTATATTTTCCAATTACTTATCTCTGCTTGGCAAGCCATGCCACCCCTTTGTTGCATAGAATGATTTCTCTCTTACGCATGTTCATGAGAGTCAGTTTATACAATTTTACTTCTTATCTCTGTCCAAGCTTCATCAAATGAAAACACATGGTTAGTCCAGTTTATTACCTCCGAGCCTTTACAAGTCAGAAAAGCGTTTTCATTACAGATTACGCATGGACTGAAAAATAAAACCCAGCCATTTCATTGGCACAAGATATCACTGTGTGACCACAACACGCCCAATGGAATCAAGGGACTTTAATTTATACTGCGAAATTCAATTACTTAAACATTCCTTAATACAAATTGGTTTTGCAGCCTACACCTCTAAAACAACAATTCTAGCCTCTGACCTAATTGCTTAAGTATCTGCCTTCATCTTTAACTATTTTGATCTCATAAATATAATTCACACCGTCAGCCTGACCCACACAAAGAACTCCTAAACAGAGAAGTGCAATACATTATTGATGACGCTAATGAAATTACAACACACATCACTCACCTTAATGGGCTTGTTTCAATGAGGCATCAGAGCGACCTGAAAAGTGTAACGCTGAAGTAGAAAACCTAATTAATAACTTCAGGTGGTAGCACAGAAAGAGGTAAAATGGCTCCGAATAAATGGATCGGCCTTAGTAAACTAAAGCAAAGAAACTATAAAAGCCAGTTCTTTAAGAACCTCTTCTGTAACACCAACGAGCCCTTTGTAGGCGCAGGTGAGACCACAGCATTATTGATCAAAATAATGCTGTTAGTGTTAAATGCTGGTTTATGGTATCACAAAGAAGGATGTGATGTCACCCCCGCCAGACCAAAACGAATTTGACAAATTCTTGAATGACAGGTCACACTAAAAATATATTGGCTTTAACACAACTTCCAACTGTTTTGGAGATTATATTAGAACAACTGGACGGTACAAGATAAAACTAGATTTGTACATTATTCTTGTCCTGACAAAGGATTTTTTCGCTTACAAGAAAAGTTTTCTGTGTGGGTAACGCACAACACAAGCTGAATTATTCAGGTAGTTACAAAGAGCCTCCTATCTGAGAGCTTACGTTTGAGATTTTGAAAAGCAATTATTAAATCATTAGGACATGACGGCAAGTACGCAGTCCCACATACAATGAGTGCAGGTTTTCTCTGTGGAATCACATTAGAATTGTTTACAGATAAACGCTACAGGCAGCCTCTGTCTATTCCGGTTATAACACAATGTGCTGTGACTAGAGCTGCTTCAGCACCCTCACAAATTCAATTTTATAAATCCCTGAATTTTTCTTTTCTTGTACTCTCCAAGAAAAAAAGTGCACCAGAACTGGGGTGGTTCACGTTTCTCTTTCTCTTGATAATGCTCAGTTTTGAATGCACTTTTCTTGCCTCTAGGAGTTTGTTTTCGTTCATGTTTGTAAAACAAACTGTAACCAACTTGGCAAATAAACAAATGCATTCTAATAAGAGTATTTCCATGTTGGGACTTCCAGTTCCACAGGGTGTTTATTTATTGCAGGACATCAAAATATGACAAATGCTTCTTCTCTGGGAACTGCGGGAGCTGATTTATACGAGTTTATTTACACTGGCTTGTACCTCAGAACATTTTACAGTGAAGGTACAGAAAGCCTCCCTTCCTCCTCTGGGTCCCTTATCCTTTTGATCTCCAGCAGTGCTTCTCCCTTCCTGTCTTTTTGGTTTTTTAAACTTTTTTGACCCTCACATACATTTATTTTATCTTACCTATTTTATTTCACAGCGCTATTGTGGCAGAAGGCTTATAATAATAAAATTAGAGCTGCTAGACATGTGAGACTAACTTTTACCAGGACGAAATTCATGCAGTGGTGAGCTGCTGTTACAAGTCGTCATAGCTGATCCAGAGGAAACGGATTCCTACAACGCTCGTTTCTTGCTGGATCGAACAGTGGAAGCCGCTGGCTCCGTGTGATCGAACAACACACGCGTGACCATGGAAGACGGGGATACGGCAGCCAACCTTTTAGGGCAACTCAGCTGTAAACGTCACTCTGTTGCTTCACTGTCCTAAGTCCCCGCAAACTCAGCACGTCATATTTAAGGATCCTTTATTGGTAATCGGTTGTTCCCAATTGCTGTTTCCTACGTGTCCTACCCTTTTTTAAGAGCCATCAACCGCCTTCACTTAGTGCCCTTATTTATAGGACTGCAAATTGTTCTACCGGCCTATATTATAGAAAGTGACATATTTAAATCATGTACACTCAAAGGTGAAAGCCTGCCAGAAAGATAGGCATTTGCATGGTATCAGCAGTTGATAAGCTACCGGTAATATAGACAAGAAACCTCAATAAAGCCTAACCAACGGAAAGGCATTTCAAAGGCATCATTATATGACAGTGGTAAACCAGAAAAATTCCATCCCTGCCAGACAGAAATTTATCTTGCATAAGAGGCAGGAGTTAGGACACCTCTAATTGAGTCAATTACAGCAAACGGAGGTTATGGGAAGTCTGCATTTAACAAAATCCTGTTGGGACATGGGACTACAAGGAGGTAAATATTCCACGACTGAATTCATTTCTGAGAGGCTAATTTAGAATAGGGCTTGTTAAAAAAATAAATCCTGATTTTGGCAGCTCTGTGAAGTGTCTTGAGGCTTGGTTTGGCTTGATTGCCTGCCAAATAAACAAAGGAAAAAGAGAAGCCAAACTGGAACGATAGCTGGTTACAAGATATATTATCTTTTATTTCCCTACAGTTATCTTTGATTACAGTACTTTTTTAAAAGGTAATGAATGCATTGTCATAAACCACACTTATCTCTCACTGAATTATCGCTAAAGCCTAACCCAACTCCAGCATAAGTTTCAGCCTGACGCCCCCTGCCAGCCTTAGACCTTTGTCAAGGCCCTGAGTGCACAGGTGGCTCTTACTGGCCCTGACCAGGGGTCACTAGCCACCCCCTTGCTCACAGGCCCGTGAGCCCCATTTCACCTGAGCCCTGGGTCTTCAGTCCCAGCCTGAGCTCCACCGCAGGCGTGTCTGCCTCCGGCTCTGTTGCTGCCGTGCAGCCAGTTGATCCACACCCGATCTGTAGACTACTCCCGGCTTGACCTGCATCACCACGGGCTTGCCTGGCGGCCAGGACTCTCGGCAGAAGCTGACTGCCCCTCCAGGGCTCCCCTGCATCCATCCTTGGGCACTGTTGGCCTGGTTGGAGAGCCCACCGCCACGCTGGCCATGCATCCATGCTTGGCTCCCCATCCTCCAGGGAGCAGCCAGCTCTCACCACCCCCAACAATCTTCACCTAAACAGGTGACCCTGGCAGACTTGACCCCACAAACACCCACCCTAACCTCACCTACAGAGCGCCCCACCTTTAAACCTATCCCGGTGATCACTACGGGTTCACCTACGAGATTCTGATTTGCATGTACGAGCACTCAGAATCCTAAAGAGAAAGCGACAGGCTTACTGAAGAAATCAAGCTGAGTAAAGGCTGTTTGGGGAATTTTTTTATGACCAAAACTCAACTTTCAAAGAAAACATTCACTTTCTGTTCTGAAACAGAAGAAAATTATTCGTTTGAAAGTTGATTAATTACAGTCAACAGAAAGGACTGGCACGAAATAAAGCTAGCTGAGTGTTAATCTTCATTTTCTGATAATAGGACAGTGCTCGGTGGCGGCTTGGAAAAGATTTCAAATGAGATACTGTATCTATGACGACCTGTAGCTAAACTTTTTCACTTTCATCAAATAAACGATAATTACTTCATTTCCTCCTGTAATTTTTTTATATTTTTGTGGCTTATGGTAGCAAAACAGCTTCTAGTGTAATATAAACACAAAAAAATAGAAGCTGGAAGCTTGATGCAAGTCACTAATCGTAGGAGGACTGATGTTCTAGAACAGCCTCGAATAAGCATAATGGAGCTAAGAAGTCAGACTAGTTTAAGCACTGAGTCTGAGTAAAATCAGGCTTCAATCAGATACCTGTTTGCAAGGGCCGAACGTCAGCGTTACCTCGCACTCGCAGTTTTTCCCCTGTTGAAGATTTGCTGAGTTTAGGAAACTTATTTCTTTCTTACCTTGGAGTAGGTAAGATCAGTAAGTAAGAAGAATCAATTCTACAGCTTCAACAGCAGAGAATGACTTGACAGAAGGGAAATGGAAAGAAACAGAAAAATTAGGATGCATTTGCTCTTCAGAGGTTGCAAGTGATTATTTATCACTGCTAAAGAGCAGTCCTCTAATTAATTAGGCAAGATTTTCTCTAGGGTTTTATAGAAATTCAGTAAGTGGCTTTATCTAGAAGTTCCCGAAGAAGGCACAAAACGCACTATCAGACTCTTTGCCGTAGAGCTCTCAAACCCTATATGCAGCCGATGAGAAAATGATATCTGCTCCACAGAAATGTAAAAATTCATTGAAAATCCATCAATAATTTTTCTGTAATTTCTTAAAACAATGACTTGCATCTCTACTTAAGAGTGATGATGCATTAAACAAAATGAATATAACTATTTTAAAACATTATTTTCTGGCAGCAACTGGTAGGAAATATACTCCGTTAAATTTCAGATAATGTAGCTGTCGGTAACAAACGTAGGCACGTTGCTCTTTGATTGGGTTGTGCTGCACTTGCTTTTCAAATGAGAGGAACATATGCTTATGCTGAACAATTTGGAGGAAACTATTTTTCTTTTAAGGATGTCTCAGTCTGAAACATTCAAATCCAAAGCAGATGTGCTACTGTTTTGAAGGACTTGAGGGAAGTGAATTAATAAAATTATTTCCAAATGGCTCACAGCTGATGTTCTGAGTGCTTCATAGGGATTTTAATTTCGAAATCACGTCACACATCCAAACCCTAAGGAGGAATACCGTTTCCAGACAAAGCAGCAAGCAGTGTCCGGTGTTTGATGCAGCAAATTGGCTTGACCTTGATCTCCAGTTCTGATCCTGACTAGCTTTATCACCTCAAGGAACTCCACACCACGAGACGCGAGACCGTCATCCCCGCAGCCAAAAATCAGAAAGGTCATTATTGTAAGCATTAATTGTGGATAAAAAATTATGTCATAACACGTTCTTTAAAGAAATGACTGAAGTTGTGTTTTTATGACCTTCAATGGCATGCATACGCAGCAAATTGACACTTTTTTATCCCAGTTAAGGTAACTTTCCCGGTAATGATCTCACCACCAGATTTCTAAGCCCTACTGTCTGGGTAGCACGTTAGTGGGGGGAGTATTACACATTAACTGTGTTCTTCGAATGAATTCCACTTATTTTGTGCTATATTCGAGATAGGTTCCTTGCTAATATTTCAAACATACTTGAGCGGTTCTTATCTGTCATGACCAAAAACGCAGAACCATATATTTCTTGGACCTGAAAAATGTTATCGACCCTACTGTTTATAAGAAAAATGAAATAATGTATAAAATATTAAGTTGCTGTCACATTTAATAAATTCACAATCTAATACTTTATGTAACTTTCTAAGAGCATGCGCTATTTTTCTCTGTAACCAAATATTCTTGGCCTATTTAGCACCATAAGCACAGACCTGAGTGAGACCTGCCAGCAAGGGAGACTGAATGGAAACCGTACCCTGACGGGAAGCCTTGCTAGGCGTTGGCACGGCAGCTCTGCACGGAGCTCACTGAGCAGCCCTCAGCCAAGGGATTTCTACAGTTGGCAGAACAACTGCTGCGAAATGGGCTAAAACATCTAATAAGGCCACATATTCAAATAAATCTCGTTATACAAAATACCCCAGGTTCTTTGCAAGGTCAAGACCATGCACATTCGTGGGAAGCACGAGGAACCGTGCGTCCTAGATGAAGTCTTAAGGGCCACCATTGCTGTGGTAAATTACAATACACGTAATTTTTACTGTATCAAAACCATAACGGGTCCGATGCGTACTACAGGCAGAACTCTGTAGGTGTACAAATCAATCTAAATAAGAGGATGAAAGAAAATTCACGAGGAGTGCATACAGGAAAAATAAATTAAGGTATGTACAGCCAGGTTTACCATTCATTTCAGGGAAGTGAGAAAGCTGGTTTCCAGCCATGACATAATCCCTAATTATAGTGGTTTTCTGCTTTTGCAGGTGTAATGAAGATTTTACATGTTCCCTGTTTAAATAAGCTTTAAAGTCACCCATAATTACATCTCTGCAGATGGCTAATTCAGCAGTATTTATGCAGCAAATGCTCTTTAAATAGTAAAAATTTACAAGACAACAAATACAGTCATTACTTCACGGTCATTACATGTACCGGTGGTTCCAAAGGAAAAAACAGTTGAATTGCCACTCGGATGGATCAGGTCCTTTGAGTATGAGTTACACTCACCTCATTGCACCTCCTTGGTATTAGGAAAGGGCATAATTCAGGCGTGAGAAAAAGAATAACCATCGCAGGAATCTGTAAGGGCATTATCAAACTAGTAATTGCTCCTGAGGTCTGCTAGGATAACCGTGCCGCTCCACACACGGATGAAAGTTAAAGGGTCAGTATCCCAGCGGATGACATTCTGTCTGGCCCAGAGAACGAGCAGCCACAGCGCTGCTCAGTCGCCCCAGCGGGGCTGGGAGGATGAGGCCAGAACCCATCCCAAAGCTGCCCAGCGCACGCAGAGAGTGCTCGTGCCGCTGGAACGTTGTCCCTGCAGGTCCACCGTGAATGACACAGCTCCTACACCTTCCTAACTACACCTGGCCTGGGGAGCTGCACTGGTGGCAAAGGGTATCCTGGGGAAAGCTTGTCGCGCTCTTCAGAGTTGCAGCTTGATCTCACTACTACATTATGTCGACCCACCGAATGAGCAGGTTCATGACTGCATCATCTTCTTCCCGGTCCCTCAAACCCCATTTTGAGCACGCAGGAAGTGATCTTAACTGTGTCTGGCTTCCGGTAGCCACTCAAGAGAGAAGACAGTTGCTCCCACCCATGGTACACCCCAGGCAGCGGCTGGGCACGATGTCTGTACAGTGAATGGAATACTTTCAGTCCACCTTACAGCAAGGTTGCCACTCCACATTCTGCAGGTGACTTGGACGTATGAATTTGACTCAAATTATGATTTTAAACTGAAATTAGTGCGCCAAACATGCTGTTGCATTTGTTTGAACTCACAGGTAGCTGTATAAGTGCTATTAGAATCTAGTGTGCAGGATTCGATTGGAAATATTTCTTAGTTCGTACCAACCTAATTAACGCACACCATTGCTTGTCATGGCATTAACTAAGTGGTTTGTCTCTGGCTTTAGGATTAGGAAAAATAACCTGGCAGTGAAGAATTGCAATTATATTCCTATAAATTATTTTCTAACCAGCGGTGACTTGCAGAGATGATCAGTCTATTCAGTTTTGTGATAAAACCAGTTTCGACTAGGCTGTAAAAACTCTGGATACTGACTCAAGATTGTCACCACTTTTATAAATCCTGGTCACCAGACACATGACATCTATTTAGAGAAGCACAGAAACCACAACTGAATCCTTTCATTCAATGTCTGCTACCAAAGACTGGGAGGAAAATCATCTTCCAAGCGTTGACTAAAGACTTACCAGGCACCACACAGCTTCCCAGATCTTCTGACAGTGCAAAGCCGCCGCTGTTCACCTACCTCATGGGACTTCTTTTTGCCTCTCCATGTTCTTGGGAAGAACACAAAACCATCCTTGGAATATTTCTTGTGATTTTTTGCCATTAGTAGTTCATAAAGTGAGCCACAACAAAGCAAGTCTTACTGAAACCACGTGTCACCTCTGTCCTCAATATTCAAGTTCATTATCTCTGACTTACACCTGCATAAACCACAGTCAGACTGCACAAACACTGTGAAGCTTGAAGGGAGAAGGGAGAAGAAATGGGAAGATGCTTTAGGTGTAAAAAAATGCATTCGGACAAATGTGTATCAGAGAGAGGGAGCTGAACAAGAACTGCAGAGGCAAGAAACACCGGTGAAGGACTAGAAAGTGAAACAAGTAATACCACTAATCATAACTCCATTTATAAGGTGTGGAACAACAGAAGAAAAAAAGGTGCGGATTTTGAAAGATACAAGATATTAGGGTGAAAAGTCAGATGGAAAAATCACTGCTGTGCAGCAAGACGAGAATTCATTTATTCTGACTGAATGGCAAAATCTGAGGCTCGCTATTCTGAAACCAGTACACAACTCTCTCCCTCTCCCCCGACGTCATTCTAATATTGCGTTTAGAAATCCCACACGGCAGGCAATAGGAGACAGAACATGATCTACCACTGCCAGCGCAACGCCAACTGTTGCAGTGTTTCCCACACTAAGGACCCACCAGCACCACATCAGATCGCTCTCTGCTCCACATAATACAACGCAGAAAACCCCAATTTTCCACGAGTTTGGTTCAGGTCATTCAAAAATGTCTCAAGCACTACAGCAAAGTATACAGGCGTATTTTTCAACTCGAAGCCACAAGCGAAGAGTTCAAAATGAACAACCGCATCTGCAAAGAGCCCATGCAATGAGACAGAATTACTGCCTTCTGCAGAAACTCTGGGCGGGGCTTTTTTTTTTCAGATGACATTGCACTACATGTTTACCCATGTCACTGTTTAAAATTAGCAGGATATTTGCATCTTTAATGCTTGTCCTCGGTAAGTCCAATGAGCAGCTTGTTCACACTTGGAGATTTAATAAGGACTTTAATTTTCCTACTAAACGTCTCTCCAATAACTAGAGTCTTAGGGCATGTGAATTTTGAGACCTACGCATCTGCTGCAGTTTATCAGCAAAACAGAAATAAATCAGCAGACTCTGCAGAGGTGTCAGGAATGTGTATAACACGTCTCAATCTGAAAGGAAAAGATCTGTTCTGGTGAACAACAGACACTTGAGTGGCATGAGATTAGCGGCGATGCAAATTACCTTTTTGCACGGTGCTAAAAGCCTCTTTGGATTGTTCTTTCATTTCATTATGGCAAAGTCAGGATGCACAATATATCATCGCTTATAGCGAGTATTTCAGTGCAGTAAAACGTACTGACTTCTTGTAATTCTGGAGCCCAATGAAGTGTTAATGTCACACCTGGGTATCCAGGATAGAAAGAAGCAAAAGGAAGAAGTTTAACTTGCACAAACAAGCAATATAAACTGCTGGAGGTCTTTCTTGAAAACACAGAGTGTTTTCAAAATCATTACTTTTCACCTACTTATTCCTCAATTCACTCAATTACATCTACTAGACGTAGCACAATGGCCCTTGCAACAATCCCATAAACAGCGGTGACAGATGCATACAGCCTTAATGGGGAGGATAAACTTCGCAAGCTAAGATGAAACTCTTAAATGAAAGATTTTACACAAGTTGACTCTGATTCTTTTAAAAAATTGTTAACAGAACCATCAGTCAGGACATAACTGACCCTTAACCAATGGTCCATTAAGAATGAAACCCACCTAACTGGAGCAGAAACGACAGCCTGAGCCCTTGTGTGCCTTTTTTTGACTTTTAAAGACCAAAGACACAAATTCTGTTGTTAGTCACTCCCTTAGATTGGGAAATCTTGGTGGGAGCATCACAGGGTGTTCTAGGAAACCCTGCATCCTCACTACTGGATCCATCTAGCATCAACAGCATCCATCAAGTGTGAAGACTATGTTGAGTTCTAGACACGGACCTGAAGAAATCCAACACTTTCAGAAAGAGAGGGCATCCTCTGCCTGACACTGCAGGAAGCCTTCTTGATTATCTCATTGCTTTGCAATATTACCCTTCACCGTTCCAATGCCATTGTTCCTACGCCTTTCACCGAGAAGACACAAGCCCTCTGTGTGAATACCCAGGGAGCGAACACGCGGACTTGACCGGCACATTCGGCTGACAGGTCATCAGAGGCTGTGGTGATCAGCAAGTATAAGAAATATAATAAAATATACAAGGGATGGTGGGAACGGTTTTACTCAGTCTAAGCAAACGGTAAGATTTGAGCTCAATATTTATAAAGCCCAGGAAGATACACGCTGTCTTGTTACCCCTGATACTGCCGGTGTCAGTGTTTTGGTAGGTATTTTCATAGAGGGAAAAGGATGCAAAAGCACGACAGTAGACTTCTAGAATCTAAGAGTTTTAAGGACTAGCTGATGCACAGAAGACAAAGATGTTCGGGAAGGAGACAACAAGGTGACACATCACTCACACGGACGCATCTGCCCAGTTACCTAACTCACAAACATGCATTTACAGAAATTAATTGTCTCTCTCTCCGAAGCCATGTAGAGATTTGGTTAATCAGCACCAGAGCAGGTGTCGGCGAGTGCTTCCCTGACCTTATCGGAGAAGCTGCTTTCACTGTAGGGAAACCGCCCCAGGCCTTCGATTCGATCTATGTTTATTTATGGCTGAAGCACCCTTTGTTTAGAACACAGAGATAAAGCATCTTCTCCCGTCCTAGGCAGGCAGCTCTGAATGCTTTACTGAATGCTGATGAAGGGAAGAACTTGGGGTTTTCTTACCATATATCAGCATTTACAGAATTACCTTATATGTCTGCTGAGGCTGACCATCTCATGGAGAGGAGAATTCGCTCAAGATCATCTTTTTTTTCTGTTTACGTGCAGTGCCTAAAGTAACGGAACCTCTGTTCTTCCCTTAGCTCCGTGCATGCCACTGCAGTGCGATCTACCGCTAAGGGTACTAGCGGCAAATATCGTCGTCACAAAATACAGCGAAATGTTCAGCGCAAGTATACATTGTGAGAGTGGAAAGCGGGAAAGGGCTAGAGGGAGGAAACAAACGTATACAAATTTCTACTGATTAGTCCATTAAAATAATGACAAAATAGACACCAGAAAATTATGAATATTATGATTATGGTATGAGATGCAAAAGCAGATAAATGAAAAATACCAATAGCTATCCTATTTTGCTCATAAACATTTAATTTGGAAATAGAAAGTCTACCCGGGGTGAGCACTGGGAATCACAGACATTCTGCAGGTACAAGAAAACTCAGAGTTTTTATCCTAACCCCAAATCAAGCCCCAGGGTAACCCCTGCAATGCAGGGTAAGATTTCTCAACCTATTATTTTTCATTCTGCCTAAATTTCTGGCTAAGACTAAAATACCCTGATGAAAGCTGTACTTGTGTATTTCCAGCTGAGCTGGAAATAGAATAGCATGGGGAAAGTGAGCTGTTGTCAAATTCTCAGTTCACAGAATCCCAGGCTGGCAGGGCTGGCAGGGCCCTCTGGAGCTCATCCTGTCCCACCCCTGCTGGAGCAGGCACCCCCAGAGCAGGGGCACAGGGCCGCGTCCAGGCGGGGGGTGAATGTCTCCAGGGAAGGGACCCCGCAGCCTCTCTGGGCAGCCTGTGCCCCTGCTCTGGCACCCGCACAGGGAAGGGGTTTGGCCTCATGTTCAGGTGGAACTTCCCGTGTTCCAGCTTGTGCCCGTGGCCCCTTGGCCTGGCGTTGGGCACCACTGAAAAGAGCCCGGCCCCATCCCCCTGACACCCACCCTTCAGATATTTATAAGCACTGATGAGATCCCCCCTCAGCCTTCTCTTCTCCAGGCTGAACAGACCCGGGTCTCTCAGCCTTTCCTCACAAGGGAGATGCTCCAGCCCCTGATCACCTTGGCAGCTCTGCGCTGGGCTTGCTGGAGCAGTTCCACATCCTTCTTAAACTGGGGGGTCCACAACTGGACACAGCCCTGCAGGTGTGGTCTCTCCAGGGCAGAGCAGAGGGGGAGGAGAACCTCTCTTGACCTGCTGGCCACACGCCTTTTAATACATCCCAGGAATGGGATGCATTCAACGTCACGAAGTTCAGTTAAGAAGGATACCAATCTAAACTACGCTGTTTGCTTACGCTGCACTGAGCAACCTGCCAATGCCAATCATCATTACTTACATTTAGGCAACATAACCTAATATAATTATCAAAAATTAAAATAATTTGAATTTTGTTAGTAACTTTGAATAATTTTATTGCTCATTATAGATGATTAATGCATCAGTTATGCCCAAATATTGTCCTAAGACACTGACTGCAAAGAGGCATCCGTTTTTTTAAGTACACGCATACAGTAAGCAACTACAGCTATGGCAGGGAGTGTACGCGCCGTACAAGAAGACATCTAGAAAAGATGTATTAGTTCCCCTGTAGTGGTCAAACACAAGCAGGCTGCAACCCACTTCCTGCAATAAGGCAAAAAAAATTTCCACCTTTCTTTTTAATTCAAGTTCTAGAAGAGAAAACACAGCATAGATCCAGAGAGCTGTGAATTAGGACAAACACAAGCCTAAAAATGATGCCTAAACTTCAGCGAATTTGTCAAGTACTTTGATTGAGGTCGAGAATATGAGTCCAAATGGGTATACAGGAAGCAATCATTTTTTCATGAAGAATACGTGCTTTACTGTGCACACAAATTCTTCCTTCAGAAGGCTGTAAATTACAGTATTTATGGAATCTTAATGATCTAAACACAGTTGGAGCCTGAAGGTCAAGGCTGCAAACTGCATCCTAAATTTCTGTTTACAGACGAAGCACAGTATTTATTGCTGCACTGCTTGCGCTGCTATAGTTAAAGGGCTGCCAGCATTTCCATTATAAACCACTATTTCAGGGGTTTATAACTTGCCCATCAATCTTCCGACTGGGATGAAACATGGCATACAAGGTCCTGGCTGTGAGACTGATTTTTTTGTTTGTTTTCTTTACTAAATTACAAAAAAGAAAAGCTTGAAGTTATACAAGCGAAGAAACAAAAAGTACATCAGGTTATTCAAGTATTTCTAGGGTTCCTGTGATACAATTATAGCTTCAGAAAACAAAATAGATTCATAAAACTGCATCAATTAATAGAAGAGCTTTCAATCCCTAAGAAGTGAAAAATAACCCAAATAAAGACGCATTATGAGGTGGTTTGTTTTTCGTTTTTTTAAAGAAACTGTACTGCAGAATTTTAATGTCAGGAAAGGAAATCAGAGATCTATCACCGCCCTCGAGTCTCTTTGCATTCATGGTAAATCTACGCAAATTGTAGATTCAAATGTAAATCTTGCACACCTTGGCACAGTACAGAAAATGCATTCTTTTTAAGTAAGTATCTAAATGATGACACTTAAGTTGTCCTTTACTGTTTTATACTCCAGACGATGTTAGGTAAACTGGCTCAGAGTAAAGACTAATCCAATATTTTCCCGCAAACTTTAAAGAAGCCTTATTGACTATTTTCAAATCTTGTGTCAAATGTAATGAAATGAGAAGGGGAAAAATGACAACATTTTCACTTCCACTTTGCCGGTGTGAACACCGCGCTCTGCACCGAAGTACTGCTGAGAGCAGGAAGGTGAAAAATGTAATCCCCGTCATACCCGCATGTCTAGCAATTACATCTTGGTGAATAACAAAATTAATACTGCAAGCGCTGTGAGAATTTAAATATCAGAAGACCTCAAAAACCCTGTTACTGAAATCCTAAGTTTTGATATAGTTTATTTTCACAAAGAACTGGGCCAGGGTCAACCGCGTGCCTTTGCGATTGCAGTGTGGACACGTTACATTACGTCAAGCAGTTCTATAGCTCCTTTGCAACACCACACCAGCCCAGACAAGGAGGACAGCAGTGCTGAACCTGGAATAATAGACTTCACTTAATCACTTTTTAGGTTTTTTCTCTATATTATAAATCCAGTCAGAGCAGGAATGTAGTAAATCAGTCCCTCCCCAAATACCATGACAATAGCTGTAGGGATTTTATTCACTGATGCTGCTGATTTTGCCACAACTACCTTTCCGTCCCCTCCCCCTTCCCCCCCCCCCCCCCCCCCCCCCGGCTTTTGTTTCTGTTAAAAAGATGACTGCATTTGGTTTGTGCCATTCCTCACGCTCGGAACAACCTCTTCCTCCTGATGCTGTGGCTTTCTCCTTTTCTTCCAAAGTCTACCTCTACCATCTGCCTATTTCGCGCCCACTTGAAACAATCGCTTGCACAAGACATCTGACAATTTTTCCCATCAACTGCAACAAAGTACTGGTTTATTACTCCGGTTAGTTCTGGCTGCAAGTACATTTATTTTACTAAATAACACAGATGCCTCATTCGCTTCTGTGCCCTGGCCCCTGGCAGTCTCCTGTGCACGTACGCCACTTCACTTCCAAGCTCTCTTTGTCAAGCGTGCCAACCAGTTTCCCCTAAAGTAAAGCCTGGGTATGGCTTTAGGGACAGTTTTACTTGGGGAAGGCTCCCAATGGGCAGTGTGGGTGAGCCACTGGCTCTCTGCAACTGCTGAGTCCTTCAAAATAATCCCAGTAGGCCCAGTGAAGTCAAAGAACCCACATACACCCTCACTCTATAGCCTGCGGCGTTCAGAACATATCCTTGGGGTCAAGCTATAAAACACTACGCTGATGGGCTGCGATGCAGTGCTTCAGAGTTCGCACCGAAGCACATGCGCACGTGTTATTACTTCTCCTAACCAGCCACAGGGCCAGGCTTTACTTGGGGCAGGCTTGGCCATTTTGTGCTTTTCAAACTTTTTTTAAGCTACTGATTGCCATAAGTTTGTGGGTTTTTTTGTGTAGAGGCATCTCTGCTGAGAGATATAGACCCGTAGACTTCTTTCGTAGAAAGTGAAAGATGGAGTGATTACGACACCTTAAAATCAGCCTGGGTAGTGCAGCTGATCACATGTTGGAGAATAATTCTAACTAGAGACAAAGTGTTATGCATAGTGACTCACTATGGCCCCCTCATTCACTCCACCGCACTGCCTTTGACTCGTTGAAATGCACGCAAGAACACTGATATATAATTAAATATGTTAAATAATGCTACACGGTATCTCGTATAATGCTGAATCTTCAATGAACTGTAAAAAGTTTTAAATAAAATATAGGTGGAGCTTGCCAAGCAGTATTAGACTTCAAAACATTTTCTTCCTCTGAAAGCTTACTGTACCGTCTAACACAAGTATCTGCCACGCCGCCTGAGTTGCCATCACACCGTACATCTTGTTAGCAGTGATGTCATGACAGAACAGCTACAGCGCTGCATTCTAATGACCTCTTGTATTGCAATGAATTAATGTTTTCTGCAGAAAGGACGAGATAGGGAAAACAGCTTTAATCTTGGACACTCACCGAGAATTGTTTTAGAAGAGGGTGACAGTTTTGAGAACCAAGCGATGCGAGATTACTGTTTTAGCTCAAATGAAGAATGCGCTGAACACCGTACCTGTAAAGTCCTGGAGGAGCTTGATGAACCAGGAAGCTTTTCTCCAAGCTCTGTAGCACATCATTGAGCATCCTGACTCTGATGGGAGCTCGCTCCTTGGGGTCATTAGCTGGGCGCATCTCATCCGACTGGAACAACTCTGCGGTGTCCCTCAGACGTGACGCCACTGCAAGCAGCTGAGGAACGCCTGCTTCATCACCTAGGAGCAGTCAGAGAAAGGCAGTTGCCAGTGATTCAGAGGGCATCGCTTATTACTCTTGCTTACAAGTCAAAATTAATAGTCCAATTAAAACCGGAGCCTCTTTTCCCTTGTGAGAATCATGCAATGATCAAGGAAAGCCACAGATCATTGCGCATACGCTCTGGTCTATTTTTCAAAGAAGATTGATTTGGGCTGTGATGTTTTAGGATCTAATAAGCTACGAGGAGTGATTTTGGGGTACAGCTTGAAATCTGCCACTGGAAGAACAGGCATGCAGGAAGCAGTGGTTATAAATCAGTAACTGTAACACTTCCTTCTGAGCCAGAATTTATTCAATGCCATTTGATGCCACTGCTCTCAAGTTTGAAAGCTTGTGCTTAGATTCCATAATGACTGCTGTATAGAAAATCGTAGTATGCAGAATTTAATTGAATTTTGTTCAACAGTTTAGAATCCTAGAGGTTAACAACAGCTGTAGAGGGGATGTGAAATCGTTCCTCTTAATCACTTAAATCATATGCCAATGAGCCCACTAACGCTTTAATTGATATTCAAATATATATTCTAGTCCAGTCAAATTTTCAAAACTTTTTAAGCGTCGAGTGTTAACTCTTACTTTGCTTGCAATCCCACATGGACACCAAACGAATAAAAGCCCACCGCCCTTTGGAGTGCACCGGATTTCGATATTTCCCTGTTCACAGTCCAGAAAGAGAACATGATACATGAAATGGAGTATTGTGAACGGGCAGCCTCTTCGCACCCGCAGCGCAGGTGAGGAGCTTGCCCTCCTTTCCCAGGGCGTGCATAAACCTCGCTCATTTTGGCAAGCACGCGGAGAGAGAAAGCAGAGCGCGAACCTGAGGTAAAGTCAAAAGTATCATCAGTCAGCAAAAACATTTCCCGGATGCAGGAATGACCTTTAAGACCAAGACTCACTTTGCCTGTTAAGGACAAGGAGATCAGCTATCCTCCGATCTTTTTAACGACGATTTAATCAAAACAACCCGCTCAGCTTTAGAAGCTGCCTCACCTTCAGCTGCACGTACGAACCTCAGTGAGTTCAGTATCTGGGTGACCGGGATGACTAACCCAGCAAGGTGGCTCAAGGCGCAAGTTAAACGAATACTACGGTTCCGTATCTAACGGATGCATGGGGAGATCAGAAAGAGTAAATGGAGAACATCAACCCCTTTCTCAAACCATCTGTGGGTGGAGTCTGAAAGGTGAGCATATATAATAGGAATGGAAAAGCAAATAGGTACCACAAAGGAATTCAAGGGAACACCTGAATGAGACACGTTCTCCCCCTCGTACGGAAAGAGATTTGCCGTCGGATACGTTTCGGCAAAGGGAAGGGAGCTCACAGATCCCCACGCACTCCTGTCACACAGCTGACTAACATATTCTAACACAGCAAAACATGAAACGATCCAAAAAACATGGAGAGACAGATGCTGGCGTGAGAGAAACTGTCAGATTTCCTCAGCTATCAAGATAAATTTCAACAAAGAACAGAAGCTCCCTGCAGGAACAGGAGTGAGAGAAGATGGTTTATGTCTGTCTTGGTTTGGGACAAGGTTGCTTTGTCAACGCCTTTTGCCCAATCCACGTCTCCCTGCTTAGAACAGATAACAGGCGCTGCAGTACCTTGATGTAGAGGACTGGTATTTTTCTGATTGAGCCTGGAGTAATTTAAAGTCTGGTTAAGTTAGGCTGATGCCTCAGAAAAATATTCTCCAAGCATATAAACTTGGCACACTTGGGGTATTTTGCAAAATATCAGGATCCTCAATTTTCAAATCTCAGGCAAACAGCCTGCGCAGCTGCAGAACTTGCAATTTCCATGCATATAACCCAGGTACTGGTACTGCGTGAACCTTACCCTGGGACTTGTGTCAATACAGAAAGGTTTAAATCCACTCTGTTAGAAAGAACCCTTTGGTTTCAGCAGAGTGCTTCGCTCTCCAAGTAACATACAACATTGTTAATTTTTATTCTGAATATTAGACAAACACTTGTAAATGTCAGCTCTGCCTTTCCGATAGGGACAGTGAGACGAAGGGAGAAGACATCATTCTACATTTGGCAATGAAGTGAACCAGACCACCCTTTTAAACAGAAAAATCCTGTAACTGCTCTCACTCCTCCTCCACAGCATGCATTTTGCCCCTAAGCCAACCGCGCTTTACTTCACAGTCATGGGTAAAAAGCGCTGTTCACATCACACTCTAAACCAGCACTCATTATAAAACAAACACCCAGGCAGGCCCTCTTCAATTCTTCAGTACAAAAGCTGCAAGCGTCTGGGGCCGGCGCTACCGCAGAGAAGTGCGGACACGGCTTTAAGGGCATCGGTAGTTTTTACCACAACACGCTGAACTTCACTGCCAAGAGAAACTGTGATTTATGCTTTTCTCAAGCTGAGCAGCTGGGAGTGGAAGGGCAAATGATTCTTAAAGAAGAGGACGCATTAACTAATAATGTCTTAAACATCTTGTGATGCTTCTACAGAGAAAATAAAAAAACCTGCAAGCGTTACTTCACTCGAGAGGAAACAATGCCACGTTATTGTGCTCTGTATTCTTTGTCCTTTCGTCTCCTGTGTGAATCATGATGAATCATCCAACCTACTTGTTTAGTTGTTAAATAAATAAAATTGCAAGTACAAGAGAGTGACTCAGGAGTATGTATACTCTCGATCAGAGAATTATACTGTTGAATTTCATTACGCTTGCTAAATGTAACTGGATTTTATTCAGAAACAGGTGACACCAAATAGATATTTATTTTTCCAGACACTGAGTACAACAGCCTTGCCCTGTGTAACTGATTGCTCTTATGAAAAGTGCTGCTGGAGATTTAACGTTTCCAAATTGCATTTGTGCCCTCTGGTACGACGGCACTTGCCTACGCGTGCCCACGGGAGAATGATCAGCAGTTTAAGGCGTGACGCTTGCTCTCCACACGCGTGGACAGGTGCTTGCGTGTAAGAGAGCGGGGGAATTGCTTCGGGTTTTGATTAGCTTGCACAGTCGTGATCAGCTACGGCGTGGTGTTGTACTCACTAGGAAGATTTTTCATGCTGTGCAAAATTGGATGAACAGACCCGGCAGTGGAAAATCCGAATGGGAAAGCTTTTTAGAAAGTACCCTAAAGCGGGCGGAAACACAAATCCACGGGCATCCTCGGTGCAAAGAATACGTTGCCATCAGCTTCAATTTTGCTGCCGTGGCGGCTGCTGCGCCAACTGATCGGATATTGCTACAAGAAGCCTCTTTTCGAAGAGACTATCACTAAAAAGGCACGTTGTGACATATCGTCACGCATGTCAATGCAGAGGACGTTGTCAACAGCTTTCTACAGAGCTGCTGAAACATACGTGGCCTACTGACACAGAACAGCTGCTCACCCTTCCCCTTCGGTGCCAAATGCTTTGTCCACGGGAAATGCATTTCTCCATGATTTTTTTTTTTTTCCCCAAAGGCTGATGAAAGGTTTGCCAATACTAATATATAATATCCTTGCAAGGATACAAGATGTCAGCTTCTCACAGCAAAGAAGGTATTTCTATCATATACCCAGATAACTAACTGTTGCATTTTTTCACTTCTGTAGCAGTCAAGAATAACAGGTGAGGACAATAAAAAAGGAAGCTTTCCGAACATTATGGACAGATGGAGAAAGTAACTCTGAAAAGCACCCTGAATGATCAGGGAAATGCGGTCAAGCAGGTAAAATGATGCCAGGCTGAAGACTAGCAGATAGCTGTAGGCAGTGAGTGCGCAGCCATCAAGTAAATGACAGAGATACGTTTCTCTATTGATTTTTCTAAGGACAGAGAGTTCAGACTGATGTTTTGAAATGTACGGGTTGAGCCAGGGCTGTGGAAAGTCATGCAGACCCTTCCTGGAAATGGCTTATCATAAAACAGATTATTTTTACATTTCTGCTAGCACTGACGAGTATTATCACCCCAAGTGCTTCAGCCGCTGAAACATCTGTAGAACATCCATTCTGGGGAGAAGAAAGGGCCTAACTGATAGGAAGCAACACAAAACTGACACTGCCTCAGCCAAAGAGCTTGAAATCACAGCCCTTGCCCTCCCTATACAGGGAAAACCAGAAAATCTCACCCCCAGCTGACGTAATTTGTCTTTGTAGGCCCCTCTCAGCCAGTGCCTACCAGAGGTGGCTTACAGCTTATCCGATCTGCTTACGAGCTTCAGCAGCCCGCGAGGAAAGCCGCACCTAGGCAAACTTAGCACGCGTGCCTAGTGCTGCCCAGCCACCGTCTGGGGCAACAGACACCAGTTTCTGACAGGTCTGCACGAGTCCCGGTGGGCCCAGTGACCTGCAGCAATGAAACGGTATCGGCTGCTACAGCCAGCAGCACCAACGCGAGAGGCACGGCCAGCACCGAACCCGGTGGCCTTTGATTTTGTAAACTGTGTGACTGGACTTGCTGTTGCCGAGTCAGGCAGGTGCGAAGCTACAGAAAGGCTTGCGATCCTAACGAGACACTTCAACGCTTCCACCATCGGTCCCTGAAGCTTGCTGTAATACACCCTAAGTTTCAAAGAGGCTCAAATACAGCGCAAGAGAGGCTACAAGGAGCAAGTCCAGACTGCACACTGCTAAAAGCATTCAGCAGATGATACTAATATGTTTTGAATAAAAATGCTTATCTATGTACAAAATAGTATATATATAGATGCTTACACATTTGTACTTGCATATACATACAAAATACTTCCACTGAAATGCTTAAAAGAACCATTTGTATCGTTCACACCCCAGATTTGACACCTTGTCTGCGCCCTACCTCAGAAGATAAATTGGGTTTTCATAGCATGCAAGGCCCAGCGAGATATTCTTGTACTTGAGTCAAGTTGCAGCGGGTCTTGATTTTAACCGTATGAAAGGCGCCAACACCGCACAACTGCAATGTGTAGTTAATGACAACATTTTAAACTGTCACCTATTTATGAATTTCTCTAAAATATCACATCTGTGATCAGACAGATAACAGCCTGAATGGCCCTGGGGACCTGGATTTCAGTCTTGGAAACCATCTCATATCATTTATGACCACGAGGTTTCCTGTCAAACACCAGACCATCAGCAGATGCACAAAAAGAAACGTCTCTCCAGTCACAACCCTTCCTTTCAGGTAAACCCCAAAGCAGTAGCTTGTTTCCAAGAGTTCTGGCGTGCGCAAGCGGAGAGAACACGTGCCGCTTAACGGCCATTTCCCCGTCTTTCTGAGGGACGGGCCTCGAGCCAGGCGTAAACGTGATGTGGACGACACTTCCCTATGCCCTGCCATCCAGCCTACCCTGGATGTAAGAAATGGTTTAGAAAGTGCTGAGTAACGTCCCGCTGAATTTAACAGAGCTAAGAGTAGAGACCCCCAGCATATTACAGAACTAAATCCTTTGGAAAGGTAAATAAATGCAGTATTAACAAATATTAAGATACACACATCCTTTTGTGAGGACATCCAGGGGGCTGCAAAACTGTGACTCAAGTATTTACACGTATGATTTAACTTCAAGAACGTGAGAAAGTCCCCGGGGCAATAAAACGTGTGTTTAAGAGACTGGCTGAACCAGATCCCAGAGGCACAAAATTAAGCCTAATGAACAAATCTTCTAGCGTGTCGTGCAGATTTCCATTCACCTTTCCTACATTTACAGTTTGCATCAGGTCGGAGAAGGAAATAGTTTACTAAGACAATGCACCTTTGACCTGGAAATCTAAGACAGCATAAAACCTTTTGAAGCATGGAGAAATTCATGTTAAATCTTAAAGAGTGCAACTTCTCATTCAGGTAACCAGAAAAAGACCATCGTCCTATTGGTTTCCAAAATAAAAAACAAACTGTTAATTGACACAAGTCAGAGATAGATGAGACATGAAAGTCATGAGAAAAGTCATTAAACAAAACTCCAAAGTGAATAGCTGGGAGAAAACTTATCCTGCTGGCCCTACAGCCTAGAGAATAACTTTCCCTCCCCTGAAGTGGTTGAGATAAATGATCTAAGCCGAAGTTAGCAGAAAAAAGTCAGTTTAAACCAGAATTTCCTGTTAGTCAAAATAAAGAAAAAAGGAAGAACAATACCGGACATCTCCTGTTCAGTGGAAGGAATACCAGCTGACCCATGCTCCTCATTTGATGATTATTCTCTGCTGTGTTTAGGCTGAACTAAACCAATATTTATACGGCACAACAGAGCTAAAATCACTTGTCTCTCTGGATGCTCACTGATTCCAGACCAATGCTACCCTATCGACTCCTAGGTCTTGACAATGATGGATGGCAAGGATTAAAGAAAAGGTATCGCACTTCTGTGAACGTGTATTACAGAAAAGTGCTTCTCGGTACTGTAGGGAGTGAACGAACTGCACGGGAAACCCCTCAAGATTGCAAAATCTCTTTAAGTCCGAGATTAGATGTCACATTCTACTAAACTCCATGTAAAGTTTTGGTGTGGTTTTATATAACTTCCATCGTTATTTAACAGATCAACTTGAGAGGTCGGTAAATGTGTAAATAGAAAAATTGTTTTTGAAAGGCCTTAGCGCTCTACAGGTAATCTCTATCAGAGGCATGACTGGAGAAGAGGAAAAAAAACACGATTTTACCTATCTCGCATTTTTCCACTGTGAGGTCCTAACAAGGGCGTGCTTTGGAGTAGTCTCTCAAATTTCATAGGGGGTTCTTGTTAGGGATGTACCTTTTACCATTTCTTTTAAGTTTACTCAATTCTGACCAGAACATCAGCTTCTGAAATATCCATTTGTACGCCATTATGTTAGCGTTTGGCAGCTAAATTATCAAAGTCTCCAAGGACTAAGCCTCTGATGTGCTCTCTATGCCAGCCTCCTTTCAGTTAGTCACTTGGAAAAGGAAGGAGAGATGGATCTCGTTTGAGTACACTGAGATATGAGGAAACTGTAAGGAAAAAGGGACAGAATGGGAGGAGGAAGACAGATGATTCTGAAGGAGAAAGCTTATGGGGCTGAGTGACACTAGGCAGTGTTAGAGGCTAGACTTCTCCATCCTTAGTCCTCAGGACTGGAGCTAAGACAGATATTCTTTTTGTAATTGATAAGAAGGAGGTTTATTGTTCCTTTGAAGTCTAGATACCAGCAGAGAATATCTCAGTAACGTACAGTGAGTTTAGTTCCTTGTATCAACATTTTTCTACCAACTGTAGGGAAAAAAGAACAACCAACAAACCAACAACAACAACAAAAACCCTGAAAAACCTCCCGAAGCAACAGCACACGCACAACTGCACCCTCTAACTGTGTTATCTTCAACAGCTTGAGCCAAGGGCTATTGGCTTAATTGGGTTCTGTGGTCAACACAGGCCAAAAAGACTGCAGGATGCTTGCTCTTTCATCAAGCCCTAAAAGGCCACAAGACAACAGGAGGAGCCAGAAATGAGAAGGCGCTGCAGCAATACTAGTAATGGCTCCACGGTCTTGATGGAGTGGTCTCCTGTCAAGGCGTTCATCCTACACCAAGCAAACAGTGTCAAATCCAGAGTCTACAAGAGTTATATCTGCATCATTTACAGGTTACCAGTCACTTCTGTTCACTTCCTGACTAGGAACTTTTTTGTCCCCCTCCCTAACCCCAACCCATCGTCCCCCAGCCACCAAGATCAGTATCAAATCAGAGCTTCCAGGGTCTCCGGGCTTCATCAACTCCAACAATACGTATTGGTAAGTGATCGTGCTATCTCACACCTGAAAAAGGAGAAAAGTTAACGTGCTCTGCCAACAAGGTGAGTTAGTGGAATAACCAAACGAGGAAGGTGATTAAGAAGCCAAATGGCACCGGGATTAGAAGTCTTCTCTTGCTCGTCCTGAACAAACCCTTGAAGGGAATTAAAATCAAGTTCAGTCACAGAGGTTATCATCTTTGACTGTAATGATGAGATTTTAGCACTAATTATTGCTCAGCTGACATAGTAACATCAGAAGAAATATAAACATTTTATGGCTTTGTTTAGCAACAAAAGCTGTGTTTTATTCAACATTATATAATGACACTGTTCAACTAGTAAAATCACTGGCTATCATTCAAGTGGAAACTGAAAATCCGTGTCAGGGAGTAGATGATCCCTTTTTTTTTTTTTCTCTGTATCGATGGAGAACAATATTTCTCTAACAAAAATTACCTTTAAGACTGTTCTGAACTTCTAACGCGATGTCGAGGGCATTAAACGGCAAAACTGGTTCATTGGCAATTTGCAAAGTCACTTGTCCTGTTAGCTGAAAAATAGAAAAAAACCCACATAACCGTCAAATAATTTCTAGCGGATTTAACAGCCAGCACTTCTTTCGGAAAAGCACATACTTTCATTACATTGGATTTTCAGGGAAACATGAATAAAACTCCATAAACACATCTTTGTGAGAAGGAATATGACCTGGACCGTTGTCTTTGTAACACAGCATTAAAAAAATATTAAGAGATTACAATTTATGACCACACACAAGAACTCTGTGCAGTACTTTTCCCGTGGACCCACGATACTGCAGGAGTCTCTGAAGGGCCTTATTTTTGCCTTGTTTTCAAATAAAACATTCTCAGAATAGGAATGAGGTTTACTGTTTTACTTAGTTCTCTGGTTTTAGTTACCGGATTCTGAGGGTTTACCCAAGCGGACCCCCCCCGCCCAGCTCCGACGTTAATGAGCCCGTGGCTCACCGCAAGCTGCCCGGCAAACCCAGTGCCTTCCGCAGAGCTACGTGCCGACGGGACGCACGCAGCCGTGCAACTCCCAGACTGGATAGAACGCCACGTTCTCTCAGTCGCTTACAGAAAGCAATTCCCAAATGAACGACCGGCATCTCTCAAGTCCGCTCCAGACTAGACATTAGCACCTGCCGTGAAACTCAATGGCACGAATGGTTCTTTCCAACCGTTCCGGAGATGAGGCCAGGGACTGACTGGCCTGAGTGCTTTTTTTTCACTTAGAGAAGACAGGCTCTCCAGCTCAAGGCTTAGCCATGCTACAGGGGCTGTGTATAGAAATATGTCTTCCTGCTGAACTATACCTGGCCTGTGATTAAACAGAGGATTTCAGTCTCCAGGCTGCCAAGTCCTTCACTGTTCGTGGGAGCTATAAAAACACACTGACAAAAACATGCAAGAAACTTTCATTCATCTTCTTCATATCTTGATATTGCAAAAAGGGGGAAAAAAATACCTGTAGGGCTGTGCTCTAAAATGGAATGATGGCTGCGGATGATGGTGATCGTGTTGATAAAAACGTGGGCTGAATAGAATCGTATCGTACAATACTTCCCAAGGTGTTTGAGGGGTTAGAATAATATCTGTCCTTCAAAAGCAATATGATAATTGCTGTGCTGAAAGTAGCATTTTAATTCTACAATACAGAGTGGTAGGAAAAGACAACAATGCTAAGTAATATTAAAAACAATAGTACAGCAATTGAAAAGGAAAACCATCTCCCAGGGAAGTGGAGGAAAACAGGGTAATATCACACATACAAGTTTCACGGAGAAAGATTAATAGAACCCGAACAACATTTCTAAGAAAGCATTACAGAAATACTGTTTTTTGACCTGGCCACAGACTGATTTCAGTAGAGAGGCTGAGGGAAGGTGCCGTATATCAGGCTGCAGCCTCCATCTGAGCAGAGGCACAGTGTGAAGCTAGTGAGATTTACCTCTAGGGAATACAGTATTGCAGAAGGCAGGAAGAAAAAACTTACCATATACAGAGTGAGAAAAAAAATCCTGAGGAATAATGATACGTCAGGCTGTTATCAGGAAAACTACAGAACTAAGAGTGAACTTGAAAGAAGATGAAAAATACTGTGTTTGGATGTCTGTGTTACAATATAACACGGTAACCTCTCGTGAAACTTCTCTGCAAACTTCCCAACTGCACAGGCCGTTGATGCTTGAAGGCCGTTCCATTTTCTAGCAGTGATTATACACAAAAATCTCTGGGGGTTGAAAAGCATTAGAAAACATTGCTCTTGGGAATATCAGAGAGGTATTGCGGAACCACAGAAAACAACACCGTGAGGGCAAACAGAAATCTGTACAAAGCCCTATCCAAACCAGGTTCATATAATCCAGCCATAATCTACTGTAGAAATCTGGTTTCAAATGTCCAAACGCCACGGAAAGTCCTTCCTCATCCTGCACGGAACTCTCTCAAGATACAGCTGCCCAAAACATTAACAACCTCTCAGTTGCTCTGGAAAAGCAACGGTGGCAATGAAATAACAGCCTATTAAAGAGGAGGCATTCTATATGGCGCCCATAGTCATTGAACCCTAAAGAGTACTATATCACGCTAAACACGTGAATTCTTCCCTGACGACCCATTTCTGCAAAACCCTTCACTAAACGGTAATGCCAGATACATATTCATGGGTATATTTTAGGGAGGGACATGCACAGTTATCCAGCGCTGCTGATACTTTTCAATCTGTTACCGCAATGTTTAAGAACACAAAAGTATGGGAAAAAAAATGCTTCTTTTCTGAGGCGTGAAAGTGGCATTAAAGAGGAGAACACCCTAGTAAGCATCTTTCCTTTTCATCATTATCTCCTACAGAATCTGGTTTGATTTTTATAAGCTCTTGCCTTATTTCTATTTCTTCCAAGCGATTTTATTTCACTTTTGACTACATAAGACCAAAGTTGTTTTCTCTTCCCTATTCAAATAAAGTTATACCATCAAAATCTTATGACTGACTGAAGCATTTTGGAAACTTTATAGTCTCTCTGTATGCAATACTGCAGACGTTTGTGTGTTAGTAAACAGGTAACAGCGGTGTTTATTACCTCACGTACTTCGCAGGCTAATCTGGAAGAAATCAATCACATAAAGGAAAGCTCAGAGCATTGATTCGAACAGAGTAAGTAATAATGCTGCAGAAGCATATATCAAACCCACATAATGCAGCAAGACAGAAAAGGCTACTGATTTCTTATTTATAGTCTTATTTTTGGATATACCATTCCCCCGAGTACAACACTGAATATACATGGAAAACAAAGGCAACCTTCCGCCCCCTTTTCCCTGTTGAAAAATGGTTCAGACTGTCTATTGAACTATTAAATGCAAGAATAACTTAGCAAAGAGTAAAGACAACAATTTTCTTATAAACTGAAATGCTAAAGCAGCATAATTGATTCTATTCCCATGCTGAACTGGCTGTAACACTAATGACAACTTCTCAAATAACATTTATACAGAATAATACACGCAATACACACAATAATTGATGGAACATTTGCACAATTACCAAGTCTGAAGAAAAAAATTACAGTTCAAATGCTAATTGATTCTGAAATGCTTTTCTTGTAGAATTTAAAAGGAAAAAATAATGAATGTTTTCACTGCGCTGGGCTTTGGGACAGGTATTCTTCAATAAACTAAAATGCTTTTAATGAACTTCCAATTACTTTTGAGATAAATATTAATATAAAACATAACAATAATTGCAGAGTTATACTGTATACTGCAAAATATATACCAAGGTAACATTTTTACAAGGTCTTTGACTTTACAGCGTAAACATCTTCGTAGGAAGGCTGTAAGTTCTGTCCCTGCCTTTATCTCTCTGACACCGTGCAGACCCCAACGCGAATTAAAAAAAACCCCAAACCAAAAAGCTTCCAATAATGCGGGTGTTAAAGATGGTTCAGTATCACAGGACACTTCCTAAATGAAGCTGTAGGTTCTTCTCTCTTCTGAAGTGTTATAACCTACTCATTTAGAACTGTCTTCCTGCAGTTCTGCCCAACCTATCAACCTAACTTCACTATGAACGGCAGCCCTCAGGGCCATCAGGAGGGTCTGCCTCACCCTCCAAAAGACTGTGACAATAACATCATAACTGGATTGAATAGACACGATATCTATTTACATCTATGTAAATTATAAACCTTTTTAGCTGTTTTACAATGTAAATAAGGAAACTAAAATGCTGTTGGGAGGGCTCGTCATTGAAACGATTTTTTTGATGAGCATGGTTTTTCAGTGAGTTAAACTCCATTTTCAAGGTAACTTGCTTCCTCAAATATCCAAGCTGCCTCCTAACAACTCAAGGCATGTCTGTGGTCATGCACATTTTTTTTTTTAAGACCTGAATACTTAAAACCGAGAATACAAAAATGTGAAAGGCTCCGCTCAGCCGTTTTTACACCGACTCAGTTTTGCTTGTGGGCCATGCTGGTATCGATCATGCCTTGCAGAGACACGTCTTCAACGTTATCTGGTTTTACAGACAGCACAGGCATGGCAACCCATCTTCCGTTCTGTCATACGATGAGAAACTTGTACGATGAATGAAATGAAAACATGTTTAGTGGATATGAAGATATGAAAATATTATGCGTGAGAGAGATCAATCCGCTAGAATAAACACCAGCACGTCGTGCGCAGGCAGTTTCTTTAGCGCAGAAGTTCATGTGCCAGCCTCCTTTTTTTTATCTAGCGAAACTTGCGCCCGTGCGCTCCGCAAACCTCAGCGGGTGTAAGTATTGGACATTTTTAGTAACACTAAGCGCTAAAATCTAACCAGACATCTCAGATCTCTTTGTGTGCCAAGCTACAAACAACATAATTTAAAAAAATCAGGTAAGCTGCCGTGTTTATCCTTTCGCGAGCACCGCTCCTAAGTAGTGCCGTCCTCCAGCTGTACCTGCTGCAATGAATTAGACGCAGCTACTTGAGACCTGAATCATGCAGTGGCAACTCCTTTGGATTTCAAGCCGTATACCTCTGACGCATACTGCTGCTTCTTTCCCGCATTCTACAATTTTCACGTTTTTATTATATGATTTTATTCTATGACTATCAACAACATGTCACCTTACTGATACCTCTGGCATGTTCAGGGCGTGCAGAGCGCACACGTGGCAGGTAACCTACCGAAATCGTGACAACTCGTGTTAGAAAGCAGATAATGTAGCAAGGCAGAGCAGCAGATCTGGATGGATTCCCAGGTAGAGGCTCAACAGGCCTCTGCGTGCAAGACTTCCTACTAGACTCGCACAACCCTTGTAACCGATCAGGGGGTGCCACTGGGCAACCGACTCGTTTGAACTCTGAGCCTTGACTTCCTCTGCCGTCAGGCGTTAGTTTTCGAGCCACGTTTGCCCTCACACCTCGCACCTCTGCCCCCACGCATTACCCACGTGGTTCATGGATGAGGAAAGAGCGTGGGACGATACTGTGCTGTTTAGGGTGATCAATAACTGCGTGTTGAAAACAACACTTCTTTTTCCTCTTCTTTTAAAGGTGAATGAAAAGGTTTGACTTTTGTGGCTGGCTGTTGCACTGTCTAATCTCAGGTGTTCATCTCCTTGCATCAAGGGCTCGCTCTCCGCACGCACTGACTAGCAGAGGGACCTGCTGGCATCTTTTGACATTAACCCAAACAAACAACGGTTTCAGTGTCCACACCCACGTAAATAAGGAATAAACCTCTGCGTGTATTGAGATCCCCTCTCACAACATGAGCAATCTCAAATGTTAAAATAATCAGTCTTCCCCAAGCCCGCGACCCTGCAAAGTTAAAGAAATAGTTTTGATCATACAGGCAAATTTCCTGAATTTGCCTTCTGCTGGTTCCCCCCTGCCCCCCAATTCCTTCATGTTATCGGATTTTTTTAATTAAGCATGAGAAATTGAGTCTATTTAAATGAAATCTGTGATTCCCTGGAAATAAAATAATTTCAGCGCCTCATATTACTGGATGAATGGCAGTAATAGTGACACTCATGATAAAGTAATGAGCATTTTTAATACTGGGGTATCAATTTACTGTAGAAAAATTTCCTGCATAATCAGTCTACCCAGTAGTTTTTCTTATATTCATCACCCCCCAAAACAGTTAACTGACTTATACAAGAAAAGTCAGAGGCAGGAGCACAAGAAAACCACCGGTTCTTTGACCCTCTATTTTTCTGATTACACACAGAAATGGGATCACAGACGTGTTTGCTGTGCACTAAAGCTGTCAGCTTTTCAAAATTCAGAACTTCTCGAGAACTCAGTAGCACCACACGTGTTTTTGTTCTTGCCGCAATCTACCTCAGCACCAGGGCACGTGTTTACACTACAGGTCAAACGATATTTTGGGGCTATTTGACATGCAGTTCAACACACAGTATTTTAGGTCAGTAGAGGGCTCTCTGAGAAAAGAGTACGATGAGTCCGTGGCTACGGTGGGTGAACTAGAGCACAGTAATTCATAACAGATAGCTCTTTCTGACCAAGGGAAGTATGAACTGTATCTGAGGCCTTACAAATATTAAAAACCTGATTTCAACACCCGCCTCCGTCATTTGGTATTGTCTTCTTTACTCTCAGCATAGGAAATACAAGCGATAGTGACCAAAACACAGATTCTCCCTCTCTGCAGGGGTCCTGTGCACAGCAACCAACACTTCACTAATTGTATTAGGTAGCACCAGCATTTGGAGCCCCAGAGTTATATGTTAAGATGTGCCAGTGCTACCGGAGCTTGGGCCGCGTGCTCCGGAGTACAGAAGTTCTCTATTTACATGATCATATGCTACATTTTTCACATGGCTCATGACGAGATTCTGAGGCAGTGAGAAATAAAGGTCAGAAGTATTCTCTTCGGTGATTCAATTGCTCAAAATCTAACTTGTTGGCCCACTCAGTAATACACAGCGCTTTGAGCAGTGAAAGTACATTTTCTATAGATTTGTTTTGCAGCTGGGAGGGATCGTTCATCCCACTGCTTTCAATTACTTGCACAAAAAAGAAACTCATCTCTGCTTTATTTTCTGTGTACGTGTAGAAATTCCTACACTTTAAATGATATTTATATCAAGTATATGGAAATATACATTTTGTGTATATTTAAACGCATTTATGTGACTCTTCTAACATGTGCCTATTAAAAAATATGTTTAAAATTGTATTAATTTCTAGGAAGCTGTTATACCCCATGCCCTGGGTTGTAACTCCATTAGGTTATACAGAGTTTCTTTCCACTCCTACCTTCTGCCCAGGTCACCAATGAAAGGGTGTGAGCGGGTGGGGACGTCCAGGGGCCACGAGGCTGCTCCTCACGCAGCGCAGACAGCAATCCTCCTCCCTTCCCCAGCCCAGAGCGGGCAGAGGTGCCTTGGGCCCTGCGAGACACCACTGCGCTCCCAAGCGCCCTGTCCTGGGACGTGCAGGCACCCAGGGCACAAACAGGCTTCAGACGGGACTCATGCAGGACTGTGCAACGCTGACTACTGAAACCGATGCTCCAGATTCAAACTTCAGAGCGGGTCCTGGTGGGACAAGGGGGGGTGGACACAAGTTGCCCTTGGGGAGATTCCGACTGGACACCAGAGGGAAATATTTCACAGTGAGGACAGTCACCACTGGAATAATCTCCCCAGGGAAGGGGTTGGCTTGGCCACGTTGGACACCTTCAAGAGTCGTCTGGACAGGGCGCTGGGGCATCTTGTCTAGACTGGGCTCTTCCTAGAAAGGCTGGACTAGATGATCCCTGAGGTCCCTTCCAGCCTGGGATTCTGGGATTCAGAGGGGAAACACACTCCGATGCGTTCGGCACCAGCTACCGTCCGAGCCTGGGGGCCGGGCTGAAGTCTGGCCCATCGTGGCCGTAACCACGCTCTCGTTACCGCAGCGGTGGTGAACGGGAGTTATTAGCTCAGCTCCCAAGACACTGGCTTTATTGAGTTAGGCTCGGCACGGCGTAAATGAACCGGTACTCAGCCTGGTTTGTTTGGAACCGGGGCGGAGCACCTTTACGTCTGTGCAGGATGCCCAAGGTTAATGCGTACGCAGGAAGGCACTCAGTTACCTGCAAAGCACGGTTCCTTACGTGGGCAGTGCAGAAGTGTAGATAGAAAGGGAGAGTTTCTCTAGTGCTTTATTCTCGCTTTTTCTGCACACAAACAGAGATTGCATGTCTTTGAAGTACGCAGGTAAGTAGCAATAATCTTGAGAAGGGTTTATAATCCTGTATTTCATATTTATGTATGTCAAATTGTAGTGATATCTTGGTGCAAAGAAAGGCTTGAATTAACTTCTAGAAGGGCCACTAGATTCAAACCTCTTGTTACAAAAAAAGTTAGTCACTTAGAGATTTCCCTAGTGTGGGGAGTTACGAGCATGCAAAAGGATATAACAGAACGCTCTTCTGCACTGAGAGCTTCATGAGCCCTGGGTGAAGAGGTCACACCATGACAATACAATCATTACAAACCCTCACACAAGATTTCTTAAAGAAAATTTTAAAGTTTGTTCTAGCATGAATTCTTTTTTATCTCCAACTTTAAAGTCAGGTTGCTCTGGTTACCAGCTGCGGACTTTGAGTGACAAATACAGAAAATTTTGCTTTAAAGCTGAATAATTTGCAAATAGCATTCCCATAACCCGAGATGCCGCCGTTGCATAGAAAGGGACCTTTTAAATGCTTTCGTTCTTCGACCCTCTTCAGGGATAGCAGGAGCAGGGGGAAATTAGTGCGAGATCCTTTTTAAAGAAGCAATGTTAACTGCCTGAAGCTGGTTACAGGCAGTCCTGAGGAAATAGATTTAGCTACTGTTCTGGTAGAAAGAGAAGTGTATAATGAAATATGAAGCAAAATTCATTTCCACACATCAGAGGCAAAGATCTCTAATGACAACGATCACATTCAGAAACTGCATCTTGGATAGATCTTTACTACCTTAAGCCAAAAGTACGTAGCTTATTTTTTTATTTGCATGTATAATACAGACATTCAAAGGATAAAACATGCAGGTAGGCAACAGCGCACACACTTCAGGAGAAGAAATGTTAAGCTTTTTTTCTGGTTTAAGCCATAAAGGAAAGCTTAAAGTTAAAGAAAGTTTTTTTAAAAAAAAAAAAAAAAAAAAAGAAATACGAGAGATATCACTGCCGATTCCCGCGTACCGGTATGGAAACACAGGATGCTGTGATTAACAGCTTGGACATTTAGTACATAGTTCCAGGAATCATCACACTCTTCTATGCTACTAAAGGCCTTCACCATGTTTGCTACCAGTTAGTGAATATCAGTAGCTTTCCCTGAGTTATGTATGTGTTTAAGCCTCTAATCAGGAATTTAGCACAACCATCCCTCCTTACTCACGATACAGGATAATCAAAGCACAAGATGATAGGACTCAGCAAGATAATTGATAATTTTGTTAGCAGTTGCCAGACAGTTGGCTGGGTCCTGCCGGTCCCTGAGCCTTACAAGCCAGACAGTAATGACTAGCAGATAAAATAAACAGCAGTGCAAGTCTGCATTTAATCACCCACGTTCACAAGCACTCTACAGAAATACAGATCAGCCTAGCAAACAGTATGTTGTCTTACAGTCCTAATTAACCGAAGTATCTTCTCGTATGCCTCAAGATACATGCATGAACCAAGAATCTTCCAGAATTAGGACCAGTCCCGGGATCTTACATTCAAGGACATCCAAGTACTTGCTAAGTTTCTATTTGATCTGTGAAGCCAGTTCTTATGCTGAATCTGCAGGACCCAGTCTGAAACTTGAGGCATTGTTAAAAACTAGATAATAGTCATCAGAGGAGTGCAATAATAAAGAAATCTGCAATAGGAAGCTTCAACCACAGCTTTCAGTTTAGACCTTGATATCATCTTTTTAATCACTCCCCTTTTACAGAAATGGATTTGATTTAATTGAACTCCTAAAAAAACCAGTCTCTAATCACACTTCATCAGCATGCAATTATTATTCAAAGGAAACCATATGTACTATTAGGCACTCTTAATTAAAATAATGCATATAATCTGCTTCAGTACCTAACAGTCTTTCTCCCCGATGCTCATTATTCTTTTTCTTCCATTATTGTGACAATACATTTTTCTTCCTATTTTTCCTCATCTACCCCCATTTCATTTATACACTTTTTCAACATTAACAATCATGATATCAGGGCACTGAGATGCGTTAGTACACCACCATCCTTAAAAACTCATTGCATAGCTTGACCTTCAAAATGTGTCAGACCTGACTATGGAGATTTGTGAGAAGAGGATGAGGAAATGCTGTAAAAGAAGAGCCTCAAACTGTACTCTTTTTTGCCCAAATTTCATTTACAATTTTGGTCTTCTAAGTGGCCATGCTGAAAGAAGAACATACGTTAGGCAGCAGTCAGTCCTTAGAGAGAGAAGCTTTGGGGAGGATGAGGGACAATGGATGGAGGAAATTGAATCTAGGAGTTGAAGAACTTGAAGAAAAAGCATCAATGAAGGGTTGAAGCGATGGAACTTGGAAAACTTGGACAGTCGGTTCAGCATCGACTCCCCAGAATAAGCATTATGAAAAGATTCACGAGAACATTACATATTAAAGCCTCCCTATCCCCTCAAACCCAGGAAAGCTAAGATATTTAACAGTTATAGAGAGAAAATATTGGTCTTTCCTCTCTTGCCACCTCTTGATGCAAAGGTACCTCAATTTTTTCCACTCAGGTCACCCGAATCAGTGAGGACTGCAGCACTGACAGTTCGTTAAACATGACAGACTAGCCCTGAGGGAGAGACACTGGTGAACCACAGTGCTGAGGATCCAAGGGAAGCTGAAACTACACAGTTCTATAGTATACAGCTCAAAGAAAAGACCCATAAACATTAACAGACACGTTCCACTTCAGGGGAGAACTGGATGGATAACATACCAGACCCCCAGACACCAGGACACACTGCGGTACCCACAAAGGGGCTCAATTTCCTTGTTAGGCAATTCCTTCGGTCAGGGTTATGTTCTGCTCTTGGAAATACTTGCATGGTCGTTACCAAGGCAGAAAGGTATTTAAGCTTCTTACTGGTATCGTAATTCAAAGGTGCAATTTGTGTGGACTTTTCACAGTACTTTTCAAATGAGAATATTCAGTCTTCAATGTATGCCATGTAAGACATACAACAGGAAGTAAACAGTTGAATTTCGTTAGTAATTTGAAATTTAGATCTCAAAAGGAGATCTCATACCTCCTCCTGTAATCAAATAGTTTAACTTAACAAATAAAGGTGGGGGAAGATTGGTTAGTTTATTTTAAAAAGAAAACATTAATTAAAGATGAATATGTTTGGGACTGAGCAAGTTCCCCTCAGGCTTGGGGAAAATGCCAAGTCTGACAAACTCTTTGAGCCTTAGGGAATCCCCGGTCAGCTTGATGAACGTACTGAAGTATTTTATAATTAGCTGGCACACTCCTGAGGCTACCAATTTACCTGAAAAAGAAACTCCCTCACCTTTCAAACCTGTCCCTGAACAACAATGAATAAAGACCTAACAAATAATGTTTCTCATCACAGAATATTTATATAAACAGAAAGAAAACTCAGAAGAACGTCCTGTGCTATAGAATGGCCCTCAAAATTCATAAGGAACCCTAGCAATAAAACTCAAACTATCTGAAGGTAGAATTGGGATTTATTGCCACATCTGGGGCTGTAATAATACCCCTGTTCCTCAGATAGTGAAATTACGACGGCCATTTCATCCCACTGCACCCTATCTTTACATGGGCTCTATATTAAAATGATAAAGGCAGCACGATATAACGGTAACAACAAAGATTAAATAGAGAAGCACGTTTTAAAAGCCTGTAATCTTACAACACTGCCGGAAATGTTACTACTTGCTCAAACGACAGCAGTTGCTGTTAAGAAAAAACGAAAATCAGTGTTTACCTACGGTGTTGCACCATGGTTGGTCCAGGTACTACCTGTTTTAAATATCTTATTATTTGTAATCATCATGAGTGGCTAAGCAACAAAAATACATCACATGTCTCAGAAAACAAGTCAAAAGACATCTACTCTGAAAGGCTGGTCGCCGGTCGTAGGCTTATCCGATAGAATGGAACAAAGCAGCGAGGGTGCGGCACACGGAAGGAACGGCTTACTCGAGGCTATCCGACAAGGCACGCTGTAAGAACCACTCAAAGCTCAGACTCACCGTGTTGGTAAGCACCACAGTTTTGTTAGCTTCTGGTCTGGCTATTCATTCCACAACTTTTGGTTCGGCTTCAGTCTTAGATTAACTTTCTGGAAGGAATGAGTTCACGGTAAGAGATCTCTGTATGGGCAAATAGACACGGAGACAAGCTTTGCCTGACAGGTAACAACAAGGATGGAGGTCTGATGGCTGTACTGAAAGAAGATCATGAAAGGGACATTGTTGAAGAGACTGGAGAGTGGAAGAGAAGGGGCTTGAAAAAGGCAAAAGATTTAGAAAGAAAAACAAGCTGGAATTTGCTGCACAATGTAAAACAGGAGCCTGGGGAATTTCTGAAAGAGAAGATGGCAAGATTAAAAAGACAGCTGAAGAAGATCATTTTGGCAACTGTGCTACAGATGGATTGGAGGGAGAAAAAAGACTTGCAAGGCAAATGTGTCAAGACAAGAGAAGATTACAATGCAGACAAGTGGTTTGATCATGAGGCCAGGGAGAAAAGGATGGATTTTTAGAAATACTATAGAATGAAAATATATCAGAGGAAAATACTTAACAATGTCCTTCAGCATACTGTAATCAGTGTGTACTCAGCATAATTTCCCCATACTATGTAAAATTCCAAATAAATTGGAATTCAGTTGAAGAAGGACTGCAGAATCTGGCATTGATATATAGTGAACAAATTAGCGGGAGTGCTGACAGTATCTAAGTGATATATGCATGCACGTGTGTAAGTGTACTTGCATACATTGATCAAAAACTCATCTCAAAATTTTTCTGCGTGTTAAAATTGAAGACAGATGCAGTTACAGATAAAATTAGATTTTCAGACCTAAAAATAAATTAAGACTTTGTAGAGTAAGAATTTCCCTTTTTTCCCTCTGCAGTGGAAAGGCAACCTATACAGGCATTCGATGTACTCTGAATAGCTTTAAACTAAATGTAAGTAATCTTCAAAAGAGTTTTTGATATCAGAGTGAAATTTCTGATCCTTTTGTACCATGTCGGCATTGTACACCCAAAATACAACACACATTATAAAGCTTTCTGTTTGTATATTTAGAGAAACTAAAAAGCCCTACAGAAACTGTTCAGATCTTGCTCCTTCGGGTGTACCATAATGCTGTAACAGCTTCTGAACCCTAACTAACAGTATTTTCATCCAAGCCTCACCCAATAATAAGGGCATGGGACATTTCTGGGGTCAGGAACTGACCAGAATGCACACTTAATGCCGGGTTTGAAAAAAAAAAAAAACCAAAAAGGTTTTCATTTATGGACCTGATGAAAAAGACAGACTTGAGACTTAACTCAGTAGCCAAAAGCAGTAGGTAACAAGTAACAAACCATAAGTTTTTTAATACCTTTTAAACTCCATTTCATGTTATGAATCCTGACCTCTTAAAATATTTGAAAGCAAAAAAATGGAAATGACAAAATCTAAATCCTGTGGTTTCTAGGCGTTGCTAACTGTGCGCTGCGCGGCGGTCACAGCCCACCATCGGGAGGGCTGCCCAAGGGACAGCACGTAGGCGTCCCCATGTCTGTCCGTTCCCAAATGCCTACAGCTTCCCTGCTGAGAACAGCAGACTAGACATAAGACCCAGTATTAGATTAGACCACTACAGCATGCTGATTTTGGTAATTTTTTTTTTACCTCCCGTCCTCCAGCATTCCCCTGCACAGAGGCCGCACGTCCCCGAGACAGAGGTTTACCCACACTTCTTCAGTCAGGTTTCTGCCTTTTCCGCTTACGCTGCTCAAGTAACAAGTGACATTTGCAAAAGAGGGGATGAAGGGAGAGACCAGCACCATCTAAGCAGAGAGCTTTATTTGTGCAGAATATTACATTAAAAGAGCCCAGTAGCTATTAGTGATTATTAATCTTCAATTACAATAATAGCCATATTTAGCAAAAAAAGAATAGGCTATGCTGCAAGTCATGAAAAAAGCCTTTTTAATTGTCAGCCCTGCTAGTCTAAAAGACTCGTCGCCCTATTCATTCAGTTATCATTCTGTAGTTTATAATTAAAGTGCTAATGTATATCAGAATTCTTTGATCCCAAAATAAAGGATTCTTTCACCAGAGAAATTAAGAACTCAGTAGTTACAGGAAATTCAAGTTTCCAAGTAAAAAAATAAAAGAAACAACCAAAAGTGAAGGAATGTAATTAAGGAAAAACTATGTTGAATAAGAGAAGGAAGAAACTTTGTGAGTAGTCATTCTGGATTGTGGAACCGTTTATCAAGGAAAGTGGCAAAAGGTCTTTCTCTTTGATACTTAAATACAACCTAGGAAGAAAGGAAGTGTACTGTACTGGCAGGAACGGACTAAATGACCCCCAAGTCCTTCATCTTAAGCTAACAAGCAGAGGTAACTCCTGTGTCCTGAAATCTCACTTCAATTAGCATGAGTTATCGTAATGATTCATAGCATCTCATCCGTGATATTTTATTTCCATTCTGATTTCACTTTTGAGGGAAAAGATACTCAGCAGCATGTTCTATCACAAGGTCTGTCTAAATTAATGCAAATAAAAAGAAATACGTGTGGTCATCTACAGTATGGACAAGCATTGTCTTAAACACTCAAGGTCAGCGGAACTCTTAACCTATAGTCTTGTCTCCTGAGTCTTATTGATTAAAACCAGTGTGACGGCAACCCGACTTTAAAAACCAAAGGAAATAATTTCCAGAATTAATTTTGGATTTTAGTCTGCTGAGAAGAATCTGCTTGGGTCACTGGAGACGTTAACTGGAGCACATATTTCCCCACCGCAGGTTAGATGACAGGTGCTAAAAGAAGCTGGTAACTAAAAGGGATAGAGGCAGCAAGGCAGGAAGGTCCCACACTGCTTACCTGCCAGCACCACCAGTCCCTCCTGAAAATGGAACTTGAGCTTCAGAAAAATCTTTCAAAAGCAACTACTGGCTCAAAGACGTGCGTGGCCACCAGGCAGCCTTCGCGCTTATCTCAGCTCTGATGTTGCCATCCCTTCACGCGCAATCTGCTGCTCTGGGAAAGCGATCTTATTTACCTCACAGGGCTTAAAAAAAAAAAAGTCACAAAGCCTAATTACATACTATTGCTATCAATCTGCATTCAGTTTCAATGAGCTTTGGATTAGGCAGTTCAATACATTTTGGAAAGAATATAAACATATTACTGCTGCTGTTTGGCAGTGTAAAGGATGTGCTTTGCATTTTTCTCTTCATTACTTTCTTTGCATAAAAACTGCTAAGCCTTGCAAAAAAAGCAATGCAACTCTGTCTCAGTGCACTGACACCGAGAGAGAGCAAGAGCTTCTTTTTAACATTAAAAATGTTTGTTAAAACTATGTGACTCAAGATCATCTTAAGTATATCCTCCATGACCTGTAAAAGCACGATTTAGATCTAGTCCTGTTGCCTTTCGAGACACTATGAAAGCAAAGATTACTGGAACGGACAGTAATTTTGAAGTTATTAGGTTTTCATTCTCAAAGTCACAGTTTAATAATTTTTAAGATCCAACTAGCTGTATAAGAATGGAAGCTTGAAAGTCCATAACAACTATGGAAAATACAGTAAAAATAGTCCAGGAAACACAGTTACGGATCAGAGGAGACGGCAGAATTTTACCACTGTCTATGTTTTCCACTGGCTTTGCTTTGTTCTGTTCTTCAGAATATATGAGCAAATCATACATCCAAAGAATGAACATTTTGGGCACGTAGGACTTTACTAATGACTTGCTTAGCTTAAGTTCAAGTAGTTTAGAAAAGCCCACGCAAAGATTGTGGAGAATAAATGGTCACTAAATTTTTTTTTTTTTCTAATAAAGATTCCAATGAATTAAAGAGGACTCTGAAAGTCAGGCTAGAAAAACATAACATTTTCTTCTGTAAGTATTAAGCTTTGGTTACCTTCTCTCCAAACGGCTTGACTTGCTTCTCGCGTTTGAATAAAACTCCGAAGTTGGTAGCATGACTTAGCTTAATATCAAGGATGTGCTTTCTATAGTTTTATGAAAATTTAGGGAATTTTGTCCAAGCTGAGAATAGACACTTTAAAAAAGTCCTGTCTTCAACTCTTTCAAGTCTTACGACCTTCGGGATATCACTGTTTTCTATGCCTTATCATGAACATGACAAGTGTTAACTGGTAAAACAAATGACTCTATTTCTTCCTGCCTACTTTCCAATTTTTCATGACTGCTTCCATGTTGCTCTGATGCCTTCTACGAGTGACACACAAGACCTATGTTCTGATGGAGGAAAAGCCGAGGTCTAAAGTAGAGCTCTCCTTGGGTTAGTACCCTGCCAACCCCTAACTGAAATGTGTGAAGTACCTGAAAAGGACTATGGACGGACATGTCCCAAATGAAAAATAAATGCAAAAGTAAACTTACACTGTAGGCTGTTAACATAGAAATGAAATTAAAATAATCTCTCATAATAGAAAGATTCTGGAGGAGGGTTCTCTGGGCGTACCTCCCTTTTAAACGGCTGTTTAAAAATTCAGGTGAGACTACTAACCGAATTGCTGCTATGTATCTGAGTGCCTGGAACGGAACTTGCAAGTAACGTGAGGGAGGGAAACACATGATTATGCAAGGTATCATCTATTTCAACCCTCCGTTTGTAAGTCATTTGCACAACTTTAACAGATTACATCGGGCAATATGAAAGCAGGAAAAAATAAATGGAAACGAGGATATGCAAACTGCTTGTTAGCAGCTTCTTGATTACAAAGGTGTTCTGCTTACAGAGCATCCTTGAGCACAGCCAAGGAGCCCTACTCAAGTACGGTCAATGAAGACGTTTTGCAGTGGCCTGGAAGATTTACAGCCAATGTGAGATGCCCTAGGTAAGCAAATTAAGAAGACTGACAGTACAACACGGTTGTAATATCCGAGTGCCACATTGCTGGATTCCTCAAAAACGAATTGAATCCGAAGACTAACCTTAGTCTCACATAGTAAGTGTCCTCATTTCAGCCTAATTCATGGGGAATAGTGAATTGCCTTTTATGATTTGTATAGGCTGCGTATCAAGCAAGTGATGACCGTCAAGGATTACAGACTAACGCTTCATATAGCAGTGAGGTCTGTGACGGCGTTCCTTCCGTCAGTTACGTCCTTGCCTTCCAAAAGTACTAAAGCTCTAACAAGTTTCACTAAAATCCCTTTTTCATAAGTACAATAAAAGGCATGATGATATACATAGCTTTAAATGAGGTACCGGAAAGTCACGACAAGGGTACATATTAAGGCAAAGAGGTGTTTTTTGTTGTTCCTACAATATTCTCGGAAGACCGGCTATTTCTATGATCTACACCAGCGAACCAGTTCAAGCTGGAATCTACAAAACTTGAAGGTGTTTAATGAAACGAGACATAGTCAGCAGCACTTGTCCCAGCTTTCCTAGGTGATATGCTAAGCACATGTACATTCTCCACTGAATGGAAGCAAGTTTTTCATTTTGTATATGCTCACAATTATCTCAGACTTACACGTAAGTCTTAATAGTAACTGAGACACAGAAAGCATAAGCGGCAAATAGAATCATACCACTTTCAGTAGGGTAACATAGAGAAAATTATAGAATATGAAGAAAGACTCTATGGTCCTTTAAAAAATGTTTCTTGACAGGTTCTGAAAAACAGCAAAACCCCCAAACCTAACCAACTGCATACCTACTAGATTTATCAGATAGTATCTAACCGTGTAGCAAAATTATCCCTAAACAAGAACTAGGCTACTGGATAAAATATCTCCACAGAAGCATGACAACTGAATTCTCAATTTAGTGAAAGAACACAGTGAATTTCTTGTTATCATTTCTGCTTCTTTTTGTCCTCTGCGAATGCCAGACCAGAATAAAAGTACGGAGCCTGAACGATCAGCAGAAAAAAAAAAAGTTTTAAAATTGAATGCACTGAGCAAACCCACACGTTTCCACTTCTATGCTCCTCGTGAAGATTCTCACTTCCTCGCTTTGATTTCTAAGCCAATGTTGAAGCATCTCGGTGACTATAAGAATCATTAACAGCGAAGTTGGAATGTACTCATGGGCAAAATAAACAAGAATCTTCATAGAAATGCAATAACAAGCAAAAAATAATCAAAGCTTCCAGATTTGCTCTTACTGCAAATAATATGGCTTTTCACAAAGTTTATGTGTAAATAGCGCATCTAGGACAGATGATATCTTCAATCAGCCAGCAACTGCAGTCTGACCAATAGCATGCTAACCAAGTCAGGGGCTAGTTGTGGCAAAAAGGAATTGCATATATACTACCTGTCGCTGTACCGGAAGCATCATACGCCTTTCAGCTTTAGAAATGTATTAAAATAGCTTCTGTACCACATACAAGCTTACTTAAGTTCAGTGTCTTGGGTCTGGCCATTTGGGGATATTAGGCCGGCGCTCAAGACTAGAATCTGGCAGTCAGCACAGCTCCATCAACATAAAACAAAACCAAATGACCGTGTTCAAGTCCTGAGGAGAATGCGAGGAGAACGCGCTCCCACTCTTCACCGTCGCTTTCCCCTGGAGACCTGGGACAGGCAGAGTTAGAGAGAAACGCCCCAAACCAGCATTACTTCACTACTAGTGAATATATTGGGAAACAACTTTATGCACTCTAATATTTTATAAGGGCTTGCTACTTTGAAAACTTTGTATACATTTGTAATTATTGATCTCTTTTGCCTTTAGAAGCCCACCAGGAAAACTTACCAGCAATTTATTGTGCCTGTAAACAGAAGATGAAAAGTAGATTGTTAACGCTAACGTAGCAACTGTTTCTGGACAGGCTGAATGCATAAGATATTAAATGGCACACAGATTTATAGCTCTTTGTTTTGGAACCAGAGCTCAGTTCTTAAAAATGTGCCCATGTAGCTACTGTCTTCTGCTACATAATGGCAACACACCTGACCAAAGGCTGTCAGAATTCGGGTGCTTCTGCCAATGTTAAAACCTGTTTCCTCCAGCAAGCAAGAAAATAATTTCTCTTTGCCTGTATAAGACTGCTGAGTAAGTCAAAAGTCAAGGCCTTCCAACTCACCGGACACGTCTCTTCCAGCAGTACACTTAAGCGGGCTGAAGCACCTCAGCCAAGTGCCTTCTGAGCAGCCCTTCGCTCTCCTGCAATGTGGTCTGGAAAACCAGGGCAGAGGAGCCCGGGAGGAGGCACGGAGATGAGAAAAATCCTGTGTTGCAGGCATGGGTGTCAATGAGAGACTGATGATGTAATAACTGTAACGGTATGACGAGATAAAAGCATTTGCTGCAGATTCAGACACTGACTGTGCCCAAGTTATCTTAAGATTTATTTTTGTTTACTTTTGTTTCAGTAAGGAAAACAGATGGAGTACCCTTGTCCTTCTCCAGCAAATACGGATGAATTAAGAATGTGCCAGATAAACAGAAACAAGATTTTTAAAATGGGATTCTTTCATTAAAAGTTCCTCTTACCCGATAACTACATATTGTAGTTTGGAAAAAAAAATCAGCTCTCCGAGGTAGGCTATAATCAGATGTGTTCTAGAGTGACACTGTCACGTCTGGTGCGGCAGCACCCGCAGAAACATGGTTCATTCTACAAAACTGGATGTTATGGCATTACCACATTGCTCCCCCTTCCGTATCTTTTCACAGGTGCGATGAGAAGGTGCTCGACCATGTCACTTGTGTAGTGGAGGCCACGAACTGTCCTTCCTTTGGGTACACCCTGCACAGATGTATGCATTTTTATGGGGTTTGCTACGAATGTCTAGAAGTAGATGGAAAGTTCATAATCAACACATAAATACTATCGTACTCTTGTTCTCTCCTGCCGTGACTGTGTTTTGTGAGTTTGTTTACTTCTAATACCGTAGAGAAGATTACAGTAATATTTCTGTATGGAGTTACATCCCTCCAAATCCCTAGGCACAAACAGGAGTGATCCAGTATCCAACAGAAAATCAGAGGAACAAGAGCCTTTCAAAGAAATACAGCAATACCCTTAACGGGGTAACTAACTATCACGTCAACATTGCATTGCCTGTTAAATATCATAAGGCGCACAGGGAAATTTTGAGAAAAAATTATCATCTATCATTTCTGTTGTGGTTTGAAAAAGCAGTCAAACTTCGAAATTCTTCCAGTGAAGGATGTTTTAAAGTTTTGAAGAAAATGAAATTTTTTTAATGGATTACGTCAACAAAATCTGCTTAATATTTAATTTACTTAACTCTTTTTCACATTTAGCTATTTTTACGTGGGTTTGATTGATACAGCAGCGCTGTTTGGAGCAGCAAATAGCTTAGTGATTTAGGGTAATGCTGTATTTCAAAAGCAGTGGTGTAAATGATGGATTTAGAACATACAGTTTCTGAGATCAGCTGGTTTAGAAGAGCATTTGAACAAGGATCTGTAACACACCTTATCTGGAAAAAAAATTGTTACTTAGAAAAGAATTAGGAAAACTTCCACATGACAAATACTTGTTTCTCCCTGTCCTCTGAGATTTTACCGTGGACAGATTTTTTTCCTGCAAGAAAAAGGGAATGCAAATTCCCTAATTCCTGAATTAGTGTGGAAAAAGGGGAAAAAAAAAAAACCCAAAGAGGACACAGAAGTTTTGATTAACTCATATCCTCAACATTCAGCATTCAGTCCTCCACATTATGCAAAATATCTGTTAAGTCGCAAGCAAGTTTTTGTATTTTTTCCTTTTCGTTTTTTTGAAACCATGATACAAAGTCATTATGGTTTTGGTACTTCAGCATAAAAAGAAATGTTTGGGTTTCTCTGCCTCATTAGGATCTCATGTGAGGCCCCTGTCAGCTGCAAGTGTGTTCAGCTTATCTCAAGAGAAAAAGGAAGAAAAAAGCTTAAAATTTTCCTTAGTTATGTCAATCAAAAGGATTGCACTGGCTGGAACGTCAAGTTCAGAAGAACATCATTCATGTCAGTTAAGGCAGAATCCTTACATGGGCCCGTCTTCTTCATCACCTTAAGACAGGACGATATTTATGTAAAGGCCCAACCTCCCCCTGCAATTACCCCGAAACCAAACTGCGCTCTACAAAGGTGTGCAGTCAGTGACTCCAACATGTATTTCTCTTTATGTGCTGTTTTCTCAGCTGACAAGTACTTTCTTTAGGATCACAGTTTCACAAAAGATAAATAGTATTCAAATTCGGGTCGGCCAGGGAGAGCAGGCCTGACAGTCAATCTCAAAGCATTGCCTTACTTGGCTGTGTGAAAATTATTAAAATTCCCAAATTCTGGTGATTTATCTCAGGTTCTTCTGTGGGCTATATTCAAATTTACTGCTTTCTTTCCAGTCACGCAGTAAAGATATACTCTCCTTATTCACTTTCTTTCATGTAGCTATGTTTTTATGGTATTTGCAAGAGTTGCGAAACTAACCAGCACCCTGCATCAGGTCTTTGATTCCAAGAGACATACCTGTTTTAATGCACTCATATACTTTTACAATCTCTTATTCATTATCATGGTGTCTTTTTTTATTACAATATAGATGTTAGAATGGCAACTGTTAATATTTGAGACTGTAGGAGGGTTTTTTTTATGGCAGAAGTATTGATGGTTTGAGACCAGCGAGCTGCTCTAGGATCACGCTCTTTCTTTAAGCAGGCAGCTGCCACCAACAAGCCGAAGAGGAGCGCAGCCATTTCGAGGAACCTCAAAGCACCACGTCCTGTGGTTCCAACGAACGCGGTGCCACCTCGTGCAGCGTGACGTGTCAGGTGGTAACTCACTATATTTCATTTTCCTGCCATTTTAAATAAAAGGTAGTGACAGAGACGCAAAGTGTGTTTCTCACGAAGAGTTTAGCTCTCGTGTTTCGTAAAAGGTGGGTAATGCAGGTGTTTGGATCGAATATATTTCTAGAGCCAATTATTAAACACATACTGTGCGCTGCTGGGGCACCCAGCTTATAAATCATGAGATTTCATAAAGCTGGCTTACAACTCATCAGCACTCCCTTCTCAGACTTGTGAACAGTCGTAGGGAAAAAGCACAGCAGAAGACAGCCACATAAACAAAGTCCTCCTGGTTACAGCCCTCTTCTCGGCTACCCAGAACAGAAAGGGGAAAAACTTCAAGCAGCAATACAGGATAATCTCTTCTTTGTATCTAATAAACTGGCTGCAGAAAATAATTAGCTGGCAGCGCCTTTCATGCCACAACATTACACCTTCAAGCATACAGCTCTTGTTATAAACCTGATATTAATTTGTCTTTCATTTACTTCTATAATTTCCCCAATGAAATAAACTGTGATCATTTAACCGTAGCTTGCGGTAAGCAACACAGTTTTTGAAACATGAACAGCATAACAAGAACACTAGAGTCTGAGTAACTAAATAGCAAACCACTCCACAACTCAAGCCTGACCAGGTTTGCGGTTTGATTTAACTCTGAAACGGGCCTTCATTAAACACAGAGCATAGGAACTCCTTCTCCTTTAGGTACTGAGCAACACATAAAGCTGCACTATGAAGCAAGTTTATTAATGGTAAATAAACCAAATGGTCACCTAATAAAAGTGGGAGATACAAATCTGCCTTCTCCGGGTTTGCTTTTCATTAACTCACCATAAATACTGCCACCACTAAAATGGGAAAACATTTTTAGGAATTTCACTAAAATGTATACTTCCTCAAGAGTCAAGTAACGCGTGTCCCATAGGTTTTCAGCAAATGTTGTCCAAATGGATCTACTAATCCTAAAGCATATTTACAAACTCTGCAACAGATTTATAAAGACCATAACAGATATGCAAATCTTACCAATAATTTCTAAATAAAGTGTTGATTTAGACATTTTTCCTGTGCATTTTACGGTTACAAGCGATAGATTTCTTTCTAAATCACAATTTTGGGTCTCAGCCGCTAGCATCGCCATCACAAACACATTAACTCTTAATTGGGTTTTATAAATTCCAGTCAGAACTTCCACAGCCAGTTCCTGAAGTCCAGATGTAATAATGCGTTTCATAAAAGGGCTTTTAAATCTGTTCCTTGTGTCTTCCTTCAACGTTCAGAATAAATCACACTCCAGCCACAAAGCACCCCATTTTTTTTTTTTTGTAAAGTAGCAATTTGTTATTATTTGTCAAGTTTAGCCACGATGCTTCTAAAATTCTACTGAATTAACAACAACAAGAAGCACGGAAAGGACTTTTTAAATTTAAGGCATCTGTTTTAAGCAGATCTAAGAATCGACTTGCGCTAGCGTACGTAAAGAACCAATCTTCCTCGGGCCAATTTCAACACCCTTTCAGTTCAAATTTCAAAGCCTATCAAAAATTATGCTGTCGCTGAAATAACTGCTCCTGCGGCGCTCTCTGCACGCACGCCTCCCTGTCATCCTTACGCGGGCACTAAAGCTCGTACAGCAAATCGGATCCGAGAGCTGAAAACAGAACAAACCGCTAAAGCAAAACCGACCGCAAAACCAACTGATTGCTTTTCAGTGCGATCGAACTTCATCTCGGCCCCTCCGTGGTGGCGTTCGGACCGGCTTAGGGGAGCTGTGACACTCCAACATCAGCAGCATTCAGCTGATGGAGACTTCTGACGGTCTTAATTTTAGATGGGTTTCAAAGGCTTGTGAAAATCCAACTCCAACGGCGGGCGCTAAGAACTAGCCTTTGGGCTCAGAATTTGAGGGAATACGGGTCACAGGAGGAGAAGAGGTAGCGAGTCAGAAGTGATGCATTAAAGACAGGGGGAAGCAAGCATTCCTTGTCATTTTAAGATTTTTTTTTTTTTAACTTTTCCTGAGATACTTCTAGGAACAGAAAAAAAACTGAACTGAAAACTTAAATTCCAATAGTGTTCTGCGACAGTAAGGTAAATATATTAAAACCAAGATGTGTAACAGTAAAACTGTTCAGGTTACTCCATCTTTCTTTAAACACATAAATTAAGTTTTACTTTAATTGTCTTCATATAACTGCTTATATAACAGACAGACTTCCTATTAAAAAACTCATTTGCCAAATCCTCTTGTCATAGAACAAAACCCAAAATTCAAAGGTCATACTGTGCTGAGCCACAAGCTCTGCTCACACAAGGGAATGCTCTCCACATTTCAAATGAAAATGAAGAAGAGAAAAAGGAACTTTATCTCTCTTTATGTTGATTTGATCAATTTTTGTTTTTTTTTAATGATACCTAAAACTTCTGCAGCAGAGCATTTTTTCCACTGAGCCTAATCAAGTTTTTCCAGTTGCATAAATATAAATATTTAGTCTTTTGTCTTCAGAGTGCTCCTCTCCTTATTTTTAAGCTTTGGGGCTGAATTCCCCTCTCAAGAGCAGCAATGTCAACATGGCTTAGTACTGGATGATTACCGATGGAATGCAAAATATGGCTTATAATTTAATTCCCAAATAGGTCTTACGTTCACAAAGCAGAACAAAACTAGACATTTTATTTTGAAATATAATGAAACATTTGCAGCTGCTGCCTCTCATTTTGCACCTGAAAAATCTGAGAGTGCATCTGCGCTTACGGGCTCAAAGGCTTTGCAAGCAGCTAAAAATCTGACCAATATTTTTCTTTATAGGTGCACTTCACGCACTCCATTTTTCCCTCTGCCGGTCGAAGCCAGTGAACTCTGCTGAAGTATACTGAATTAGCACTACAACGGAAATTGGACCTGGGCGCATCTGTTTATATCATATCCATTTATCTGACAGAGCGCGCTAATCATGAGTTTTAAAAAGCGAAATCTGAATGATTAACAGAGGCTGACACCTGGAGAGATGCAACAGTGCTATCTGAAATTAGATTCCTCAAAATGATATATCATGGCAACAACTGACAGAGGAAATAAAGAAAATTTAAAAACTTATGCAGTCTTCAGCTTTGTGTTCTAAAGCTGCTTTAAAAACTAAATAAGCAATAAACCCCCTAGAATGAAGAAGTAGTGCAACAATAAGCTAATCTGAGCAGAAGCCAGTGAATTTTTGTTTGGGTTGTTTTGTTGCCTTGGGTATTTCGGGAAGCTGTGATAAAAAGTCTGCCCGTTCGTATACTGTACAACTGTAAGCACGTTGAGCAAGAAAACCGAGCTTTTGTGGATTTGAGCATTATTTTAAATTTTTTTTTAAAATTGTGTTCCATTTAAAATATCTTAGAAAAAACCTAGAAAATATCGTTAACTAGACAACCTTTAGTAACACCTCTTTTTACTGTCAAAGGATTCAGACTTTGTGAAGAGCGTGTGTGTACATGTGCACAGCTCAATTAAGCCAGTAAAATCAGGATTTTGACAACTAAGTGCTTTAATTAAGAAAAAAAAAGGTGAAAAACTCATTAAGAAAACCAAACCCAGAAATCATATTTTTATGTCTGTCATGTTAAAAAAAAAGTGGGGGGGAGGAGTAACAATTGGTAATTTCAGTGACTACTTTTTGGGTGACGTTTTCTACAGGCAGCTCGGGCTAGTAATCAAGAAAGAAAGGCTATTTTATTTCCCTGAGTCACTGCCCGGATTTTTTCCCTGAGTTATTCAAATATCAGAACTTTTGAACACTTATCCCAGATGAAGTGAAATCTGGAAGGTTGCCTCACTCCAAGTTAGAGAGGCTGTGCTGATACAGTGCTGTTGGGCAGAAAGGGAGCGTGTTTTAGGGTAATAGATGTCACAGTTACTCTGAAACAACTAAAAGCAGTTTGTATTCCAGTATTTTCATACTTACTTTAATTGCATGTTCAAAAAAAGCATTCATTTCTGACAGTGATGACTTGTATCATCCTTAGGACATGTCAATTTTAATCGTACTTTGATTGAGCAGTCTATTTTTTTTATTGGATACTTCAAAATTCCAGTGAGATTTCACGAATTTAGGTGGATTAGCCATGCAAGCCAGGCAAGTTTCAGGCAAACGGCTGGACGGGCTATGATCTTTGGGCAAATTACTCTCCTTGACTACAATATATATTGATGAATTACGTCAGTATTCATCTACATATTTGCCAGTTTCGTTACCCAAATAACAAAACCCACACATTTGTGGCCCCATCAGAATGAAAGGAGGGTACCATGAGTTATTAACAAAAGGTAATCACAAAGTTCACATTAAATCTGACCAGAAAAAAACTTAATCATGATATTCAAAGTAAATATTCTTAACATCATCCACATCACTCAGATGCAAAAGCACTGCTCTTTATTTGGCCACTGAAGAATCAGAATTATTTTGTCACAAGAAAGTAAATGTTTTCCCTTCAGAGTTTCATTCCTCTAAAGTTGTAAGCACGTAAATATTGACGGATCACATCTTATGGTAGCAAAACAGAGATCCTTTTATTGCTTGTCTGTAATAATTTAAAATATATTAAGTAAAACTTTACCATTTTCTCGGCATATACACATGCATTACCCATGTACGCCTACCTCTGATGTATCTAAGCAACAAAATAAGTTGGCTATCCTTGCACCTATTGAAAAGACAAGAACTCTCTGAGATTCAAGAATTCTCACTAACTATAAGAAAACACTACTTTTTTCATGAATGATTCTTCAAAGGAAGTATCATTCAGGACATGAATTTCTTCCAAATAAGGCTAACAATAAAACTTTATCTCTATTTCTACACAATCATACTCATTTTAGATGAGGAAAAGGCTGCACCATACTAGAATATACTACTCCATTACTCCAGAACGATTTCTATCCCAATTTCCTTCTATTCTTCTGAAACATTTTCATTTATTGGTTACTGGAGTCTTTTCGTAAAACATTTTTAGGTCAAAATGCTGTACTTTGTAATATTAATTTAAATTTTGAACTAAAATTATTTCAATAGCACAGACGCTGTATCTCTGAAAATCAATATCATATGTGCACGGTTGGAATTAGGCTGCAATTTATGAAACTCCTGGCCGTTAGTTTTACGAGAAGGTATTAAAATAAAAAATAGCTTCATAGCCAGTATATGATCCCTGCTTATGAAACAGAAATATCATTCCCACTGTAGGAAAGTACATCTCTTATCTGGCTTTGGTTTTATGGTTAGATTGCTACAGATTATACCCAGCCCAAGGAACTCCTGTTGGTTGCCGAGACCTCACGTCCAGTATGTTAACACATGGGCCTGGATCTGTTCTGTTGGACTCAGATGGAAATGGAAAGGATCATACTTGAACTCCTAAGTCCCGAAGGCAAAACTGACCAGTAGAAGTCCAAGCTTATTTGCTTCTGCCCCTTCGTGCTACCCAAGTGGGAATACTCTGATCTACCGCGTGACTCCGGCAGCCAGAAAGCCCTGTTCAGGCATCAAGTAGGGACCTTGCTTCAGTAGGAATGCGCTCAAGAAGGTTGGTTTTGCTTTCGTAAACTGCATGCTTGGACTAACCTCTTTCAATGTGGTTAGCACTTATTGTCTGGGGCAGAAAATTAGCTGCTTTTGTAACACAAGTGAACTAAGATCTGGTTTCAGGCTCACAGAGGTGAAACAGGGAGACAGACAGTATTCCCTACTCGTGATGGCTGCTTAACAGAATCTCTTCTCAAAGGTGCTGAACGGATCATAAACCCAAACTCCCTGATGTTATTCCAAGATGATTTCTTCCCTTGTACGTACCGAAATAAGAAGAAACAGTTTAACCATCCCCACTGTTTCTGACATAGGATCTTCAGTCCACAATTCTCTGAAAGACACGTCTCCCGATTTTATAATTCTAGCTTAAGGCTTATCACCTGTTCTTAGTCTAACACTAATTGGTCTAATCTTAGCTGCTTTAATGCTAGTGTGTCTCAGCAAACTGGCAGTATTTATTGTTATTGACCATGCTCATAATAAAAACAGATCAATAAACAAGATTTTCTTCCTGGGATTTTGTAATACCTCTAGCTTACATTCTTTTCTGAGCCATCTTTTTTTTCTTAGGTATTTGCTAGTTTTGTGCCACAACTTTTATACTTGCTGAAATTTCCGCGCATTGTCCAATTGTATTTGAAAAGAGCCTTTATTCATGCTAATTTTGCTATCCTGCATTTTAGGAGATGTATTAGAAAGATATAATTGGACTTTCTCAGTTATACCTGATTCAAACACCTGCATACTAACATACTAGGAGACAGAACAAAAGAAAACACAGGACAAGAGCAAACTACAGGTTCACAGACAGAGTATGTTACAAAAACACCCTCAAGATTTTTATCGCCGAGAGTACATCAGGTTCCTCATGTACAACCAGAGTTACAAAACGATTCAGAGCAAGAACGTCAAATAAAGATTATCTGCCACTGGAATCAGATTTTCACTGCAATGAAGGCATCAAAGGGTAGGGCTTTTGAAACAGAGCCAGCCACTCCTATTACTACCACACTGACTGTAAAACGCAAGTAGAGAAATTCATGGTGCAGCATATTGAAATGTGAAGTTCCAGCTCTTTATTTTGGCCCTTGACCAGTACTTAAGGGTTAACCTTCCAAAGGTGTAACCAGCCTTTTTAATAGAAATTCTACACCTAACCTGACAAGTATTTAGAAGGATTTATGGAAGCACCTTTCTCTATATATTCGAGCTTGTATAACCTTTGGACCTATTTCTTTCCTTCTATGGCTTGAAGAACTCAAGCCTGCAACTTCCATTACTCAAAAATACACTATAGTGTGTCTAGGCTACGGGCTGTTCTAGATGCACATGTTGTACATCCCTAACAGTGAAGATGCAGCAAGGAATCCGAGTTTCACTGATTCTGGAAACAGAACAACAGAAAGAGAGGAGAGTGTATTTGCATCCCACCGATTAGTGGGATAAGCGGCAGTCCCAGAGTCCACAGCGGATAAGGTTTTTATGTTAAACGATGTGGACGTAGAACAAAGGCAACTCTTAGAGGTTCTGTGCTTTGCGGCAGAGAGACAGCTCCACATTCCAAAAAGACTACTCTGGTAAATAGCCCTTCTTCGGGCTCCAACGCTCAAGAAAAGAGAACAGTTTTATTCAGACACAAATTTGTGCTCAGTTTTTACTATTAGGTTCCTGAGGGTATCCCCCAACTCAGAGCATAATGGGTTGGTTCATAGGAGCTTTTTTTCCAGGACATACATTTCTTATCCATTGCATAGACATTTCGTTTTGGCCTTATATTCCCTTCTCTGGACAGCCACAATCTCAAGAAATGCTCGGCACCAAGAAGGCTGCTCCAGCAGAGTTCAGCTATCAGTCTGATGCTAAAATAGGTGTTGACTTTTAAGGACAAGATTTAAAACACTGTGGGTGGGGCTAAGCCTCCTGGGAAAATCTGACATTTTAAAAGTCCTTAAGGAATTTTAAATTTAATTTAAATTTCAACTTACTTTAAAATTAAAATGAAATTGCCAAATTGTATTTTCCAATTTTAATTTGGGAAACCAAACTCTTGAAAAATCTGGTTTTGAATTCAGGACTGAATTCACGAAGGAAATTTCAGCACCTCTAAAGTTCTGACGTATTTGTAGTTATGTCACGGTATAGATAAAATAAAAGACAAAACATATCAATAATACATTGTACAACTGTACACCAGAGGAAGTTATAAGTACGGTCCAAAAAAGAAAATGAACAAATAAATGTACACCTTGGCAGCTGCACTTCCCAGGTATTTCTGCAAGTTGTTTGCCAAACCAATTAATTACTTCACGGTACTAAAGCAGCTATTTCCATCTCTTGTTAAAAAGCACTTAAGTAGATACTTAAGTTCCAATGACTTTACCTCATATTCACTCACATGCAAATTGGATTGTGTTAAATTAAAACAAAAAAAAAATATGTGTCATTACTGCATTGCTGTTAGCGGAAATTTAGCGTTTTAAGAGGCACGCTCCGGTGAAAGGATTGTCTGATTTGACATCTTTGTCAAAAGTTCTGAGGACAGAAAAGAGCTAATTCAGTGAGCTCATACAACAGACGAGATCCTTTTAGAGTACCCAAAGGAACTACTCCTCTAGAATGCCAGTGTCTTGTTTAAAGAAAAAAAAAACTCATCCTCCTTGCACAGCCACCAAATTGAGCACACAAATAGGCATGCCAGGAATAAAGACTGAATCTTCGGCAGATGAAGTATTTGTTAATCGTAACAAATGCCTACGGTAGTCCTGATGCTAAAGAGTGGATGAATAAAATTATACTCCGATAAATTCAGTAACTGTGTGAAGTATAGGTTAGGGGGAAACGCCAGGGAAATTCAAATAACCCCAGGCATAGTCCTGCCTATTACAGCAGCAAGCGTCAGATTTGTCTTTTCAGTTGTTGGATTTCAGTGGTTGAATGTAAACATACGTGTTGACATACCTTAAAAAATGCATGCGTATGTCCAATTATTCGATATCCCTCATAACAAACTTACATTTTCAAAATAAAAGCAAGGGATATAAAATAAATTTTCCCATCACTTAGTACAAAGCCACCGTTGGACATACTAGAAACAATCATTTGACTTGTGCAATAAATATGCAGTGGCTTCTTCGTACACTCATGGCCACCAACCACCAGAAAAAACCCACAAAAATAAGACATCCGTCATGAACACCTTGCTGAGAATCTGTCACCGATGCAGCACTCGCTCACCGCCTACAGACGCACTCAGATTCCAACATAACCAAAATAAGGCACTGCCACAGGCAATGTCACTTCTTTCCAAGCCAGGTACGTCCCACTAACGCAGGCACTCACACGGCTTCAGTACGTAGTAGGAAACCGCCCACTTGGCCACAACCAGTAGTTGAAATTCCAGCAAATCCCAAACACGTGCTAAATGTGAAATTCAGAAATCTAGCTTCAGCTTTGAAATATGCCCCAGCCTTCATCTACAGTGTCAGACAAATCACCAGATTCTGCCAGTTAACGCTGAATTCAGGTGAGGAGATCAAGTAATTCCTCAGTTATTCTAAGTACTGGTTTTGACCCATGGTATTTCATTTTCTCACATATAAAATGGGGTTAAACAATGCTTCCTCTCATTCCTGCTTCATCTTGTTTTGTTTAGTCAGACTGCTTTAATCTGAAGTAAAAAAAAAAATCTTCCAGAAGATGTACAAACACCCCCAATCTTGGGTTTCCATCCTAAGATTTAAAATGATACATTATGTACGAATGTTGATGTTTATCCTGTGTTTTGATCGGATCAGATGGAGTTGACATGTATTTGCTTACTTCACTTAAATCGCAACTCTAGCTTGAAAAAGGATGCGATGATTTTTCTTTTCCTTTTCCCCTGACAGTTGGCAGACAAATCTTGAGAGCAACTGTGTAAAATTTTGGTCTAAAAGAGGAATTCAGGAACAGTACGGTTTTAAACAGCAATCTGGTTAAGAAACATCCTGAGAGAAGCCAATGCTAACCTTTTTTTAAAAAGAATATGTAGTCTTGCTGCAATAGTAAGAAGATTTAGGGAATGCAGAATTAATTCTCCTCCCAGAGAACTGAACAGTTAGGGCAGTTCACAGACTAACCGACAGACGCGGACAATCCATGGGAATGGTTTCTACACGAACCATGCTCCTAGCGATGGCAATGTCTTCTTGTTCATTCAGCTTCTCTCGTCTGTTGGAGTCCCAGTTTCTTGCTTATTCTGAGATTTTCATAGTTGTCAGAGTTCTCTAAGCTGAAAACATTACATTCCAGCCACTCGAAGCCTAGAAACAACCTTGGAATACTTGAGTCTTGACATCTTTCCTCAACTTCACAAATAAATGGCACAGGAGAAATGAAATTACTTCTGTCCTATAATGTTTCTTCTGTTTTGAAGGAGCTATTAAATGCGGGAAAGCCGTGGAAAGTTTCAGGGGGGCAGGGTAATGGGGTTGGTTTTTAATACCTGACTGAACCAAGTGAAGCTGTGTTGGACAGTGCAGCTGGTTCATCAAATTTTTACCAGGGGTTCTGCAATTTCCACTGCTTTTTATTACCTAGTCTTTATCCATCAGAGTTCAAGTAGAAAGTGCGAGAGTCCTTGAGGCTATTGCTTTTAGGAACAAAGAACTACTGAAAAATTCCAAGCATATCCACCCTAACTAGGCTAGAGCAGATAGAGAACATGCTGCCTGGCCAAACACAGTATGACTGACTGTCAGAACACCTCATGTCTTTAGCAGCAAAGTCACCTCTTTCACACCTAATGCTGAGAAAACCCCCAGAAAGGTTTTTTTTTTGTATTTTGAATGCTGTTACTTCCCTGCTCACCACAACTCATACAGCATCCCCAAAGTTACTGTGCCAGTTTACATCACCAGATTTGCTCGTTTTTATTGCTGCCGACAACGGTACAGAATAAAATACTCACTGTCAGAAGAGAGTTTTTGGCAGGTTTGTATTTACCCTCTGCTTGAACTAGATTATATGTTCTTTCATGCAAGAAGGCTAAAGGTAAAACAAAACCCCTCACTTGTGTGCTAAAGAAAATATGTGCTAAATCAAACCACTTCGGTGGAAGATGCCTGTGCTGCTTTGCAGGAAAATTCAGGTAAGTTTGGGTTAGTGCAAATTCAGTCAGAGTGCCACCACAGACAATATGGTTCTGCTTTGCGCATCTCAAATACCATTGAACCACGAATACCGGTAAGATGCTCAGGACCAATATACGAGAGGCTGATCAGTAAAGCAAAGCCCCTTAAGTTATGGAGAGACTGCCTGGCAATTGGCGCATTAGGCTGCACCTACGTTATCCAATTTTGCTGACAAACTTTGCCTTGTTGCTCCATCCCCTTAAGGCAGATGAGATCTGCTGAAACATCATGGACTGCTGCCAGCCGTGGGAGGGCAAACAGCAAAACCAAGAGACGCAGCAAGTCATCCTGCAATTTCTCAGGCAAGAAAACCCACACAGATACTTTTATGTGTGCCAGAGCATCCCAACGATACCGCAGACTATTCTGATGACTTCAAAGCAAGGACAAACTCCACATCTAAAAATTCAGTGTCAAGAGCAGATTGTCTCAAATATGATTATTAATCAGGTCCCCCAGCCTGGTTCTCACTTCATACACTGAGATTTGTGCTTCTGTTCCATTAACCTCGTTCATCATCTGTCGCCTGCCCCTGTTCAACATTCCTGTTTGCTGGCCGAAGGCTTGGGCAATTTGTTCTCCAAGTACCAAACCATAACACAATTTGCCTTTAAAAAGACATGAGAGTTCTGCTGGTCTTTGCACAACTCGCGTCTTTGGAGGTACGAGGATGGAGAGACTGAGAAATGATGTGGAAGACAGGCATACGCGATTGAAGACAGGCATTTTAAAAATTACATCAAAAAGAATACATCACTGAAGAAAGTTAACTGGGGAAAATACCTGTGAAAATTGACACTCCAAAGTGTCACACTGTCATGACGGAAATCTGCTACAGCCAAAATTTCCAGTTAACATACCGCGCGGGGGAAGGCTGCCGTATATCTGCCTGGGCCTTGCAAGGATAACGGGATTTCTGGCCTTGGCTTGGATATGCAACACGCTTGTGTGCATCAGGCTTTGGTTTCTGAATATTTCAGATTCATTCTGCATGTGCCTTACACGCACTTGGGTGCACGTGCTGTAACTCTGATTGCAGTAATATCCCACCTCTGCTGTTTGGAAACCTTAAAAAATTCTGCCAAATCCTCTAGATCTACACAGAGGGAATTTTTAAATGAAAACCAGAAGATATATCAACGGAAATCCAGATGTACAGCTGCCTTGCTGCAGAGGCCACTGGGATGCCTAAGCACGATGCCACGCAGCTTTTCTTGAGAACAATCTGATACCAAAACGGGCATGTTGCAGCGGGAACAACAGATGAATGTGAATGTACTCTGCTGAAATAGCTATGCCAGTAATAATATGCTGGCAGAAATGTTTCTGGTAAAATTCCGCAACATAGATGTGCTGTACATGGTTCGTGAAAGCGTTTCCACTTGATATTACGGAGGCTGCATCCCTGCCAAAACTACAACAGATGCTTCAATGAAATGCAAAGAAATTTCAAGCTCGTTGACTACACTGAGATTTTGTTTCGATTTTAAACTCTGGCAGGAGACAGCATTATTACTGCTCGTCACAGTGTTATTCTACTGATTCACAATCTGCACTTTCAGTCTTTGGAATTGTAAGGGTTTGCCACCTTCATGTTAATTTAGATATGTTGTATTACCTTATGTTTCATACATTTAATATTTCAATAATTGATGCCTATCTCATACATCAGTTTTATATATCCATAGTTATTTTTAGCTTTTTCAGTATAGAAGCGTACAAAACAAAGAGCTCATTTGCCAGAACCACACAGGAAGATGAAATAGAATCTGCGACCCAAATATTTAGCAGAGGCAGTATAAATGAAACTACAGATTTTGATTTTTAGGGAGTTTACACAGCAAGAAAGTACCAAAGTTATGGATATCACTGCACTGGCTAATCCCTATGCTTTTATTAGAGAATTAATGGGATTAGACAATGGGAAATGGGAATATATGTCGCACCCATGCTTCAAAAGAAAAGAAAAGCACGATCCTGTTACAGAATTCCTCAAAACAACATTCCTGTGCTGTCCCTTATCTGTGGTCAAAATGTGAATTTCCTTTACCAACAGTCCTGCAGTCCGGTCCTTTTCATTCCACTTGCTTCAAGAAAAGAATCTGCCTGTCATCTTCTTGGAAGTGTTTATATTTAAAAAAAAAAAAAGGAAATACTACAATATGTTGTATAAAACCCCTTATTTCCCCTACAAATGGAAACATCCCTCCCTAGCGCTGTTTTATTTAACATTTAGAAGTTAATAAGTTAATTGCATTACGGTAGTTAGTTCTACTGCATGCTGCTGCATAATTGATGCACAGAATAATCAGGATCACTAATAATTTTCTCAAGAGTTATCCGTCAGCACCCGTAACTCATCATAAAACCAATTATGTCACTTCTGGCGTACCTTTCAACACTTTGGTGCCTGCCAAAGTAAAAATCAATGAAAGATTATTATTATTCCATGGCTGATACTGGGTAAGTGGCTCCAGAGGCACACTCTGTTGGGGGACTGCCATTAAAGCTTTTAGAACTTCGTAGTCCAAGTCTTATTAGGCTACTCTAGTGAGCATACCTTATAACACAAAAGTATGTTCAAACTTGTTAATAACTCCAATCGACTAGTTCCCCCGAAACACTGTGCTAAATAACACTGGTGAAGCTTATTGAAAAACAGCACATGCTTTCCTAAGTACGTGTTTGGTAACAAGGGAGTTTCACCTCACTACTTCTGGTTCGATGGGAAAATCCATTTTCCGCCACACAGGCGTTTTAATACCTGATATATGCGTTGTAAAACACACTTGAAATTACAAGGTCTGCAAATATCACTTCAGATACCACTCAGTTTTGTCCTGCAAAACGCTGCTGTAATGAATGTCCTGGTTCTTCACCACTAGGAAGCCTACGCATTCCTCTTTCTTCTCTGAATCTCTCCAATCAGCCTGGGCCTTGCAGCAATCTACCCTAAACCTACCTTTAAAGTGCCAAGATTTAAGATAAATTGATCTCACAAGTGTTCTGACAAATTAGATCTTCTAAGCACTCGGATTACAGATCTATCTCTTTAATAGCTGCACATTTCTCATTCATTTTACCTGCCACGTTCGGCAATCTCCTCCTTTTCAAAGCGTTCATGAAATAAAGGCACCTACTCTCTTCAGAGAGTATAAGCCACAATTAGCTGATGATTTGTTTTTACGCTGAACCTCACGTAAAAAATTATGTTGAAATTCTTCCATTGTTACTTAGTATCAAGCCACTGACATAGAAAAAAAATTCACTAAAGCCCTATTTCCCTCAGAGATATGAAGGGCCTCAAATCATTTCCTGCCAAAACCAGCACAAGGTTTCCCACCAGCGGCAGTGGCCACACCAGCAAAGCACACTGAGAGTGGTATGCTGCTACCAAGACTGAAAGATACTTGTTCTTTCGGGTCCTCCTTGACCCGCATCCCACAATATTTGAGCACTGGGATGAAAAATGAGAGGCTTATTGCTGGAAAATATGAAGTGATGCACATGGGAGAAGACAACTAGGAGTATACACCCGCAATCCGGATGTAAGAATTAGCTTGTGTCACGGAAGATAGAAATATTCAAGTCATCATGAAGAGTTAATAGAAAACAGCAGTCTAAGAGACCAACAGCATGTTGAAGATTATTGAGGAAGGATTCGAGAAGAAAATATCGTAGAGACTCTATACAACCACAGTGATCTGACGTGTTGAATACGGTGCATAGTTCTAATTGCCTTAAGGCAAAAGAGATGCCACAGAACTGCATAAATACAGAGGTAACGTACCATTAGGCAGGAAGGACTTACCTATGAGGACAGCTCAAACTGGTTACTACACCCAGAAACACACAGTTTAGAAAGGAAAGCAACTGGTATTGAAAAGTAAACAGAGCATGTTTGTTTATTATTTCTCATACCAAAGGCAGAAAAAAAAACCTAGTGAGATAAACAAGCAGCAAGTTTTAAGGGGGGGGGAAGGGGGAGGGTGGGAATTAAATTGTGGGAAATGTTGCTATCAGATTTATGGAAGTCAGAATGCAAATGAATTCTGAAAGGGCACAGATAACTACACATGTAACAGGGCTGGACGTTGGTGTAGAGGTGTGATTACGAGCCTAGGAAATATCGCACTGCCAATCGACAGTGAGCGGGAAAGCATACCAGAGGAAGTATCGTGCTATGATTCCTCGATTTTACATAGCTCTTCCCCAATAATCTATTATTTGTTACAACCAGTCGTAGACTTTTGTACTGAACAGAATTTTGTTCCTAACTAGCGAGGCTATTCCTACTCTGGAGGCTGTGTGTCTTCCAAGAAGTAACATAAACTTCTTCTGAAATAAATCAGTTTGGATAAATTGGTTTGCCCATGTCTAGTACTCTTGAAGATACAAAAAGACTGAAATCAGGTCAAACCCTCCTTCACTATAAAACCAGCAATACACAAGGAGTTTGGTAATAGATACTATTTCTTAACTTTTCTCAGATAGTTCCATTTTTTTCCCCAGATATCTGAAATCTGTAACATCTTCACTGCCAGGTCTGAATGAATAATTCTCAAGTCAGTGAAGTAAATACTCCTATACAATAATCACCATCAGAACCAGTATGCCTTCCTGCATTGAAGTCAACATTTTCTCAGTTTCCAAACCTCAATTTGAGACAATAAAGTAAGTATAGCTTCAAGAAATATAGACCAACTGTGTCTCAAAAACACCAATTCCTGTGCATGCTCCAATAGATGCAGAGTCATTCAGATCAGGTCTCAGCTGGTCGCTAAAGGAAACGAGACTCTAATTTTAACCACAAATTCTCTCACATGAACAGCTGTAAAACACATCCTTGTACATACGGAAAACAGACTTTTTCAGGGCTATGGAATTTAACATCTTTTTGCCTTTTTAAGCAGATTTCTATTTGGCCATGAAGATTTGCCAAAGGAAACAAAATACAAGGATTATTAATGGAAGCAAAAATTATTGTTAAAAATTATTTGTTTATTGAACATGGATACTATAGTGTGCTGGTTTGGGCTGGGATAGAGTTAGCTTTCTCCTCAGTAGCCAGTATGGGGCTGTGTTTTGGGTTTGTGCTGGAAACAGAGTTGACAACCGTGGGATGTTTCCGTCCCTGCTGAGCAGGGCCTACACTGAGCCAAGGCCTTTCCTGCCTCCCACCCCAGCAGCGAGGGGCTGGGGGGGCACGAGGGGCTGGGAGGGGGCACGGCCGGGACAGCTGACCCCGGCTGACCCCAGGGCCGTCCCACACCACATGGCACATATATAGGCTCAGCATATATATATGTGTGTGTTTCTATATGTATATATATAAAGCTGGGGGTAGAAGAAGGAAGGGGGGGGACGTGGGGAGTGATGGCGTTTGCCTCCCAAGTCACCGTTAGGCGTGATGGAGCCCTGCTGCCCCGGGGATGGCTGCACACCCGCCTGCCCGTGGGAAGGAGGGAACGGATTCCTTGGTTTGCTGTGCTTGTGCGCACGGCTTTTGCTTTCCCTGTTAAAGCGTCTTTATCTCAACCCTCGAGTTTTCTCACATTTACCCTTCCGACTCCCTCCCCCATCCCACTGTGGGCGAGTGAGCAAGTGGCTGCGGGGGCTGAGTTGCCGGCTGGGGTTAAACGACGACATACAGTCAAATTAGCAATCACTAAAATAGAGCGAACTACATTAATATATGAACAGAGCGTATTATTTCCGGGGTCTAGGCTTTAGCTTTTACCAGGCTTCTAAAGATCACTAAACCTTTAGTTCAGGTACGGCAGAATGCCGCTTAACTTCAGACAACAATAAGCTATCAACTACGGACTTACAATATTTTGGATTTGTTTTCCAAGAGTTGCATCTCCAGAACCTCACAGGTCTTTCTTTAACTTGAACTTCCTACAATCTGAACTTCTACAATCTAATATCATGAAAAAATTTATAAATCACAGATTTTCATAGTCTTCAAAGCCATTATAGCTGGTTGACAGTATTTTGTACTACTCTAGTTCTGCAAAGAAGGATTTGAATATTTAATATTTGGATAAATAGTGGGAAAATAACCAGGTATAAATAAAGCAGGTCAAAACATGGCATTTTCATCGTGTGAAAAATTTTCAGATTAATGAAAATACGTTTGGTCTCTAATGAAGATAAAATGTTACAGTTTCAAATATTTCCATAAACCATTTCTGAGAAAAAAAAGCCAATGAAAATTATTACATTTTGAATTCATTATATTTGAATATTTAATTTCTTTTAACACAAAACCCAGTTTTATGTGAAAAGTCTTTCAAAATTGAAAGTTAAAACCTGTGAGGCAGTTATGATACCTCTTCTACCTGCAGTTGCACTGGAGCATACACAGCCTGTTGCCCTGTTGAGGAGTATTAACTTCCAACTGCGGGGTCTAAAGTCTAACTACAAGCTAACTTGTCACTACGGATGTTTTTTCCAAATATGTGTAATTTGAAATAAAGCTAGAGATTTCTAATTTTTTGAAGATAAAACTTGGCCTCATGTATTCAGAGTTACACAACGAAAAGACAAAGATTTCAGATGAAGGAATAGCATTAAAAATGCTTAGTTAACTAAATAAATTTATAGAATTTCCTTTAAATCCCACATCCAAGGAATATTTTTAAAGACTTCAGCAAGAAACTACATCTTGGTCACTCAAACTGTAATGTGTCCGAGGTGTTCAGAGAATTGCATCAGAATTTCTGTAGTCTCACGAATACAACTTGCTTTTGCAACTTCAAAATCCAAATAAAGAGTGTTCTTCCTTTTAGCTTGCTTATAACAGTCAACAAAACTCTGTTTCCAAAGGTACAAGATGAAACGGTATTTCAGGATAAACAACATTTCTGGTTTTTTATCCACTTCTCTCTTTCACTCAAAAAAGTATCGTATTTACTTTTAATTGTACTAGCTCAAAGACAACCGTGAGGCACATACAGCAACTGATAAATTCGAAAATATAGTTCTAATAATCCACTTTTTGCTAGGAGCAAAAAATGCCAAAGCACCAAGCATCATACATCATTCACGTGCACAGTATAATACGCAGAATTCTCCTCGCACTCATACATTGACCACGGATAACTGATCAGCAATGGAATGGGGTGGCACAGGTATTGTTTAAAAGATTTGTATCTCCATGTGACTCGAATTTCTTTTCTTGTCGTGATTATGAATGTTTTCCTTAAAGCTAAACTGATATGTGGTTTTTCTTTTCAAAAAATAAAACTTCATTAAGTCTTTTCCCCCTTAAAGGGCTCACGTTGAGAAGCGATGTGTGTACAGTATAGAGAGGACTTATGTAGCGTTTCAGTAATGGACATGGGAAAAACCACCACCAGCAACCTTCCAGGTTGCCTAAAGCATGGAAACCAGTGTGAGCTGAAAAAAGAAACTTTCTAAAATAAGAGGACACTCTAGAATTCAGACTACATATGCAGGAGCTTGTCTGCGTTAACATGCAAGCACTAGAACCAAATGTAGGGCTGAAAGATGATCTGACCAAAGAAAAGGTGATACGATGGCACCTCAGGTGTGAAGCTGGATAAATGGTACCACACAAAGCTATAGTAAGGCCTCACATAAAATACCGCATGCATTTCTGGACATTTACCCAAAGAAAATGCTTTCAAATTGGAACAGATGACAAACACTGGGATAAAGGGAGGGGGCAAAGGAAAGCCCATCTTGGAGGAGAAGGGAAGGACAATGGCCGGCTTAGTGACTTTGAGAAAGAGGTGGAGCCGGGCAGTGGAGGGAAGCAAAGAGGTAACAACATTTTTATCCAGCTCTAAAGAAGAGTAAGCAATAGATGAGATTTAGAAAATTTTGGCTGTTCAAGCTATTCAAAAACTATTTTAAGATCAATTAAGCCAAGCTGAAGATGACAAAATCATCAGCTGAGGATCTCACTCTACTGCTGCATGTATTATTCATCTTCACGAAAGCATCCTGAGCTACAGTCTGAAAAGCAAAATGGAAACATAGTCATAGCCTAATGCAATCTTCATCAAGTTTTATCAAAGAAAATTGTAATGCTCAATGAACCTACTTAAAATAATTTGTAACGATTTAAACAGTATCAAAATGCTTCAAGCCAACTATCTAATATTTTTCTGTGTTAGTCAACAGCATAGAGCAAATACTAAAATACAGATTATTCAGATTTCACATGGCCCATCACACGCTAATTGGTAAATCAGGAATTAATTATGCAGTAAATAATCACATACGTACTTGCCTCAGTCTTTGGGAAGGAATTTGGTGAACCTTTTCAGTGACTTTGGCAACAAGGATGGCTTAAAAACCACCGATTCCATTAAAAGGGCTTCAGAGAAGACACTCGTCTTGTGATTGTTCCTTAACTGTCAGGCTCTGCCAAGCTTCAAAAGAATGTCTACGAATATGTACTTCTTTAAAAAATACAAACCCAAGCAAACAAACAAACAAGAAAACTCCTAAAAACTCCAGGATCAGTCACTGTCTGTTTTGCCAAAGATGCTGATCCGCCTACACGCTAAATCTGCACATTGCTGATCTTTGTGAATTTATTTTTGTTGTTGCCAAAAGAAATGTTTCAACAGCAGCTGCTTTTCCGAAAGAAGTAGCTCCGAATAAACAAAGAAATCTGTTCGCGAGGTCTACATCAAAATTGAGGTTTATAAGAAATCCAGTTGTAGGAAGCGCACGAACCCGTTACGCGGGGCTCGTTTGCAGTCACGTCTCTGTAGAAACAGGGCTTGCAGAGTGAGGAAAGAGCGCTTCAGAGCAAGGAGTAATTTTGTTTGTGTTAATAAATAACATGGAGGGAGTATCGTACTGGAGCGACAAGAGGGGAGTCAGAACGCATTAACTTTGGGAGCATCGCCTCTGCAGAGCACTCTTCAGAGCCATGGGATGGCCACCCCTTCCTCCCACGTGAGCGCACTGTGACAGCTCGTAAAACCAAGCACCTGCATGTGAAGGTGCCCTCGGAGCCCTCTTCACTGACAAAATTGACAGTGACAAGCTTGTTACTTCCTGCCATCTAGTGGGGCTCAACGCCCTGCACTCGTGCCAGTAAGTGTAACGTGAATCATGAAAACCACAAGTGAATCACAAGAAATTAAGCGTTTGCACATAAAAGTGTTCTGATCACACAAGTTGACCGATATAACAGTAAAGACTATTCCAAAGGTGAATCTCAGTGAAAAAAAAACTCCACAACTTTTAACCATGTTCAAAGCTCACAGGAAAAAAACAGATTGTCTTTCAGAATTATTAACAAATTCAAATTTAGCCGTGTGAAAGAAAACACGTGTAAATGACATCTCCATTTCTGTTACCTTTGCAATGGTCTCGTGCAGGCTGAAGGAGGGATCCAGCTCTTCAGTTTTTGTTGCGGGTACAGGAAAAAGAGCTTCGGAGAGAAAGCTAGAATTCTGTGGGAAAGAAATAAGAAGCCTTTTAAGATTCCACATTGATTTCCTCCTTCAAATGCTTATTGGATTTTGCTCAGAGATTGAAAAACCCTTCAAATTGTTCTTAAGTTTTGCCGATTATTAGAACTTATTTCACTGATCTAATTAACTGATTCCAAGTCCCCGAAAGAGGCAAAAAACCCCTAACGCCTTATGACTTTTTTCCCTGGAACGGCAGTTGTCTTTGCAATTATGCTTCCCAAAGCAGCAAAAAAATTTTGCCTAGAGGGAGCAAAAACATCCACACAGATTTCACTCTGAGCCAGGCAGCAATCAGACATTTTATTAAATTCACGAGGATTTAGTCTCTTCTGAAGGAAGATAAACACAATAATCAAATAATATATGTTTCTCTTCTGAAACCATCTTACTTCTGTATACAGTAGTATCACCTACAAAATACAGGGTTTTGGTCAATTCCCTAGAATTATATCCTTCAGATTGACCACTCTTTTTAACCCCAGGCAGCCTTAATATATTATTTGTACAAGATGTTCACCTCATCTTGTACTGTAAGAAAGCAAGAAGTTAGGTTGCATTTTTGCTGTCACAAGGAAACAAACAACTGATACCCAGGTGTGGACTGAAATTAGAAAAAAAAAACAAAAACAATGCAAACCAAACCCGAGCCTCAAAGCTGCACAGATGCCTGAAACGGGAGTAATTTTAAACCTATGTTCCCAAACCTGGTATAATAACCCCAAAACTAATCTGAAAAGAAAAGTCTTTCTCTACAGCCTTACACCTCCTGAGACAATATATCCTAAAATTATCCCTTGTGGAGCGCCTCTAGTTTTGCTTTTCAGGCACGACTTGAATTGCCCCTCTTGGAAAAGGTAGGAACCTAGTGCCCATCTAATCCCCGCCTGGTATAAAAAGAGGTGTAGAGGTGCACCTTGATGGACTGAGATGCTCGGTTTGGTAAGCATACTTTGAGTACGCTCACTGTTCACCAACAGCAAGGAGTTCAGTACAGAAGCACAGAAACGATGGCCAAAGCTATTTCAGAGAAAAGTAGGAGGACGTGACGGTACACGAGCATCATGCCGTTCTAAAATGTACTAGATACGAGCAGTTCTATTAAACACACCCTTCAAAGTGAACTCTTGTGCACAAATAACCAGAGGTGCATCCGCTGCGTATACCTGTGTGCTGAAGAGGAACTCAACTGCACCTCAAGCCCTCTGCCAAGGTCTGGTTAGCTCGAAGCAACTAAGTTCAGTATTTTCTATCTCCTTTTAGAAGGTCTAAATCTTTCCTTGTCCATGGATCTTATTCTGGGTTTTGATATTAATTTTGGATGCCAGAACCTAAATACATGATTGCGTTTAGCAAGAATGCCCTAACGTCCTTTACTGTATTTCGTATTTAGTGTACGATGCACTGTGTGCCTCGGAGAATCACACCCAGGCTTACCAGAGGGATCGACCGGGGACTGCAGAGGGACTACGAGCCTCTCATTAACATGCCTCCTTGTAGCACGTCTTTGCATCTGAGTGCTGGGAAGCTAGTCTTGTCCTTTGTTTGACAGCCCTGGCAGAACCTCTAGGGAAGTATCCAGGTTCAGATTAAGTTAGGCTAGGCCTAGAACTAATGTTTTGCATGCCTCTTTCAATGGCACTCATTTTTTTTCTGGAGAGGAACAGTAATAAGAATATAAGAAAACACATCCATTAAGAAAGGTTAAGCAGAGGGGTGTGACTCATCAAATGAATATATTTTGCCAGATTCATAATCATACATTTCATATGTGCTAGTTCTGGAGCTTTACATAGGGCCCAATAAGAGAGTACCCCAATTCTGAGTGCAATTTTTATGTTCTGTGAACTTATGTATAAAATAGTACTAGCAGCAATAAGAAGCTGACAATATCCCCCGCTCAGAAATGCTTAAATCATCATGAGATTATACTACAATTACATCTCTACGAAAATAATTTTGAAAAATGTCTCGAGTCTTTCGAGATTGACATGGTCCTGTATTTAAGATGAATAGTTTTTCTGGTCTAGATTATTCCCCAGACTGTGAGGCAATCTTGACAACGTTCTGGAAGCAAGTCCTTTCCAAATACCAGCTTCCCATATCTACTAGACTAATATCTCTTCAGCTTCCTCCTCTTGTTATATACTGATCTTCAATAGCTTCTGCCTTTGCACTCCAAAAAAGACTCACCACACTCTTGACTCACAAGAAGTGAAGCCCCTTTTCAGGGGCATTGGACGCGGTAACGATGCCCAACACATTCTTCACCAGCCATTAAGTTATTTGCATTCGGAGATCACATGCTGAGCAGTGGCCAAATAAAGCTTTGGTTAAAAAAATATTAAAACCGATCTGAGCTTTAGCAGGATTGACTTGTAAGGTTGGCACTCCGCTACTTGCTAAACACACTCTGTAGGGTTAATTGTTTTAAGCATCAGGCAGTGGGCAAACAAACAGAGCAATTCGGATGCTTTGTTCTGGCTTGTACAACCTCTTCGTACGTGATTGAGCTTTGCTCTTTCGCACGCTGCGTTCTAAGCCACACAAAGACTGCAGAAAACCAGCTTTAGCTAAAAGAGCTGTTAACTTCAATTCAAATAGAAGACATGAAAAAGAAGCAGAGAAAAAAACCCTGCCCTCTTCCTCGAAACAAACAATATCAAGTATCTTACTCATGTACCCCGGGGGATAAAATGGCGGTATCTGATATACGCCTGCTGAATCGGAATGAGGTTTGTACTACACAGTGCAGCACCTCCCATGGATCCAGGAGCTAGCTCTTCACTGGGCACAGCGCTGGCAGCTCTCTTCCCGAACAAGCGTCGGGGACACGTGCATTATCATCGCATCGGTGATGTCATATGCCAACATGCTCTGCTCAGAACTACTCAGCTTAGGCGCAGTTCCCTACAGATGCTCATTCCACCTCCTGAGCTAGTACGTTCACGGCGAGATTAAGCTTCTTTGAACGGCGTGACATGTTCCGCAGACATGTTCAAGAAAACTCTGTGAAAGGTATGTCTCAAAAAGGAATGTTACAGTGCTGGTAAGTTTGCTTGTTAACTTTTTCTACAAATCAATGCCTCCATGATCAATAGTCTATCACTATTTCCATACATTTCTAGAAGATTATTTCTGGTAGTAAGCTCCCACGACTTTCTTAAAAAAAAACATTAATAAATATAAACATAATTAGCACCACCTCACACAAATTTTTGTGTCCAGTGATGCATCTGTGTGTTGTATAATTTGTCACACAAGTATCTGAATAATAAATGAAGTGATTTTTTCCTTCAGAAAACTATTTTATTTTCTTTTTTAGATCTCAGGGAGAAGATGCACAAAGTAATTTATTATAAAGATGAAATATATACTTCAAGATTAATTCAAAACACCTATTCATCTTCGTTTTAAGTTTGCTCACTAGTTACTGGAGCCACGTCATTTGACTGGGGGGAGGTTGAGAAACACTGTCATTTCGCTACGGTGCTGCTAATGCTGTTCATCATCATTCACGTATTGTAATCAATAACTTAAAAAGAATTACATTATTTATATTCATTCTTGAGTACCTCACAGAGCCGGTGAAGGGAATGATCAGTGAATTACATTTGCCACACAAGATCAGATTATCGCTCCATCTAGACAAATATTCTCTCTCTGGAATCGAAACCTTGGTGGATCAGGCACCGGTACAGCAGGGAAACACCGCTCCAAGGGCTGTTATCCCACCCTACTCTAGACACACAGGTCAGGGTCCTAGTCGTTCCACACTCATCCCGCGTTCAGTGGTGACAGATGCAAACACTGAAAGTATACAATTCTTACCCGTTCTCTTAATTTCGGTGCCTTCATGGAGCAGAAGGTCTTGCTCCTCCTACACAGCTTAGATGGAAAGGAATACTAGGGCGTAAGTGTTTGAAATACACAAGTGAGCTGTGTGGCCGAACCCCAAGTCAGCTATCCAAACGGATTCAGAACATTTGCTCTTCTGGTATGAAGCTATGTTTTCATCACATGTTCTGTACGATCTAGAAGGCACCACACCCATAATCCTTGAAGTCCCAATGTAATGATTTGCTTCCTCTACGAGCTCTTCAGGAGAGAAATGAACAAGCATAACATGTATTTGGAAGCAGGCTTCCAAACCCTCCCCTTTCTCTCATCTTCCTCTTGGAATGATCTGTTAATGCGATCTTTTCAATACTCATTTAATGAAGCATTCTGTGAAATTAGAAAGACATTGATGTTCCACTTTTCAAATAATGGGTCACTTCTGATTAAACTTCGATTCAGCATTCACCTTTCAATCTTAAAACAAATTGCCTCCTTTTCTTTTTAATTTGAACCTGATTTCCTGCTGCCCTCAGGTCTCATGGCAGTAATTAATTGATTTATGAATCGATTATATGGGGATCGAAAATGCAGGAAAAAAACCCCTTAAAACCCCAAACCTGGCTTACTTTTGCTTATTTATGATGGACACTTGCACTAAAATTCATTTCTGATTTACTTGGCTCATTTTTCTAACTTATATTATCCTTCCTCAACTAATTAAGTGAACAGAATGCTTCACCTTCTAAAGGTATTAAATTTGCCATCCCTTGTGTACCGCCTTATAGCATACCTTCAATTTATATGCCACCTTTCAACCAATGCATTTTAAATCATGAATAAAATCCCACAGCACTTCTGGTGATTTAATGTAAAACAGAGTAAATACCAAGACATACTTTAGAGATCTATTTTGCTGTCATTAAAAAAAAAAATATTAATCAAATTTTACCACACACCATCTTAGAACTGGAAATAGTTCTGTGGTACATAGAACGATTTCCTTTACTAGGCCAGAACAATCCTGCATCCACAACATACAGTCCTCTTTTCTTGAATATTACTTTAGAAATAGTTAAATTACCAGTTAGAAAGCTCAAATTATGCAACTAATAATTGCTTAATGTGCCCTCATTCCTTGCCTGAACAGACCTTTCTTGCCTGTGGAAAATTCCCCAGCATTTTTAAGAAAACACCCCTCTATCCTTAACCTGGTGAATAATATATGAATACCTCCAGGATGGCTTTTTTGGGGTTTTTTGTTTGTTGGTTTATTCTTCTGAAAGCAACATGCACTGGAGGTTTCTCCACTCAGCGATAATGCTCAGCCTGGAAAAAACACAGTCTTTAGACTAAAGTTATTTAATCAGTTTGACCTCACCCTTTACAATATTTGTCTGTACTGCCCGTGTTTGCGCCACCTTTGCCCTTCTCAACGTCGTGCCACCAATTTTGTACTGCACAAAAGCAAAAGACTCTTAGGAAGGTGCAACACAGAGTAAGCAGCGAGAGCAAAAATCCTTCTGAAATTTATACAGGTAGGCCAAACAGTATAAACATGCTAATCTAACACCGCTAAAGCCTGCAAAGCAAATACACAAAAAAGGGATGAAAGCCAAGAGAAAGCTGTTTATTTTCTTCACGTAGACCAAAGAATAATGTCTAGTAGAGGAGAATTTAGGGGTGTAAAGCTGTTGCATCAGGACTGAGACTATAATCTGTTACCTGGCACACATATACCTGCCTGTTCTATGAACTATCAACCTGTTTCACTCTTTCTGCCTGTTTGTAATACAACAGCACGGAGAGCAGAATTGCAGCAACCCGAGGGACACACACAAACCCGCAGCGTCTGGTCACCAAAACGCAAAGCAAGCAGTCAGTGCTCACCTTCAGAATCAACCGGGGAAGCAAGTTGAGTCGGGAGGTTGAATTCACCTGCAGAACACATGCTATAAAGTTATGCTGGTGCCCAAAACTATTACCCAGAAATCCAGGCGCTTACAATTGCACGAGGACTTGCCTGCATCTGCATTCAAAACCATTGCCAAAAATTTGGCATAGCATGAAGGAGAACGCCCGTCAGAAGAAAGGATAAAGAGAGACCAGTGAGAAGAACGAAAACACCTCTGAAACGTGCGCTGCAGGCTCTCCCTAATTCCTTCTTCCATTTTACCCTAAGGTAAGCAACTGGCGTATGGTGCCTTGGCAGCAAATACACAATTGTATTCCTTTGTGAAACAGGTGTTTCACCTCAGCTAGGCTGGAAGACCACCTCTTCTCCATTTTCCTTTTTTTATTCCTGGCAGGGTATTAAGAGATTGAACTGGAAGAAGGATCAAAAAAAGAGTGATGGAAAAGAGGATCGCATAGACTAAAATATGGCGTATCATCAGCTATCTGGAATACTTTTAGTTTGGGAGGGTGCTGCAGACTGAAGCTGATTTTTAAACAGATTTACTAAAAAAGTGGATTATCTAGCAGAGAACACACCAAAGCCAAAGTGTGGTTCTCTAATGTGGGGGTTAAACTGAATCAATGGACTAACACCCGGCATTGCTATATGGCATATAGGATTTCTCACTAACGAAGGCCCCTGAAGTTGCAGATATATCACAGAAGAGAGTGCATGGCTCTGCATCTCACCAGTAGGCTGACTTTTCCCTTTCCAGCAAATGCTTTTGCTACCTAATTAAATATTCCCCCCCCCCAAATTCACACGGGATTATAAGGTGATACAAAAGTTGGTTTTCACTGGTTACTTAAATGAAATTCAAGACATAAAATGTGTGTGTGCTTTTAAAATTATTTTTAGAAAGCAAAGCTTTGCAGGCGCCACAGCCTAACTTACGTCAAAAACCTCAGTCAGTCAGAATGACCCTACTTTGTGACAACGGGCATGTCAAGGAGTTTCTGACAAGAGGCTTTTCTTTTGTGCTTTTTACCATTTCAATTTACTGAAGAACTTGTAGAAAAGAAACAAAACCAAATCTGTTTTCTGTTTCGATGTTCTGGTAAAGACGCGCACTGACCTTGTGGTGTCACCAGATGCTGGACAAAATCAGCAAGGCCTGCCAAATCAGACTACACGGAAAACAGAAGAGGCAGATTTGGAATCACTGCTGTGCAATTTATTTTATTTTTCAACTTAATTGTAGCCAGAAAACCTCAAGCCAACAGTCACCAGACACGAAAAGAATATAAGCACTTTTCTCTCATCTCTCTTAATTTAACGTTTTCTTCCTTGCAACTTTAAGTGAATCGAAATAATCACTGTGAAGCCATAAACTCACAGATCGCCGCACGAAGGAAGCAACTTTTAAGATATCAGGACACTTGCATAGCTTTATTTCGTCTCTACAGTTTTCCCCTGGCACTTTTTAAACTGAAGGCAGGATCAGCAGTTTAAGTAGGAGGAAGCAGCCCAAGCCAGGAATCTGGAACCTCACTGAGCATCTTCCCAAAGCTTCAGAAGGTCAGAAATAGGAGGCCCAGTTCAGATTCACTGCGTGTAAAGGAGACCCCTTTTCTTGAACGAGCGGTGTGAAGGATGCAAAAACATGCTGTAACATTTTATGATCGACTGTGAGTATTTAAGTTACACGGAAAACATGTAGTGCCAGTAAGATCATCCTAACAATGTCCTGCTATAGGCCATGAGTCCCAGCGACAATATCTTTCATTTTCACAAATATTATGAAGCAAAATGCTTTTATTTCCTGACTCGATGCTTCTTATTTCCAGTTTTTATTTGTAGTGCATTAAAAAACTATTTCAGTTATTACACTGAATGAAGAAATCTGATTTTATCCATTGGACAGATATTGCGTAGGTGGGAGGCTCATCATCCTGCAGTAAGAATCAGCATCGCCTGTTGCTACAAACAACAATAATGCCTTCAAAGACAATATTTACTTGTCAAAAGCCTGATTAAACAGTTCTTTAATGCCCATAATAAGATCATGCAATCAAACATCGCACATTTTACTTGAGAGAATGTATCGCTGACTCAAATCACAGCTGTTTGGCAGTCCAGAGGTCTTGGGTTTTTTAGTATTAAGTATTTAGTATTAAGTAATAAATTTTAGTATTTAGTATTTTAGTACTAAGTGTTAGAGACTAAGCTGAGTGCCACACAACTAATATCTGCTGACACAAACCAGGTTCTGACCCTTAGTGCAGATCCCCTACCAGAAGGTTTTTCGTTGACCTGTTGAATTTAGCCGCTCAGAACAGCAATGGTAAAACGTTACCTTGAACGCCAACACCCCATTTACTTCTCCAGGGAGGACCGATAATCCCGTGCCTTCTCTCCTTAGATAATACATGTTTTCAGTAACTAGATGCTTCAGTAGGCTATCCGACAGAAGCAGTAATTGGTGTCTAAGCAAATTTCTCATGTGTTTTCCCATATCCCATTGACCCTGTTAACTTCCAGGCTGCCTTTCTTCCATTGACCTTAAACAGGCCTCAGTCAACTCCAAGAAAATGAAGAGCCTATGAGCGAATCTGAGGACCGAGTTTACAGAAGCAACACGTATTCACGCAGCGTCAATGCTAAAGAAGCCGTGCATTTTCCTTACTGTACAGAAGGTTTATGAAAAGAATTTAGGTTCTTACCTGCACCGTGGAATGTTTGGAACGTCAAAGCACTAGGATTTGTGAGACCAAACAGATTCTTCTGGAGCGAAATAATGTACCCAACTGATGAGGATGTCATCAGTTTCACGAACATTAGTGGAATAACAAAGGTGCTCTTCCATGAAATTAAGTAGCTAAATATTAATATTATTCAATAAAATAACTCAAGCAATCAAGTGAACATCAAATGTATTTTGTCTTGTAAAACACTGGGTCATTAACCTCAACAATTTCAGCATACTCTCACTACCAAATTCAACTAAATTAGCGTCCAAAAGAACAGATGGACTAATGTATTAATGTATTGCTGATGAGTACCGCACTGAGCAACCCCTGAACACACTGAGAAATTAAAAAGCACTAATTTATGCTTAAGACAGACAGAAAAAAACATGTTGGTCAGAAGAAATATAGCATGAATAAACACAAGCATAGCTATTATAAAGCCAGTACAGCCCATCAATGAGAAAGGCAAGACACACAAGCAGCCGTAGTTTGGTCCTACCTTCACAAGCAGTCCCAAGACAACCTACTGCGGACTGGCTGAACTATATTTTGTTACACACTAGTAGTTCATCCCTTGTCCATGAATGAAAATGAAACCTCTCTCCACCTTGACACATCTAACTCCCATTGCTACACCTTGTTGACCTTAAAGTTCTACTACAAAGTTCACAAAACCTCCCAGCAGCAAATGCAACAGCACCAAACTCTCCAGAGACAGTTTAGAAAAAGGAAATCCTGGGCTCCCAAGCAGCCTGCCATTCCAAGGCTGATACACGTTTGCTCCTTTGCAAAGAATTTCTGGTATTCTCTGGTATTCTAAGCACACTAGTACTTTGATTCTTTCACACATGCATGAAACATCTCCCGTAAATCCCCATGGGCAGCTACAAGCTGTGTATTTCCTTTAAAAATTTAACATATACCAGGGAGAAAGGGGAGGAGTAAAACAGGGAGCAGGGGAGCCATGCAGAGCTGTATTTTTAGATGGAAAAGCTACCAAATTGCAGATCATCACAACAACACACTGCTGTTATGCAAACTCTGTTAGCCTGGATACAGGAGGGGAAATAGGGCTTCTGTTTAGGGTAAGAATCTCCCTGGAATATCAGGGTCAAACAACTGGCGCCAATCCTCTTTTACGGATATTCACGCATATGCCACAGGCCTGCAAGTTCTGTTTTGAGCAGCTAAGGCTGAAGTAAACACACCACGTCTTTGTATATGGTCTACCCCAATCCTTCAAAGAAAATGATGCCACGATGCTTCTAATTCAAGTTCTTGATAAATATACTTGGATCTGATAGCTTAACTGGTACTGACTGGGTGACAATCCAGGAGGACATAAATAATAACAGAGAATTTTTATAATTATTTAAAATATGTTATTTTGTAATAACATATTTTGTAATAAGAGGAATTTTATACTGTTTTAGCATAAAATTTACCAGAAGAGCCTGGTCAGCTGTAGATCATCCAAGTAGTCAGTGTGAAATCTCCAGGCAGTAACTAATGCCTTCCTATCTGGAAAGGGACTGGAGGACATACTGGAAATAAAGGAGAAAATGATCTGGGTATGGAGTAACAGTGAGATCAATGATGTGATGCAAGACGTTGAGATAACTGCATTAGGAATAGAGAGATCTGAAACTTCAGAACATAAAAATTGATTGACTTTAAGCACTAACTGTTTGACCAGTGAACTACAATAGTGATACAAAAATAGCTCTCAATAAAAGATACCATAGATTGCAGAACTCGTGTTTGCCTTAGATATACTCACACAGGTACAAGGCTGTGTTTGTGGAGTTAAATTTCTCACGTTACCCAGAATCTTTTCATTGGTGGTTTTGTAAAATCTAAGAAACAATGTGCTGGTTATAATGTTAACGGATGTAGCTATTCACGTGGTAATAGAGCCAGTGGCCATCAACTGCACTACTGAATTACCTGTGCGGGGATGATAGATAAGGCAGTTGCAAATCTGAAAATTAAAACCCCCTCCAAATGCTTCCTACAAGTTCCACTTTAATTAAATTAAACTTCTCACAGAGGCTAATTACTTAGACACTTTAACTAAACTAAAATTGAATAATATAAACATCACATCAAGGCCATAATTGGAACCAACTCAGTACATGAGTGAATCAGTAATGATAGGAAACAGACTCTCCCAGTCATCAGTGGGACAGAGAGATTCGTGGTAAGGTCCCAGCGCCGCCAGTCTGGCTGACTGGATAGAGTCCTGACACACGGCCAACACCCCGCACCTCCCCATGCCACCCTGCTTCCTGCGAATCTGTATGCTCAGTTCAGAACCTCACCGTGACACAAAGAACCTCAAGAAATGGAGGAGCAGCTGAAGGTCCCCATAACGCAGGGTTACAATGGTGCTTCTAACCACCGGTGCTGGAACCCCGCAACTTACAGACATTCAGTACTGTCCCCACACAGAAATCGGTGTCAACACCAGCTTCCCGTTCACTTCTAAAAAGACACAAGCTGGATGCACTGAAGAGCACCCCATGCTGCCTAAGCCCTCCCTCTACACGAACACAGGCACATGAAAGAGAAAAGCAGCGTGCAACACAGGAGTTATTTTTTAGTAAACTAGACCCTAAGTTCTCTCCATCAAGGACAGCTCCTCTGTTTCTTTTCTCATAACAAAGAAAACTTGGAAAGCTTTTGATTTCTTTTGAAAGAAGTGCGTGATGTGTCAGCCTAAGCATGGAAATACTGAAATCAAGAAACCGCAGTAAGTGTCCCCAAAGAGTGATAAAAAAAGGAAGAAAAGAGGGCAGGATTGGGGTGGGGGTGGGGGGGGAGCGGAGGCAGACGGTAAACACAACTGAGCCGCTACATTTGTTGAAGAGTTAAGATTTACTGGCCTCTTTTTTACACCAGTGTGGGCTAAAATCACTTTTAAGGGCTCTAATGAAAGTTGAAAGTTACCTTCAAAAAGTTATGCATATTTCAACAGAAATAAAAACCATTATGCATTCTCTCTAAAGAGGATACAATCTCAAACTGTCACAATTCTAAACTCTTCTACATATATTACATACAAATGCCTTCCATAAAGAAATCTCTTTTCATTTTTCGTCTAAATTAGCTTAGTGGTCCATGGTATTACGCATCGTGGTCTAGCCTGTGAATAATGTGACAGGTAATTTTTATACTTCTTGCCTGTACTTAAGTTTGAGTGAAGACACGGAAAACAACTTTTATGGTCTAGGTGTAAAAGTAAATGTTCTGTAATCCCTGCATACCCAAACTTGGACAGCTACCATAAAATATTTCATGCTAAATATGTGTCCATCAAGAAATAACTAAAAAAAAAAGAGGGTAGGGTTATTTTTTTTAATAATGTGCAGTAACTTGTGGTTTTTTCTTTCCAAACAAAACGATAATGCTAACATTGATGTAACCTACCACACTATCACAGAAGGGATCTAGGATTCTGCGTTATCAGGTAGAAATCATAGGACGCACTGAGAAGGATGAATAATACGCAGGTAACACGGGAAATCATCTAGCTATTATTTTAAAAATTGGATTCCTCACGAAACTGTTGACTGCAATGACACAGAAATGGATGGTAACAGTGTGTTTCCATCTTGGAAAAAAGCTCAAAATACTCCGTACCAGCTTAAGTTTGCAAGTGATCGGAATGGCCTCAAAGCGCTGAGCAATTTAACGTTGTTTGATTTACAATAGTGAGGAAACAATCAAATCCCTAACTGAAACCACGGCAAATCCAGATTATATTTTCTCTTGTACTCAAACATTAGGCAGCCAAAGCAAGGCTGTTTTTCTCAGTCTCTGTGACTTACTTGTGTCCCAGTACTTCAGCAACTATGCTATAAACTGTGCTCCGACAGACGCAGTCAAAATTAGCTAACTTGCAGCTAAGGGGTTGGTTCTTTTCTCTTTAGTGAAGAAATCCACTACTACACTTCCAAATACAGATCTTTTAAAAATTACTTTCCTCTGTCCCCTTCCATGAGGGAAAAAGGGCAAGCGTGCCCATCAGAGCAAAATGTTGATTCCCGTAGAGCAAACTATGTTTTTAAGCTGCTCCACCAAGAACAGGAAAAGTTATACAGGACGATGCTCATGTAGAAAGAAAAAAAGGCAAAGCTTAAAGAAACAAGGGAGAGAAATAAGAGAAACAGAAGACTATTAAAAGAGGAGGTACGGTTAAATGCCCGAAGTTCTGAGTCTCTCTGACAGCTAAAACTGTGGCTAGAGACAGGAGACAACACAAAATGTTCCAGACCACGCTGTTGGTCCTGGTGTTATATTTATATATAATCAATGCAGTGTGAAGATGAACGGAAGGGTTTATGCCACACAACTTTCTGGAGAAGGCTGGAGGCACCCTTGACACCCTACTGCAAAAGCTGTGTTATATTTTAAATATACATGTGGTATATTTTAAGATATAAAATTTACATTAATCTGTTTTAATTAGATCAGCGGAAACTTCTTGGAAAGAGAGAGCTCCCTCAGCAGTTACACCACTATGGAAGACTCGCGTGTCCTCCCTCCATATACCCCACGTACTGACACACATAATCTTGGCTTAGCGGAATCTTCTCCTCCTTTCCGTGTTTGATGAGGCCGCTAAAGAAGCAGGAATAGAAAATACTCTACCTCTGTAGTAGAGGTAATCTTTACTGCTGAACAAAGCTACAACTGCAGTATTCGCAGAATATTTTATATTCCAAAGAACTTCATTAAAAGTTCATAGATAAAACTCCAAAACTGCACCAAAAGCTGACACTTTCACACATTTTAATAAAAATATAACCTTGACTACCTCGTTCTTTTAGGATCCTTCTCACGCTTACGCTTTGAGCCTTTCACCAAGAGCATTGTTCCATTACACAGATGTGGGAAAAAATAGTAAGGGAAGACAAAAGCTAAACTGGGAAAAAACCCTAAAGTTCTCAAGTGCAGTGGTTTGACCAGAAGCACCAACTGTGTCTCAGAAACATCACTTGGATTGTGAAAGGTGCTTTACAGATTTGCATTAAATATGCCTCATAGCACCAGCGGTAAACCCTGCTCCACAGAGAGAGAGAGATATGACTCTTTTTTTTTTTTTTAAATAGGTTAAAAAAGGTGGTTTTATTTTGGTTCTCTGAATGTGAAATAATTTCGAGTTGATTTTCAGAGGAATTAAACAAATTCAATTGCCATTACATAGAATTGCAGGAACTCGGCATATTTAATCGCTGAAACACTTCAGCAGGGTCAGCTAGAGCGCGTGTCAAACAAAATTCTGACGGATTTTAGTTTCAGTGACTTTGTAAAGAAATGAACCAAGGAACCTGAGGAACAAGCTCCCTGCCGCCGTACAGGCCTTCCACCCGTTGCCTCAAAACCACATCGATTGTGTCCTCTTTCTGAAAGAAACCACTCTATGGTCACGAAACAGCTTTCCAAATCACGTCAAACAGGATCATGCAGAGTATTCTGGATTCATGCGTCTTTTCCATTCGTCTCCAGTTATAGGCAATTCTGTATTACTTAACAAGTAAGGGTTCACTGTGAGTAAACCCACTTTCTGTTAACGCAGCCCCAGATTTGAATGACGGGCCTTTTATTGCTTTAAAGGTTAAGTTCCAATATTTTTTACCCCTTTTATTTTTGCATTTTGTAGAGGTCATTCACAAGAGCAGAGCTGAGTCTCCAGTGAATGCTACTTCATATGGAAGAACACAGTTATCAGCCACACAACTGAAATCAACCATTTAATACTAGACTTTCCCTTAACATGCAAATTTAAAAAGATGTCAAAAAGCAACAGAGAAGGAGGAAAAACAGACGCGTGAGGGAAGAGAAACAGGGCAAGTTATTAAGTTATAGAGCAGTATTTTCTATTACACAGGCACACAATCAGTGTCTACCCATTCAGAGAGAACAATGAAGAACTCAAACAGAAACCGGATGCACGCTCTTCAGATCACACGGCACCATACCCAGTGTTTGCACTGGATTCCTACGTTTTTATTCCTAATTTACAATCAAGTAACCAGCAGCTGAGCTTCAGTCATGTTGTTTACTAAATAAAAACACCACAGGTGAAGAATTTACATCTAAGACACTAAGCAGAATCACAATGAACAGTGACATATCCAAAACCACAGGTTTGCCCATCTGTCCTCTATCATTACGGAGGACATTTATGTATTATACCTGTTATAACGTTTACTGGTTTGAAAATATATTGTCACACAAACATGACTAATATTTTCAAGGGCACAGAAATGGTCCACACATGAAAAACCGAATCGGAATTTACTCACTTGCTCCAATTTGTTATTCCTGGTGTACCAATGTTCACACGATCGAATAATTCCATTGATATCTAGCTCTTATTGCAGTACAGGGAGTAACAAAGACAAGTCTCTGATCTAAGACCTCTTTTGCTTCCTGCTGCTCTTTCTTGTTGATGTAAAGCTAAGTGAAGATGTTTCTAATATTATTCTCCACTGAGGCGAGGACTAATAGATTTAGAAATATTGGATTTCAGTAGGAGAGCAACTCAGATTTGAAATCAACATTACTTCTCTGTTTGGAGGCTCTATTTACATCTACCATGTAAATGAATCATTAACTTGAATCCTCCTCAAAGTAAGAGAGTCTGAAGTATTAGGAAAAGTATCAGCCTTTCCCCTAGTACATTACAAATCAGACCGTGACCCTCACGTGGAGGTGAAGCCAGCGCACCACAGGTTGGGAGGAAAGGAAGGTTTTCTTCAGCAAGCGCAAGAGAAGCCTCGTAAATTGGGTTAATATTCTGTTTTTTCCCACTTGAGAAATTCTTCCAAGTTTACTTCTTACTAGCAGACCAAAATGCTGCATGTTTTCTGCTAGTAAACAAATGAGCTGCATTTCACTTGGTGCATTTTTATATTAGTGGTTGAATACTTCGAATGCACTTTACTGGCTCACAGAGCTGACCACAGGCATTTGCCATGCAGAGTTAATCTCCCCGAGGCTGTGGTTCGCTGTATTAGGTAATTTTAAGCAAGACAGTTTTACTTACTCTTCTGGTCTGAACGTTTCCTCTTAGAACTTTTATTTCCTCTTATTTACTCCTCAGGTTCCTGCCAATGAAAAGCTTTTACAACCTTCTCTCTGCAGATTGGCATTACACTTACTGTGTAAGACATGCATTTCTAAAGCTGACCTGTAACTGTTGCTCTGTAGGCAGATTACAAGGCACTGCTCTTGGGCTTTTTTACTCCAAAACAGGTTTTTTTGAGAGTGGGATAGCATCGGTTTTGTGTGACATTGCACGCTGCCTGACAGGTGGATAAAATAAACAACTCACGCATATTCCAGAAGAGGAGAATTTCCTGGGCAGGTCACAGCAGCAAAACAGACAGAAGAAACCAACCTGGTAAAACGCTGGCTGCAAAAGCACGTCAAATCATCCCGTTTCTGAAGTCTGTTTTCCCAAATCCAGATCTTGTTTTGCAATGAAGCTGAGGCATAGTTTAAAAAGCTGAATGCCTTGGAAACAAACACGCAAAGATCCCTCCCTGCAACCCGACAGATTATTTTCATTCGCTAACCTGCACAACAGAAATTCCTGCAATGTTTATTAATACAGCTGTAAACCCAGAATAATTTCCACATATATATAGTTTGCCTTATAATAGTACTATCCCTGTTTCATGCAATAAACAGAATCCCCAATAAACTACTGCAATAAAGAGTAAACAGTAAACAGATTGCTTGTCTGGTAGAGTACTGCACACTAGGAGAGACAATGAGCCTATGTTTTGAAGGACTGTTAATAATCACTACAATAAATAACAAAAATATAGAGAAGAATGCAAATTTAATCATTTTGTGTAACTTCACTTGTAGGGGAAAAATCTATCCTTTCGCCAAAAGAAATGTACACGTTTTGCTAAGCAGATTTATTTCTCACATGAAAGAGATCTCACGGAGTCAGGATCTCCTACGTCTGAGAGGTGCAGTACATGAAGTTCAAGACTGCAAATTACACTTATCACAAGCTCTAGAAAATGATTTTGCAAGAAGGACAAAAGCTGAGTTTTCTACAGAAAATCAAATTTGCTGTGTCATATTTAAGGAAATACAAAAATATTTTCTTTTCTGACTTTAATTGCATTGCTGAGTCATCTCCAGCACTGTGCTGAGCCCAAAACGCGCATCGGCAACATTAACTGAACACGAAGAATAACTCTGGAAGGATTGAAATAGACAATAGCCAAGGGAACCTTCAGCGTTCATACTGTAAATGTGCCTGAGAAATACTTATTATTTTGATATACCAAAGTTTGCAGATTCCTTCTCATGCTCTGTAGATACTGTCTGCACAGATCTGGAATGAAAACTACGTGGAATAGCTGCTAAGTGACAACAGAAATTTGCACTGGGCCACAAGCCTGTCATAAAGATTACACTCACAGATCTTCTGCCTTCACATTTTCCTTACAGCCTTTGCCTTATGTTTAATATTAAAAAGAACACTTTGCTTAATAGGTGTAGTGACGCTTAGAAACAGAAGTCTCCTTATTTATATAAACTCTTGACTTAATCTATTACAATTTACTCAACAACATCACAACAACGCTCCAATATGTGTCATATTTCTGTTTCGTTGTGCATTTGTGAATTAGAAGCGCGTTAGCGTGCAGGGCCAGGAAGCACTCCCGTTCAACGCAGCTTCAGCTTTGCTCTTGACCTTGGAAAGATGTGTGTATCCGTAGATAAGCACAGTGCAAGAAGAGAAAGGAGGGGAATATGAAGTCAATGTATTGTTACACTTACAAGAGCACACGCACCTGTTCTCATGACTGCTTTATCTTGAAATAACTAATGCCAGGCTTCCTGATCCTCAGCTGACCAACAGAGGGTACGTTTGAGCGGTCCAGGTGCAACTATAACCTACAGTCGTGAAGGCTGAGGAAGGACAAACTTGCCTGACAGTTTATCTGTGTTCCAACCTGGTCTCCAAACAGCCTAACATGCCTCTGCCTTCCACTTACCTTGCGAAGGAAAGTGGACTGAATAAAACATGGTGTTCTGAAGACTCCAATCAAGCACACAGACCTCTACAACCAACATATATACTAGAAGCATATTTTGCCCACAGTATGAAAATGGATATGAAATTCATTCTGAAGGCTGTCTCACCCTACTGTGCAGGGGGGAAAAAAAACCACATCAAAGCTCATTTCCTCTACATTGAAAGTAGCCTGAAAAGCTGGCTTAGATAGTATGTAAAAAGTAATACTATTGATAATATTAACATTTTTAACATAATGTCCTCCATTTCTTTTTTTTCATTTGTTCTAAATATTTCTCTGTCTTTTTGAAAGTCGCACCCCTATAAAATCAGTCACTTTTAAGCTCTGTGGTAATCCTCCGAAGATCTGAAAAAATGCACATACAGGAGATAACTTTCCACTACAACACGCTTGTCATGTAAGGATATAACCTGAGGAAATCTAATTCTACGTTTCTGCTATTTTCAGTTTTTCCATTTTTATTTGTAACTACCTCTGATGTTTTGATGTCCTCATAAGAAAACTGCGTGGCAGGTACTCCAAGATGGTTGATGAAATAATCTGAATCTCCCTGTATCTGCACAGAACTCACATTAGATCCCGGACATTTAGTCTTCTCCACACAGTTGAAGCTCTGGCTCTGCAAAACAAACACAAATCAAAATTCTACTTACTTCGTTGCAACCAGACTCTTATAAACTCGTATCAGTAGCTGATTTATGCAGCATTTTTTGGGTTGAAGGATTTTAAAACCGGGCTGGAACTTAAAGTGGTGCAAACAGGTATTAGCTGATTCATACTTGATAGCGAGGGAGCCTACAAACCTTTCACCCTCTGTTGACGTACACTGCAGCCTTTGGGAGCGGACGGAGCAGAGAATGAGGAGCGTGCTGCAACACGGCCGAGGCTTTCAAAGGACAACGCCATACTGACGTGAAATGAATGGAGGAGCAAGAGAGGAAGCCTTTGGTAGGCATACGGGATGTCCCATACTGGGCAGGAGATTAGAGGTACCTTATGGAAGCATGCTTTGAGATCTTTAATGGCTACTAAGGAATCAGTTCTTTATTCAGTTAATAGCATGCTCTCTAACAGCAAAAAGCTGAATTAGATAATCATATTCAAGACATCTATGGTGCAAGAAATGCTGGCAATGTAAAGAATTTGCCACGGTTGCAGAAATAGGGATTAGGAGAAAAACAATTAAAAGGCTAAAGATACACAAATACACATTTTCTGGGTAAATTGCTTAAAACAACTCCAGTCAGTGACATGTTTGTGCTCCTTTCACGGAAGTATTTAATGGTGAAATCTTAGCAACAGCATTGCAATAAATAGATGATGAAAACTGGAGAACATGCCCAAGACTGAGCGCCACATACTGCTGTAGCTTCCAAATACATTAGGTAATTAAACACTTAGTAAACAGGAGGCACAGAGGCTTTCAACATCTATTACAGCAAATAAGCTACTTAGGTTTCTTTTTAAGAATGTAAAGAAATTGAAGTACTAGAGATTATTTACATTTAGCTAACAGTTTATATAGTGTAACATAACTTCCTCAGACCTACCTACTAAATTACTAGCTTGCTCCAAGAACAGTGTGAAGATTAGTTCTCCTTTAATACTAAAATACACTATTCTGTATATTAACGTTCCTGAGGTTAGCAAGGAAAATGTTTTAAGAGTTAGAAAGAGACAAATCTCGGTACTTTTCCATTTTTAAATTAGCGTAATTATTGCTTCACAGTTTCACTTCAGCGCTATGCAGAATACAATTGCCTATTACCCAGTATAAATAAAGGCTGCAGAGTCTCGGAAAAACTGTTTTAAAATATCTTCAAGAAATAGCTTCCATTGCATAAGTATTTTTGAAAGGTGGCTATATCGCTCTCTTTTTTTGTTACAGGTTTCCGCTTCCACCATTCTTACATACAGTCACAGCTGTGCGAGGTCCATCCGGAAAGACCGAGGGTTACAGCCAAAATAGAAACAAACGACCCCTGTATGTGCAGTCCACCCCTAGCAAATATTCTCCCCTTCAAAGATACCCATGGAGCAACATGATTCACAGCAGCCAAAATCCTGGCTCACCGGGACACGGTAAGGGCAAGAATAATAAAAATTAAACATTAATGTCTCTTTAATCTTAGGTGTCAATCTAAAGTCATAGTTGTTAAAACATTGCAGGCAAAAGTTTAAATCAGGGCTTTCTGGGGATTTTTAGATTAAGAGATTTTTTTTTAAAGTTTTTAAACCTGAAGGCATCTCTCTAGATACAACTTTTGTTCCTGTGTTTCAGTCCCCCTTTACAGCATTCTTGAGGAGCTTTCAATCACCTTGAGAAGACATTTAACAACATCACAGTGCGGCTGTTCAGACATACAAATCCACCTGCTACCTATACAGTCTCAATAAAGTCGGTAACCTTGTTTTTTAAAAACCAAAGCTACAACAGAAACCGCAGAAGGCCAAACTACACACAAATTTCAAAAGGTGTTTTTAAATAATGTCATTTTGTTTTCTACAGTCTTTCCCAGTCAAACCACTGTATAGCACACATCCACACATAAAGGCGTGTTTGTAACTTTATGCACATATATGCACACAAGATCTGTTTTTAAGCGATTGCTCCTTTCAGGAATTACAAGGTGTTTAAGCATCACACAGCGTACTATGCTGCAGCGTAGATTACGCTGCCTCCTGACCGCCTCATACTGCCCAACATATTCGGACAAGTCCCATAAATGAGGAGTAGTCTGCTCTTCCTTTAGTGTTTAAAAGTTTACCGAATGATGTGAAATACAACTTTTGGATTCAATACGAACATCTGTGATGCAAGCACAAAGCCCGGAGTTACCTACCAAAGGAAACCACAAAGTTAAATGACGGAATTAATCTCAATAAAACTGTCGGGCAAAACAATTCAGTATCAGAAAAGACAAAGAGCTGAAGAGTCAATGATCCACAAGCAAGCGACACACTACACGGAAGGATCTTCCTTGTCTTTCACAAAGGACCTGATCCTCGCTCTCAGGAAACACAATGGCAGCCAAGCTCTTGAAGGCTAATGCTACCTGCATCTACTCAGGTTAAGAATTTATGCAACTATCACGACTATCTGGAATTAATTTTCAAGAAGTAATCAACAGAACGAGTATCCTGCAACATGGGAAGGACCATCAAAATCTTACTATATACCTCAGAGAAGTAAGAAAATGGAGTGGGGAAATTAATGTACATTTCTTTCCTTGTAAATCTAAATCTTTATACCTTCTACAGTACTCGGTGCATATTAACCTTTCATAATCTATGAATTCATATCTAGAATTTGTTATGGCATTTTCAGAAACGGAATACTGTAAGCTGCTGACCAGAGGTACAAGTGTGGCCTTGGAATTTACACCTGGAATTCCCAACTGGAGGTGGAGTAATAGAGGGTAATAGAAAAGGAAAACAAGGTTTAATAGGATGAATAACATTTCACACAGCAGAATATGCCAGAAATTTTTAATCTAATATGCGAGAAGTCAACCGGTGTAACTGTACAAATGAAATTCTATGGCATTTTTCCATTAGTGTCATCTCACCCATAGCCCAAAATTGCTGGCTAAGTGTCAAGAACATAAGAAAACTGGATCATTACTGTCATCTGCTAAACAGATTGGGTTTCACAAAAAAGCAATTAAGGCTATAGACACTGCAGGGACACAGCTAATTAATAGAGTATTTTGATATTGTCCCCCCTTCTGTATTGTTCCTAAGGGGTGAAAATTATGGCGAGTCAGTTAATGCTGAATATACACCGACCCCTCCTTCTGCCAGCATACCAGCAACCAAAAGAGATGCCTTCCTTTCTCAGAAACCCACGCCTGACTTAGAGCCAGCATTCTGTCCCTCAGAAAACACTTTCCTACGTTCCATTTTAACTATTCAAAAAGAATGTTATTTTTTCCCCTGCTATATCAATAATGTAGGATTTTTTTTACGTATGAAAGTTTGCCTATGAAACATTTACAGATTCACTAAGGAGTACAATGAGATACGGTACTTTTTTACACCACCATCCTTCTTGGTACAGGAATTGTATTTTTATGTCAGCAACGTTCACGTCAATCGTGCTAGCGACTTAAAGAGTTTAACCGCTTTGTTCAGCTTCCACTGTCCTGACACACAAGCCCCTAATAATGACTAATTCAACAATAAATATTTAACACTGCACTAATATGGGAGAATGCTTTATGTGCAAGATACTGTTCTCTTCCAATTTATTTTTATTGTTACGCAGAGTCTACAACATCAGCATTCTTCAAGTCTTTGGCAATGACTGCAAACTTCATGTAGTGTGTTTTGCATTCATTAAACAAATGAAATGTTTCCCAAAATTAATGGACTTTAAGATAAAGAATAATAATGGCCTACAACTAATAAAACTTTCCCATCAATGAGGCAAGCTTTTAACTTAATCAATGCAAGAACAACAGCCCACCGTACAGCATGCCGCATATTTCACATACAATAACAAATCAAAGCAAATAAGAAGTTTAAGGAATTGGCAAAGCAAGCCTCTTCCTCCATCCCTGTCTTACAGTTATAAGAAAAGAAATTGAGGAGCAACGTCCTATAGTAAGATGTAAAAATGAGATAGTCTTAACATGCCGAAGAATGAGGGCAGGCATGGGAATGATGGGAGATGGGATGGGAGTAATTAGACATTGTAGGCTGCCTGCTTGCCTAAATACAGGTGTCTAATGCCATTTGAGATGTTGCGAGGCACTCACACAGATTTAGAGCAAGACACGGGGGAAAGCTGTATCTTACTGGATCAGCATCTGTAGGAAGGAAGTATAAAAAAGCTCAAAGGAACCCCATTCAGTCATATAAACAAAAAACCCACCATGTTTAATCCCCTTTATTTATACAGATTTGCTTGTCGATAACCAGCGAGCTCAGGTACCTATTTTTATTACTGTTTTGCAGTAACATCACTTAAGTCTACTATCAACTGCATTTATAGCATTAAAGCCAGCAGCTAGACACATAACCTAAACCACACCTACAAGTACCAGTTTATAGGACTATTACCCACGAATCCTGGCTATGTTAGTAGTTGCTGCTTTAATTTCCTTCCCTCCTCATCCTTACCTGGAAGAACCATCCTAAATCTTTGTTCGATCTTCCCACACTGAAGACACTACTGTTTCTGACACAGAAATTAACTTCAAAGTCCACTTAGTTGATCAACTGGCAATATTTTTCTTGTATCACGTGTAACACACTCCTAACAAAACGTACAAGCCCTGTCTCAAGTTTCTTTCGATATGCACCAGGCAGGGAAACCAGGAAAAGATCGTCTCCCTAAATTATAACTGCAATTTGTGACAAGCAGTTCAGCCTCCCTGCTTGGCAGCGAACGCCTGATCCTTACTGCAAGCCAAGCCAAGCAGGCATCAGTGCAGAACAGAGATGAAAAACTGCGAAAAAAATGACTGCTGCTAGGAAATGGAGGTCCCTCCTAAGGAAAACACTACCAGGAGACGTGGGCCATGGAATCGCCTGGGGTGGGGGTGAAGACTCCACCAATGCCAATGTCCAGAAACACAGGATTTAAAGGCATTTTAAAGTTCTTCAATGCCAAATAATTTGTCAATCATCATGTAACAGCAACTGTGTATCGCTTTGGCATTCTGCCTTCCCTTCAATTATTTTTTACCCACCCACCAACTCATCTGCTATTCTTCTGTGTTTAAACCTGAAGTCCTGTCATTTACAAAAAAAAAAAAAAAAACAACAAACACACCCAAAACCCTCTTTATAACATGACAGATTTTGTTCGTTTTATTTCTGATAATCTACAGAGTCTTTCCTTTCATATATGCAAGAACAATTTGTGAGTTCCCAGTTCGGAAAAAAAAGTTTAATTGCTACGGAATACGTCACCAGTTGCAGTCAGGTCCTACTTAACGATCCTTTAAATGTTAGCTTTTATGTAGGGGGAAAAAAAAAAATCTTTAAAAATGCATCTAGAATAAATTATCAGCAACAGGCTCTGCAAGACCTAACTCCCTGTTTCAGAGCAGGCAAACTACATTTCTTCAGCTGGTTAGTCTTACAGTAAAACACACATAATAGTGCTATTTAGATCTCTCGGTTGCTCAGGCTCGTCTCTGCTGCGTCAATCAAGCCCTCCCTTTAGATTGGAAGGAAATCGAGCCATGTGGTTAGACAGTAATCAAGGAGTGGTTCATGTCAGTGCAAGGACACATTCGTAATTGAATAATTTTATTTCTCTGGAGTTCGTTTTGGTTTTCAGCATCATGTTACAGGTTTACATTACAAGTTTGAGAAAATTAGAGTACCATATGGCCCATTAAATGTATTTCATTTGGATTAATGGTATAAAATAGACCTGACACATCTAAACTACAATCAAGTGGTACTTCACTGCAGACCTTATTCTACCACTAATTAGAGCTAAGCATTCATAGGTACCTTGTGCTGCAATATTAAGATCCTGGTATAAATAAAAGCCCATATTAAAACAAACAAACAAATAAATTCATTGGGCATTTCTACAGCTCATCTTCCACCTGGAGACATGTACTGGTCTGTCCTGGTCACCTTCCTTCATGTGACTGCAGCTGAAGTTAAAACCTTAGCAGCTTTTGAAAATGGATTAAAATGTCTAAGTAGTTTTCAACAGGACAAATAAAGAATGACCAGTTAGTCTTACAATGTGTCAGTGATCCCAGCTTCAGAACTAAAGCAAGGAAGCTTATTCTTCATCATTAATCAATCTCTATTTCTTGAGCTGAATCGCCACCTGTGTTAGTAAGTGGTGCAAGACAAACACATTTAAGAAGCAGAAGCATGATAAGACCATCTAGATGAAGTAAAATTACCTAAACAGAGAGCCACAGGATTTATTAATCACAGACCATGTGAAAATGCAGAAAGCAACAGATTAGCATCTTTATTACTGCAAACGTGCTATGCTAAATAGTCATCAACACGTAGGAAAGGCCGGAGAAGCTGCATAGCAAAGGATCCACAAATAGATATTTCATCTATGAAAACTTGCTACACTCTGACAAACAAATCATTAGAGGAAGAAAGTTTGACAGCTCCTAAAAAAATATTATTAGCTGTTTGCTCGCCCTGAGTACCAAAATCTACTGAAAAAAAAAAATCAAGGAGTTTGTAGGAATTGTATTAATTCTATGGCAAGCATACTCCTCTGTTTTCTCCCACCTGATTATCTGGTTTGGCTATAAACATCCTGCTTTGCTCATACATATTGCTGTTAATGCAAATCAGCTGTTTATAAAATCATTAGGGAGATTTAATACAGCACTTTCCCCTGTAGACCTCAAAGTACTTTTAAAATCAACTAAAGGCAAGCAAGGTACCTCATATTTCAGTCCTACCCAACACCACAGAGCAAAACAACTGACTAGAAATTAAACGTATGGCGTTTCCAAATTCTGAGCCTTACCAAACTATCATGATTGAAGTATGTACATAAAAATAACTCTAAAATATATCCACTCATTCATTCTCTGCAGGAGAGAAAGAAAAGAAAACCTAACTGCGCTGATGATAATTAATACGCTATATACAGAGGAGAGTTGTGGTTTCAATAGCCTAAATGTTACACACCACTACTGTGATGTGTTCGCCTATTCCCACGACGCAACAGTCTGATTACCTCCACTATTCTAGGGCCATAATGAAAATATTTAAGAAAGATAGGCAGACTATAATGTTCTACTATACTGTAAAAACTGTCATTTTAATGCTTGGGCGTGATTTTTACATCTATTTTGGCCATGACGGCAAAGTTCAAAAAGCACATACAACCCAGTTTCACTATGATCTTTTATTTCTGGATGCTGTACAAGAGGCTGAAACGCAACTGAACAGCTTCGTCTCATGATACTTATTCGACTTGTTAGCACGTTTTAGTCAACATTTATAACACAGTAAAGTACAAATGCTGAAACAAATGGTCGCTCTGTAGATCGAGCCTGTAAGTGTTCAGAGTAAGGTAAAGATGAATCAAAGTACAGCAAGAAATCTTCTGAGGTAGAATGACTAAAAACCTGCTGCTTTTAATTAATTTTATATTTAGAATAAAATAATCAATTAAAAAGGAATAAGATGTTGGATCCTTAGTTTCTCAGCAATTATTTCCTTCCAGCTTATGCATATTTTCTTTTAAGCATGTATGATGCGTTACCGAAAATACCTAAAATCTGAACATTATTAACTGGCCTTTATGGGCAACATGAAGACTCCTAGTGAAATCATTCTGTAGCGCTGCAAAATCAGTCACAGAAAAGATGCATTTAACTCAGAAAATTTCCCTAGTTTTGGTTCTTCACTATTATCACAGTGAAACGAGAGATGTTCCTTATACACACACATCTATTTCATTGAGAGGACTATCTTGCCTCTAGGGAAAAACAACTCCCACAAGAACTAGTGTTTATTTAAACACATCAGGGAGAAAGAATTTAGCATTGTCTTTCATTCTTCTGATAGCCACCGCAGCGCAGGTGTATCTCAAACAGATCACTACAGCCGCCAAGGAACGTCGTTACCCACTCAGAAATTCCCCAACAACATGCTATCTTCCTACACAAAAGCATCGCATCTGGAAATTCCAGGAGTAAACTGGTTTTTTAGGCTGTGTGGGAAGAGAACGTTGCATTTGCACAAGAAAAACCTGCCTCGCAGATAACCCACATGGCTTTAAAATAATATAGTTCTTTTAAAACACATGCAGGTATCCTGCATGACAGAGAAGACCTTTTTCACCCAGGGGGGTCAAAGGAAACAGAAAATTGTGACAACTACAATGCTTATAAAAGGTCAGATCAAACCCATGGTACCCGAGACCCAGTCCTGATACTGTATTCATATTTCTACTGAACCACGGAAAATTCAGGTTATGCAACACAAGGCTTATAACTCCGGTTTTACCTTTCAAAAAAGTGTAAAATACTTTTGGCCTTTTAATGGTGACTTCCTAAAAAACATGGGAAACTGTAATACCAGCAGTTACAAAACAAAGCACGGAGAAATAGGTATGCTTGGTGTGAAATATTTAAATTTATTCTTATATGTTCTACTACTTTTCAAATTTAAATTAATTTTTAATAAATTTACAGCTACAAAAGCATAAGCCTGTATTGCTTGTTCAGGGCTTTATTCTCTGTTAAGGCACATATGCATGTTTTGAAATAACTGCCTTATTTTTTTAAAAAATATGCCCATCAGTGTAAGGTCTTTATAATAAATGGGACCTCACAGGACTGAGCCACATTTTAGATATAAAGTTTACATCAAACTGGTAATAAATACAAAAGCAAGGTAGTAAAAAATTATATAGTGTAAATCTAATTTCCTTTACTGGGCTTTTTCTTCATTTCACTTTATCAACTGACAGTCCCCGATTCCTGATGCTTTTTATATGACACTGAATTACATTTATGCTTCCTATACCTAAATTGAAGTCATATGCCTCATTAACTTGGATATACTTGTTGCCAACACCCTGTACAAACTGCTAGGAATCTTAATGGCTTTTTTCAAGGGAGGTAAAAATCAAGCAGGTATGCTCCCATTTGATAAGAGAATTTCAGAGCAATCAAATATTTAGAGCTAAAATTACATAGCATGAATTATCTAAGTGGCGAGACTGCAATTGGAATGCCATCAGCACTTCCGAACATCCCAGTACCTTAAAAAATATAGAGAGTTACAAGGTTTAACAAAAGTAATTAAGAAACCACAGAACGTGGCTATGGTAGCTGTGTTTCTCCAAACTACCCACTTACCCCAGACTCCTGTACTCACCAACCAGAAAATGCACAGAGCACTGCATTAAAACCTCTCCCGTATTTCTCCATCAGCCCAGATAAAAGCAAGCTCTCCGGCACCTTAGGTAAGGAAACTTTCAAGACTTATTTGCCATGACCACAGACACAGCCTAGCGTACTACTTTTATTTGTGGTAAAATTCAGAAAACAGCTTAACATGGTGTTACATTATGACGAACACCCAGCAAAGAAAATCCTGCGTTAAGAGAAGGACCCTGCCTCCACACCCAGCTGTGAATATGCTGAAAACATTGGGTGTTTTTTTCCTTTAGAGCTTCTATTTTTAGATCTAGTTTTTAATCCAAACTACTTTTGAGCGTGGAATGGTTGCGCTTGTTATTAAAGGATGCAGTCAAACTGTTTGTTGATTACGTAGAAAGTACTTTCCTGGAGGTAATGGTGGTCAAGCTTTTTCTCCCAGGTATTCAGTAGCAGGAAAGCCGGTCAGTGTTAGTTATCACACACATACTGAGATACTGTGCAACCTAGGTTTAACAAAATGCAAATTAATCAGTTTTAATATAAAACACTGATAAACTGCAACTTGATAGGAACTGCATGACTTCCCTAATGTTTTGTGCTGTAGTAACATTTGTTGCTAATATAAAAACGCTGCTTAGGTAGGTAAGAGGATTAGGATTTGACAACAAGACCTCATTTTCAAACGGTTGATATTTTATACTCCATGGAAATAGCTGTGGCTTGTAAATAATTTTAAACGCCTAAAGGCATTCTCATTCTATAATACGTAGAGACAGAAATACTCTGAACCCATTTCAGTGTAGTCTAACTCTGTAATGATCAGGTTCTGCCATGCTACTCATTTTGGGATGCCTCATTCACACCCTCCAAATGGATATTAAATAATTCATGCCAGTGAGATTAGTCTTGCTTCTCCATACCCCACAGGAAGAAAAAGAAAGGAGAAGTTGCTTGTCCCTCTAAGGGACAGATATGTACACTCACTCTATTATTTGAAGAGTTATAATATCTCCTATTTCAAGATCTCGTAAGTGTCCCAAAGAGGACAGTCCTTGTGAGGCTGGATGTCAAATGAATATACAATAACATATTGTGCGCTGGTCTTCAATATGGTTGCACAAAAAAAGACAAAAAAATCAGGAGAAGCTTCTGCTACGTACTTTCACCAAAAGTATGAATTAAGGCTCACCTAGAAAAGTAAACGTACGGATTATTTTAATGACCGACACTAGTGCCATTAGAACGCACGGTGCGGACCTGCAGAAGCCGTGTTTCTCGGTTCGCTGCCCAATGGCTCGCTCTGCCCTACTTGTAAAAAAACCAAAAGAAACCACAAACAAAACAAGACCCACACAGAGAGCAGAATTTGTATTTGTGCTGCGGCACCTCATGTTAGAACTTCGGCCCGCAGTTGTAGTATGGATGCCATGGTTTGTAAGGGGCAGCTACAAAGAAGACGGAGACTCCCTTTTTACACGGAGTCCCATGGAGAGGACAAGGGGGGATGGACACAAGTTGCCCTTGGGGAGATTCTGATTGGACACCGGAGGGACATTTTTCACAGTGAGGACAGTCACCACTGGAATAACCTCCCCAGGGAAGGGGTTGGCTTGGCCCCGTTGGACACCTTCAAGAGTCGTCTGAACAGGGCGCTGGGCCATCTTGTCTAGGCTGGGCTCTTCCCAGAAAGGTTGGACTAGATGATCCCTGAGGTCCCTTCCCGCCTGGGATTCTGTGATTCTAAACACTGTGATTCTGTGATTCCTATTTCCCCAAACCATCAGCATTCACAGGTCAGGCTTCCTCTTTCTGCACCTCACAGTACTCGCGATCTGTAGTGTTTCTACCCGAAATGTTGGCTAGCGCTACTCCCCGCAAAAGCACTTGTCGAAGTGCAAACCCGCTCACCAAGGCCATCCTTCTGAGCCTTATCATAAAGCTGGCCCAGCATGAGAGATCCATCAGACCTTAAGTGGAAGTCACCCTGCTACCCCCTCCCCATGCAGTGGAGCGTTTCCCTGCGCTGAGATCTAGAATCTGCTGATTATGAACACGACGCAATCTGAAGTGTAGCACTAGAAAAAGAAATTATGTCATTTACCCCATCACACATGTGAACGTATTACCTGCCACATATTCCCTATCCCTCTCCACACACTCCCAATATCCAATATTATATCAGTTCTGTTCCAGAACCTAAGAATCCTACTGAACCACGCTGCACATCTCTAACTGTACACACAGAGGCGGGACAGACCCGTAACAAGACATCACCCAAGTAAGAGGGGACACATACACAAATAAACACCGTATAACAAGTGGAGCAGCCTGGTTGTTAAAGTGGAGGAGAAATGTGCCATCAGAATTTCTGTTGTTACTGTAATCAAAGACCAGAGTAAGTTCAATTGTCATTTACACAAATGAAGAAACTTTTTTTGGCACAGAACACAGAAAATTACATGTAACACTCTGGAGGAACTCTCTTGCCACATTGGTAAATTATTGCAAATATCCCCTCATGGCACCACCCTGGAATAAGGCCAAAGTAATTTAGTGCTGGCAAAGCTTTACCTTGCCCTGAAACCTCTGGTCTGACATTTAAACATCTCGATAGCAACTCTGCGTGAACAAATCACTCCCCTCCCTGTCACACATGCAAAATATTTTTCATTCTTTGAAATGGAAAGTCACTCCTGTCAGTCCATGCAGAGCATGAAGGTCAATAATCTACCATATCTTTCATAAAAAAATCCTCTACTGGACTTCAGTGGGAATTGAGCAAATGCAATAATAACAGTACTTGTTAACGTAAATGCCTCAACTGCATTTTTCAGAGAGATCATCGTGAAGCAGATTTATTAAAGTGTGTCAGACAGCACCACAGATACTGGTCTCCAGACTCCACTGGGAGATAAATTAAACGATCCAAAAGATGTTACATGATTTTATTTTGTACATGTGGTTTCTCCCCAGCTGGCAACTCAGCCCCACGCGGCCGCTCGTTCGCTCCCCCGCAGAGGGGGAGAGAATCGGAAGGGTAAAAGTGAGAAAACTTGTGGGTTGAGATAAGAACAGTTTAACAGGGAAAGCAAAAGCCTTGTGCACAAGCAGAGCAAACCAAGGAATCCGTTCCCTCCTTCCCACGGGCAGGCGGGTGTGCAGCCATCCCCGGGGCAGCAGGGCTCCACCACGCCTAACGGTGACTTGAGAGGCAAATGTCATCCCTGCCAACATCCCCCCCCCTTCCTTTTACTTCCCTCTGCGTTACACAGATATAAATGGTGGAGTGAGAGGCAGAAAAGGCCTTGACTTGGTGTAAGCCCTGCTCAGCAGGAACAAAAACATCCTGGGGTTGTCAACACTGTTTCCAACACAAACCCAAAACGCAGCCCCGGCCTGGCTACTGTGGAGAAAATTAACTCGACCCCAGCCCAAACCAGCACAGCAGCGGTGGTGCAAAGAAACTTGGGGGCAAAAGGACCACTGTAACCCCTCACTTAGGTGGTGTAATGCTCTGATGCTTTCCCTAGCTGAACTCTTCCAACTTTCATCTACTTATACCGTAAGGAAGGATGCCTGGTACTGCCTCTGTACTGGACAGGAAAACAACAATCGGGAAGGCAGAAGGGAAAAAGCTAGAGCAGGGGAAGCAGTAGTGCCACTACAGCCAAGTGACTTTTTCTTTCTGGTTTCCATAGAAGTTCACTTGTCCTTGGTTTCAAGAGCTATGAAATATTAAGGCTTGGGAAAACAACTTCAACTAATTGACTAAAATATGATTTTAGCCAAGAGACATGAAACTGATCTAGTCCTAGTAACTTTGAAAAGATTTTCACCAAAACACGCAGGAGCCAACTATTACCCAAAACTCGTCGCACCCCCAAATGACGTGTTCCTTTGCACCCTGAAAAATTATTAGCCCAGGTATTTCCAAAACCTACCTATAGTATTGAACAGGGATATTGTAACTTCTATGTAATGTCAAGTACTGGAGGACTAAAAACAAATTTAAATTTTGTTAAGAAAACGTGGGGGTTTATTGTTACAAGGTTCCTGGGACATGCTGCTACTTTTTCTTAACAAGCAAGCAAATCCCAAAAAGGCTGATAATGTATTTTACTTCAGAATTTGTTAGTACGGATCTATAAGACTGAAAACTGATAGCGTCTATCTACTGCACAACATAATCTCAGAAAAACATGCATGACATTATATTTCAGACTTAATCCACCAGATTCTGATCTTCAGAAGTTAATTTTGCTGCAGCAAAACCCAACTTTCTCAGACAACGCGTGCACCGTGTGTGAGAGAGAGATGTTCATGCTGCACACATTGAGGGAACAAACTGATGAATCCAGTAAAGTGCAGTCTACAGCTATTTACTCTTACCAGGTGAGGAAGGCTAATGAAAGCTACATATATGTATTTTTGAAAATACCAAATAATACAGTATCTACCTGAACTTTCAAAGGTGCAGATTCCAGTCAGCAGTGTGGAAAGAATTTACTTCACAGACCAATGTTTTTTAATGGACTAAAGCTACTGAATCACATAAACATGAACTCATTTTTTTCCTCAATATTAAATCTTACTCTGTGCACTCCATCTTCCACAGTTTGCATCTCTGGCCTCGCTACGATAACTGTATATGCAAATAGTTTTATGGATGTGAACAGTTTCCCTAAGCTCAGAAGTATTATTCATAGATACAAAATCAAGCATGCATACACACACACACACACACGTATTTTCAAAATTTAATCAGACTGGAAGTTCCAGGATATGATTTGCATCGGACTCATTGTTAATATGGTTGGTATTTAACAGAAATCACATGTAAGAACAGAGCTGTCCTTAATAATACCCTTTCTGTAACAACTGAGAGCTGTGGGTCGGAAGCCAAACACAACTCTATTGTCTACTTCATCATTTTCTTTTAAAAAAAGCAATATTCTTTTACTGAGATCAGTTGTTTCATGTGAGTAAGGAATACCATATACGAAAAAAGCTAATCTATATCTACAGATACTACATGACTAAATAATCCAACTTTTCCAAAGTCATTTGTTCCAATGTTTCATTGTCCTCACTCTTAAAATAGCGGGTTTCAATTCACATGTGAATTCGTATGGTTTTATTTTCCAGTTTTTTATTCTTGTGCTATCCTTTATGTTTTAGCATTCACATACTTTAAGAGTAGCAACTTCCTATGCAATAAATAATGGAGGTGTTGACTAGTACTGAATCTAGTGCTGCTGCCTGAAAAAATGCTGGTAGGAAAATCTCCATTCCATGATGATTCTCCATTGACAGGTAATACCTTTGAAGATCTGTCAGTCAGCTTGTGTAAATTTGAAATCCATGTGATTAACTACTAACCTAAAGCACTGTTTTTGTTGTGAATTCCACAGAGTACCACCCAAGATGTTCCATAAAAGTCTGTGCTGCTACCTTTATAAAATAAACATATCATTCCTTCAAAAGATTTAAAAAAAAAGGTTCATGACAGAGATGTGTTCTGTTGAAAAAATTCTGACTGGCATCACTTAGCCCCCTTCTAAATCCTGCTTAAATCAATTATCACTTCATTTTATCTTGGGTTATTATCAAAATTAATCAATCTACAGTTACACAGGTCATTGCAATTCTCCTTTGTAATTCCGATTCAGCTTTATCACTCCCTCAGCTTCTGGACCAACCTTAGTCTCCGTATTTCAGCGCACGTAGCTCATTCAGCCTACGATTCGGTTTTGGTGCTCTGGGCTCCGTTGTCTTGTGGGATCTAGAGACTCTACAGAACAACTATGTCAGCTTTCCTCTTCTTCAGTTCCCTCCTAGGATGCCATAGCTCTTTAATAACTTCCAATGGCAGATTTCATGCAAGCCAGAAAACTTAATGTTTATGTAGCAAGACCGACAGAATTACCTACATTGCCTCGTCTAATTTTTATGATTTCCTACTAGTTAACCTAAAAAATGCTAGTTAAGCAGTAAAAACTAACCCAAATTTCAGCTGCTCCTTTAGACTGGATTATTTTTAGAATAATGTTAATCTGAGACTGTAATTTTAGGAGGCAAATCATCAAAGCACCAAATTGTTAACACAGTTAACACTGGATAAGATCAAAAGTTTCTCACGTCTCTTTCCTCCTGTATGTCTTTAGAAGAGCTCAGCTGCTAAGTTCCACTAAATCAGCTGCTAATTTCTACTCCTTCCCATTTCTCTGCAAGAAAAATCACCTTACTACCAGATTTCAGAGTGGTACAAATCATAGCTCACTAAAACATAACCAATAAGGAGGTTCTAGCCACAAAGTGCATTTGATATTGCATTTTGGAGCTAAACCTCGCGCACACACACACACACACACAGAGAAACAATAACTGGTTCTACTGGTCTGAAGAAGATGTCTACTTTCAAAAGATGCATGGAGGACTAGCTCTGAAAACACATAGATATCCACTACTTAAAAAAAAAACCACCATCAAATTACTACCAACAGAGCTAAGATGCATGTGCGTTGAGGCAAATCTTAGGTCATTCTCAAGACTACATAAAGAACGATCAATATATATATAACTTCTCTGTAATAAATTATCCCTTTAGTTCAGTACTTCGACCCGACTGAAGGGCCAACACATTTTACTGTTTGCCCCAGCAAAGGTCCCTTCCAACCTGCGATTCTGTGGAACGTATCCATTGACAAGTAAGTCCAAAAGCGCTTCTGGGGATATGCAAACTCTAGACTCCAGGTAAAGATACTGGATAATCAAACCCCCATCTGTCCTAATTGGCTATACAGGCCAAAACTGGTCAGACCTTAACACCCAGAATCTATCCAAATCCAGTCATGTTATCAAACTCCCAATTTACAAACGCACTAGGTCCCTGAGTCGCTCCCTGACTATTGGTGGGTCAGTGTCACTGAGAATCAGCCTGCACGGAAGCAGAGCTCAGAGCTTTTCCTCTGCCATGTGTCTAGAAGACCAGGCTTCACAGTTGACACGGCTTCCTCAAATGCACGGCCGTTTCTTAATTTCTTAGTCCATTTTTTTTAATTTTCCCCAGGCTGAGGGAGGAGATCGCCAGACCTCCTCCATCCTAACGTCACAAACAACGCAGTGCCGAACAACAGCCTTCTGAAGCGAAGTATCTATTCAAGGCCTGATATCCTAACAGCAATGTAGAATGAAAGATGTTATGATGACGTACTGAAGGAGGAGGTAAAAAACCCCCCAACCCTTCTAATGTAGAGTTCAGTACAGAGACTGGAGATAAACAGTGTTAGTGTTCATTAAGGGGGCTAAGGACTGCCATCTAAAAGCATTAAAGAAACTTTTGTGTTAGGAATAATTTTCAACATAGTTGTCACACAGTACATACCAAAATTGAGTAAAAAAACCTGACTTTGTCATTCATCTTCACCTGTTTCTTTGAAAAATCTCTTTCACGTTTGAAGTGCTGTACAGTCAGACTCAGAATTTGTACTAATTTGAAACTATTACAACGTAATCAATATTAAATTACCCAAGCTATCCATTTGTTTTAAAATTAAATACTCTGATGGAGGAGACCCAAGATAGCCTTAAAATATTAATGCATGATGCAAAAGCAACGATCCAGAGGATGCTCTGGCTAATTAACAAGCTTTAGTCTCAGACCTGGAATGATAATCCTGATGAAAACACCGACAAGGAGCTAACAAAACTCAAAAAGCATCTTTGTCGGGTTTGTGCTCCATGGGAAAGAGAGGGGGAAGGACCAAAATATATCTAGGGAAAAAAAATCATAAAGATCTGAGTTCATACAGTTAGGAATGTTGATATATGCAAGTATTTTAAGGGTCAACACAAGTAATCACACTGGTATAGTTGATACAGGTAGCTCCTCAACTTAAAAGAGGGCTATCCGAGGTAGCATGTCTCTCAGAGAAGCGAGGGGCATGTATCTGCTCTTTTCAGCAAGGAGCACGGGTCCCTGTTGCTGTAAGAAAGCACTTGCGGATGGACGCTGCCACGACAGACGCGGTGCAGTTCTTCCAAGACAACATGAGAACAAAATGGCTGTGATGAATTACTCTACCACAGAAGGTTTTCAGGATTCCCAGAAGAACCCTAGGACCTCTGTTCATGCTGTCAGAGATGCAGAGATTATTTTAATAGTTCTGTATTTTGCTTGGTAGTCCTTCAGCAAAACTAGAATAATTGGAGGGCGTTTTAGTCAATAACGACGGGATTCCATTAACTTAGCTCAGCAGTGAATTACCGAGGATTACGCAGTACTCATCGAAGTAAAAAATATTTAAAAAAAAAAAAAAGGCTCTATGTCAGAGAGTATTTGAGGGGTGAAAAAAAAGCCAACCCTGCTGGATATACAGACTTCTGTAGCGACAGAACCACCTCAAACTCTCTCTCACGATTTATCCGACTTTTACATCAGCGTGGCCGCGCTAGTCCTCACACAATTCCTCTCAGCGCACATTAGCTTACGGGAAAGGCGAATAAGGACCAAAATATTTACACTACAGCCCAAGGCAGAGCATGTCCTTTGTGGAGCATAAACACATTGTCCCAATTAAAGGTCACGTATGAGCTCTCCTCCTTTCACTTAGTGCTACAGCTCGCTTTTTAAAGGGTCATAGGTAGGCTAAAAGTTAAGTAATAAAAACATTTTGCCTTGAGCTACAGTGTTACTTACTATAAGCGGCGTTGCACAAGCGTCTGACACTAAATCTGCATTGAAGAATGCTGCATAGTACTTGTGCCTGCTTTGGTGGGGAAGTACAGGATGTCAGAAAGAAATGATCATAGAAGTTATGATTATTTATTTACCACTTTCTTTTAAAAGAGGGATTAAATACTAGAGCATCAAGCTCAGATGCCAGCAGGCCTACAACCTACTTTGGGAACCCTACAATGAGCAGATGCTGCCAGAACAGAAGCACAGTAGGCAAAGGTGAATTTTGCTACCTTAATGATTCTACCTTCGTCCTTAGGGCCGCAAAATTCAATTCATGGAGTATATAAGAAATTTAAATACAAAGTGAGGATGAAGTTCTTCAGGTCACACCTCTGATTAAAACAATCCTTGCATCGGGAAGAACAACTAACCTCCCCCATGCACCACGGGAAGCACTGGCAAAGTGCCACCCTAACATTATCTGCTCAAACCATTTGCCGCCTTCATCTGTGCCTTAGGAGAGCCTTATATCTTCCTTTGTCTTCAGGACAAACATCTATCTTTCCACAGCAACAGCAATGAAGCGGTGAAACACTCTGCCTCCCATTCCCAGACACTGTGTAGACAGATCAACCTACATGGACAAGTACTGCTCTTGTGTTCCTGTGACCTGACCCTTTCAAATAATATTAATGCTATTATTCAGCTTCATTTTGTAAGAACCAGATTTTGATACTTGTTTAACAAAAAAAAAAGAAAAAAAACCCCAAAGACACAGAGTGTTCCTACGGATACTTCTCCTACCTGACACCTGCAGAAACAGTGAAGTGTGTTACGTGGTGCCAGAGAGCGAAACACACATGTATGGCATCAATACAAAGGTCAAGAACTAACAACATGACCAACACACAGGACAATATACTGTGATTTTCTTTGTAGCAAAAAGTGTGTTATGGATTGAAGTTGATTACCTAAAAGTACAAGCTGCACTTGCCAGAGCCATTGAACCGATATATTCTGTACATAATAATTTAAAATGCCTGATAGAGAAACTTAATCGGGCTGCCCCGCTATGATTTTAAAAATGGCTTGTTTTGATTACCTGCCAGTCAGGATCTCTGTACCGCTCTTCTCTCTTCTAAAAGAGAAGCTATTACACTTGTTTCCACCATGAGAGTTCTTAAGTTAACACATAAACCGACCCACATTATCTGCCTCCTCTGGCTTTTGTCTCAACTGTTCATGTGTAGGAGGGAAGATTAATTCGGGAGAAAAACATTAAGTTAAAAACAGGCATTTAAGTACCTCATAAGCAGGGTAAAAAGAAGGATGATGAGTATTGCTATTAATTCTAATAAAGTGTAGATGATACTCCTTTTAGGGTTTCTTCTCTTGAAACAAATGGATTTCTTTCATCGCTCACAAGATAACTAGCATCACCTGTCTATCTCTGGTGAGCTGATACCAAATCCAACCAGGTTTTGTTGAGCAGGATCAGATGCCTTCAGTAGCGCTGCCAACACACACAGAATGCTCTTTTCATGGAGAATACGAGCCATACTTTTTAGTGCTGTAGCAGAAAACTCTGTCATTCTTACAGGGAAATAAATCAGAAGTCAAGACCCAATTCTCTTCTGTCTTATAACAGTATAAATCAGGAAAAAGATACTTAAATCACTACGACTACAGCATTTTATAGAAATACAAGTGAAACTAGAGTTCCAGCCTCAACCTTTTCTCCATTATCAGAACAAGACTGAAAAATCCCACAAATGCAAACACGAAGCATTTTGCAGAAGCAGCGAGATATGCCCCAGCATTGTGACACTAACACCTAGGGACTCATTTCTTTAAAAAGACTTAAGGAGAATCAGACGGCAAACTGAGATTTACACACGAGTGAGAAGCAAAAAAAACCTGTTTTACAAAAGAAATTCAGACGAAGAGAGAAGGCATTTGGATGGGACGTACTGTTCTCAGATTGATTAAGCCTAGTTTATGAAAATGCCTATGGTTCCGGGCTCACTTGCTGGTCGGCTGCTTCAGTTTACAAACATATATTCCAAATACCCTCTGCTCTGAGGACGCACTACATCACTGGATAACCAGTCAGGATACCGTTCTTAGCAGCAATACAAACATACAACAGAGGTGAAACTCATATTTCTATTACTTTTTTTTCTGATTAGACTCTCCATAGAGTCACTTTGACTCTACATATATTTTTCTGTCAGTTTAGCTTATTATAAAATATTAGCTGACATGCAATGTGCCTCAAGTGGTAATCTTTGGCAAAACCAGGAGTTAACAGAGGCCTCAGTCGCTTGTCTGAGACATATCAATTGATTTCAAACATCAAATTAAATACTAATTTTGAGGAAGATGTATCAACTCTCTAAAGCTGATACGTATGAAGTGTATTATTTCCTTTTGTGTATAATGATAGCTTTCATTTAATACGTAAAAAGGTTGCTGCAAAAAAAAGAATAAAGATCAGCAGTGGAAGAATGGAAAAGGAAGATTAATTTTCAACTGTGATGACTTCAATAGATGAAAAAAATTTCCAAATATTACTGCGACAGAAGAGAGGCACAGATCCTCTGAGAAAGCTTTAGAATCTTGTAGACTGGAAGCTGAGACACATCAGAGATTTTCTGCAGTAGGATGAGGAGTTGGATCAGTGATCACCTGAATCATAGAATCATTAAGGTGGGAAAAGACCTCTAGGATCATCAAGCCCAACCACCAGCCCAACCCCCCCAGGCCTCCTAAACCATGCCCTCAAGTGCCACGTCTACACAGTGTTTGAACCCCCCCCAGGGATGGTGACTCCCCCACCTCTCTGGGCAGCCTGTGCCAACGCCTGACCCCTCTCAGTGAAGAAAGGTTTCCTAATATCCTTACCAGTTTTGGTTTTGTATCATCAGAGGTGTTGTACACATTCATTTGTATGTACATTCTACCTAATCAGACCTTATGTTTGCAATCTGTAAAATGAAATCCTCATGTCCTTTACAGAAAAAAACCAACATTAAACCAGGCAAACTACATCTTTGTGGTTCATTTACGATAATAATCCATTAATTTACAAGGAGAAAAAGATTTCATGTGACTTTTTCCCCCAATTCCCCAGAACCCCACAGAAGCATCTACTGCAGTATAATTGGTTCCAAAGCACCCTCGATTCTGACCATTTAGTTCCATTTCAGCTGAGCAGGCAACTCTTTTACAAGCTTACTTGAAGATATTTTGTAAATAAGATTTATGATACTTTTGTTGTGTTTGGAGTTAATTAAATATTTTGAGTGACAACTGCAAATAACCCCTGCTACTTGTTTTAAAGAGAAATCTAACCATTACACAAAGCTCCATATGCAGACCAAATGCAGCAAACAAAATGCAAACAATAGAATACACCATACGAGAAGCGCTTTTTTAAAATAATTACTCTAAGATCACATAAAATGTTTAGTAATTAGCATGACAGACATTTAAAAACATGATACTACTGTGAAGTTCATGTACAGTAGCTACCATGTCAGCCTATTCTATATAACATTATATTCTCTTTTGATCGTAAGTTGTCACTTGGTGGACTGCAGCTTTATCGTTTCAGAGTTAAAATGACCTTAAACAAATTTTCCTCTCATCCTAGTGCCAACCTGAGAGAATAAAACACCTTTAAATGCTTTTGTATTAATTTTTGTATGTGGCCTGGTAGCCTAAATAACCACTTGCCTATTGAATTTCAATCTCCTTCGTTTTTTTGACAAAAGCATGAAATAAAAATGTGCTAAACTTACAGGATTTTACAAATTATATTCGATAATTGTCCATTTCATGACAGAATCTTTAAAAGCTGTTTGAGTATGACCGAGATTTCAGAACAGATATTTATTAAATAACTATCAATGGCAGAAAATGGGGCTAAACTAAAGATAACTTTCCCCAAAGTGTTCAGACATCTTTTTGGACTCCAGACTGCATTAACCAAAATTAGTAGGTGATCTTGAAAATTCTGGCAGCAAATGCAGAATGTAGCAAAACCCTTCCTTGACCGTCACAGACACGGGAAACATATGAAACAGCAGGAAGACCAGCTAAATCTCTACCCACACAAACCCGTGAGCTGTTTATTAATCTTAGTAATGAATATTGTTTTTCCTTTCCATTCAGACACAGAATGCAACAGTTATCAAGGAGAGCTCTAAAGACTATGGAAAAAAAAAAAAATCAATGGCAATAATTTAGAACCCGATCTGCAGCTTTTTTAAATCTTTACAACTAAAATTAAATGTGATCATTCTCACTTTAGAGAAAAAGGGGAATTTGTTAAAACTGAGAGGGAACTAATTTCTAATTTTTTACTGTTTGTTTTTAGAAGATTCCCTTCTTCTAATGCCAGATTTCCTATTGAAGGTAGAACAATCAGCTTTCTTCAAGTAATTACACAGTAAGGCATCTAATCAAGGAGGAGACAGGATACAAAGTTGAGAAGTTACCATCTCTCCTATGTGTTAGAAGGCTCTTCCTGAAAGAAAGCTTAAGCATTAAAGTCTTAAAATAGATCACTACAAAACAGGTTTTGAAATCACCTTCAAGGCTCTGTCAGGAGACAGAGGTTTGAACTCTGTGACCTTTTACCTGCCAAAAGAAAGGTTTTTCCAGAACCTTCAGGAAAACCATTTCCCGCATTTTTTTCTTTTCTTGACATCACAGATTATCAGCTGTAAAATCCTTCCCTCTCATATTCAGTGAAGTCACATTCTGTGTGCACCTAAACACGGGAGTAGTAATACTACAGGAATTATGCTGCTTTGACGCGTTAAATGAAAATGCATCTCAGCTACACTACTGATTAACGCCTTGTGAATAATTTGGAAAATACAGAGACTTTTCGCTTGAAATTACTTTTGAAATTTCCTGGTGATTCAAATGGCGGGTGAACCTGAACACTAAAACACATCTAGAGCCTTTTATGCGTGCATGACAAGGGCGCACAGTGGAAGAGAACTTCCAACCTCAAAATATATCAGCATGAGCAGGAATTCCATGCTGTTTATGTGCCCATTTCCCAGTGGGGCACAGGTCAATGCTTTTATGTCAGTGACTGGTTTAGTATTCTACAGATATATTTCTACTCCTCCGGAGAGAAAGAGCTTAACAAAAAGAAAACAAACAAACAAAAAAACCAATCCCACTTTCCCAGGTGTGCTGGTTTGGGCTGGAATAGAGTTAGCTTTCTCCTCAGTAGCCAGTATGGGGCTGTGTTTTGGGTTTGTGCTGGAAACAGAGTTGACAACCGTGGGATGTTTCCGTCCCTGCTGAGCAGGGCCTACACTGAGCCAAGGCCTTTCCTGCCTCCCACCCCAGCAGCGAGGGGCTGGGGGGGCACGAGGGGCTGGGAGGGGGCACGGCCGGGACAGCTGACCCCGGCTGACCCCAGGGCTGTCCCACACTGCATGGCATCATGCTCAGCATATAGAGCTGGAGAAGGAAGGGGTGGAAGTTGGGAGTGATGGCGTTTGTCTTCCTAAGTCACCGTTAGGCGTGATGGAGCCCTGCTGTCCCGAGGATGGCTGCACACCCGCCTGTCTGTGGGGAGGAGGGAACGGATTCCTTGGTTTGCTCTGCTTGTGTGCACGGCTTTTAATTTGCCTACTAGGACCCAAGGGAATGGCAGGGAGATGTGCCAGGGGAGGGTTAGGCTGGGCATTAGGAGACGGTCCTTCCCCCCGAGGGTGGCGGAGCCCTGGCACAGGCTCCCCAGGGAGGCATCACGGCACCAGCCTCGCGATGTTCCAGAAGCACTTGGCCAAGGCCCTCAGAGCCATGGAGTGAATTTGGGGCTGTCCTGTGCAGGGACAGGAGCTGGACTCGATGATCCCTGCAGGTCCCCTCCAGCTCAGGACGTTCTGTGATTCTATTAAACTGTCTTCATCTCAGCCCAAGAGGTTTCTCACTTTTACCCTTCTGATTCTCTCCCCCATCCCACCGGGGGGCAGTCAGCGAGCGCTGCGTGGGGCTGAGTTGCTGGTGGGGGTTAAACCAGGACACCAGGTTTCTACAAATCTATTGTTCTTCCCACTCCTCTGAGTTCTCAGTATAGGACCTGGTTAGGACCATATTAAATAGCTCAGAATTTTGCAACAGAAAATACCGGTAACTTATTTAAAGTCACAGAGCTTCATAAAATAAACATCTTCATGCATGTCTAAAGAATAACCACAGCTAGAAGACATACTGAGACAGACTGAGTGTGTCAAAGAGCACTTTAAAGCTTCCCATTCTCAGAATGTGAGGTTAGCACACTTAGGAAGGCCATATTTTACTACCAGAAAAAGTGGTATCTAATCCTTCCAGCCAGGTTGAATAAATATCCCATTACTTTAAAAATTTCACCGTTTTTATTATATGGCAAACAAATGATCTGCTTTTCATTATTCAGCTGCTTTCTTTCCCACATTGATCTGCAAGCTAGAAATTGCGTTGTCGTGCACCTAATTTTGATTATTTGTCTGTCACATGCAAAAGTAAGGAACATGTGGCTGCAATCGCTACGAGCCAAATGACGAGACATTGTCTTAGTTCTCATTCCGTACTAATGTCTTGTAGGTTCTGGTTTAAAGATGCTTTCTTTTTTTTCTTCTGGTCATTTTACTACACACTTGATTTTTTTTGCACGTGCAGTTCTTTCCCACGTGCTGTACATAGGTTATATACAGCTTATAGCCATTAAGGGAAATTCATTCAACAACATAGTTAATAATGACTAGAAAAAAACAGTGAGAGAAACTCCTCGTTGATTCATGGTTATGTAGAAAACTTAAAATATTCAGAGCTGTCAATCTATCATCTTTCATAAGAACTAGAAGTTTACTTTTAAAATCTTTACATGAAAAGTTTTCTGTCACTACGAAAATGCCTTTCTGTAATCACAGAAAAAGTCAGTTCTGAAGGGAAATAACTAGGAGCAATAAGATGAAATTAAGCAAAGGAGTATCTAGACAGAACTGAAGTCAGCTTTTCTAATACTGTAATCTGGATAAAGTCTCTGGAAGGCAAAAACAATTCCAGTACACAGTACAGCTTATTACATTAGGCAGTTTTAATTAGATGGGGCCATAGTAGCCTAGAAGCAAAATCCATTCCACAGCAGGTAAAGAATTACTGAAAACTCCCATAGTCCAGACCCTACATTTAAAGATAACGAAATGTCCATATTTCTTCAATTTTACCTAAAATGGCTATAAAAATTGACATTTACATTTCAAAACAAAACAAAAACCCTGCTGGAATTATACATCATTTTTGCTTTTAGCAGAAGAAGTTAATACCTTAATGTCATAAAGACAGAGAAGGACACGGAAGCAGAAAGCTTGATTCATTAGAAATGAAGGACTTGTGGCAGATCTCCGATAAGTTCACAGCATAAAAACCAGTTCACTCGCATTCTTCCTTGCTGACAGACTTCTTCCCCCAATGGCTAACAGCAATAGTATTTCCATAACATCAACATGTATGAATAGGTTTAAATGATTACCCACTGTTTGAATCAGAATTTGTCTATTAAAATAGTTTAATTTGGGGGAAGAGTGAAAAATTATGCAACAGTGGACAAAGCAACATCTTATAAAAATAAAAGCATTGTTAGCAGATGCAAAGTACCTGCTGCAGCTCCAAAATCAATCCACCGTTAAATGAAACTTTGCTTTTCACACTGGAGAAGCAGCATCTTAATGAATTGAATCGAGCTGGCAATGACGTTCTGTCCATATTAACAGCATCCTTTTAGTGTAGTTATGGATTCCTGAGGCAGGAGTTCACAGCATAAACTTCTGATTCTCAAGTGGTTTTATTTTTTTGTTTTCAACACAAATATAAAAAGTAACACTAGCAAGCCATTATAAAATTAAAAGCAATAATAGGCAAAGATTGAAAATTCATGGGGAATCATCGGTTACATGGCATACAACAAGCAATCCAAGTAGTATTTTAATGTAATTTTCTTCTTTACAACCTACTGATATATAAAGCTTGGAGATCCATTATGAAATGCTGTAGGTAAAACAAAAATCAATGAGAAAACACGCAGAAGTTGAAAGAAAAGAATCAATGCTTGCATTAATCCAAGTCTTTTTTAAAAAAATCAAGAAATAATAATACTGACAGCATCTATACAGACGGGTATCTTTAGTTCTACTTCAAAAAGAAATAATTATTTTCTGTCAATAAAACCACCTTTAAATGTAGAGATGTTTTATGCCATTTACTCCATTAATAGAAACAAATATTAATAAATAGTGTGGCACAATATTTGGTACCGTCATTTTTAATTTCTGATCTAGAAAATGTTCAACTCTTTCTTCGACAGCTTTAAATGGCTCTTCTCCTTAGGGGACAGGAGCAGTAAGTTTCCTTGGGATCAGCAATAACAGCTGACCTGGAGTCTGCTCAGCAGCGGTCATACAAACAGTTAAAAGAAAAAAGAAATTGATTTATGTTTCATAATAACTTTTTTTTACTTGTGAAATGTTCATTATAGAAAAATTCATTAATGGCCTTATTTACAGAGAATGAATGCCAGCATCAAACCAACCCAATTTACCAGTGACACTCTGCCAACAAATGGTGATTCACCAACTGAGCAAGCGAATTAACAATCATTCTCCTTACAAAATAATAGTAGGCAAAAATATAACTTGGCAGTATTTCCCTCTTGTTAATGTGGACACTAATTAGCATAGTTATATAAAAAAGATTTGAATTAAACACGTCAAGGTCTCGGAATTGTTTGAATTCCTCTTTGCTTAATTAATCCAAATATTTAAATTAGCTTCTTCATGTTATTTGGAGTTTCAACCAGAATCCCGCTGAATCCTACTGATAGGCACGTAAAATTATTATTTGCAGACTGCTTATGTAGCTCCCTTTTGTAACCTGCAACTAAAATGAAGATGTAATCCCTTCACATAAAACATCTTTAAGAAGTCACGGTCTCTGGTAATTAGCCAAGCACTTATCCTATTTTCTGACCACCAGATCTCACATAGTAGACAACTCATCAGGTCTGTGATTTTTCTTTTTATTGGCAAGTCTAGAATACTCACACAAACTACATTTCAGCTAAAACTCTTCCCTATTTTTTCCTACGTTAACAGAAATTAAGAAGGGAAAAAAAAAAAAAAAAAGACGTTTCGGAAGCTGCAGTGGTTAGCAGGGGTCCAAAATTTTGTTTTAGAAAAGCCACATATTTACAGCACGGAAAGTAAACGCGACTGTATGCGTTTGCCTGCCTGAGATTGCCATTTCTCCACAGTTGTCTCTAAGCTATCTTCCTTGTAGGATTCATGGAGTGCTCCGCGTTTAGTGCGATTTTCACTCGAGCTTTCTTTCACAGGACAAACGGCAGTTTTCATTGTTTTCCCTAGAATCTTAATGCTTAACCTTTGCAGGCATTTGTAACAGGCATTAATTGTCCCTCAGAAAACACTCCTCTATTTCACTGAGACCAAGTGCCCATAGTTTTAGCACAACAGTGAGCACGAAACAAAACCCAACTCTGTCCTTAGTGCAAATGGTGAGCAGGTCTTAGTCTGGCCCTCATCAAAGCAGTGTTGCAACACTGTTTCGGAATAGGAGAAAATAACGCAAGCTGGTCTCTGTTGGTTGTGAAGTCTAAAAATGGCAGTATGAGTTTCGGGACTGAATCCAAAGGTACTGAGTGGTATCTTCCAGTTCTTCGCAAATTATGGGAAGTTTCTACCTAACTGAACAAGATCGGCTATTTTCTCTTTTCATTTTAAAATGGATTGATACTATTAATTCTAAATTCCCATTTCACCTTCTTTTCCATTGTAACAAACCTAATTTCAGAGAATTACCCTTCCAAAATAAAATGATCCTTGTCTCTCACTGGACTTTTTAAGCACTTCTTTGCAATCTGCATCTGTTAACAAGAGTCTCGTGCACGGACTCGCAATTTTGTCAAGATGAAACGACCTCCAGAAAGACACATCTTACCCCATTTGCACTATCGTAATTTTGAGATAATCTGTAATTACATTGTCTTCTTGGCATTTGCTGGAAGTAATATCAATATTCTTTATAAGTAGCCTTGCAAAGAAAATCATCCAGACACATGGCACATCGTGAGCACCCGTGGGAACAAACAAAGACCTGTGCTAAGCTGCTCCATCGCTGTCAGTACACTTGACACGAATTCAGAAACCTGGCCGGCATTTGGAAGCAGTCATTCCTACACAGCTTTTTAACGCCACAAACTGTATGACAGTTGCATTAATTACAAATATTATCATCCCACAAAAAATAAAAGTATACAGGTTACCTCGTGTGCATTTTGTCCTTTTCTTTTTAAATGGGGCTTCAGGAGAAACATGCGGAACAGACAGAATCTCAGTGATAAAGCCTTAGCCATTAAAGAATCAGAGGCGAGATGGAGAGGTTTTACTGGAAGAAAAACAATGCAGTTCATGCTTTCCCGACTGTTAAGTAATTAACTGGTGCAAGGCAGGACTGCTAGGAGAGGCTGTGTCTGTACAACTGGATAGGATACCATCGCTATTACAACAAGAGTTACAAGATCCTACAACATCACACCCAAATGCACCAGAGAAAGAAACTGGAAGTGAAAAGAGATTTCCTTTGCTTTTTCTCCAAATTAGAGGGTGTGACTGTAACAATCTTACTAATAAGAGTGTTAAGAGAGGCATTTATTAGAATAAAAGAATCAAATCTTAATGTAAGTGATAAAGAGATAATAAAGAAAGTGTCTGCTGCACAGCTCCAGCCAGTTCACAGTTTTCAGATCGCTGCCCCGGATCATTTAGTGAAGTCAAAGAAACAAAATGAGAAAAAAAAAAACACCAAATAGCTCAAGGACCTTAGGTAATAAATTTATTCCTTTAAATGGCAAATAGCTGTTTTATGGAGACAGGACTGCAAAAGGCAGCACCCTGTCTGAAGAGTATCTTTTGCAAGTAAAGTTGATATCCGGAAGAAATGAAATTTTCTTCTAAGTAATAACAATGAACCATGTCAGCCTGGCAAAACAGAAACTGCCGGCCAGAGAAGAGAGCTGAGACACTCAGAAGCATTTATTCTATGACTATATCCTTGAAGAGAGCCAAGAGACTGACAGAAAGGACCATCCCTCCTCCGAAGACGCTGTGAACTCGGTGATAAAGTGTACAGTCAAAGAGAACTAACTGGGATGTCGATAAGGACTAAAACTAAGTGTCCTTTAGGTGAACTATCCTCATTATAATACTAAAAATCACGCCCACAGGCCAGAAAACCCTCTACTCAAATAAGCCCCTCACTGTCTGAGCATGTGTGGTGAATTTAAAGGGAGCTGCACCTCTCAGGCGAAATGAGAAAGAAATTAGCCAGTTATTAGCTGGGGGCTGTGAATATTCCCTTTACCTGACACATTTGACTGTACAAACGCCTTGCAGTTTCTCGGTGCGCAGTGCTGGCTTAGGGGAGTTACCACCCAGCACCCATCTTTGTGCAAAAACGACTGAATAAAATAGCTCCCAGCTCCATGTGGAGTTTGGCGTTTTGCACCCTGGGCAAACAGACCCGCTTTTTGGGATAACACAGTAGCTAAATTTTACAATAGATTTTTAAATGACGTATCCGTACCAGTCATATCTGACTCATCTATACAACATTATAAATAATCTTCCACAAATGAAGCCTTTTTTTCCCTGAAAAGAAATTACTTTGTGGTGCATTTTTCAAAATACTTGCACAGAACAAACAAGATCCTCTCGATGAGGTAATCACCACCTAATCGCTGGACAGAAGTGGATAAAACATTGCTAAGAAGCAATTCGACTGATATCCTTTTACTAACTTAGCCAACAATTGCCGATCAAGATCAGTCTTAAACGCCACTTAATTCAAGATGCTACTTTGAGCAGTGTTTAGTACCAAATGCTTCAAAGGCAAGTCAAAGAAACGTCAGAATAACCTAATGAGTATTAGCTTGGCAAATTTATGGAAAAAACAACTAAAAAGCAACTTTATGGAAGTCAATTTGAACCCCACTTTACGCATGCCACTTTAAACTGGTTTTATCATTTAGTACGTACCTTATATTATTTACAACTCATTTTAAATATTAATAAATTGAGCAACCTCAGAAATGGCAATAAGGTCACTAATTTAAAGCCTACGTGCACTTGCACCGGCACAGCTACAGAATATTCTGACTGCAGAGTAGTTACAAAGGCGCAGCTCTCCCCTCTGTGTCACATTATATCTGGTAAATACACAGGTTTAAATGCAAATAGAGAAACAGTCTGGAAAGATCAGATTAAGAAGAGAAAAATGTGCTTTGTGCTAAAGAATAAGAAATATGTTACTTTAAAGCTACCAAAAAAGGTGAGAAAGGTGGAGGGCATGCGAGTATGGTGAGACTTGGTATAATGAGCTGTTGAAATAAGTCATCCGTTCCAACCTCTTAATACACCTTGTAAGTTTTTAAATAAAATTTAACCTGCTTACTTAGTAAAAGCAGTTCATGTGTATTTGTGAGGTTAAAGTGCTTAAACAAAACAACATCCACCTATAGTTATCTAAAACCAACCGGCTTCAAGGGGGTTAACCATGTAACCTCATAAAACACGTGAGAGAAAACACTTTATTGCTAACCTCTGCTGCCAGTTGCTGAAGAGAAGGGGATGCGACAGGGTGCAAAGTTGAGTTGCCTCTGACTGGATTATGGAGGCTAACGTAAGCCACAACGTTTCGTTGAAGAACTCTCTTGAGATCCTACAACACAAGCAGAGCACCAGTATTACTACACATCGTTATAATTAAGACTTGTTTTGTTCTTTCAGCTCCTTCTAGGGAAAAACTGGACCCTCTGTGTTTGTCCCCTGCGATTCCCTAAGTATTACTTAACAACGCCTTCTTACAACATGCTGTTAAGGACTTCAAAGGATATCTTAGTGTTATTTCTCTATATAGCAGAAGTTATAATTCCATTTCACACATCATCTCAACAAAATGCACACAGGCCTGGGAGGAATTAAAAACGACTACACTTTTAAGGCAAAAAATGAAAACGCTACATACTGTGACACAACGTGAAGGCCTTTTAAGCTTATGCCTGACAGAAGACAAACTTCAAAAGCAATTGTTATCAACAGTTAAATGTACTCACATTCAGATTTGAATTGCATAACTTTCCCAGTACTTTAATTTTATTATTTTTAGACTATAAAAATAGTACATACAAACTGTTTCAATTATTATCTCTTTTTAAAAAAGATCCCCTTTGCCTTCTCAGTAATGAGTTACTCTTTGCATGAAGTGGCTCTTTATATTGAACAGAAGCAGCGTAACGCAATTACATCTGATGTAAAGCTGACTTGAAGTGGAACTAAACAAATTTTGCTTCCAGCCTGGATCTTTTCAATTTGATTTTTTTCACCCCCTCTTGTTTTTGAAGAATAATCATGTTGGAAGTGTGAAACTTCAGTGAGAGCTAGCCACTTCTCACGCGTGATAAGCAGCAATTAACTCTTCATTTTATCGACTGTTTTAATTCAGCAGCCATGAACCTCTCTGCTGGCTATTCCTTTGATTTATCAACTGAAGTCCGCCGTAATCATATATGACCAACAATACTCTGATGAGGTATGTTCTTTCAGTAAGTTGATTTCTATTGTGTTGGAAGGAAGAGCCCAAGGAATTGCCCGTGTCAGGCTGTACCCGACTCCTTAGCACAAATAAATGAGAAGCGGATCAGCACTAGCCATGGAGACACCGAAACATTTGTGTAATTAACGTAAACCATAGCACGGTTCTCTTCATTCAATGTGCTTTCGATTCAGTTCTCCCTGCACAAAGCCCATCAATTAAAAATTATTAACTGTTGAACCCCCAAGAAGGTGAAAAAGCCCTCTAAGCTATCTCTGGGCCTAGGTCTTTTTTGAGGTTTCCCCCCTCTCCCGCAAACTCTGGCACTGCCCTCTTTCACAGTCCTCTGCTGAAGCAGGGAGGGGAATGGGCTCACAAAGGCGCTGTACATGCAGCCTTCACTGCGACGGAAGCAGCTTGTCATCTCTCTGTCACACATGCTGTTCCACAGGAACTGCCTCGGTAGATGTTCTCACTGCACTTGCTACAGGGTACACGAACGTGTACAGTCAGACATCACAGACCAGTCCATGAACCATCATTTCCTACGTGGTAATGCCATATTGTTTTCATGCTTTCAACAAAAGTAATGAGTCCTCCTGAAATTGTTTTACCTCTGCCCATTCATATGAACCAATGTTCCCAAATGATGTTCCTCCCCAGGAGCAGAACACAATGGTCCGGTCAGGTCTCCAGCCTCTTTTAACCTTCAGCATCAAGGCTTGTATAAACGCTGTGATGATAGCAGTGCTACTGGCCCACTCTTGCCCACCATAAGTATTGAAACTGTCGTGATGACTACCAATGACGACGTATCTGTCTGAAATGTGAAAAAACCAGACAGACAAGAGAATCTAATTTCTTCTGGAAACTAGCATTAAAAGAATTTAAAAAAAAAAAAATTAGTGGTCTGTAATGTCATTGGTACAACACAATGCTGTCAACAAAAAATTATATGATCATGTGCAAGACAATCATAAAATATAAATACATAAAACTGGGACTACTACTTAAAAATAAACTACTAAATAAATATATGTATATACTTTCCTAATTTAATCCCTGTGCCCTTGCCTTCATGGTTTGCTTGTTACTCTCCCTTCTTATAAATCTGAAATAGACCATTGTTTTTAGCCAGGACTTCGTCATATGAATAATCTAATGAAGTTCCATGCTCACATTAGAGTGTTATGAAAAAAAACCACAGATGAACAAGCAGGAAACTCTATCTTCAATACATATTAGAGTCCACAAAAGAAAACAAAAGGTGTGGTAGTACAATGAAAAACACAGAGAAAATACACAAAGTATTAGTACTCCCTCACCTGGAAGACTGTGTTCAGTGCTCACCACCCTATCTCAAAAAAGACATTGCAGAAACAGCAGTTGAGAAGCTGGCAACCAGAACGGTTATTTATCAGGACTTAGACTTCCATGTAAGGAGACATTGAAAAGACCTGGACTGCAGGTTTAGAGAGGAGACATGACAGAGGAATAGAGATAATGAATGATACAGAAACGGTAAGTCAGACATAGCAACCCTGATGATACTGGAAGAAAGTATTTCATAAAATGAAAAGCGAGAAGTTTCAACCTGAAATAAAGATCATGCCTACGGTCCTCCAGAGAAAAACCCACATTTTTTTTTTTCTTTCCAGAGGGATTAAATGAAATCTTCGTCTCTCAAGGCATAATATATAACCTAAACACTAACTCACAAGTGCAAAGAACCTTATTTTATTCCAAAAGGATGATGTGGTATGAAACAACGTGAACGGCTGGTGTGACTGACGCCTGTCAAGAAGTCTAAGCAGAGTTATGCTGAATGACTTATGAAACTATCAGACCTTCAGCGTGAGCTGAATTCACAGCCGAAGCCTCTTTGAAGGACTGCTCAGGAATTGTGTTCTGATATTTAGTGCAGTCTCTTTCTGGTCCAGATCTAGACTGTCAAAGGTGTTCTTTCCATATTTCAGGATACGACAGAGAACAGAAGAACAGTTATCAAGCGATGCCAGATCCACAATGATCTCTGGGTGTCATTTGGGTTCCAAAAGGCACAAAAATTATTGGGTTTCTGACAGCGTTCTTTCTTTATCCGAGAGGATTCACTCTTCACTGTTGCCAGTACACTGGAATGCAGCAGCACACAGGTGGTAAAATGCCCACTTTTTTATATTGCTTGTAAAATTAAATATCTACCTCATATTTTTTGCAGCGACAGCTGACTAGAAACAATTTTAACTGAACATCAGCATACTTTAATTATAAAAACATTCTCTATCAAACTGGACTTTTATCAGTTTTGTTCCACAAAATACATGGCGATGTTGTTTTATAAGGAACCAAAAGTGCTTTACAAACAGGGGATCTGTAACGTACCTATAACAAAATCTTCAGTCAACTGCCTGGGGGGTGTATAGGTATGTAAATTAAACTTTCTTTCTAAAAGCAGATACGCAAAATGTAAATTTAAGCATCCATAATAATTTCACGTAGCAAAATGCAATCTAAATCACATAATTTTGCAACTTGTGTGTTGCATCATGAGACATTTAATTATAGGTTGCACTGACAGTGAAAAAACCATAGCATCTTCAACTCAATTAATGTTAGCAACTGGGAACAGAAACGCATGGCCTTACAGGCTTCTAGGTTGTTAGAGGAAGTGCCACTAGCACAGGGTGATCAGACAGGATCAATGCTTGCTCTGTATTATAACGTCTGTTCAGCCTGTGAACAGCCTGTGTGATGGGGAGCGGAGAGACCTTCTGTAAAACAGCATAGGACATTTTGATGGAGAAGAAATCTACAAGCAGCAACTTACTGTAGGAGATGCCAGCTGAACGAACAGGGGTAAAACGTAACAGCTGGTGCCTCCTTTGAAATTCTTCATCTCTGCACATCTCTCCCTCGAAGAGAGGCAATACCCTGAAGCAAATGACCATAGGGAAAGCATAGGGGAAAGGATGGTCATGCTTACAGAGGCAGCAGCTGTCTTTTCTCATAATCATTTGCTGAAGCATGTAGAGAAAGAGATCACATGGTAAGAAAAAAGAGAAAGAAAGGACTAGAGAGAGAGAAAAAATATCCATCAGATACTTATGAAAGTGATAAGACGGTGTAGTGTTCTGGGCAGTGATGGGCTGGACAGCAGGAATTTATCATAAAAAAAGTGTGACTTTATTCTGCCTTCTAATGTTATATGCCCCATGTTCAACCATGTCCAATAGAGCTACAAAACCAGTGTTACGTTTTTCAGGTTTTAAAAGGCTACCAAATATTGTATTTCCTCTGCTCCTAAATCTTTTAATATTTTGACTGGATTTCAGATGCTCATTGTTAGTCCTCAGATCAAATGTTGAATAAGTTCACCATTACATAGATATATATGTGTGTGTGAGTGTGCGCGTGTGCATATGTGTGTGTGTGTGTGTTAGGAGGCCTTTAAGGAAAATAAAAAATAAAAATCCATGGTTGGTGATGCTCTGGTCTTTCATTAAGTACTAAAGAAATTTGGCTTTCTTTCTGCTTTTCTGGGAACAGAAAGGTGAAGCTTTCAGATGTATGAAACTACCAAAACCCCGTCAAAAGGACAGAGAATCAATGCCGTGAAAACATTAAGTATTCAAATCAGTGGAGTGGGCATGGCTACAGTATCAACCAGGAAGAGCAGAGAGAGAAACAAAGGTTTAACATTGATTCTGTGCAAAATGTTACCTGTAATGCATTACGTGCTGAACTTGTGCCTACATTGGAAGGCAGCTGCTACAGCCCTTGCTCAGCAAGACATTTACGGGACAAACTGTTGCCATCTGGGCAGTGCTACTGCCTTCACTTGATTATATGTCCTGAAATTCTTAAAGTTAAGTGTATACTGACATACATTTAAAAAGTAGCTTCTTATTAAGAACGCAATAATATGATGAAAGATTTAGGTATAGAGAAGATAAAGAATTTATTAAACAGAAACTGATGCATTCTTCAGATTATTTATCTTGCTTCTATTCCACAACTCAGTAGACATTATGTGTAAACATGGCAGTTTCTACCTTTCAGATTCCATGACAGCTATTGCAAAACATTAGCAATAGTAGAGTAGTAACCTCAAATTCCTGACGGAAATTAAAGCCTTTACTGAAATTAAATGCACTGTGCTAATTGTTTTCTATGTTGTTTTTAAAAAAAATTGGTGAAAAGTAGAGCGTTCAGCACACGCAAAACTCAGTCGCCATTTCACTAACTGGAATAACCTTAAATCTTCTCCACCTCCTTCATTCCATCACTTAGAACATGGAATGACTGGCCCACCTCCTAAGGGACTGGAGATAAATTTGCAACCTTTCTTTTGAACCTAGTAAAAGAGTATGAATAAAGGCCAGCGTGGTGATGACGCTTTGATGATGATGTCCCTGCACTGGGGAACCTGACTGGCTCTACACCACTGTGCACTAAGTAGCCAACAACAGTGTTTGTTCATGTTGCAGAATCCCTTCAGCTTTTAGGCAAATTCACTCGCAGGGAGAAGAAACTCAAAATGATCTTCATTGCTATGATGTCCTGATCATCGTATTATCTACATACAGCATCAAAGTAGGGAGGGGGTTTGTGGTTCATGTCACAGTTGCGCTTAGAATCTTATTGTTTAATTCTCAGACATACAGAACAGTAATTATTATTCATAGACTTGTATAAAACTAGCTTAAGGCATGATTGTAACACAAAATAAGGCTGCTGCAAACGTGGTTAAGAATTTAGTCCCAGATTTTTGTACACTATGATCACATTTGATACTAGATTCTTAACTAAGCCAGAGATCATGCTTCCCACATCTTGGTTTCGGTGAGACACTTGAATTATGTAGGGATGTTCTGGACTTGAAGTAGAGTTTTATTAATCTCAAAATTCTGCTAACATTAAGAAAAAAAAATCCAAAGCTTTTCTAAAGTTGTACAGGCAGCTCGCGTATTAATTCAAATCATGCAATACAGTACACCCTAAAATTAAAACCACCAACATAATTGCTTGGTATAAAATACTAATACTCTCTATGGCCTACCTGTAATTCCCATCTGTTGTGTAAAAATATGCTTATTGTGACTATAATATCCCCCTTGAGCTTACTCTCCATTTAACCTTTATGTTCTGTTTTGCCATAAATCAAATCACAAAATGACTACGAAGCGCTCTCCTTCCTCTGTATTAGTGCATTATCTGGCAAAATAGAACCCTGATCCCAGCTACGACTCCCAGCCATCATGAAACAGATCATCGACACAAATTATAATGGGCTACTTACCAGGAAAAACAGTTCCTTTCAAATACCCAATAACATTAGAAATGGTCTTGTACGTTGTGACTGACTGAATATTCAGACTGATTATTTTTTTGCCTGTTAAAAGATAAAAAGAAAAGAAAAAAGACAATGATAAACTTGTTTATTCAGCCAGGAGATCTACAGGATGCAGATATAGGTTCCACACACATTAAAAAAAATAAAAAAAAGGTAAAAGCAAAGGAAAAAAAAGATACTGGAAAGGAACCAGGGTTTAAAACATGAAATATTACGTTACTTTCTCAGTTCCACTTTAGTAGCAGGGTTCAAAGCTGGAATCTCAGAAGAGATCTCTACTCATGGAGTTAAAAGATCACTCAAATTCACCCCTTAATCGCTGCCAGAATACAACACAAAAAGGAATTTAAAAAGAGTAGGATTTACATAATTCTGTGATAAGGAAATTTGTCTTAATCTTTATAGATTTTTCTCACCTAATCCTTCACCCAGGTCAATCTTTCAATAACATTCACAATATTACACCTGGTTTGTATTACGCTGTTCTCCTGGAGAAAACCCCTTACGCTAAATCAGATGGGAAAAGTTAGACCTCTGCATTACTAATCACTCTGCCAGCATAGCCGTTGGCGATATCCTTGTGAACTTTTATGCCAACAGACGGCGGCTTTTGTTGGCTTAGCTGGTATCATCTGAGTGCGTGTAAATACAAAGGCAGAAACATTCTAAAACCTGCCAAAATGTAAGGGCCTTGCCAGGGCCGCTGTGCCAGCTGAGACTGTAGCGCTGGATAAAGCCAGAGAAAAGTGAATGTCTGAGTTAAGAGAGCTTAGGGAAACAAATTCACTGTCCTTTGCTGAGAATTACTGCCATTGCCTCTGTCCCCCAGGTGGAACCCACCAACCGTACCAACTCCGGCAGTTTGTGGCAAGGGAAACAAAACAACCAACTACAGGGAGCTGCTCATACCTTTAAAACGTTTGGTTTGCATTGTAATAGACTGTATTAACGTTCCTCTCACCTGAAAGGTCGTAACTTCTACCAGAGAAAAGTGAAAATGCCATAAAGCGCTCGGACTTAAATGCTAGCGATTGCCTGACGAGAAGCACTGTGCCACCCTACACCTACACCTTCAGGGAGGGTCTCCTTCAGCCAGAGCCCTGCGCCGCCCCCCCGGCAGACCTGTGGTTAAAGGCACCTTTGAGCCAGAATTCCTTCAATGTCCGTATCCCAACTGCCACAGACCAAATCTAAAATACTCCACGCATCATTTTGCTCTATATCTCCCAGGCTATTATCCTCCCACAGATGTATTTCTAACAGTTTGTTTGCTGGCTTTGTTTCCCGAGATGGGCGGAATATGCAAGCGGGGAGTTTACTGCAACATGTAAAATAAAAACAATACATCTCTATGATACTGTTCTTCAAGGTTCATTTGCTGGTACTTCGTCTGGTAAATTTACTTTAAAATTCTCTTAAAATAAAACCCAGTATATTTTCATTCGCTAGTCTTCACTGATGTTTGAAAAAAGCAAACCAACTGCCAGGATCTTTGGTTTTTTTTAAAAATGTACTAGCAATATTTATTCTTCTTTTTACTCAGACAAACCCTCCTGTCATCAACAGATCTGTCCTCTACGTGGCAACTCTGGTTTTGCTAGAACGCAACAGCAAAGAAAATGCAAGTCCAGCAGAGCTAACTAAAAACAAACCGCACCACGCTCTTGCAATAACCAATCACAGTGACTTAATATTTGGATCTGTCACGCATATGCTGGGCTTCGAGTTGTAATTAACTTTGCCCTTCCGACGTAAGTTACTGTAAGGTTTATTAACACCACGCGATGATTAATTCTGTTTGTTCTACGTATCTACAGATTATTATTCTAGAATTTTTATAAAATGTTTCATTAAAAAAAAAAATTAATCCAAAATGTTCCCAGCACTGTACTGTCCCCTACGTTCTTTTTTTTCCTTTTTTAAAACTATGTGAAAACAGCTTCTGGCTTCCGTGTTGATTAAGTGGTTTAAATTTAAGCTATACTATGCAAGCTACTTCTTGCTGCTGTTTCTCACCGACAACCATTCTAGAGCCAATTTACTCTGTGTAAAAAAATTTTTCAAGCCAAAATCGATTTCCTTTCCTTTTCTAACCCTACACGACTTTAGATATACGTTCCTTTGGGCCCCATTTCAGACCAAAAGAAGATAAATCCTTTTGAAGACAACTGACTCAACCGTTTTCCCTTAATCAACATCAGCTATCCAGTCTTCAGCTGACAATAAAGACATTGGAAATTAACTTCTGGCAACACATATTCTGAAATCAGATATTCCAGGTAAAGGGATGTAACACAATAGTCAGCTTAGAGTGACTTGGGCTTAATGGCTTGGTACCCCCAATGAAAAGGCTGACACTACTCTTTGGAGTACGCAGCAGGAGCGGAATTTAAACCCCTTTAAACAATTCTGACAACAAACCTCTCTACCTAATGCCATATTTTAAAGATCTTGATAACTTTCTCTTTTCTGTATTCTCTGGAAAAGTATGAGGAGACCATAGCTTAACAGTATTTGGGATACACTTTGAGTTTATGTAAGCCAAAACTTCTGAAATAGCAGAACAGATAATTATTTATTGTCAATATTTTTATTTGTTTATCCCTTGACTTGAAATCTGTAAATTGCCTCATACCAAACCACCACCTTCTCCTCTCACAATTACATAGTTATTTTTAGAAATGCGTGGTTATTTCCCACTCTTTTTAATGACAGTTTTAGAACTTCAGATGAGCAAAACGTACTAACTGTAGCCTGAAAAATGAGTTATGTTTCATTCCTTTTTTTGCTTTTAACCTTATCCCAAGCTCATACCAACAGAGAGGAGTATAAGTTTGAGCCCTATTTTCAAACATGTCAGTTAAATTATTGAACCCTGATCATACTAAACACCTAAAATCAGACAGTTTTCTGGACATTCCTTTCAGTACAGGGTTTTAAAAAGCATCATTAGGGACTCAGGTTTGAAAATTGAACTCAGCTGACACGATTTTTGCTACTCATGCACAAAAGTTTCCCTACATGCACTGTTAACCCCAGTACATAAGTATCAAGTACTAACTGAATTAATGCATTTTGATAATACAGTTCTTGGATCTTAAAAGCAGAAGTTATTTCAGAAGGCTGCAGAAACAAGGTACATTGAATAACTTCAAGTAACCCAGTTTTTAGCTTGAATATAGAATCACAGAATCATTAAGGTGGGAAAAGACCTCTAAGGATCATCAGGTACAACCGTCAACCCAACACCCCCAGGCCTCCTAAACCGTGCCCTGAAGTGCCATGTCTACGTGTCTTTTAAATACCCCCAGGGCTGGTGCCTCCCCCACCTCTCTGGGCAGCCTGTGCCAATGCCTGACCACTCTGGCAGTGAAGACATTTTCCCTCATATCCAACCTAAACCTCCCCCCGATTCCTGCTGAAATCAACATAAACCACACCTGAATAAAAATACATCCGTTTGAAATCACAGTTAAAGTAAAGCTTTCTAACATCCATGGCCATGTTACTTAGGGGGCACTAATTCAGCTGAGGTAATCAGGACAAAAAGTTCCAGTCATTCAAAAAGCCTTAGGTCAGGCTCTAACAACTCCACCGCTAGCTTTCTGAGCACACACTAGCAAGCTTTTCAGACACCCCTGAAGGCTAATAATGGTTTTCATAATGAAAGCTGCAGTTTTCATAAAGCTATTTGCCCCAGGACCTGAGGCTTTAAAGTAATATCAAATACCACAGAACACAATGACAGAGTAAGAACTAACTGCACTCAGTGTAGAAACACCATCAGGTATTTGCATCCAACAAATAATCAAATAAGTCATAGATTTCTTATATTCTGTTGGTGCTACTGTACAGAATAATAGGGACTAGTACTTAAGATTTGCAATAACCTGTTAAATACACCAATATGATAAGTATATATTAATACACATATAACAGCAGATTTTGCTGTCATCTGAAACAAATGCTTTTTTTTCATTAGACAGTTTTTGGAACAACTGGGTAAACTTCCGAGCTACTACTACCAGATTAGGCTGCCTAGTTAATGGGCTTTTAAAAACTTACCAGACTGAGAAAAATATATTTTAGTTAGTTCTCAATATTTCATCATGTCAATTTGAGTGCAAAACCCTATCTACTCCTGATATTTTAAATCAGTTTTCAACCAGAGGACTTTAAATGAAGAAATATAAGCGTCATAAGCATTAACGTAACGATATAACTGACATACCAAAAATACTCTATGCAACATAAATTACATACTTACAAAAGCAAATAAACTTATAAAATAGTATGTACTTAACAACTTACATATTACCTCTGAAAAAATCTTGTGCGACACTATCAAACTGCATATGCAAAAATCAATTCCGAATCTGTGACAATGTACAGAATTGTTGAATTATAAAATTATTTCTGCAGGAATATGTCAAAACTCCTAAACAGATGTCCCTGTAACAAAAAGCCTTTACTGGTTTGTTTTTTTTTTGTTTTTGATATAAACAGTACATCGTCTAGACCCAGTCTCTTTGAAATCTAGTATCCCTAATTTCTTTTCCTACTAGATTTTTATTTGATTAACAGACTATGTTGCTTCCTTTTTAAATGGATATTCGTAGGCCCTGAGTCCTTAAGCCTAATCTTGGTCTGAAGAGCTTAATGAATAAACTTTTTGCTATTTGATCATATTTTCTAACCTACAACATGGAATTGAACAATAAATCCATTCAGATGAAAAGCTTTTGAAAATAAGCAATATCTAGAATAAGGTCCTTTAAGGAGGCTCTAAACTGGGATGGCCTAATGCAATACAGAATAAGTGTGTCACACTCAGTATCAAAAATAGTTATGGATTTTGAGAATTCTTCGTATTGTGCAGTTGAATTTCATAATCTCACCCTATTTTGAGAGATTCTTTACCTGTTAACAGCAATCAAAAACAAAGCATCACACAGAAAAGTTAACGGCACAGAACAGAATTCTGGAAATGCATCTTCATCTGTCACAATTGTGGTAGAAAAACTCTTGGGGCTTCAGGTAGGAGTAGAGAGAACAGACAAAAAAATGCTTCACACTGTTTACGCTTAATTCTTTTCATGAGCTGCTATTTAAAAAGAGAATAGAATTTAACGGAATCACTAAAAAAAAAACCCCAAGAGTATTAATGTAAATGTTTGTAAGTTTTAATATACAGCACGTCGGTACGACATCCGACTTCCCCGACGAACGCGCACTTCTCTGCGAGGCCAGCATCTGCAGAACATCATCGTATTTCCACTGCTGGGTACAATGAATTCCAGTTTGCTCGATACAGTACCGTGCGCTGCCACACAATACGCTGGCGCTTTTCTCTGCTTGTTTTCTTGGATTTATGTTTAGCATAGTGCAAATACCTAGAAATTATGGGATGGTTTGCATATTGGTATCATAGTGCACGATGGCGCAGCCAGAGTTTATTAATATGGTACTCTCTCTTTTCTCTGACAGGTAGCGAGCTATGAAGGAGAAACACATATAACACCACACAAGGCTGTAGCCTAATAGGAGGATATATATATATCCTTTATCTTTTCATTCCCTTCCTCCGACTGAAAAGACGACAGGCTTGATTTGCAGTAGTGCAGCGCTTGGCAGAGGACTTTATTTGTCTTGGGCGATGATTGTATAATATGGAAACTAAGGACTCTTCCAATTATTCCTTTCATATAATTAATGGTTCAAAATTCACATGATCAGAGTTGACTATAAAGCTCAGTGTAATAACCATGACATGTGGAACTGTTTAAAATAGATGTTCAAAGTCTTACAAAAATTCTTCTTTATGTTATGCTACAAACCTTTCCAGTAACAGGCACTTCTTGTTATCCGTTCCACTTCCACTCTCACCTTTTTTGGTAGAGGATGTGGATTTGTTTGCAGCCTATAATGATGTTTTGCACTGCAGTCATTAAGATGATTCAGTGTTGATCAATGACTGTATTATGTAGGCTAAAAAAGGTTACAAAAGATCAAATGATTCTACCTAAAAAGCATTTTGATCTGAGTCATTTTACTGGCAATAGCAGAACGGCTGGGAGTCTTTGCATACCTGGCTCTATTATTCACATAGTGTTTGACACCATTCAAGTTACTTGAACTATACATGCGTTGGTGTTTCTATTTGATAAGTTAAAATATAAATAACTGCACCTACTCCACAGCAAAAGGCATTAAGGGCTCGTAAGAAATGGGACCATCTTCTGTGTGTGTTAAGTCCAGCGATATTTTATAAAATAATACACCCTCAGTGATCCTGGTTGATCTAAACAAAGAGAGAAATAGGGTTGAATTTAAACATCAGTTGGCTGATGAAACTTAGAAGCTTTTAAGTGAGATCAATGCATAAATGCTTGCATTATATTTCCTGTAACTTGAGTTACGCTGCTCAGGCATACTGGGCCAGCCCAGCCAGCCATCTAGCCCTGATCCCCAAGAGCGACCAACAGCACGTATGTGGAGAAGAACGTAAGAATAGGATGCTTTCCTAACACGGTATTGTGCCGTCCAGTGCCTTGTCGGCAGTTAACTGGCAGGGAGTGGGGGAGAGGCTGTGTGTGTTTCAGCTCTTTTGATTGGTCTTTTCCTCAATGAATTTTAAACTCATGTAAATTTAAGACTCGTAAATTTTTAGCATGCACAGTATCCTGTGGCTGAAGAGGAAGGAGGGAAAGGGACCTTTATTAATAGCCATTTATGAATAACTTGAACACCTCCCAGCACATACCCCTGCCTCTGTTGGTGACTATCTCCATCTCTTCACTTTTAAAAACCATTTTTATTTTACTTATTGTTTCCTCTGATTTTAAACAGCTACTTAGCCATGTGAACAGATTTCCTCACATACTGTGTTATCTAATTTTTCCTAAGTCGTAGAAAGGAATTCGGTTGAGCACCTTTCAGGCAATATCCCTTTGATCTCCCTGTTTACAAGTCTGGCAACTCAAATTCCTCAGGGTTCCATGCATCCTCTGAAAAATACGACACCTTTTTCCTTATGTACCATATGACAGCGAAAGCTATTTAATCATGTAAGTTGATCTGTGAAATCCTCAGGTCTGCTCTTCTGCCACAGACAGCTGGAGATTGATCACTAGTGAAACCCCAAATCTTCCTCCTCTTCTGCCTTCTCAGATGCAAATCATGCGTATGAAAATTCACACTTAAAGTCAACGAGAAAAATCAGACACGTATCACTAGGGTTTTTAACTACGAGACTTCCAGGCTATCAGACTTCCATTTAACACCAGAGTATATGGTTGTTAGTGATGAAAAACACTGTGTAAATTAAATTCTGCTAGATAGAACTACTTTAAATACTCAAGAGAGTCACTAAAAAGGCAGGATTTGCCCCTGACCGAAATCTACCAACTGGCAGATGATTTAGCAAATAACAAAGAAAGTTTACTGCAACACAGCAAGACGTTCTTCATTTATGTTTATAGGAGTGCTTCAGTTTTATGGCAATCTTCACAGTGTTCTAGCAAATATCTTAGTTATATTCTGTAAAAAAAAAGTGTACAGCTTTTCAATAAAACTTCACTCAAGTTCCTCCTAATTGCTAATTTTTTTGGAAGAAGTTTGTGGGAGCACCGAATTTCAGATTAATGAGGATTAACAACAATGCACCATACTGAACAAAAAGCACATCTAATTACGAACTTGAACTAACACAAAACTAACAGCTAACTTCAATTCTCACTATTCACTTTGTAGGTTCTAAGCATTTGCTATCTCTCAGATGTCTCTCTGCATCCTCCCACTCCCTCTGTCACATTACGTCTCTTCAAAACTGCAAGGCTAAGGGGAAAAAAGAGGCAATGGGAGAAAACTATATCTAAATGTTTAATCATTCCTGATGAATCTGCTGTTCAGCTTTTTGAAACATACTGATGAGAGAATGATGATCATTTTATTCTAACAAATTTTAAGCTAACCAATCATGTGAATTGCTCATTCACCTCTTTTGACAGATAAGTGATGACTTCTACGTCAGAAGTGCAACCTCTCTCTTCAGCTTCTTCAAATCCACAGGAAGACTGCAAATTCAGCCTTCACTGTTCTCATATGCATTGCTCTGTTCAGCATTTCTCCTTCGCTATCATTATTAAATAGTCATACAAGATTCTTTTCATGAGACTAGCCTTTTATCTCTTCCATACGGCTGCTACTGAATGCTTCAGCACACCCTATGCACTGGCACATCTATAGTTTCACCATTATTTCAAGGCAAAATATATCGTAATGCATTACAGAATTGTGCCAGGCTATTTTTTATAGACCCCTACTTGCTCAATAGATTAAGATTTTTTAAAAAAAAAAAAATCCCACATAGGTTACTGTGCTGCAGGAGCTTTATATGCAATCGAACACAGCTGTTGTGTTCACCCAGAGTAAGACGGACACAGATTGGCTCTTACAGGACTGCTAGCTTGGAAATTCTTTCTTTCCAGAAATTTTCCACCACACAGAATTCCTGCCTTCTCAGGCAAATAAAGCTGACGTGCCACACCTGTCACAGAAGTAGAATAAGCTAGTCTTCGGGTGATTCTGTCCTGCAGCCTCCACATAAAGCTTTTTGAGAAACAGAGACAGTGCAGCCTTTTGTCTCTCCTAAACAAGCGGCATTTGCCAGCCCAAATTCATGCTTTCCTTCAGGCGCTTCAGCTGTTGAAAATGCCGATGCTACCAAGCTTCACGCACCCTACCTGGCACGGTTAAGCACTTGTCCCTTCCAAAATGACCTTTCCCCATTTATATAGCCTTTTTCTGCTGGTTGTGGGGAAGATGAGTTTGTGTTTAAAATACCTACTCAGCCATGCATGGAGAGCAATAGTCCGGCCTAACCACAACAGCTTAAAGCCATGGAGCGTGAGGTCTTTCTGCCTTTCTTTTTAGTGTGTATAACTACAAACACTAACACAAGTCATAAAATTAATCAACCTTTTTTATGACTTGTTGTATTGTATTCCTATTCCACAAGAGCTTTCCAAAAGCTATAAACAAGTGATACAGCACATATGAGATAGGACAATGGCTGCCCTTAAAATTTGCCGTTACTGTTCTCATCACTGCATTTAGCACAGGATACAGGGGCTAACTTCTTATGCCTCCCCCTTCGAAGACCACTGCTTCAAAATCAATTCATCTAAACAGGCATTATGGTAAAGTACACCATTTTCTCTGCGTTTTTTTCCAGTGAAAGATAGACTGGTACGAAACAAATGTCAAGACAAAGTTACTGTTTAAACACGCGTCTCATCTGGAAAGTTAGCTGGAAGGTGTTCCTGCCTTCACTGAAACACCGGGCAGTATCTTTGCTAGAAGACTCTTCTCACTTTTTCCCCCACATCAGCAGCGAGTTTGTTCAAGCAATAATCTGTATGACTTTGCTAACGGCATTATCTCTGAAGAGATGCTCTGAATGCATTCCTTCATTACATCTAGCTCTACGCAGGTATTTGTTCTTATCATGATGACTGTTTTCCTGGTGAAACTTGGAGGAAAAGGTGCTTGAAGGTTCAGACAATACATTGTTTATCCTACAGCAGATACAACTTAAGGAACTGATAGAGTGATAGCATTATTATGCCACAGGCAGACAAAAGACACAGAATAACTTTAATACTACTAGTCGTGCCTTAATGTTAAAATCACATTCTTAGTAGTACAACAAGGCCTAACAAACCATTCTGCAGCACTAGCAAAATCTCTGTGGTGATGGTATCTAGACAGAGGGGGATTTAAGTCAATATTAAGAATTAAAGCTTAATGCCTTTTACTAAGAGACTTTTTTTTTCACCCAAAACTTCCATTGATCAGATATTGGGAGTGAAATTCTTAGATTGTTCCTAGTCTCTTCTAGAAAGCAATTAAGCAAAACATACCCATAATCAGCTAAACCTCTTAGTTATACACAGTGATAGAAAATGGACTTGGAGGCCTTGAAGAATATTTCATAGCTAGAAGGAAAGATTATTTAAAAAGAATTACCTGTAGCTGGCATTTGGAGGGGAATACACCTATCCTTTTGGACAGTGTCCTCAGGTAAGGAAATGAGTATTTTGGCAAGCACTGCAGAAATTGGTTGTACTAACAGCGTTGTGAGATTCAGGCGACTGTGTCTGTAGCTTCCATCTTAAATGACAGAAAGAGAACAGCAATTAGTCAATGAAAACCAGAAGATTTCTCTTCTGCATGAGCAAAACAAAATAAGCAAATATCTACCATACAACTTAAGACAATTGATTTAGACAAGCAGCGTTATTTTGTACTTACCTTACCAAAAAATAACCAAAGCCCTTCTAGTACATGTACCACAAAACTGCATGTACATATTATAGTATTTGAAGGGCAGTTCCACAAGAAACAATCTGTCAAAGAGTCCAAGCAGATATTAGATTGTGTGTTGCTTAAACACAACAAATTAAATTGGTGTGTAATTTAAGGAGGCTGAAAACCATAATTACTGATCAGCAATAACTTTCAAATTCAAGTGAAAACTGAGCACAGCCTTACAGGGAAGAGCAGTCATTTAACCAGCCTGAAATCATGCCTAAGTATGTGCCTGCACTGAATGATGCTACTACTCATCAGGCTGTTTGTTTTGCTAGGGATGCCAAAACGTTTAAATGCTACAGAAGTTGTGCTACTTAGCACTAAACTGTTTAAAGGGCGAGCTATCACACAAGCTTTTGTGAGAACTTTGGCAAGAAACACGCCATGGAGGATGCATGTTGATGATATAGTGGCAACTTGATGAGACGTGCTTCTCTGCGGATACCAAAAAGCCTAAAAATTGTAATATACACCTTCCTCTTTTAAAGAGTACTGTCTGATCAATCTCATTGACTCAAAGTGGGTTCGGTGCAGCTAAGGTGACTGTAATTTATTTTATACATGCAGGGGTGTTTCAGTGATGGAAGGCTCAGCTGAAGGAGATCTGGAGTAAGAGCGTACTAGACAGACAGACAGACAGACATGTCAAGTGGAGGAAGGTAAGGATCAGAAAGCATCAGAATACTCTGTTTACAGCTCTATGATCTTAAGAAGCCACAGCACAAACCTCATAATATCAGCAGATTCATGCATGTTTTAAAATCTCCCTTTAACTGAAAAACCATGAGTTTCCATAGACATGACTGTCCAACATTTAAGCATGGGAAGGTTTCTGATGAGATAATGAGATATTTTGGGAGACCTACTGACAGAACTGGAGGGAAACGAGGGAAAAAAAAAAAAGGCAAATTCTGCACATGGAAGTGCTCTGAAGCACTTCAGGACAAAACACTCATCTGTTTTTCTGAACTATTTTAGCTGGCCTAATAAAGGCACCATCTCTTTCCACGGAAAGCGAGGATACTCTTGCAGATGAAAGCCCACCACAGGAGGGAGAGAAGGTTCATAGCACAGGGCAGAAACCAGCTCTAGAACAACCTGCAAAACTCCTGCAAAGTTCCAATACACCTGCCCATTCCGAATCATTTCCGAGCTTCCAACCACAGGTTCAGAATACCAGGCCTCTCTCCGAGACCTCTGCGAAACAAATACCACATTTTCTGTTGACATGGAGTACTTTACAAGCAGAAGGCATCCTTCACATTCTGTGCGACTACAGTCACAAAGGAAAGCAGCTATCAGAAATCAGCAGCACACGTTCTAATAAATTTCTAGAAAATTGCGCTCAGGAGCATTGTTACTGAACCGCAATCTAAAATAATCCATGCGTGTCCTCCGTCTTTTGTTATATTTTTGTGCTAGAAGCTCCTGAGACTCCTTACAGTATGCCTTTGATCATAATGCAAAAATCGACCAAGGCCATAACATTTAAATAAATAAAAAAAATAAATCTGTTGTTCAGCTTTAATACACAGTGGAAGTATTTTCAGGGTTCACTTTGAAAGAATTGAACAAATTTTTAGGTAGGAAGGTAGAACTGGTTCAGAACAAGGTAACTTAGAAAAAGTTTTGTCTTATCAAATATGGGCAAGGTTGAAAATCCCTCAAAGTTGTTAGTTCAAGTAAATCGATGGTAAAATCAGTTTGCTGAAGCTTCGAGAGTCTGTTTCTGGAATCGAAAAGAATCCCAAAATGTCCATCAGAGACGTGTAAGAGAGACATTATTTTCTGTCTATTATTTGTCAATCTGCAGACCATATTACAGGAGCAATGAAGCTCAAAACGCTGCAGATGAAAAGCATCTCTCCTTTCTCCATCTAGCGACAACTCGAGCTTCACACCTGAATAAACTGTGAAAGATACACTTTCAAGAACAACTTACATGACAAAACCTCCCATGTCTAAAAATGAATCATTTAACAATATAAGATGGAGTCTGAAGTACGGGACCAAAAAAAAAAGAAAAAAGGAAAAAAAAAAAAGAGATTTAAAATGTAGAGATTTTAGCTTTCTGCAAGAAGTTGTTTCTAATTGGAGGAATTAATAAAGACTTGCCTGGTCAGGTGGTAAAAATCTCTACAACTGAAATCTCTTTAAAGAAAAGATTAAACAAACATCTGTCAGGGATGACGTAGATATGGCTGATCCCCTCCCTGAGGGAAGGTGCTAGATTAGATGACCTCTTGACATCTTTTCCAGGCCTGATTTCTAAATGACTCTCTAGTAACCAAACTTCCCGAATTAGTTATAAAAAAATCACTATTGGAATTAATATTAAAAAAATGCTTTAAGGAAAAAAAAATTACAGAGTTCCTTTCGCCCTGCCAGCCATTTTATTAGTTGCCATGAGGGAACCTTGTTTAGGAGACTGAGGAAAGCTACCTACATCGTAATCAGACTTCAAAAGTGAAAGAGCCAAGACCAATCACCTCAGTAAAACACAGCGTGCACTGAAAAAATCTGGAGATTTCCAGGGCTACCAGTAAAATCACAATCATTCAGAGTTTTTAAAGACTCACGGGCTTGGTGCTGTACCAACCGCAGAACAGCGCACTGCGACTTCACAAAGAAACCAACGTAACGAAAGAACTGCGAGATTCTTGCTTGCTCTTTCCCTGCGGGATGACAGACTCCTTGAAGCACATAGTGCTTTCAGGATCTGTGAGCACAAGAAATGCGTTGAGAATAATTTAAATTTGAGATTTTGCTTGTAATGAAATTTACTTTTTCTAGCATGAAAATCTTCCAAGAAACAGAATTGCTTCCTCTATGCAAGTCTAACAATCTAACTGTGCCAGGCCTAACACAGCTATTAATTTAAGGAAGACTCTAGAGAACATACTGGATTGCAAGAAGAAAAATATGCTAATCAATTATTTAGTTAATTTTAGGAGCACAAAAAGAGGCAATCTTTAGAAAGTTTCTGCATAGAAATTGAGGCCTACTTTTCTACTTTTGCAGTTACTGTGTTCTGTGTTCTTTTTTTCAACACAAGCATAAGCCTTGAGCACCGGTTTCCACACCGCTCAGCCTGGGATACCCGCTGGTTTCATAGTGTCCTGTCACTTAACGTAACGGTATTGGTAACATATTCTGAGATTTCTGAGAAGTTTTTACCGGGAGAATTTAACAGTAATCCTTCTGTACCATACGCCACTCAGTTCTGGGTTGAAGTACAACTTTACCATTGCCTCAGTGGCTTTTGCCAAGGCTGAAAAATCAGCGCACATGGAACAAAAGAGATATAGTCACAATGTGATACTTCTCTAGTCAAAAGAACATTGCTTTACCAACAACTTCTTCAGTATTATGCAATTAGGCTTTTACTTATTCTTCTCTAAAACTTTTGTGCTGAAAGAATCAACTTTCGGTTCACTTTCATTTAAATTCCAGATTCAGAGTACGATTGGACAGAACACTGTATTCCATCACTATCTGTTTACTAAAGTCACCCTCTGCCAGGATCTGATAAAACAAAAAAGTTAATACAACTGCCTAAAAAGTTTACTGAGGAAATTCATTAAAATAATTCCTTCTATGACCTGAAACTCTGTTTTAATGATGTCCCCCCACAAAACAGGGGAAAAGTAGAGTCTTACTGAAGACCAAACCATAATTGTACATACCCACATCTTTGACTTTCTGCTGCATTAATAATAGAGCAGTATTAGTTTTGAAATATCTGAAGTGAATGGCTCATTAATTTTTCACCTCAAGCTTAATAGAAATTTGACAAACAGTTTTATGCTGAGAAAAGACACTCCAAGCAGGACTTCATAGCACACGATGAGAATAAATTAGAACATAAAAGACAGAAGAAAGTGCGTTTGGTCAAAAGAGATGGTTCTGTCACTGAATTGCCTGAAGTGAAGAGTTAGTTCAGCGCATTTCTGTGAAACAGGTATTCTTCTATTTACACGTATGCCGGGGTATCTTCTGCACTACCCTTTGTCAGCACTTGATCTTGTATTAGCCATGACAAAACTGACACATCGCAGACAATTACATCATCTGCGCTTTGAACTTGTATACAGCTGCCCCCCCCCCCCCATTTGCTGACACATTCAGTAGCTGTTAGGCTTCCATTGGTTCTCACGAAGCGAGTCACAATGATTTATTTATACTTCCCTACAAAATCTGTGGTTCTCCTGACTCACATCTAACCACGTGCCCAGGCCGAAAAGGACTGAGCAGTGCCTACCACGGGGAGAGTCCACCAGCTCATTGGTGCCTCTGGGTACTAAAACCACATCACTACTGTTAGTCATAACAATTCCACTGTGCAACAACTATTTTATTACATCTTCAGCTACAGCTGCTTAAACTACTGACCACGAGCAGCATTTTTAAGACAGACATGTCTCAGTCAAAAAGCAGCCTTCGATTAAGCCTGATAGCAAAGGGTGGCACTGCCACGTTGGTGACATCAAGATCTGAGGTCTTTACGGCTGCTGTTTTTGCACATCGCTCTTCCAATGAGTAGTTCCACAAAGTAACACCTTTTCCTAAGACAAACCTTACTGATTTCCTATATACCTTTCAATGGCACTATTAGTATGAGCCTAGTCATACTCACATGAAATTTCAGGATTAGGTTCAAGCAGGTTCTTAGAATACAGAACCCACCTAACCTCTGATATCAAACGTACCATCAGCTACACCTCACAAAGTCACTAACATATTTTTTCCTTCCTAAATTCTCTCTTCGAACATGGGAAGAAAAAGAAACTGGTTCTGGTTGCCACTTCTTGCTGTGAATGGATACAGTGAGAACGTTGATCCAGAAAAACCGATGCTGTTCTCCAAGCACTTTTGAACAGGAAGTTCTGGGAAAGCCTCCCATCTGCTCGGTGTTGGGACTTTGAAAGTCAGATACGTTTTTTTTCTGCATATGAAGTCAAAGGGAGAGCTCTTTCTCCATCTCTCTAAAGCAAAGCAAATGGTGCTGATCGCCCTATGGTGCTTAAAATGGAAGTCAGAATTGAGTTTTTTAATGGGAAGGAGAAGACCACAGCTTCAGACTTAGAGAGTATCTTGAGAGGTATAAGCTAAAATATCAGCAAGGATAAGAAAAAATAACTGCTATAGAAAAATGCTAAATCAAGAGAAGAGCAGAACCGGGAGCAGATGCGCATGTAGTAGAACTGGTAACAAGCACTTTCCTGCTATGTCTTCATTCGGTTCTCCGTGACTTCTCCACCAGAATTACAGTGTGGAGCATACGGTAGTTTTGAGGTACTTTACTTCACTAGCCACTGGTAGAAATATGGAGGGAGAGAAAAACATTTGCTTCTCTTCTGCAAAAAAAAACAAACTTGGAAATTCTGCCACGAGGGATTTTAACAGTGCCCCCAGTGAAGGACTTGCAAAGAAGCTTTACAGACAACGAAACATGAGATGAACTGTTGTGCCAACTACAACAGCATTATGGCAGCTTGCATTTCAGGATGCGTGATTCACAAATGGACAAGGGATGCTTAGTACTATGTACTGATTTGAGATACACGTGAGAAAGACAGCCGTGCCTATGAAAGGTTTATGCACATTTACAGAAAATACACCACTCAGAGGTAGCGAGCATCACCCAGAAGGAAAACAAGTTACTGGGAGCGCTCAGAAAGCAGCTGAAAAATATTTTCATATTTTTCTTTGCATCGGTGATGGATAAAAAGGCTTCTTTAAAAACACTACTTAAAAAATTCCACATTCCCATAACGTCAAGAGTTAAAAGATCTCAGAAGAAAAACAGATATCACACTACCTGTGATAAACTCCCTAGAGTTAACACCACCATACATTCGTTGATACATACACAAATACATAACACTATAGAGAGATTGCTTTGCTTTACAAAGCATATTCACTGTATTCTGTTTATATCACATTTTATCAATGGAGTGGATGCAAATCTGGGTATATATTGCCCAAGACTTTCCCCTTAAGCAGATTTCTGTTGTCCTTAAAAATAAAACTAGAAATTCCACAGCCGAAATGAGAAGAAAACATACCTCTAGAACCTGCTGCCATGTTTCTCTGCAAATGTGCTTAACCAATATGAAAGAGAAGAAAAACGCCACTCCCCTGTCTCTTAGCGCAAATCACTCTTGTCTTAGTGCCTACTTAACATACCTTTAAAATACTGTCAGTCTTGTTTCTTTTTAAGAGAAATGGAATAAAAAAGCAACACATTTATTTGGTAAAAGCAAAACTGCTCTGACACACTGATGCAAAAAAACCCTCATTAATCCCCTGCTCTCTTCTAAAACTATTTAATAAAATGACAATAATAATTAAAAAATCCCCAAACCAAAAAACTTTCCACAACACTCTCATCGTTTTGAATCCCCCTTTCCACTTAGCTTGTTATAGTGGCTAATCATTAAAATGACATAAAAGCGGCCAAAACGGAGCCAAATTACAAAACACTTTTACACCAATTGACACGGAAGTAAAATTTTTCCTTTTCATTTATCATACAGTTGTGTAACCACTAAGTCGTGAAAAGGAAAGAATAATTCTTCCACATGTTGAGAACAGCCAAAACATATTCTTATCTCCCGGTAACAATGGCGTGTAGCAGGGGAGAAAGGACCAGGCAATTCTCGTCTTCCAGTGTGAGCAAATGCTCGCCTCCCCACCGAACTGGGAGAAACTCTCCACTGACAGGAGGCAGTTTGGGCCATGTGATGTACAAACTACTGTCCGTCCTCATGACAGGGATGGTAGGTATTTAAAAGGGTTGATGCAAGTTCTGTGGGTTACAAGACACAGAATCATAGAACCGTTAAGTCCAACCGCTAACCTGTCACTCCCAAGTCCACCACTAAACCACATCCTCAAGCACCACGTCTCCCCTTCTTTTAAATACCCGCAGGGATGGAGACTCCAGCACCTCCCTGGGCAGCCTGTGCCAGTGTTTGACAGCCCTTTGGGTATAGATGTTTTCCCTCATCTCCAGCCTAAACCTCCCCTGACGCAGCTTGAGGCCGTTCCCTCTCGTCCTGTCACTGGTGACCTGGGAGCAGAGACCAGCCCCCCCCTCACTCCAGCCCCTCTCAGGCAGCTGCAGAGAGCGAGAAGGGCTCCCCTCAGCCCCCTCTTCTCCAGGCTAAACCCCCCCAGCCCCCTCAGCCGCCCCCCAGCACACTTGTGCTCCAGACCCTGCCCCAGCCCCGCTGCCCTTCTCTGGACACGCTCCAGCCCCTCAAGGGCCTTCTTGTCCCGAGGGGCCCAAACCTGAACACAGTACTTGAGGTGCCCAATACTTTAAAAATAAGCTTATTTAAAAAAAGAAAAATCTATAATTCTAAATTTTGGCTTCTGCACAATTTGCGCTTCACATGCACACTGAATTCAAACCATCATCCTCAAAACTCTGCTATTTAATTTTGGATCTTATTTAAGGTATTCTCAATACCAAAACATTGCTTAGCATCTTCTACCTTCATTAGATTTAAGAAAACAGGTACTGCACACCGCAAGTGTGCGTGTGGGGAAATAATCGGTGCTAAAACATTGGAAACACTCAAAAACATTAGCTACGTAAAAAATTGACCACAAAACACTGCGGCCGTGCTATCTGAGTCTTAAACTGGATATTGAGTATCACTAAGGACTGTAAAAAGAAATTCTTACTTAAACCTTAAACCTTTGCACCCAATAAGCGATTCAAACATGATATGACAAAACAATTCTATAACAAATTTATTGTCAACCGATATTTTGTATTTTCCTAAAATATAGGGAAGTATTAGTCAAATGGAATTCAGCAAAACTGCTTGAAGTGATTGTTCTGATGCTCAGAATTACTGCGCAACCCAAAATACTATGTTTCAGACATATACTTGGACTGGTTTTTTTTTAACCTTTCTCTTAGAGTAGAACTACTTCATGAATCCTCTATCTACACATCTTGTGTTTGAAATGTACCTGTTTGTTGCTCCCAGAAATATATTCCCCAGGCTATTAAGTATACAACGTTCTTGAACTGGAATTTGCAGGGAAGCATGTACGTGCATGTGTGTGCATGAGGGAACACAGATCAAACTGCCGTACTAAGCTTGACAGAGATGGCTTTACAAACTGAAATATTACAGAACATATTGAATTCAAGTGTCAAACACATTATGGAATTTGTTATCAGTTTCATCAAAAAATATACTTGGTCTGTGTCTGAGAGCGTCTTGGGTCCATCCCATCTGCCTGTAAAGCCCGGGCCAAGTACAGCCCTAGCTCAAGTTTACTCCCTTGACTGCGGTTGTGCTGCGGATGAATTTGGGCTGCTCGGTTGCAAAGGACACAGAAAACATAATTGGAGCCCACATTCTGGTACTTCAAGGTTGCATCATGCCCTTAAATATTTTTTGAAAGCAAGATTTTGGAAACATTGAATTAGGTAACAAGAGTAAGGCACTACGTAAGCGATGTGAAACCTATTCCCTGTTTCACAGTTTATAATATAGTTCATAGACACGCATTTAGTCTTGAACATAAGCACTTCACATTTGCTTCCATAATGCTTTTTAACTCCAAAGTAAGCAAATTCTATTTCTTTTAAAAAATAAAATTATAATGGCCAGACTTGATAACTGCCCTTTCCGACCTGCAGCATCATATTCCCATCAGACCTCACGCAGTTTCTGATACTGGTTTCCTTTTCCTGTCTGGCCCCCAGAGACAAAACCAGCAATGCCAATAATGCAGCAGCTCTCGCATTCTCAGCGGGCAAGCAGCTTTTCTCTAGTTTATGGCCAGTTACAGTAACTGGCTGGTTGCTACCTCTCCCATGCTTTCTGAAGGAGATGGAAGGATGAGGATAGGGAATAACTGGTATCGGTCAGTTTACTTTAAGTTTGCCCAGCAGAACCAAAGGTTCCTCTCCCTCCTACAAAAAGGATCCAGGTTCCCCCAGGCCTGGGCATCTACTCAGCAGTGGGACCATTAAGTCACACCAGCAGATCAGGCACAAAGCACCTCCTGTATGAATTCGGTCTCCTGTTAACCACTTCAGCTGCTGGCACAATCACGAGTTAATGGGCTGGTCCTATAGCTTGTTCCTGCATGAAATAAACCTTGGTTTTCTACACTGGTGATAGCCACTGTAGATGAAACAAAGAACAAACACGGAAATGAGACACCGACACAGAATTCCTTCCCTTCGGTGATGATCAAGACTACAAACAGCCAAATAACTGTCTTGCTTTAGGTGAAATATGTTTGCAGCAACCAGAATATACCTCAGGTGACATATGCCATCATTGTTCTGGTTGGGAACAAGCACAGAGTCCTGTTTACCCACAAAAATGAGATTTATTGTTATTAAAAATAATAAAAGCCCAATAACACTCTACAAGGAATGGAATGGAAATAGAAAATCTCTAAGAAAACAATGAAAGTGACAGGTTTAGGATACCAATTATTTTGTTTACAGCATGTAGCAAACACTGCAATGACTCAGAATCACGTGCTGTCTGTAGATTTTTGGTGGACAGCCTGAAATAAAATTGCATATGTTATCTGTGGTAGACTACGCTTTTCTTACAATAATATATATCTCTGATTTATTCTTCCATATTTCTTTGAAATCATGGAAAGTCACATTCTGGCTTCAGTTTGATGACGTATGGGGTCATCCAAGAGGTTTCCCACAGCCTGTTACCAATTCCCTCTCCCCACCGGGCAGTGCCATTAATTGTGCTGGCACAACCGTTTCAGTGGCCACACTGTGAACTATATAAGCAAACTTTCGTGAGTTTTTTTTTAAAGCTAGATCAGTTCCCTAACCCATATCACAGCAGTGCTCTGAACAGATAAATGAGCAGAGCAGGAGGCAGGCCGGGACAAGGAGGTAGATGGGGTGGGAGGAATTCCTCCAATCCCTCCCAAAGCCTTGCATTGCCAAACCACAATTACAGATGATACTCTTGTCCTCTAGGACACAAAGCGACTGCTCAATGGCACAGAATGACACTTAAATACGCACAGCAATTCAAAAGCTACCTACAGCTTAAAAAAATTTTATCTTTAGAGTTTAAATTTTCTCTAGGGTTCTTATTATTTTCAAAAACACCTCGTATTTTGAATTTGAAAGGGAGCAACACATAACCTTTAATTTGAAAAATCAGATCCTGATAATACAATCGTCACACACACACAGAGAAAAATATCGTTTCCGTGTTAGGGTCTGGTTTATAAAGAACTACCTGTTAAATCTATCATAATCATGCAGTAGTTGAGTAATGACTGATCAGAAATGAGATGTTAATCACAGTCTGATCCTAGCGAACAGATGCCTGCATACACACAACTATGTAACTGAAATCAAAGGCAACAAGAAACCTCTTGTCAGCCCAAGGGCTATTAAACACTGAATCACAGCACACGCACTGAATCAGCCTTCAGCATGTATTTCTGGTTCCTTGCTGCAAGGGTCGAAGCAAGGCAACTGGCTACCTTCACTTTCTGTCCACGTGTGAAAATGCTGGTTTACAAGTGCTCTGTTGAACAAGACCTCAAAAACTATTACTGTTCAGCTGATACTCTGGGATATTTCTGGTGTGGTTTATGAGGTATTTACTTTTATTCTGTATGAATATTCTCAGACTAAGTAACAATTCTATGCATGTGCCATTCTGGTATTAGGCACTCAATTGTCTGGGTCGTGTTCCCCCCTTTTTCTCTCTATACTACCTTAATGAATGTAAAACCAGGACCGCCTAGATTGCTTTCTCTTCTCATTCTGCATAGCTCTGTAGCTCCCCCTTGCCACATTTGCTTTCTTATCAGCAAAATATTTCTGAAAGTTCTTTCTTTGTTAACTGTAGATACTTGGGTAGCATTTCACTCATAAAAAACCAGAGTAAGACAGCCCCCTTATTTTCTCTTTTGACTGCCATCCGTTAAGCTTCTCCTCAGAGAAATTAGCAACTTTCCATACTGGAACTCTGAACTGCAAATATACCATCATCTGCCCAACCTATGAAAAGAATCCCAACTGGAAAAGATAATAGTCTCACATAAAATTCCCAGACAAGACTGAAACATGACAGTATTGTCCAGATATTATATGAAGGCACTTCGTGCCCCTAAATGCACAGAGCAGTCTGGCCAAAATCCGAACTACAGAACAGTTGGGCTTGGAAGGGACCTGTGGAGATCGCTCAAGGACAAGCCGCCACCTCAAAGCAGAGTCAACCAGAGCAGGTTGCCCAGGACATTATCCAGTTGGGTTTTGAGCATCTCCAAGCACGGAAACGCCACAACCTCTCTCGGCAACCTCTTCCAGCGCCTGCCCACCCTCACCATAAAATAGCTTTCCTTACGCTTAAGGGGAATTCCCTGTACTTCAGCTGGTGCCTGTTGCTCCTTCCCCATTCCCCCAGTCCCACTGCAGAAGAAACTGGCTCCATCTTCTTCCACACTCCCATCAAGTATTGACACATATTGACAGGATCCCCACAAGCCTCCTCTGCTCAAGAATAAAGAATCCCTCGTCTCTCAGCCTCTTCTCAGATGTCAGACGCGCCAGTCCCGTAGCCATCTTCACAGCCCTTTGCTGCACTTGCTCCACCATGTTGACATCTTTTCTGTATCGGGGAGCCCAGAACTGGCCCCAGCACTCCCGGTGCCACCTCACCAGTGCTGAGCGGAGGGGGAGAATCGCCCCCTCGACCTGCCGGCAGCGCTCTCCCTGATGCAGCCAAGATGCTGTTGGCCACCTTTGCTGCCAGGGCACGTTGCTGGCTCACGCTCGACTTGGTGTGCACCAGGACCTGCAGGCCCTTTTCTGCCCAGCTGTGTTCCAGCCAGTCGTGCCCCGATGGGTGCAGGTGAGTGGGCTTATTCCTCCCCCACCCACGCAGGGCTCTGCATTTCCCTCTGCTGAACTTCATGAGGTGTCTGGCAGTCTGTTCCTCCAGGTGAATGAGGTCCCCCTGAATGGCAGTGCAGCCATCTGGTGTGCTGAGCTGTATGCAGAGCAGCAACCCTGAAGCCTCAAATGGGTGCGTTGCTTCTTCTGAATTTGAGAGAAAGCAAGGAATTAATGATTTGGGACGTTTGCTAATCAGTGATGGCAGCCCCTAACTCCATAGACAGCAGAAGGAATAGGTAGGGATAGGGATACACTGATAACTGCACACTCTGGACTGATAATGCTTAAGCTATCGGGGACACAGCTCTCTGAATCGGGTGTCTCCCCAAGACGATGCAAAGCACTGCAGTCAAGAGCACTTACTGTATCCCTCTGAAATACCAATACAATTTGTAACTTAAACCCCACGCCTAATAATAGCTGGATTTAGAAAAAACACTCTGCATCTAAAACCAACATTTCTGGGAATTTGAGATAACTGGGGAGTTGGATACAAACCAGTGCTGCTTTGCAGGTTTCTCTGCAAAAGAATTCATTGGCCAATCTTAGTGGCCAGCTAATAGTCTCCTACTGCGCTGTAATAAGCATCCCTGTTGCGCTAAAACACTGGTGGAACTTTTTTTAGGCATTGACTCATTCAAGAAAACAGTTCAAAACAAGAAAGCTTCTAACGTTCTGTCTGAAAGTACTACAAAATTAATACATAACTCCTGTTTAGCACGGTTAATTGTAACATCAGGATAATATGGAAGTTGCAGTGTTAATTTTACTAGTACAATCCTAACGTCAAAACATTTCTAAAAGAAGATTAATCTACTAATAATGCCTGTCTATTCAAAGTATACTTGTACCATTTAACTTTGTTTTAGTGGAGCTTGCCATCGGGAATGCAGTGATGCTCATTTTCAAGGTAAATCATGACTAAATGTATCCAAGGTGTATGAGCAGTCAAAAACAAAATCTGTATTGGGTTACAACTTGTTCTAAAGGGCTTGCACCCAGTTCAAGAGAAGTATGCTTACGGGCAGAGAAGAATAAGCAGCATTTTTAAAAAGCCAGTTTGCAAGGAAAGTGTTCCAAGTTCCCAGGTCATCTTTAACTTATTACTCTTTTACCTGCAAGGTTAGAGATAGTAGATATAGATTTGCTCATGTACCATTAATAATTTGGTTACAATTACTGAAGAAAAAAAATATGCTGGCAAGTCAAGGTCAAATGACAGTTTTCTCAGATGAAGATATAGGTGTTCTCAAGATCCTGAATTAATCCTGTTTATAGTACAGAGTGGAGAAAGAGCTACACTCTGAAAATCCTAAAATTCTGCATCTGTGGAAACCCTTGTAACACATATTGGTTCATTTGCTGGATTACAGAACAGAGAAAAATAAACTATAATCCATGTGCAGCGCTCCTCCGAGACAAACACCAGTATTTAATTTACTTAATAACTCGCTTATGTATTTGCAATGTTTCATTACGTTCATGCTGACTACTGTAACTGCTGTACTCAGCTCCGAAGGCTGTTACGAACACCCACGAGAACTGGAGGTTGTTTTGGGCACAAGAGCACACTGTATGTGAGCATTCATTCAAACCCCGACCGGAGTCCTCGGCCCTCGGCGGTTCCTGAACCACCTTTGCACCCTCACCGAGGTATGTGACCCAACAGAGCTTGGGTTACCTGAGACACACAGGCAAAATAAATCAGATTGTTGAAGTAACAGAGTTGAGGAGCTACTTAATATTTAAGCTAAACCCCCTGAAATTCAAGGAGAAGTTGAGTTAGGAAGATCAGAAGCAAAGAAAATTTGAAAAAAAGAAGAAAATGAGGCAATGGTTAAGAAAATAATTTCTTGTTAAAGAAGGGTAGAGTAGCAGCATCGTATCAAAATATTATAGTCAAGGTCATGTTTTAAGTTGGAAGTAAGGGTAAACAAATTCCTACACATATTTTTGAAAAATGCTCTTTGGGATTATTTTTCAAAGTCAATCCTTAACAATTCCACAAATATAATGGAGATTATTGCCAAATATAGGTATTAAAAGTCTGCAGAAAACAAGAATAATATAATCAATCCGAATTATTACTTAAAACTAAGTTAAATGGACCGTGTCCCTTTTGATCATCCAATGTTTTGAAATTCATTTCAAATGCCAGGGATAATTTGATGTTCGCCTTCTCTGAATTACAGTAACTCCTTATTGATGAATATTACATTTCTTGGAAAAATAAATTTCCTACTTAATTCAAAGGCGCCTTCGCAGGTATAAAACAACGTGTGCCCAAGTCTCCGTAACACGGTCCTTCCAGTTACAGCTTCTCTTTCCACAACTGTACATTACCTGCATTGAACCTTTGTTCTGTAGAAAAAACAGATTTTTATTTGTTTTGAAATAAACTTGTGTGTTGCCCCCCCCAAAAGTTATCGTGCAGTCATTACTTTCTCCGTTTGGTTTGGTTTTTTAAGAAGTATTTTGGGCCACTTTATATTCACATCTAAACTGATGTGTTCACTGGCAGTAACCTGTGAGTGGTGTTTTGTGATCTCAGTCTTAAAAAGAGAAAGATCTGAAAAAGACCAAAGACTGTAACATAATAAAACAAGTTGGAAAGAAAAAAAGAAAATACAGTGCTTGAACAAGGAAAAATGGACATGAAAAACAACAGCAACTTTACAGAATGAAACTAAAATATTGAAAAATAGGTATCTGTCTCTTATTATCTAAGAGCAGGCAGAGATCATATTCTTCTAATGGACCCTCAGACCTCTGGGAGAATTAACTTGATAATGCACATAACTATTATTACATATTCTTCCCTGCTCCACAGTTAACTTTTTAAAATTAGCTGGCAATATTTTTCGTGATTTTTTTTAAACACTAAAATCAATGATCTTCAAAGTCAATTTCTAAAAATTCTTCACAGTAAAAAATATTTTCAATTCTTTTTTGCATATTTTAAAATTAAATTTTATCTGCTTTGATGCAAAATGAAGCTACTAAATTGGTGTACCCAAAAGCTATCAGTCTCAGTTGCTTTGATTTTAAAAGGCATCAGTGGAACTGCATTATCCTGAAGTAGTTTTTAGTGGCCCATTTTCCCCTCAGAACTATATTATCCCCTTACCCTCCCTTCTTAAGCAATCAGTAAGGCACACCACAGGAGTCATATAGTGGCCAGGCACATCAATGCCTCCACCTCCAAGAGCTGATACTGATACCAGATAGGGAAATGTTTAAGTAAGCAGATACATTTGTTCACCTATCTAAATACAACAATGAAACGCCCATTATCTTTTCTTCAAAGGATTTTAAAACTTTTCAATTGAGCTTTTGTCATGTGCTAAAATTTTCTGGCCGTACACATGGTATTTTGTTGAAACACTACATTTCAGAAGCAAAATATAAGCAGAAAAGTTCCCTACATTTTTCCCATTCTCTTAGGCAGGCTTAAAGCATTGTTTATAATTAATGTACACATGTCATCCTTATTCGTCTTCGGTCCCTTCTCCTTTTAAAAAGAAATAAAAGGCAAGACTCTTTATAGCTCCCTCAAAGACCATACCCCTCCTAGCTAATTTCTTCCTGCAAGATTAGGACACGGCAGCATTGAACTGTCCTTTGTGCCTTTTAGAGTGTTAAATGTGCAGAGCTCGCCCAGGTCGTAGGGAAATCAGGAAAACCATTCTTTTTTTTTCTTGTTTTTTTTTTTTTTTTCTATTTTTACAAGAATACAGCGTAGAAGAATTCCAAAAGAGCAGTGGAGGAGAAGAAATCAATACATAACGAGTTTCATTTTGCCTTTTACCCTGAAGTTTAATGAATTTTAAATTATACCTAGAAGCATATAGAATACATACACACCAATAGAAACGCCTGTGCAAATCTCACTCCCCATAGCAGCTGTACCTCAACTAAACCACTGAACACAAGGCAACTCACCTCTTTTTTTTGTTGTTATAAAAAGAGTGGCACTGGAAGAGAACTTAATAATACGCTACAGAAGATGCTCCAGATTTGCCACTACTTTCTCGTAAGTAGGAGCAAAGAGCTTGCACCAAGTGAATTGTTTTCACAAGCTGAACCTGCTGTGGGACCAGACTGTCCCCTTTTTCAAAAACATGCAGGTCCATGGAAGAAACCTTAATCAAACTATGTACAAAAACTGTACCAAGAAGAGGAGCTGCTTATGCGACAGGTCAGGGTCAAGGACAACATTCCTTATTTCATTTTTTTCATCAACGTTACAGACATTTGCAATGGTGGTATCTTGAAAACTTCACAAATGTGAGCAGTGCCAATAAACATACACCCTTTCAATTGCTTATTGTTAAAGTCTATTCTTTGTTGTATCTCCATGGACTATCCCCGTCTCTGAAGAAGGGACCTCAAGGTTTCAAAGGCCCACAACATCCACATCTATCAGGAAGACTCTTGAAACATCTGAAGTCAAATATACAGAAACACACATGAATTCCAAAAGTACTTTGGACTCACAGCTCGTGTGTGTCTGGATCATATGGTAAAATCGCCTCATACAGGCTTCTGGTTCAGTAACTAAGACAGTGTGATGACACAGGCACCTGAACAGACTTTGTATGGCCTACAAACACATGTATGTGCACGCACACCCCCCCAGAAACCCCACGTCACGTGAAACAGAGACCCTCCAGCTGCCATTGACAGAGACTGCTCTAGAAGAAGCAGCAGCAGAGTCGTGTTTCTGGAGAGCATAGTCTGGGCAAAGAAATCGTACCTAGGAAGCAGAGTTACCGTGCTCTGACGTGCTGTTGTACTAAGACAAGCCTCACCCAGAACTTTTCCAGTGGGAAAGCAACAGCATCACTCTCCTGCGTCACTGAATCGTTACTGTAAAGTTCATTCAGCACTCATTTCAAAATACGTTTGATAAGCCAACCCTCAATGTTGCCTCTGTGCTGATTCTATCACTTTACTGTCGCAATTCAGTTCCGTGGATTTTTGGGCGGAAGTTCCAAAGCTGGTAAGCAATCACCGCAGCTTTACAGTAGAGAATAGATGCTCTTGACTCCATCATACTGATAGGCAGAAGCACAAACAAACGTTCAGAAATACGTCTCACTGAAAGCAGCAAAGAAATACAAATAAGAACTACTCACGGACTATAACAACATGGGTTAAAGCAGTTATTTTCATGAAAGGAACGTGTCACAAGCAATCATCACTTCCATGTTATTTCATCTCCTCCTCTCTACCGGCAGAAATAAATAGACGTCACATTTGCAAATTCCATTGGCACTGCTCCACTGATGTGACACTTGATATATTACATGATTGCCTCCACAACATGTAACATCATCCTTCATTGTCACGGGCGCTGTATTTCATGCAAGTGTGCAAACTAGCATTTGTAGTTTTATAATAAACTAGTTCCTGCCAATAGTGTTGTAAGAAAGTTGCAATTTGTCCTCGAGTATGTGTTTTCTGCTCGGAAAAAAATATTTATAGCCACTCATAGATCAAATATTATTTTCCCATGCGCTTGCTGCAGACAACTTTTCATTCTCAAACGTGGTATGCTGCGTAAGAGCACTTAAGCCAGCGAGACAGAGCTGACTGAGCAGTTTAGTTTCCACCCCTGTTCATTATAAGGCCAAAATTCAAGTATTCCTTAACAAGATTTCAGGTTACCAATTCACAATTTCGTTTCCCGGCCTGCACTTCAACTGCAGCAAAGAAGTCTCATATTTAAGTAACAACAGATCAAGAGGGCAAAAAGACTACTTTAGTCTGTAGACAGCACTGATCTTTGTTATTGTGCTTTTACTTCATACTTTTTGCACAAACATCAATACCGCAATTATGTGGAAAAGGTACTAAATGCTGTGAAACAAGCAAAATGCACTACCTGAAAAAGTACAAACTATTACTTTTGTTACAACTATATTTTAACTAAAATAGAATTTTATTCAATTTTGGTTTAATTTGGTTAAGCAATTCCAAGTCCTGCTAACCTCTAAAATTAACTCAGGACTAAGCATGGAGGGGCCATTCGAAAGATGTTCCATTACTGAAGCCACAGTCATCTCAGTCACCAGTGCTGAGTACGCAGTCACAAAGCTAGACGCTGACAGGGTTCCCAATGTTTTTTCATTACGTAGAGATATCTATCCATCTGCCTACACACAAGGCTGTGCTTCCTGGTTGCGTTGATTTGAGAGAAGACACAGAAACGAAGGAAATAAGTCCTTTTTAAAAAATCTGGCCCCTTACTTGATTCAGTTCTCACAAAAACCCAATCTTACTGATGAGTGGCAGTTGAAAAAGCGGCACTGACTCTTGAGAAGTGTTACAGAGCTGAAAGGAAATGGAAAAAAGAAACCTGAAATGATCAATCACCCAAATTATTTAATATATTAATATGAATTTGCTAGAGGCTAGTATTAATCCTCCTTACACAATTCTTTTGTGCATGTAATTAGATACTACAGGACCTGTATTGATGAAACTTCAAGTATCTATAAACCTATATAAGTTAATCACAAAATTAGATTTTGAGTTATGTATGCAAGCTTGTTTAAATAGTAATTTTCCTGGCATAGCTTATTGAGCAGAATAAGGTACTGCCTTAGATTAATTGGGCTGATTATACTCCCTTTAAAGTCTGTTCAATAATTTTCTGTCTCCTACTGTAAGTAAGTAAATATTTTAAATTTTTTTTGCTAACCTCCAGCTTAAGTCCCCAGGAAAAGAAAGCATGAAACAAACCTATTGAAAATCTAATGAAAACCAGTGTATTTTTCTACCTCTGGTTGGAATGGTGCTCGTTAGCATTGGTTCCCTATATTCTGGCTACTGAATTTGAAAAGGTAACCATTTTTTTCTGTTCCTAGAATGTCCTGGCCAACCCAATGCAAACCTCTACAAAAAACCCCACAAATATGAACTAAATTACTACTGTGGGTTTTTTCCTATCCTTCACCTAACTTGCAGTCCTTCATATTGATGTGCTCCTTGGACTCTGCATGTAATTGTATTTCTCAAGCTGTAACAAAAAATGTGTTTTCTAAAGAATATGTATCTCATGTCCAGGGCTGATATTATCAAGTCATTCCATTTAGATCAAATGCTTCTTAAAATCATCATTGTTTCTCACAGGTTTTGGAAAAATTGGGTTTTTTTCAGAGAAGTATTGGTTAGACTTACAGGGCTCAGGCCGCATTCGGAGTGTGTGGAAGTCACGTTAGGTGCCCGGGTACCCCAAAGTCTGGGCTTTTTGTGAAGCACGTCCAAGGGGGCTTCACCAGGCTAAAGGAGGAAATGAAACTGTGTATGTTACATACTCTTATTCAACTCTGTAGTCAGGGCAGCTCCTGAAAGACATGACTGATGTGAAAGAAATCCTGCATGGTAAGGGCAAAGTCTATACTGAACCCTCCTTAATCCATTTGTTAACCACAAACGCACCGAGACGTGCATGTGGTACCTATTGCACAAGCTGCCGCAAACCTGTATTTACCCTACAGGAAAAACCATTATGGTCAGATAACCTGACACTTTCAACAACGGCCAATGACCTAAATTAGAGCTGGCAGCCTACAGTTGGAAATTTCCTCAGATCACAAAAGTAAATGGCCCACTGAATAATCAGGAGACTGAAATAATTCAGACTGATTTCTGAAACTGTGAGTGCCTCTTCAGAGCAACTTACATAAATATAACTCCCCCATTAGCTTTAGCTTTGTTCCAGGAATTCCTACACCCAGGATACTTCCATCTGCAGTGCTTCCTGTCTATATACAATTTAAAAAGAAAAGGGAAAGCTGTGTCAGAGGTTTGCTTCAGGTTGGCAGAAGCAGCCATTCACGGAACACACCTGCAATTAATAACCTGAAGGTATTTGTTTAAAATGCAAAATACTAGAACTCCTCCTTCAGAGGCACTGCAGAAGCACTAACGATAATCAAGACCTAATGCGTTTCCAGTATCTACGCTAAAGTTTATTACGAGCTTGACGCCACAATTATTTGGCTTGGATTACGTACAAAGTCAGTCTTGCAATTACAACTGGACTGTTCTGTCCTAAAATTTCACAGAAATACTTCTGTTAAGCAGCGTACATGTATCTTGAAAAGGCAAGAGGAAAAGAAATCACAACGACAGCATGGGTTCGTTATTGTGACGTTACCCTCTGGTAGTTCTTTACAAATGCAGATTTAAAAAAAAAAAACAAAAACCAAGGATAATACACAATACTATGATAAAGATTTAAGTCACGCTTCGACTTTGCGAGAAGTAAAGACGTTTCTTCTGGGACAAGTACTTGACATTAAACAAGTTCTGAGAAGTTTCTTGTCAAACCATAGGTTGATAAAATTACTCTAATTACCTCAACTTAATAATTATGTATAATCAGCATACAAATCCTACGCTTAGTCAAACTCTAAAGCAATGTGATCGCAATAAAATTTCTGACAGCTGCCAACAATGATCTATACATGTAAAGAGTAAAGCTATGCCAACGTGCATTGGAATACCACTCATTTACTTGCCCTACCCACAATTATGACACAGAATTAAAGAACATAAAGTTGAAGTGATGAAAGAAAAAAAAAATGTAACTGCAACCATTTCAATTTTCCTAAAATACACAGGAGATTGAAAAAGGCAACCTTGCAAATCCCCAGTTTAACAACAAGCAATATACATCCACTTACTGCTCTGCTCAGGTTCATTAGGTATTAGTGACATTATTGAAAGCTGTAAGAAAGGTGCAGGACTTGGACTAAAATCCAGAAAAATGCTTAATCTGGTCAAATGACTAAATATTTTTCTGTTTGGGATTAATTCGGCAGTTGTCAAATTAATGGCAACACTCAGTGAGTGCTTTCATGCAGACTGAGACTTTAACCTCTGGGTTTTTTTCAGATCCTGTGACAAAGGGGTATAACATTTATTTCATTATTCATTACTTACTATTGCTAATTATACACTATTATTACTGCCAAGAACTTTGAGAGCTTTCAAAGGAAAACAGAACAAAATGTTAACAAACTATACTAAAAAAGTCCTGCACATTTAAGTGTTTACACCTGGGAAGATATTTTGCACAAGGGTTCTGAAAATCTTCTGTAATTCTGCATAGACATATCCAGCGCAAGACGGGAATTGTGGTACCCGTCAACCCAACACTTCTAGCTTGTAAAGTGAAAGAGCACATTCTAACTTCTAAAGTAGAGCAAACCGACATACAGCATATTCAATGGTCACTGAACCACAGGATATACAGTAATCTATACACCAAGAGTGATCAGAAGAGAAGACAAAGGCTGACGCCAATATAATTGAAAACGCAGGGGAAATCAGATTGGCCAAGGACTGCTTCTCTGGAAAGCAGTCAAGGAAGAGATTTACATACACCAGATCAAAACGCCTCTTCGCTAATGGCCAAATACACGCATATTAACATCAAATTTTCATCTCAAATCACAGTGTGGGCATTTGTAGTACCTGTCAACTGGAATGTCCCTGGAGGTGGAGCGGGTGGGGTGGTGGGGAAGTTGAGGTCTTGATATTCTACAGCAATCTTAACCTTGTTCTTGAAAACAAAACGGGAAAAAAAGCCCAAACAAACACAAACTGCAAAAAATCCACAATGCATAAAAAAACCTCCCCAGAAATGCAATCTTTTTAGGCAAATTACTTAACTGCAGAATGATCCATAACCAGGCCAGGACAATGTATTTAATCACAATGACTATTTTAAGAAAACAGTACTTCAAGAACAATGCCAAGAAGATATCTATGGATCAACGTCATCAGAAGGCAAAGCTGGAAGCCTTCCACTGGCTGGCACTTAACCCAACTCACGTGTGCTCTGTTCCTGCCGTGGCTATATTACAAAGCTGTGTAAGTGGAAAGAGAATCCCAAATGACTTCTGGCAACGTTTTCATCAATACTCCAGCAACTAGGGAGCTCAGGCTTCAAGTGAACTCTGCAGTTAAGACTAATACCAAGGATTAGTATGCAGCTCACCTACAGTCATTTGTAAAATAAGTTCTGGTAGGTGTCTGTAACTATTCTTAGGACACTCAGAGAAAGAAATCAGGTAGGCCAGGTAAGCGGTCGCATTTAGTGAATAAGGATTAGAAATGCACTGTGGGAAGAGGGAGTTGTTCTATATTCCTTGGATCTGCAGCTAGAACCTGTATTAACATAAATGGATTGTCACACTCCACATTCATATGAATGAGTTCTTAAGCAAAATCCAGAGCTGAGTCAAGCTTAGTTATTTGACAGACTGGCTAATAGAAAACATGCTGACAGTGGAAACTTTTCTATATATTTATGCCTTTTCCAGTTCAAAGTCTAATCTAAAAGCTCTCTTAAAAGTAATTTATTCAAGTAAAGAGGGTGGAAATTGTTGTCAAAGCTTTTACAATGGCAAACATCTGTAGGAAGGGAATTCAAGATTTCAAAAGTGGTGCAAGGTTTTAATTTCATTTCACTTCAAAGACAAATCACCCAGACCTACCTTAAACGGGGTAATAGTCATCTTCCTCTCTGCAAGGTTTTCAATACAGAACGAACTTCTCTTTACATAAATAAATAAGAAACAGATATCACTTATATTAGGTAACCTCCCTGTAGTATCTAAGGCTTCTTACATGTCACTTAAGAAATGTTTTCCTAAACTACCTCATCGTAGGACTTCTTTCCCTGTGCCTCCTTTTCATAGCGGGAGGCTGTCAAGCCCTCAGGGTTTCAACCCAGAGTCTCTCAATAATCCAGAGTCCCCTGCTTACTTCAGGAGGACTCAATAGCATCTGAAGTTAAAAGATTACTGAGCCTCTGACCCCAAACATATATCATTCTGTTACGCATTAAGATATTTAATCTTTCTTTCCCAGGTAATACTGTACAATGTTGTATTACAAGAGCTATGTAACCTGACCGCACGTTCACAGTCACAGGACCAAATCATGTACTAGTACAAGCTACCAAGTTTTTACTGCAATTTACACCCGCTTATGACCAACCAAACATACATTTATATAAACATTCTCAGGTCACGATTCTGAAAATGCGACCGGAGGTCCAGTGTTTAGCCTAAGTATTTTGAGGAATGCTCATTTTCAAAAAGCATTTTAACTTTCAATGAAAAAAAGGACTTTAAAAAAATACTTTCTGAAATGATGCTGAATCATTAATTGTATTTCAAAACCTTGAGTTAAATATCTGTACGTGGTGCTCAGCGTGTAGGTAACTACCCTGAGGTTGACATTGAGACATGAACCTCAACTATACTTTCAAAATAATTAACTCCAGAGAACTACAGTACAAGGATAAGTACTTTTGGTACTTCCAAAGCCCAACTTCTTCTCGGGTTGTTTTCAAACAGCAGGTTAACTGAACAAAGCCGGATTTGTTAATCATTTTGCAATACCGTGCATAGTGGCATATTGGTATTATCTACACTAAATAACAGGGGTTTTTTTTAAAGCAGGATTTCAAGCACTCAAGTGCTAATACACTTTTCATAAATAGGCAGGGTTATTAATGAATAGTTTACAGATAACTAACAGTTGCAACGGCTAAATGGGAACATGGCGAGGTCAGGCATTCAAATATATCCCGAGATGACCCAACAATGTTAATCTCTACTGCTGCTCCCTCCTAAAGCAAGGGATTCAGTTTATCTTGCACTAGCATAGCACAACTACCAGCCATAATATAACCCTAACTTAGTCATGGTAGTCCTGGTTAAAAGCATACAATTTTCTAAAAAACGATTGATAGATATTTTTCTGCATTTAATAAAGAAATCAGAAATATAAAACACAAGTTACATGGAGATTAACAAAAGAAGTACTGCTTTTGCATTAAAAAAACACATTAAATTACATAAAAATTATTTTTTCATGCAAAATAATTATATGTATTTGGGAAACACTCCCGCTCTAGAATGACATTAACTTTCTCTTCAAAACAGGAAGAAAACTCATTGAGTATAGAAGTAAATGCAGATTAAAGCAGCAGGTGTAGGAGGGAAAACTTACTAGTTCTACAGATAATGCTCCTATTGACAACATAAGATTATCTTTCAGGTAACTGCGGGGCTTAATCTACAATAGGTAATAAGTACTGGACAACAAATAGCAAAATGTCATTTGTAACGACAGGCTAAAACGAGCCTTTCTTTGCTAATATCTTCAAAATGTTTACTGGAAAAAGTTTTAAACAGAAGCAAGCAGTAAAATGGCGGGCACAATTCAGCTGGAGATTTGCCTACCAGGACAGGGACTACCTTAGACAGCTACTAATGAGACCAAAGGAGTTTAGCCAGGTGTTCTAGATCACTATCCATTCCTGAAGTAATATTGCAGACCCCACCAAGGAGCGGATGGACGGATAAGTATAGTCTGAAATACTGCACGCTACTCGCAGCGAAACATGCGTGCATCAAAAATAAGAGTCAACTATAGACAAAATAGTGGTGAGAATAAGGCTAAAAATTAAAATTGCCGCAGCTATATTTCTCAACAACTTTTTCAAAGGGGAAAGAATGAGTTCCCTCTGGATTTCAGTGGGATTTTACTAAATCTTACCAGTAGTATGCAAATAAGAAATAGGATCTAATCCAAAGGGAAGACAGGCTTTGTATGATAACAGAGAAATATAAGTGGAGGTAATGACAGCAGAGAAGGATGTGTGGACATGCATTGGCAAATTGAATTAATTCCCAAACACCCAACTTCAAAACATTTTCTGAAATGCTGTTGCACCAGCTACACAGATGTGACATTTTTTATCTCTCTGACCTTGCAGTAACTCAGAGGTGGAAAATTCTGACTGAATTCTGACCCTAAGCTGAAAGCTTCTAAATGACCAGAACTTTTGACTGTATCTTCAGTCCCGGGCATCTCGTCATTATTTTTATCCTATAAAAAGGAATGACAGGCGTTAGTTGAAATTTTTACTGTATAGATTAATCTTTGTTGACTAAGAAATTCAAGTCCTGTGCACTTTTCATTAAATACAATGACATAATCTTTGCAAACAGTGTTTATATGTAACACAGATTTTCCCCAGCCATAATTTGGAAGAAGGAGCATACAGTCTCACATCCATTTGGAACATAACATTTCACTCTTCAGTATGTATTCAGGCTATTATAAAATGCAAAACAGTTTACCAGTGAGAACCTAAGGAATTCAATGTATCAGACAAATTAAAAGGACTTCTGGTTAACACCTCACCCCTTCTAAAGTGGAAATTTTTGCCTTAAACAATGTTTGTCGGAAGGTAAGAAAATTCATTGTATAAAATCAGCATACTCTTGATCTGGCTTCATGGATAGCATCTGTAGAGATCTGAAGGAGTCAATTCTGTTATCTTTCCAGCGAAGTACTAATGAACATCAGTGATTATGGTGCGGAACAAAAGATCTCCGAGTTGTCAATACTACGTTGGCACAAATCTACGGGAAAACACATGCCACTGACATGCTATAGCATTTATCTCAACCAATGCAGGCAACCAGATAGGGCTGAACCTATTTTAGGTAATTAAAAGATAAAGTACTTTGAGAATGAAGAGATCAATTTTATTGTTGCCTAGATGTTTCCTAACTGCATAACTTGAAGTTTGTCTAATTATCCATTCTTTTCAAACACCACACGTAATGGTGCTGACATACTGATACCGTAAAGAACTCTGTTGAGTAATCTGCACAGTGTACAACACAGACAGACTATTTTGTCCTCAAAAAGAAAAAAAAAAAAAAAACACCAAAATGGGATTTTCATTTTTCAAAGCAAAATTTTCTTCATAGACAATGACTGCCAGATGGGAAAGGTCAAAACTGATAAGATCAAGTATTTTCAAGCTTCCAAGAATATATAACAAGCTACTGAGAACTAAAGAGAGAGAGGTAGGTGATTTAGAAGAAGTGCTGCCCTGTTCTTAGAGTAAGAATACGTTTTGCAATCAGCGTATAACAAAGCAAGTACGTAATCCTTGCAGCTGTGAAGAACAGAGCTGCTGCCGCACCGCTGAACTCTATAGCAGGCTGGGATCCCTATACCTGTTGTTCAGTTACGTCACAGTCAATTAAAAGATTCCCAGGGCACAGTTTGAGAGCATCAGAAGAAGAAAATAGGCTTCCCAGATGAAAATCTGAGTCAAAGTAGCACCTTTCTTCTGAAGACACCCGAACATCTGTTTATGAAGATCCATATTTACTCCTTGTGGCCACTAAAGCCTTAACCAAACGCTCCAAAATTTCCACTTATAGCTTGTCACCAGAAAAAGTTGAAAGGAAAATAATACACTGATTTCTTTTTTAAAAACCACTGCAATTGGAAAAGGAGTATTTCAAATATGTGCAGAACTTTGGCAGATCATCTTGGTTGTCAATTCATTTTGGAAGATAATGAATATCATGAAAATACCCATACATTAATTGAAAATAATATTGCTCATTAATTACTTGCTATACCGCAAAGACCACAGTATTGCATACTGCAAAAGAGTATATTGCAATGAAGTCTATATTTTTATCTTGAAGTTTGAATAAGTTTTCAATCATTATTCTCCACTTGCCACTGAAGAACATAGAAACCAGAATTATGAGGTATCCCCACAAAATGGTTACATGTATTTTCTGCAGCTACAAAAATTTCAATGCATTTTCAACCTACTAAAAGCACTTTTTCTACACAGGGTAAGGACAGTCCCATTATATAATCCAAAACTGACCACAGCAGAATTAAGGAGACGCGTACCTTGGGCACCAATAAAGCCACTTTCTGACACAGAATTTTGGACACTTACAACACCTTTTTAAGAGCAGAGGAATGTGGGCTAATAGGGGGGAGTTAACAGCATACCAATATCCACCATCAACAAGTATCTGTTGACCAACTACGCAATCATAAATGTAATTATTGAAGTATTTATAAGTTATTTATGAACCCTGTACGGGCAGAGCAGAAAGCTCAGCGAGGGATTTCATTCAATGGGCCAAAGTACGTGACTTCAGATTTTGACTTCAACAAAAAGTCTCCCTTGGGATCATTCAGTTGATTTCCCTGCAAAGAAAACCAGCTTTTTTAGAGTACCACAGGTATTATGGTATGGGTGAAAGCCTGCAAGATGGAATATGAACCGAGTACCGTGTACTCAGAGCTTCAGCGAGTATCTGCAAATATTTCAGGCTTGCCTTAAGAAACTTTGTCAAATTCCAATTTTCCCATTAGAATTTTATTTTTATTTTATTATTTCAACTTGAAATACAGAAGTGAAAGGAATATTGTCTTTGTGAGAACCATCCTGGACACAACTAAGAACCTGCTGAAAACTGCTGTTAAGTTGAAGCTTTAAGTAACATGTAATGTAAATTGTGCATACAAAGAGTTTTAAGAAATAAATTTCAAAATAGGTAAGGAAGTACAGTAAAATTGATATTTTAAGTAACAGATTAGATTTACAGATTTGTCATTTTAGGACTGTTAAAATACATACTTTAAAAAAAAAAAAAAATGTACCATGCTAGTAAAAATAGCTTTTGCTCTTTGTTTTTATCTTCAAAGATTAACTATGGATAAAATAGTAGAGGAAAATCACAAGAGATCTGCTTTGGATGTTTTATTTTACTACTTCTGTGTAGACTGAAGGAAGCAAGTCTTTAAAGAATCTGTAAACCAGGACAGGAGGAGTCATTGCCCAGGATGATGGGGCAGATAAAGCAATGCACAGCCAAGGGGAGAAACCAGGTGAAAATGAAATACCACAGCGTGTCTCCACGTCGAGGTCATAAGAAACATGCAAAGTTGGTCATGGGGTAATTTAACTATTGAAATTGGCCAAGTAGGAACCTGGCATCAAAAAGCGTTACCTAAAAAATCCAAACTTTCACATAAATTAGTCAGAGGTGACACAGTTTCCTCTAATTTCAAATAATTTAAATTATTATTAGATGAACTGAAACTCGGGTATTTGCTGCCATGAACTATAGTCACACATTTTACAACTGATTCTGGAATTAGTTCTCCAGATTTGACATCATAAATTTAATCAAAACGATCTTAACCCTGAACTATCTTCCATCATTGTCATGACTGAATTGTAAATACATTTGAAAGCACTTATTAATTATCAAGCTTTCCAGTACAGGACGCTAAGACAGGACTTCCAGTACAATCAGGTAATAATATCCTGTCTAACAACACCCTGAAGGCAATATCCTGAGGAACTAGTACATCCACTAGCTCTAGTCTAATATTAAATCTAAGCAGAAACAAAAATACGTAGACATGCTTTTGAAGGGCATCTTTTAAATAGCATTAATGAATATAAAGGAAGTATCCAAGTAGACACAAACCCTCTTGTTTTCTAAACAGAATTGCAACTGTACCCTCACATATACATAAACACGTTTTTATCCCGAAAGCAGCTATGCAGTATGAATCACCTACACGGGCTACATTCACAGCTCGGTTATTCGAGCACACAAAGTCTCAGCTGGAGCACCGTTCTAATTGTTAGCACCCACACTGAAAAATCCAGCGGTTGGGTAAAACGTAACAGTCAGAAGAACTGAAAAACATGAGGAGGACGTAATCTATAGCAAGCATTTAACTTTTTTTTTTTTTTAAAATCTCAAGTTTTTTTTACCAACACAAAAATAAAAGACAGCTGATGATAATCCAAAGGACAATACTGATGGAAGCATAAGAAAAACATTCCATCAGCGGAACATACAAATCACTGGCCTGATATTCTCAGCCCTGACATTTTGCCTGACATTTCTGAAACAACTGAAGCTTTCCTTCCACAGGTGTCAGGCATTTCCTTCCTCTCTTTAGCCAAAATAAGCGGCAGAGATGCTTTGTGAATTGAACTTCTTTTCTGGCCTGGTGCAGTCAGTCTCCACAATCAGAACATAACAGTCCCCAGTTGAGAACAATTTACTGAATAAAGCTTAGTTTTTGCAAATTACACACGCAAGATGCTGAACAGCCACCAACCTCCATCAGATCAATGGACTAAAGAGCCATCAGCAGTTTTTAGGAAGTACTCCATAACAATTACAGCATCATTCTCAGTATTGGGAAGACAATGGTGAAAGGTATTATTAGAAGCTGCAGCATGTATTGCCTTCAATACGCTCCTTTTAGAAGTGCCTTCTCCTACAGTCTGACACAAACCACAGTTGCAAGGGAGGTAGGACCTGAAACAGAAGTAGGCGAGTTTGCTATACACCATCTAAATAGATCTGAGCTCTAATTACCCATTTGTGCTTCTAGCCATCTAACTGGTCTCACAGTCAAATCAGCAGAGGCAGGAGCACTCAAATTAGCACCCACATTGAGTCAGAGGTACGATGTATGGGCACACATTACAGTTACAATAAGAGACGTAATTCAGCTGCAAGAGTGCTCCTTCAAGCCTTAAATTGTACTGAATATTGCTTGGTAAATCTTACTAATGCAGTTCAGTAGGAGCTCAGAATACACAATCCTTTCCCACACTGAAATTTAAAGACCACAGACTCTTCTCCCATATTTAACACTGAACACATGAAAAAAGCCCATCAGGTTCCAGCTAAAGGGAAACCCGTGCTTTTCATATGACACCCAGTAATGAAGCATTGCTCTAGCTGGTCAGAACAATTATATTAAAAAGTCAATAACTGTCAAAAATAGGGTTTTTTTTAAATTTATTTTTACTTACACAGTTTATCTAGGAAGGCTTGCATGTAATACATGTCAATTTGCTACTCATGTTATCTAAGAAACAATATAACAATTTAATTCTTCAGTGATGATTCGTTCATATACTTGACTTTCAATATTTTAACTTTATTTTGATTCTTAACATGCAAATCAGAACAGTGCAATATTCAGCACTTAGGCTGACTTTTTAAAAATCAGTCATTCACAATCATTATTTATTCATCTCTAACTGCTTAATATCACAACGTTTCCTTTTAGTCATTGTTGATTAACAACACACTGAAGCATATCATGTGAAACCTTGACGAATAATTAAATTATACCTGCACAAACAAAAATAATAAACTATGTTTCCTGTACTATCCAGTAAAAAAATGCAAATGCCAAAGGTAAAGCTTTCAGAAATATTAACGACTAAGATAGCAAAGAAGTTAAGAGAATGCTGGAGTACTTCTGGAGATCTTATCTCAAGTGAAGAGAGCTATTCTGAATGCTTCCAGATGGGCTTTTAACATATTTTTAGCTGGATTTAGTCTCTCCTCTGCAGATAATATCCTCTGGTAGTAGTGCATTTGTAGCTCCACCTTGTGAAGTACTAGCCAAAATAAAACAGGTTTACTGGGATTTATTTCTGTCCTGTATTCTGGTTATGATCTACAGAAAAGGACAGGGGAGATGTAATTTTGCAGAATACTGTTCTGCAATAGGAGTCTGGCAAAATAGTGTTTTGTTCTTGTACGTGATGAGGGAAAGGACGAGATCATCTGAGCAGCCATCATGTTCTTATCAAAAAAGGGAAAATCCGTTTTAGCTGATCATTGTTCTCACTCTTCAGAAAAGTAAACAGATTACACACAGATAAATTACAGATATTAAAAATAAAGCATGTGGAATAAAAAAAGCATTATCAGAATATATAAAAATGTTTCTTTTACTAGGGAAAAAAAAACCCCACAAATCCATTGCTTTACAGAAGTCATCAAAAAAAAATCTTTAAAAAATATTGATGTACCAACATCAGCCTGAAATATCTCAAAAAGCCAGAAATCTTAGTATAATTCTAAATATCAATACTAAAGCTACTTGGAAACTTTTGTCAAAATGTGTCTTAGTAAAAATCACAGATTAATTGAAACACAAGAAAGGTAAACAAATAACTCTGCAAAAGAGCAAATAGCTTATGGGTTAAGTAACTCATTTTCCAAAAACCATTTTCTGTGCAATTTCCTGGGCTACAAAAGCCTGTGGGTTATTAGCTAGATGAACGTCTCTTCTGATTTCCCATAAACATTTCCAGAAGCATTTTTCATCACAAAATTATTTTTTAAATGTTGGTATATTCTGGAATGACCATTACCAGCCTAACTGTAATTACTGTATTGTCTCCTACATCCTTCCAGTGATCACCTCGATCATGCAAATTTAATGTAACAAGTACACAATATTACAATGACGTGCCTTTAAAAGTTGAAAAGAAATACAATAACATCCTTCTGAAGGGAGACAAGCACCACACGATACTACTCATAGGCTGCACGCAGGAATCACTTTCCTTTCTCTCTGCAATTCTTTCGTTGCCAGGCCGATAGGACCTGAACCCTGTGTTGCTCAGTTTTCCAAGCCCACAAAAATCTAACTAATTTTAGAAGGAACGATCAGGAGGGAGAAGCAGGTGAGTCCTCTATTTAAATACCACTGTCAAAGTCTTCTGCCATTTCTTCTTCTAATGACTTTTCTTCTTTATTCACCAATAAGCAGTAGGTGTCTGGAGCCTTACCAGACGACAGGGAATCTGGGTATTGCGAAGTCATGTCTACAAAGTAAACACCAGTTCATGTGAGGACACCTGCCTTCTTATCACAACCAACTGTTATAGTTACACCACTGCATTAGCACAGCTACTAGTAACTCAGTTCCGTTTTACTGGGCTATCGGACACAGCTTAAGGAGAGCAGCTGTAAACATATGAGTGTCTACAGATTTTGAAATACAGATATCAAGCCGATACAGAATGCCGCATGAGCAATCCCATATTTCAGAAAACCTAACTGATGAATCTGACTGTCAGACAATTACTTTATCCACAAGAATTTGTCTCAGCTACAGCAATATAGGGGAAAGCAGAAATTTCTGAGGCTTACAATAACTTTCCTGTGCCCAAAGCCTTAAGCAACAAAACTACCAATGCAAGCATTTCTTCCAGGAATTACAGCTTGTTCTCAGGTTGAAAACTGGCTCTGAACACCATGCGGGAGCTGCGGCACCTACCAGAATAGTGTCTGGTCACTGCAATTGACCTTCCAGAAAACTGCCACGGAGCTTTTCATGAATCCCGCTCCACAAAGGAGTCAGGGAGACTACCGTGATGTTGCAGCAGCTAATACAAACACTATTGGACCTCAAAGTTTTGTTCATCCTTTCCTCTGTCCTCATTTCTCAGAACCACTGGATATATCTCCTATTCAGACAGTATAATTCCTTTAGCACCCTCAAACCCTTTCTATGAGCTACCAAGACCGTTCCTTACAGTCAGAGAAAAAAACATAATTAAGTGTTACAGGGTATGCTGTGTAACTGACTAATGCATTTCTCGCCACAGGTCAGAAATTCCTTAATAAAAATTCTAAAATGTATTTCATCCTATCATCTTCCTCACTGCGCAGCACCCAGTACTGCGTGAGAAATCTTCTTTAACATCTGCAGTCCACAGACTATACTAAGCATCCATGTTTCATCCATCTAATTCTCTCTTTAAACTTAATAGCGCTCAGAAAACATTCACTGATTCTTCCAATTCAGACAATTACTGCGGTTTTGATTCGTTGGATCGGGTCAGGAGTGAATACTTGCTGTTATGTTGAAATGGCGTTAGATGCACATGTTGAATCAGGCACTTCTTCCTTTGCCAATTACAATAGGTGTCACGGAAGCTTTCCCCTATTTTAAAGCCACACCAAGATAAATTTAAGTGGTTGCATACTACCAACACACAGAGCATCTTGCTCTATAGAGAAAGACTGAAGTCCTTTAAACTACTACTGATCAAGAGCAAAGACCGGGAAATGAAATGTATGACACAGTCGATAATAATAGTCGATTTAAATAATGAAATAATTCCATAATAGCTGGTTCAAAACCAGCTGAGTTCCAGTTAAAATGGAAAAACATATTATACTTCTGCCCAAATCACATTTTGTTCTCACATCTCATTTTGCTGATCAAGGCTTTGGGTCAGAATTTAAACATGGAAGAGGAGAAGACTATGCAGAACCTGTTCGGGCCTGATATTTCTTATATTTAGCACAACATTTTGTTTCCCTTCCTATCATACAGACGTTTTTTCTGAAAGTGTTGGAGCCAGCCAGCTCTTATCAGCTGGACTATAAGGAAGAATGCTATAAGGTGTACTTACTTTCTGGCTTCGTGTCACAATCCCCAGGTTATTTTAGGCCGTCCTGTGTCAGATCACCTTTTTGTGTTTTTTTTTTTTTGTTTGCTTTGGTTTGTTTTTTCTCCTTAATATCAGTATCAACAAAAAACTAGCTGTCAGGCTGAATTAATTGTAAACTTTGTTACTTTCTCACAGAATCACAGAACAGTTCAGGGCGGAAAGGACCTCTGGAGATCGCCCAGCCCAACCTCCCTGCTCAAAGCAGCGTCAGTTAGACCAAGTTGCTCATTTCTGGTATCTTCTCTGGGCAACCGGCTCCAGTGTCCGGCCCTCCGCCCTCCACACAGTAAATACAGAATTCACAGTACTCATATATTCAAAACACAATAAATCAAAAAAAAAAAAAGCCAATAAAAAATTAAAGCTAGGATTTTTCTCATCTTAAGGCGAGACATTAACATCTCTTTTCAAAACCTGACCCACTGCGAGGAATGCATACCATGAGACAAGCATCTGACTAAATCACAGAACTTTTATGCAGGTGTCTGTCTGCCCATTTGTGCTACAGTACAACCATCAGGGAACAGTTTTTGTAACAGCTTCTATGAATGGCAACTCCTCGCTCTGTTCAGAGGAGAATGTTTTCTAATTTATTTTTTTAATTCTATGGAGTTGAAGGAGAAACTGAGACAAAGAAAAGTATTTTAATAAACCTATGTCCTATAGAAACAAATAATAAAGAACCTGACCCAAAACAGAACAGACATTAAAATTCAAGGATCATTTCTGCTAGGATCACAGAGATTCTGACTGAGAAACGAGTATAGATTTGTACAGCTAAAAATGACTTTATTAAGATTTATGTTGCTATTTGTAAATCTCTTGCAGTATTTCTACATTTGCTTTAACATCTGTAAATCTATTATAGGATTTGCAATTCAACTTTTCATCTTACGAAGCAAGTGAGAGATGTAAATAATCCTATGTTAAAGCACTGATTCCTAAATCAGGGCTTCAGAGTTCAGAATTACAGGTCCGTTGTATAAATCAGAGGATAAATCCAGGCCCTAGAAACACAGCTGTGTTTCATCTAACAAGGTGAAATTGCTCAAAAAATCAAACTCAGGCTGTAACTTCTAGAAAACGTTGTTGACCAGCTTAAGACTACTGCTCCCGCCTACGTGTTTTAAGCATGCTTCTTTGCTATGCTTTGGTATGTTGTACCAACAAACAAAAGTTATTTAAAAAGCATGGGCAATGCCTAACAGTTACGAAACCTACTTAGGTTAGGAGGAAAACACCCATGGGTTTTGCTCTGGCATTTTCTTTTTTTATCATTAGTCAGCAGTCAAGCTGCATTTCCAGGTTTTCGCCAGTATCCTGAAGCTCACAAGGTAACGCTTTCACTTAAAAAATAGAAGGCTAATATTAAAAATGTGATAAAAGCATTGAAGGACCTGAGGCTTACAGACCTAACATGACTACAAAATAAAAGTAACCAAACACGGTAGTAGTCATTTGAGACCTACATCTTTGGTTTTACTGAATTTCTCACCCCTCTTTTTTTTTTTTTTTTTAAAAAAAACTTTCATTAAATTATCTATTTGACCCTTATGCCACTCTTCTTACACTTGAGTCACCTAATTTTAACTCAAGAAATATTTTACTCATACTATTTTCACAAATCCTATATTATCACTTTCTGGGAAACTTTTAAAACATTCCTCAAGATACCTCGTGCCAGGTAATATATCTACTTTTTCAGTGGATTAGTAACACAGAATGTTTGTTACTGCCCAGAGAAATATTTTGCCTCTTACCAGCAAAACTCAAAGTTGCATCTAACAGAGCGATCTTGAGACTGAGTGGAGGTAACCGACAGGGAATGAATTCTTAGTTTTACCCCACCTTTACACTTCATTTACTACTATGAAAAGCAAAATGGATGTCATACTATGCAAAAACTACTACTGCCCAAGTTTCAACTGCTGAAGGCTTGCTAATGTGTAGTTTGATTCTCTCAGAGTACAGAAAGTATTGCTGAAAAGTCCCTTGCACTCCAAGATTAAACTAGGCTTGGCAGAAATTGCCCAGTGGAGTAGCTGAAAGACCGCTGATGCTTGGAAATCAAGAAGAAAAAACCCAAACTAGGCATTTTAGAACACGAGTAGGCCAGCTGTTCTAGAACTAGTCTCCTTGTGAAGAGCATTATACCAGAAAGGAAGCGATTGTCACCACGTGTCAGCCTTAGCTGACACCTGCTCTAAGAAGAAAATTTACCTCCCAAGTAGGCAGCACAAGCATTTGTTCCTTACATATTTTGTAAAGGGTGGTCCCTGTAGCACAACATTTTACATAACTATGCAAATCATTATATCACTATTCTAAAAGATCTATGCCTTTGACGAGGTTTTAAATAACCCAAGAGGCTTCTCACTTTTTTTTCCACTAACTCAACAGACCCACCTGCCAGCTATGGATAATTAGCATATAAAAGGTATTGGAAGTTACACGCATTTTGTGCAAATACTTGTCCTAATTGAAACTGAAACAGTTATCAAAGTTTCAAAGGTTTATTCAAGTCATTCTCATAGCCTAGTTTTCCACATGAAAAATATGTCAGATAACAAAAGCATCTGGCAACAAACCCACTGTTTCTCATTCTGGCATTGTACCCATCACACAGCAGACACTGACTGGCATCGCTGCATACAGGACTACTCCAAAAGCACTGAAGAAAGCAGCATTGTACGCCGTGACTGCCTCCTCGTTACAGACATTCTCCCACATTTATGAAATTCCCTCGCATTGCACAGGTGGCACCTGGCCATCTCTACCCCCGATACAGAAAAGATGTCAACATGGTGGAGCAAGTGCAGCAAAGGGCTGTGAAGATGGCTACGGGACTGGCGCGTCTGACATCTGAGAAGAGGCTGAGAGACGAGGGATTCTTTATTCGTGAGCAGAGGAGGCTTGTGGGGATCCTGTCAATATGTGTCAATACTTGATGGGAGCGTGGAAGAAGATGGAGCCAGTTTCTTCTGCAGTGGGACTGGGGGAATGGGGAAGGAGCAACAGGCACCAGCTGAAGTACAGGGAATTCCCCTTAAGCGTAAGGAAAGCTATTTTATGGTGAGGGTGGGCAGGCGCTGGAAGAGGTTGCCGAGAGAGGTTGTGGCGTTTCCGTGCTTGGAGATGCTCAAAACCCAACTGGATAATGTCCTGGGCAACCTGCTCTGGTTGACTCTGCTTTGAGGTGGCGGCTTGTCCTTGAGCGATCTCCACAGGTCCCTTCCAAGCTCAGCTATTCTGTAATTCTTTTTTTCTCCTGTGCTAAGGGCTGTGACTCCTTTCCTGACATCAGCATGACAGACATCCCAGCCTCTCCACGATACGCCATGCTCTGGAGCGCACTGTCACTGAAATCACACCCCCAATATCTTTAGACGGTTTTGACCACATTTGACGTATACATGCTGTTTACCCTGTTGTCTCATAAGCTTCCTTCACTACTCACGTTGTCCTTAGCCAACCAACTAAACCATTGGAAGAGCTTCTCTCTTCATCCCCCGCCCCCCAGTCCCTCTGGGTAGAGCATTCTTCTGTCTCTGAAGGGAAGGAAAACAGTGCAAGTTGGAAAAAAACCTCTGAAAGTCCACGCAAAACGCTTCTGAAAATTGGCCAAACCCAAAGCGTGATGAATTACTTATGTCTTTTAGTGTCCTGCAGAACTGTACTTTATAATATGATAGCACTCATTTATGTACCCAAAAGGTATTTTCCACATCTCCATTCTCAGATGACTTGGTTTCCTTCTGGGGGAGTTTCTACCTGTCTGAAAGTAGGAAGAGGTAGTATTATCTTTTTTATGCAGCTGTTGGAAATGGTAAGCAGTGGGCTGGAACAGAGATCAAGTCAAATTAAGGATGGTTTGGTTTATTCTGGCTTTCAGTATTCAAACTACACCAGAAAAAAATTCAATTATGAAACTAATTACATCTTTAATTGCTTAAACAATCAGCCAGCTGCCTTTATGATACTTGATACTCTTGATACTATGCAGGTGCACTTGCAGGTGTTAACCCTGCAACACAGGAGATTTACATTGTAGTACCCCAACTTGCACAGAGGAGTGCTAGGAGGATAAAATACCGTTGTAAGACATACATGCACGAATATATAGGGAAGTTAACCAAGATTTACAGGCAAATACAATTCCTTTATTTATACATCTATAGCTACGACCTGCTCTACCTTCCTGTGAGGGATTCCTAAATGCCTTCACAATCATTCCGGTTCTGACATTTTTCCCTTCAGATTCTATATGGCCAAAATTATTGGTAGAGTCTGACCAGAAATCACACTTTGAGACAGGTATGTTTCTGGCAATTACAGCATCATTACTAATACCGCCTACCAGAAATGCCTGCCTTTGACTCTGGGGTGTCTTCTGAGCAGCACGCTGGAGTAAGACACAGTCACCTCCAAAACAGGTATTTGCTTTGTGCATACAAACTAAATACAGAAAAAGGCATAACTAAGAGTGAATTGGGCCCATGATGTTCAAAATGTTCAGTCACTCAACCTTTTTGTCTCTTCCCTATATTTCATCAACTTGTAAACAGACAGGAAAAGTTCAATGTTGTAAAATTTTAGAAGGAAATGAATGGTCTGTTAAAATCCCCTTTCTGCGTTCAAAACTAAGCACTAAATTCAGCCTAAATTGACAAATATATTCTGCCTCCCAGTGTTTCTTTTAAATAAATTTAACTCTTCACTGAAAAATTAACAGCCAGTTTTAAATCTAAGGTGCCTGAACAGTCGTATTAAGAGAAAATCTTTTAAATCTTGACAAGTGTCATTTTTCAGAATGTACAATATATCACCTGAATTGGAAGATGGTGATAATTAGCCTCCAGTATTAGAAACACAGGAAAAACAGGCCTCGGTCACGGAGGTTGTTTTACTGCAATACTGTAACCAGAGTTTTTGCGCCTTCCCAAAGAATTCTGCTCAAAAGGTAGCCGCCTGCTGTGGTAAGCCCTTCCCGGATCCCCAACCACCAACAATACCACTGTTGCTTGCTTGCAGCAGGGAGACATCATCACCAACTGGATATTGGTCTAAGCAGGTGTTTCAGTGGCAGTGAACAAAGCAATGTGTTTACAGGCTGCAATTAGCAAAAACCTGAAAGTGACTGTGTTGGTTTGCTATTTCTATGTGGGATTTTGCTACAAACTCTGATTTCATGTACAAATAATGCTGAACTTTCCTGCCTGTCTAGCTTCTAGATACTGCTGGATGAAAACATCTCAAGTAACATTAGCTTAATTGAGCTCTGAAAGAAAACAACCCACACCTGAAACACAGTGAAGCCACTGGAAAAGGCTGTGAAAGATACAGGATTACAAGAAACCACAGTAATGCACAGAGAAGGGCATTAAGTAGCAAACGACTGGCAACAGGCAAGTAGTCCATAAAATTGGCCTCTAGCTGACAGCTAGTTCGGAGCTTAGCTGGTTCTTAAAATGGATCATTATATATGGCTACGTGAGCAAACGCACAACCCCATTCATCCCTCTACCTTTGCAAACAGAAGTATTTCCTGTCTTCAGCCATACACGTAAAACTAGTAAAATATTTCCTCAATAACCTGTCTTGGGTCTTGTCTGCTTCTCAACACCATTCCCATATACAACCCCGAGTTGTACAGGAAGTACAAGGGAGTCTTCACAAAACTCCCTGAGGCTATGAAAGCCAGCTCCCCGTCCCTGATTACCAGCCCATGCAAAGACAATCGATTTCAACCAGACTCCGCAGGCGCCCATGCTTTTTTAGCAGCACATTCCAATACACCAGCTAGACTTACTGCCAAAAAGAGGCGTTTGCCGTTTCGTGAGCACATAACAAATTAGCTCACTCGCACAAATTATGCTGAACTGAAATATCATGTCAGCAAAGCTACAGCAGGATTATTGTCAATCATGATTGCACGAAAGATTTCAATATGCTAAATGCACTTGTGAGTTGAGTAGCTTCAAAAATTTCCTCTGGACCACACTTAAAAGGCTATTTTTGCCGGATGAGACACCAAAAGGCTTCACGGGAAAACATTCTGTAAGAAAACGTTCCAGGCTGTTTAGTAGTTTGAAAGTGTCTGAAATGACAAAAATACTGAGGAGTCCTCTCCAACTTATAAGGTGACAGGAAGTATTTAGGCAGTATGTTTTCCACTGCATATGTGCAGCATAGGAAGTATTGATTTGTTGTTTTTCAAATAATTTGGTGTTTACCACTTGTACATTCCACTACTCTTTTAAATTCACTTTCTTTTTAATAATTTTCTATTTAAAACGGAGAAAAGCTTTGACCGTACGGCTCACTATGGCATTTGCAAGGGTCAAATGACACAAACGTTGCTAGCAAGCCATTGCAGTACCATTGGCAGTGATTTCTTCCCACCTCTTCTAATACTCTGAAAATCACTGAATTTTCAATTCAAATTTGGTTCTTCCCCTAAGATAAAATCACAGGCATCTTAACAGAAGATGAATTGATACATGATATACAATGCAGAGGTCCACACATTCCAACCTGTAAGCCTAAAATATATTGGTGTCCAACAGATATTCTCAGTTTTAAATGCATGCAACACCAAGTGAAAGCCAGACAGGAGGGAAAACCAAAAACCACAACACCGAACAACTCAGAGCATGTAATCTGGTACTTAAATACAAATTTAGTTGTTTTATTGTTTCCTGCAAAATCTGAAGAGGCAGATCATGGATTCAGACACCGCCTGAACCCTTAGAACTAAAGGTATTATTGAAAATCTTCTGAAATCATTACTTACTGTGCTCAGTATTCAAAAGCCAGTATTTTCTGAAGATTTACCGCTCTATTGCATTAGCACAGATTTTTTTAAAATAGAGAAAATAACAGTGTATCCGATAGAGCAGTGTAGTTGGTAATAAGTGTGGTGGTTTTTTATGGCAACCACTAAAATTATGTCATAAGTTAAAAAAAAAAGATCAAGAGCATATGTAAACATACACACACCCACCCCTAAATTAAAATATAGCACTGTAAACTTATCTTTCTCCCCAGCTTCACTTTGTCCTTAGGGAAAATAAAACAAAAAAACCCCAGAAGCCTGAATGTAGACTGTCTTTTTACACCACGTTACCTTTGTGTTTATTTATCTGATGCTATTAGCAGAAAATAAACACAGATTTTGGGAAAAGAATACTCCCAGGATCATTTCCACTGCTGCAAAGGCAAGCATAGAAAAACTGTTCTTGTAACTGTGTTTTGCTCTTTAAAACAACAGACAAACCAGGGCTGAGGACATCTTGTGAAAAGTCATGATGATTTATAAGAAAACATTTTAGAACATATGCTGCATATGCATGGTTAAAGCTGTTACACAGTGTTCTGTTTTCTAGTTAACTTCTGCTCAGCTGGTTGCTTCAGAGGAGCAAAATATCATGAAGTCAAGGACAGTAAGGACAAACTCAGATAAGAGGCAGGAAGCACATAAGCATACAGAATCACAGGGCTACCTAAAAAGAAAGTAGGCACACATTTCTATCACAGCATGTACTTACTTACCCGTATTCTAAGTAGTAGTTCCCTGTGTTCACTGCAGAAGAACTGGCTAAGCTCAGTTAAAAATGACACGTGACTAAAGAGGTAAATGCCACAAGCTTTTTATGATGTGTATTTGGTGCATATTCTCAGCTTTTGGTGTATTTTATCAAAACATGAAGAACACAGTGTGGTGGGTTAACCTTGGCCAGCATCCAGACACCCACCAAGCTGTGCTCTCACTCCTACTCAACAGGGTAAGACAGAAAAATAAGATGGAAAAGCTCATGGGCCAAGATAAAGACAGGGAGATCACTTATCAATGACCGTCATGGGTGAAACAGAATAATCTATTGCCAATTAAACCAGATTTGGATAGTGAGAAACAAACCCCAAAAGATTAAAACAGCACCTTTATCATGCCTTTTTCCAGGCTCAGCTTCACTCCCTTGGCTGTCCGTCATTCTTGTCCTCTCTCAAACATGTTTTCAGAGCCCCATCAGCTTTGTTGATTGGCTCAGCTGTGGCCTGCAGTGGATCAACACCTCACTGAATCCTCATCTTCCTGGTCCCTTCTGCTGAAATCAAATCCTATTGGCAATGTTTGAGGAATGCTCATGCCAATTCCTCTGCCTGAATAATGTTCACCACTCACAGTTCTAGGGACACTCTGCACTTCTTTGGCGTTACTGATTTTTCACCCAAATCCCTGTGTTATGGCTCACATGACTAGCTGTTAACGAAGACCTGAAGCATGGACTGCTTCCGAATATACCACTCTGCCTTATTGTTACAACCTCTGCGTAACAATTCTCTAAAACAACATCGTACTTGAAACTCCAGCTGATACCATAAGGTTGTATCTTACAGGTGTTATATTTCAGCATTTTTAAGCTCACAATATTTTCTGTGACGCTGTCTGAATTCTTCATAAAATAATTTCTATTCCACCAATGCACAGATAGGCATTCTATTATGAGGTATCTTATCTCAGGGGCAGGGTTCTTAATGCTTATCACAATGCCATTTTTCTATTTACATACTAGGATCGGCAAATAGGTCCTATCCATATTTTTGTGTACTGAGCCATTTCTTGTGTGGAAACAAATTTGATTTTAAATGGCGCTGAAGTATAGCAATGGAGAAATCTAACGTGTCTGTGCCAGAGAAAGGTAGGTGGAAAGGACGTACAGCATTGAAAAAGGCATAATAGGGGGAAAAAAAAAAAAGGAAATTGGGGAAGTCTCTCAAGTTTTATGCTATTCTTCTACACTTCATTTTGAGGGTAATTTTTGCTACATAAAACTCTTATCTCCCTCTCAAGCTTCTTAATCCTACACGTTTAATTCCTTGAGTCCCACCCATTGGCTCTGTGTCATTTGAAAACGAGCAAGACTGAAAAGAAAGGTTTCTAAAGAAGAAAAGATAGATTTCTAAAAATGGAGGACACTAGTCTCTGGTAATTAGAATCAGGAAGACAGAACTGATGCTCAAAAAGGCTCATATGATTGTTTCAGGACTGATACGACATAGGGCTGGGAGAGTCTTAAGAACAGAAGAATTAAATTATCAAACAAAGCTGCAGAAACTTTTACGTAAGTGCTGCTGACTTCCCTTTCCACATCATTACTTTTTTCCCCTTTATTAAACAGAGATTAAAAAAATCATTCCACTCACAGATAGTAGGCATCTCAAACCCATCCTCCAGCTATTTCTGTACATTCTAAAATAATTCACATCCAGAAGTGCAGCATTTAATCTTCATGAAACAGAAGATTTGAGCTAAAAACTCACAAGAACTCCAAAGTTCTCTCTGAACTTACATAAACCCCACTTAAAAATGCTGTCAACTTCGAGAAGAGTTCTGTAAATGTTACCGTTTCCTGAAGACTTTTTTTCTAGGAAGAAATTTGAAGCAGTCCAATACTCTGATGCCACAGAGAAATTTGTCCTCAGGCTCAAAGAATGTAAGAAACACAGGCAGCAGCATGAAAATACAAGTTCCCTACCTTTTATTCACCTAGCACAAGACTAACTTTGGATCGCTCATCTTAGTAGGAATTTCCTAGCAAAAGGGAGAATGGTGGTAGAGCGTCCCTGAGATTGCAATAGTAACGCTTCTTTTGGCAACGTGTGAAGTGCAGATGGTACCAAAGATATGCCAATAACTTAAGCAGGAGCTTCCAATAAAATCTCTTGTAGTGCGTGTTACACTCTGTGAATCAAGGCGATAGGAGCAACCCCGGGTATCTGGCACTTTTGTTCTACACATAGTCACTTTAACTACCTGATACACAAGTGCATCCCTCAGGCAAAAGTCTGCACTCCAGACGATTTGTATTTGTCCCAGGCATAAGTTACCTCTAACCAAACTGATTCATAGTCTCCAGAGAAGAAAATCATCACCAGAAACACAGAAATTACTTCCATCTGATCCACCTTCCAATGACAGAACCGAACAAAAGACTACCCTCAAGTGTTCCTTTGAGCTCTTTCCAGCTCGTCATTGCATTAAATGACTAAAGTATAGAGGATTTCAGGAACCCAATAGCCTCTTCCTGCTTATGAATTGCTCAGAAATTTAAAACCACAGGCAAGCCACACTAACGGTTCTAGTAGAAACCATCAACGTACTTACAAGGATATCACCATTTTCCATATAATTAAGCTTCTTTTTCTCTAACAGGAGATTGGAATGCACACGCCGATGAGATCATTTACTGACAGAAAACCAACACATAAGGTTTAGACACTGAAGTGGCATTTTCATGTTGGTGTATCTGTTTTAATTAGCTTTCTTTTCATGTAGGGTAAATAAAACATTAAGTAGTCAGCCAGACAGATAAGCGACAAACTGTTTTTCAAATAGCTCCATGAAATGAGCAAGAATAAAGCTTGAAGAGTGTTATATTTACCTCTGCAGCTCCCAGGGCACTTTTAAGAACACTGGGTCAGGTACACTGAGACACTGAGAAAATGTGCAATTTCTTTCCCACTGAGCTGTCAAGGCATTCATGCTGTGAATAGCTAACACCCTCCTTTGACAACCAGGCAAATATTTCTATTTTCTGCCATTCTAGTCATGAAGTATCGCAGCGTTGCCTCAGTTGATTTAGTGCCAATTCAAGTCAGACTTTAGATGTCTGAGCTAGTAACCGGACCAAATATTCTTGATGAAGCCTTGTCACAAATTCATAGACTGCTGCTTAATACATTCCCAAATAGTTAGATAGTAAAAAAGGTTGTAAAGCTGAAAGGCAGCAGAGAAGCAGAACACACATTCACTGAACTGCCAGAATGTAGATTTAAGTAGTGCGTACAAGTCAAATATGCTGCTGCTTCTATTTAGCAACATGGCTTTAAAAAACATCTTAGGCTTTCAAAAGACTATGTAATTCCTTAAAAATCAATTTTTTATCTCCTATGCTTTGAAAATACACGTATTTAGAGAAGCACAACTGACAACCAAGTCTATCCAGGCAGAACTGAGACGAGGCTAAATGAACACGTCCTATTCAAGTGGTAATTGCACAAAGATATTATAAACGTTATTTTTTCTTGAATTTTTTCAAATATAAATTTCTGATGTCATTGCACTTGCACCTACTGACCAGAAGTTTCCACTACCGATACCATGAAAGTGGAAGAGAGAATGAAGGGAAGAATACTTCTCTCAGTGGGGACAGGTCCTGTGGAACCTGCTCAGAAACCACTGTATTAGTACTTCACAGCTTTTTTTTTTTTTTTTTTTTTTTTTCCATGGGATAAGAATAAGCAGGAGCAGGCAGGAATAATGGTTCAGTGTGTGAATACCCAAATACAAAAAGCAACAAAATAAATTAGAGCATGGACTCTGTACCAAGTGAGACTGGATTCCATCCTTTGAGCCATGCTGCATTACACTGTGTTCCCTTACTCAGGGTTTCTCTTTCAGGCAGGATTTGGTTTAGTGTTTTAACCCCCGTAATTACAATCTACAGAGAATTAGAATATCCATTCAGTGAATATGCCTTGAACAGTACTTACCAATACTGGCATAACCAGGTGTTGACGGATCTCCTCCGCTGTTCAAGGAAACCATAAAAGCTTTATCAGCAAGGTCGGTAGTCTTTGGTAAGTCACAAGGATCAACGTAAAGAAGAACACCGCCAAACCCTGCATCTTCTAACAGAGAAAGCTGAGGGAACAAAACAACATACGTGACTATTAACAAAAACAATGCCAGAACACATTATTATTTGTTTTAATTACGGTTGAGATGGAGGCTTTATCATGCCTCAGGCTCTCACCAAACTGCTTGTAATATAAACACAGCGGCTACTCTTTGAAAAGACAAAATCAAAACCTCCAAAACCTACTTCAAAGTCATGTTTCCCAATTAACGTCAAAAGCTACTTTCAAGGCCTAAAGACAGGAAAGAGTCTCACTTTTGAATGATATGTAGCATGCTGAGGAAACACAGCGCTAACACTCACTACAGCTGCATTTGAGACTTGCAACTGTTCCTCTTCGCATGTTTATTGCGACAGTCAGACAAGGCTGGCGCGTTGGAGATGGGTCAGATGAGGTACTGGCCAGGATTCAGCAAGGTACACAAAGAGGTACGAGCGGAGCCGCCTTTCTCCCTACTCATTAGACACTTGCTAGACTTACAACCCTAACATATTTTCATGTGGTGTAAATACCACCTTGAAAATGCCTTCGTTTTGAAACTAATCGCATTAAAACATCTTGAGTAGATCTTCCATATTTTCCATATTATCAGCAGTTTGACATTCCTGCTTAGTTCACCTCTTCAAGGAATGCGTAACTCTGTACAGCACATATGAGATGTTGACATATCCTGGCATCAGTCTTTCACAGCATTTATGGACAGAGTTACTCCTCAGTTAAAAGAGAAAACAAAAGGAGTTTACAGATTTTTTGGAAAGAAAAAAAAAGGCAGCCTAGCTTCCCCCAACCTTGGAGTCGGCCTCCTGCCAGACAGACAGCTTTTATTCTGTCTCATTAAAACATCACAGCTTGAGTTGTAAAAAGGCTAATTGTAATTAGCCTTTCCAAAAATCTGTATATCTGGGGCAGCAAAGCAGGCAAACTTCGCCAAAGTCAAGGACAAAAGCATCCAAGCGCCATAACTTGCCGCAGCCTATAGATCAGTTTTGATCAGGTTTTCCCTGATCGGGAAAACCCTTTCATCGATAACAAAAATAAGGGAATTTTATTCTGAAGCAGATGATATTGAATTGTAATGTGGCAAATACTCCCACGAAATGAGATGACCTTTCTGTGTAATGCTCTGTGTATTTAGAATTGACTGAAGATACAACAATGACACAAAACTATACTGTTTGCCAGATGTCATCTGGGAATACTACACAGCTGGTACAAACAGGTCTGGAAGAATCCTAAACCATCTGGACAATAACTTCTTGGTACAGGTACTAAGAGAACTGACCGGGAAAGGTGCCTTTCTCGATTCATTGCTTATTAACGAGGGTCTTGTGGGTGAAGTGGTATTTGGTGCCGGCCTTGGCCACAGTGACCTTGAGAGGAAGAAAACTGTCAGCAAGATCTCAACTCTGGACTTGGGGAGAGCAGACTTCAGATGCTCAGGGCGCCACTCAGTAAGGTCCCCTGGGGAAATGCTGTTGAAGGTGCTGGGGTCCATCATTGTTGGCCGCTTTAAGCGCCACCTCCTAAGAGCACATGAGCAGGCAATCCCAGAGTGTAGGGAGTCAGGCAGGCGAGGCAGAAGGCCAGCTTGGATGTACATTCAGACTGGGGAAGAGAGGCTGGAGAGCAGCTCTACAGAAAGGGACCTAGGGGGTTCTGGCTGACGACAAGTTGAACATGAGCCATGTGCACTGGCAGCCTAGAGGACCAGCCATGCCCTGGGGGGCATCGAGCCCTGCATTGCAGCTGGGTGAGGGAGGGGACTGTCCCGTTCTGCCCCACGCTGGGGCGGCCTCACCTCAAGCACTGTGGGCAGTGTTGTGCACCGCAGGACACTGGGGGTATAAAGCTACTGGAGAGTGGCCAGAGGAGGCCACGGAGTTGGGGAAGGGTTTAGAGGGGAAACCGTACAAGGAGCGGCTCAAGTCCCTGGGTCTGTTCAGCTGGAGCAGAGGAGGCCGAGGGCAGCCCTCATGGCGCTCTGCAGCTCCCTCCCGAGGGGAGGAGGAGGGGCAGGGCTGGTCTCTGCTCTCTGGTGACCAACGCCAGGCCCCGAGGGAATGGCAGGGAGATGTGCCGGGGGAGGGTCAGGCTGGGCATTAGGAGAAGGTCCTTCCCCCAGAGGGTGGTGGAGCCCTGGCACAGGCTCCCCAGGGAGGCATCACGGCACCAGCCTCACGATGTTTCAGAAGCCCTTGGACAAGGCCCTCAGAGACACGGTGTGAATTTGGGGTGTGCTGTGCAGGGACAGGAGCTGGACTCGATGGTCCTTGCGGGTCCCTTCCAACTCAGGACATTCTACAATTCTATGAATTTTTCAGACACAAGTAATTATGGTATTTAAGGATTATTCTACTATTCACTGTGCTCTACTGACAACTTTCCAAACAGCTCCAAATGGTCTGAGGAATGGCTGCAAATATACAATGTTTCTGGACCATGCTCTGATTCTGTAGGAGCCTGAGAACTTGTTACTATACCTCCGTTTCGCAGTTCACTTGTCCTTCTCCTTCTGTCTTTTAGAGCCTTCATTTTTTTCTGTGTGTGTATATATATATATATATGTATTCAATTTATCTCCTAGCTGTTGGTTTTAAGGACTGTTTATGCATAGTTCTTTGTGGGTTTACAAGTATGTAAATTACATGAATATATGACATTCAGTTTAAGCCTCAAAACCATTTGCTGTTTCGTTCTGCTGCTCTTGGAAGTTGAGACAGAAAAAATTGTATAAAAATAGCTGCCTGCTATTTGACATTTCTCTAAGTAAACATATCTAATATTGTGATTCGCCAAGACTTTGACACTATAGTCTAAATTCAGATAAACAGATGCAAGTGAACCTATGAATCACCTGTTTAATCCTACATATATTATTCAAACAAGCAATCCCTAGATGAAGGGGGATAGTCTCTGACAGAACTCTATTCATCTGAATATGGATGTGCAGAGTGAGAACATAAGTGACTAGCACAGATGTTTAAAAATGTAAAAGGTTAATAATGTATTACAGACCTAAAATGCACTGCAGGAATAAAAATTTCTAAACCGGTAGGTTAGTTTATTATTGTATCGTTCTGTTTCCAATTCATGTTTGTATTCAGATATTCAACTAGGATTGGACTGCACAATATAAGGGGTGGGCAGTACAGGAGAAGCAGAAAGCATCATAGCTTTATGATGTAACAGCCAGGATTTAATATAACAATTGTCTTTTTTTTTCCCCTGCGCCTATATCCAGTATCTTTTTATTCATCTCCAGTCTTATTTAACAGCCTAGGATATAGGAAACACAGATGCAGTCTTTTTCTTTTTTTTTTTTTTTTTTTGAAGAGAGTTTTAAAAACTTCGTACTTAACAAAAATCACTACTAAATTCCTCTGTTTCACTGAGAGAAGGTAACTACACAATTGTTATTCACAAAGTGCAGCAACCACTGCTGCCATGACTACAATCTCTAGTAAGGAGTTGTGCTGCACATGTGAAAGTATAAAACAGCTTTCAGATTTCAGCTATAATTGCTGCTTTTTAACTTTCCAACAGTGACATCACAACTATGCCAACAATAAGTGAGTATTGTTGCTCCCATTTTCATCTTAAATAAGTCAAGACGTTAACAGCCATAAAGTGCCCTAGCACAAAGAATCTGAGGAAGGTAATGAATATTTTTTTACATGGCTGAAGACTGCAGATTAAGTCCTTCAAGTAAACTGGTACACCTCTATTCAAATCAATGGATTATCTTAGATTGTAGAACCAACCAAGAGCAGAACCTGCTCCTTCCGGTTCTGGGTGTATGCCTCCTCCCCCTCCCAGAGCCACAAACATCTTGGAAGAAAATGGAAACGGCAGAACCCTTAACAAGAAAACAGGCTCTGGTGCCCACCCTTTTGTTGTTTATGGCTGTTAAATCCTCAGTTTTTAGAGTCACTTAAAAGAACAGTAACTCTTTCAATCCAGTATATTAAAACGCTTCATAAAATGTTCTGGCCTCAGTCTAACCTGAGACACTTGCTGCTTTACCAAAGGCTCTGTCGTGCAACTGGGGACAGATTAGCCTTTTAAACTCTCCATGGCATAAGGCACCATTAAACTGCTTTTTAAAGATGACGTGGCTGAAGCAGTGAAAAGACGTATCTTTGTTTTACGTAGTGACTGGTGATTTTGGAAGATCTAATTTTACCCAGGGAGGTTCTTATATCATATGGCATCGCTTGAATGTTTAGTGAAATAACTATAACATCAGCAGCTTTAGATGCACTAAGAGGGCACCCTAATAACACACTCAAGCTCCTGGACAGGAGAGCTAGACCACTCACCCAGAAGAGTAAACAAAAAACAGTTCTGCGTACAGGCAGATCACAATAGCCTAAAGAACTTGGTTTTGCTCTACACAGCAAAACTCAAAGTTACTTCTCCGTTTTAACTGCACCGTCTCTGAATGTTACAGAGGGAACAGTTCTCTTTTGTACTGACACACAGGTGACAGAGACCAGGTCTGTGCCCTACATTTGAGCCAAGCTTTACTGTTGGGCTCTGGCCACAAACCTTCTGGCAGATAGGTATTAGGTCAAAAAGTAAGGAAGTGGAGCAAGAGACTTCTCTGAAAAAAGAAGCAACAAGAAGCAGGGGGCCGTTACCTCTCACAGCCAACTTTAATGTATTTTATCTCACCAGAGGCTCATGTGCACCTGGATGAACGCTTCATCAGGGGGTTATGCTGGTGATCGGAACGTAGGAACAAACCCACCAAAGAGAAGCCACTACAGCCTCTCTATATGAAACCCCAACATAACGCCTAAGAGCTGTCCTTAAATGTCTGGTTATAAACAGGGGAGCAATGCAGCAGGTACTGGCCTCAAGCTGGATTTGTTATCTTTCAGCAAAGTCTACCTCCCTGAAGATCTTTTCCCCTGGTCTCCTCTTCCCAGCTGAGGCTCTCCTTGCACCTCCCAAGCACCAAAAAACACAAGAACAATCAGGTAATCAGGCTTCATTCTTTTCCAGAGAGGACTCTGGACTGGTTACCCGCTAACCACAGAGCCTCAGAAAGATTAAAAACATGCATATTGAGGCATGTAGCTGTTTAAGAAGTACTCTCACTTGCCAGCTGAACATAAAGCCTGACTGCATCAGCACTGCTCTGGTGCTCTGTTCCTGGGAGCCACATCTGGGGTTGGGTTTCAGCTGTCGTCTCCTAGACACAGAGCAGAAAAGCACATCACGCTTTGGTCACATCTGGATTACAGCGAGTAAGAGTGCAGAGACAGTTAAGAAAGGGCTTCCTAAACTATTCTCCCAATGCATCTGAACACCATCTTCTCTGATCCAGCAAGGCCCTAATGGCTTAAAGACAATTAAATAAGCATGTCACCTTTTCTCTCCCTTTAGCTGATTCCCTATAATAGTTCTGTTTAAAAAGTAGTAATGCAAGATCAACCGATAAGGTGCATCACAACATAGTATATTCTTAGAAGTGATGGTTAATGATGATTATGAATACATCAGAAAAAAAAAAAAGACAGATAACTGGATTATATCATCCTACCAATGAAATATTAAAATAGCTTCACATTATTAGTGATTCTTCCCATCATGTTTGCAAGTGGTGCCAAAATATGGCCAAACCTTCTGGGAACCTTACTGTGCTGCTGTCTAGTCTGCTCTCCATCCTTGTGACACCTCCTCGCCACCAGTCGGGGTGTTAAATGTGCAGACAGCTACAGTATCAGCATTGTGGTCTGTCTTTCTCTCTCCTGGAAAAGGTCATCCCTTCTCTCCCCCCTTTCTCCCTCCCCTAAAGCTGTAATGGCTATGCTTTATAAGGTGTAACACCAGCCCCATTACTGACAAATATTGCCTCTGTAAAGCTTCTTCAGTCTGCTTTCTGTGCTTGTCCATTTATGTGTCTTGACCCACAGCAATGATTGAACCACTGATTAGCTGGCACAGAAGACTTATTTCACAGGAGGAAATATCTCAGATAGTATATTCCTGCAAGTTCAAAGAAAAAGGGATATTGGGTAGACAAGAGGCAGATCCTGCTAATGCACCACACTGAGAAGGTATTAATAAAATCTGGAGAGCTTAGCCCTTAATAGAAGAGGGAAAAAACATGTAAGCAATCACAAGAGAGAGTGACAGATGGAAAAGAATACCGAAACTGGGACCACAAATTAGACACCACAAAACCCAACCTCGAGAAACAAAGCTGTGAAAAAACTGTTCACTAACCCATGAAACAACCTGTTCTTTTTTCAAGTGACACATTATGTAAGATAACACGGTTCAGGATGGGACATACCGGCTTACAATTCCATATAGTAAGTGACTTTGTCATCGTGGAAGGTTCTATCCATACTCAAAATAAGCAGCACTAAGACTGAGTCTGCAAAAGTTAATTTAAAATACAGCAACTTTCAAATGCATTTCACCATTTCTATATACATCGATGAGAGTTTTTCAGTATGTGATAAATCAAACTAGTGCTGGGGGAAAAAACCCAACAAACCAGATTGCTTCCTTTAACTGTAGGTTCCCTTCTGGTACATTTTATTTCTTAATATTAGGTTCAATACAAATCCAGTGACATTTTCTTATTAGATCTAATTCTGCTTTCAACTATATTACATAACCCTTTACACTTTCAATCACTACGTAATGGTTAAAATGTATCAGTAAATACAACAATATAAACTAGCTGCAAAAGGGTACTTATGGTCTTTTACCCTGTTATCAAGTATTTTCAGTACTCCACTAGTATAATTTAAAAGCCTACATTTCAAAATGACCTTTAGCACACCAAACTAAAGCCAAAAAGTCTTAAGCCAAAAGTGCCTCAAAATGTAGTCCTCATCTTCAGAAAGCATTCACAGAATCCCAAACTGGTGGGGGCTGGAAGGGCCCTCTGGAGCTCATCCTGTCCCACCCCTGCTGGAGCAGGCACCCCCAGAGCAGGGGCACAGGGCCGCGTCCAGGCGGGGGGTGAATGTCTCCAGGGAAGGGACCCCACAGCCTCTCTGGGCAGCCTGTGCCCCTGCTCTGGCACCCGCACAGGGAAGGGGTTTGTCCTCATGTTCAGGTGGAGCTTCCCGTGTTCCAGCTTGTGCCCGTTGCCCCTTGGCCTGGCGTTGGGCACCACTGAAAAGAGCCCGGCCCCATCCTCTTGGTACAGGCTCTTCAGATACTGATAAGCATTGATGAGATCCCCCCTCAGCCTTCCCTTCTCCAGGCTGAACAAGCCCAGTTCTCTCAGCCTTTCCTCACCAGGGAGATGCTCCAGCCCCTGATCACCGTAGCTCTCCGCTGGCCTCTCTCCAGTAGTTCCCGGTCCTTATTGAACTGGGGGGCCCAGAACTGGATGCAGCCCTGCAGCTGGGGCCTCACTGGGGCAGAGCAGAAGGGGAGGAGAACCTCCCTCGCCCTGCTGGCCACACGCCTTTGAATGCAGCCCAGGGCACCGCTGGCCTCCTTGGCCCCAAGGGCCCGGTGCTGGCTCAGGGTCACCTCGCTGCCCCCCAGCACCCCCAGGGCCTCTCAGCAGAGCCGCTCTCCAGCAGGTCACCTCCATCCTGTGCTGGTGCGGGGGGTTGTTCCTCCCCAGGGGCAGGACCTCGCACTTGCTCTTGTTGAATCCCATGAGGTTCCCCTGGGCCCAGCTCTCGCTGGGTGGTAGCACAGCCTCTGGTGTATCAGCTGCTCCTCCCAGCTTGGGATCATCAGCAAACTTGCTGAGGGGACGCTCTGTCCCTTCGTCCAGGTCACTGATGAACAGGACTGGACCCAGCACAGACCCCTGGGGAACACTGCTAGTTACAGGCCTCCAACAGGACTCTGCCCTGTTGATCATGACCCTGTGAGCCCTTCAGCCAGTTCTCCATCCACCTCACTGTCCTCTCATCCAACCCACGCTTCTTAAACTTACCTATGAGGGTGGTATGAGAGAGTGTCAAAAGCCTTACTGAAGTCAAGGTAAACAACATCCACTGCTCTCCCTTCATCTCCCCAGCGGTCACGCCACTATACAAGGCTATCAGGTTGGTCAAGCAGGGTTTCCCCTTGGTGAATCCATGTTGACTACTTCTGATACCCTTTCTTTTCATCTACATGCCTGGAGATGACGTTGAGGATGAACTGTTCCATCACCTTTCCAGGAATGGAGGTGAGACTGACTGGCCTGGAGTTCCCCAGGTCTTCCTTCTTGCCCTTTTTGAAGACTAGAGTGACACTGGCTACCCTCCAGTACCTCTCTCCTGTCCTCCGTGACCTTGCAGAGATGAAGAGTGGCTTAGTGGCAGCATCCACCAGCTCGCTCAGCACTCATGGGTGCATCCCATCATAGCCCATGGATTTGTGTGGATCCAGTTTGCACAAATGATCTCTAACCCAAGCCTCCTCAAACAAGAAGTCTTCCTTTCTCCAGATTTTATCTCTCACCTCTGGGGGCTGGGATGCCTGAGGGCCAGCCATAGCAGTAAAGGCTGAAGCAAGGAAGGTTTTCAGTAACTCTGCCTTCTCTGCATCCTGTGTCACCAGGGCACCCACCTCATTCAGCAGTGGGTCCATGGTTTCCCCAGTCTTTCTTTTACTGCTTATGTATTTGCAGAAGCCCTTCTTGTCGTCCTTGACATCCGTCACCGGATTTAGTGCCAAGTGGGCCTGGGCCTTCCTCATTGCATCTCTGCATACCCTGACAGCATTCCTATGTTCCTCTCAAGTAATTCACGTGCATCTATTTCACATTATGGAAAGTGTGTATTTTGACTGTATCCTCACTCCTGTACATAGACACTTACATCAATACTTTTAGGCTGTTTGTTGAAACAGCTCCAATTTTTTTGAAGGCCTTTCTACTGTAACACCACAACATGGCAGAGGGAGGGTCCTGCGTTAATCAGAATCAAAGCAATTTTTCTGTACACTGGGAGCTTCTGACTGATGTCAGCACCATGAAGATTATATACCCAACCTATGTGAAATTATTTGTATGAAAACGTGGAAACTTCAGTCACAATTGAAGGTGAGAGTAATTACAAAGGAACTGAGAGGCTCTGGAGAGGGGTGCCTTTGGTATATATCAAGGCACCAAAGATTTAAAGGCAAATTAAGCAAGCATTTCTCTTTCTTAACTCTTATTACCCAATTCTATTGTTTGTCTGTTTGTTTTTTGTTTTGTTTGTTTTTTTTTTCCCCTTAGTAAGTGTATCAAAATATGTCTGTCTGGCAAAGTAAGAGAACCCTAGAGAGATTAAGCATTCTTTAGTTACAGGCACTTACACAATGCTTAAGCATGAGATTTTTAAGAGCTAAATAGGGCAGTTTGCACTCCTTAAATCAGCACACACAACTGCAAAAATTGTATTTTACACAATGCCTGCATTAGTGTCAATGACATCACAGTTCATTAGACAACAGAGGCCTTTAAGTGCCAGCTACTGACAGTAGAGCAAAATTCCTACTGGACCATGTTATTATTCGAGCATACAACCTCTTCCATACAACCTCAGGCCAAGAACCTTCCTCTTCCTCAAGTCTGAGTCACAACTGCACTGTTTACTACCAGTCCATTCAGGTGCTAACACAGTAAAACCTGGACATAACACATTCATAAAATAAAAACCTAATGGATATTCCTGCTCATATGTTAATTGCCTGTATATAATTGTCATTCCCTTTCCTCTGCCCCGTCTAGGTAACCCACACAAAAATGAATGCAGAATTTTATATTCAAAGCATAATACATACGGAGCATTGAAACAAAAAAATAAAGTTTTAAACAAGAAAAACTAATTAGTAAAACAAACAATACAATACATACAATACTATTTTGGGGGAAGAGAGAAAATATCTCAAAAAGCCATGAAAAAATACACACACGTACCTGTTATATACGACTCTGTTCAAAATCAAACATATTCATAAAAACTTGCAGAAGCTGTATCTCCTATTGTAATTACGCTTCAGTGGAATCATCAGCATTAATTAGACAAATAACAGTAACCAGGTTTTAACTGCTGCATTTTTCAATTCATAGTGCAAAGTGCAAAGCACATGGTTCATTAATCTGAGACCCAGCTTTACACACTGGACAGCCTACAAGTTATTAATTACTCTTTTCTACTGAAGTTCCAATTAAAATCATGACGCTCTGAAAGGAACTCCCATCTCATTTTACTAATTGGCACTACGTAAAATTACCAAGCAAGGGGAAAGTGCCATTTAAACTGCTGGAAGACCTCACTGACGTAACATCTTATTTCTGAAACAGATTGCTTGAGTAGAAAAATAAGACATTGCATACTGCAGGTTTAATTAGCTGCCACTGTCCTCTCAATTACCTACTATAATACAGTGTACTGTGAAGATGCAGTGGTACCACAAACAAGAGTCAAGGCAGAAAAAAACCCCGTCTAGATACAAATATCTGAATTTTTATACAACTCTTCCAAGTTGCATATTTTTAACAAGTAAGGTGGCAAAGGTCTGTTTTGGCTTCAGCTTCATTTTTAAACACTGCCCTTAATGTTTAATCACGCTTCTATGTTTCTCATCACAGAGATCTAGGGACAGCATTCAAAAGAAACTCTCTGAAGAGGTTTTGGCTTTTGCTGATCAATCCTCAAGGTGCTGCATTAAGATAGTAAAAGAGATGGAGGACATAGCCAGTTTAATGGCTGACTACATGGGGATGATGAAAAGAAATGCATCTTTCCTGTTCAGCCCAAACACTGCTCTCGTCTAAGGAATGACACTACTGCTATATTGAACAAACAGGACTGGGAGAAGGATTAAGCTGTGTAAAACTTCAAAAAGCTGGAAATGCAGACAGAGGTGATCTCATAAATAGCAGGCTATTCCCGTAACGGCTTTGGAAGGTGGAAAACATACTGCACGGGAATTAAATGAACTACTCCTGCCATACAGTGCCATACATATGAACAATACAAATATCAAATCCTTGCTCTGCATCATGGCAAGACCTTAAAACTTTGACATATCAGAGGAACGATAACATGAAGTGCATTTATTTGGGGCAAGAGCCTGACACGCATACCTAAGAATTTTTCAAGACATTTTTATTAAACACTTTCCAAATTGAAATTGTCACTCCGAATTTTCAATTTTCAGAATTTCATCCTTTTTTCAATCTAAAAAACAACTTCTAAGGAGCGGAGATTTCCCTCTTGTATTTCCTGGACGGCCTACAGAATGTGGGAGTAAAAGCAGGAGGAAAGGGTAAGAAATCTTAGAAAATTAATCATAAAAATTTTGCATATGAGTATGGCAGTGAGGAGTAGCAGCTACTTTATACATAAATTTACGATCAGTTGTATTTTTAACTCCAACCTTCTGACAGAGAAGTGCTATTCAAGGGCACCACACTTTTAATTACAACTAGCTACAAGCAAACTGATTTGTGAAGGTTCATGAACATCAGCTTTTACAAGTAAAAGACTTAGGTAAGTTGTTTTTTCTTGCTGTGACTAAAAAGAAACTACTGGAGGGAAGTAAGACAAGCCTCAATTTAGCCAGATGTTTCCACAACCCCAGCCCAATAATTTGATGCAATATTAAATCTCCATACTACTTCATTCCCTTTTTGTGCTCGATGTGGACACAAGGGATCCTTGGAATCCTTCGGCCCCACGAGAAGTGCTCTTGCAATAGAAAGAGCAGCCAAGCTCTCGTGTGATGAAACATGCACACCAAGCCTTCTCACAGCCACCTCTCATACACCAGTTACCCGTTACCGCATGTGTAGTTGCCCCTTTTCATCCTCTGAGGCAAACAACCAACCAAAACCCCCCAAACACAATATGTCCTAACATGTTGCACGTATTCCAATGATGCTGGCCCGAATCCCTGCTGGAAATTCCTCCCCATAGCCAGGAATGCTGTTTGTGACAGAGCCACATTTAAACTTCCTACCAGCTACGCTATATTCCAAAGCTGCAGAATGGCCACCTTGTCTAGAGTACCTGCATTTTGTAAAGAAGCCCAGAAGCGTTGTCTGAACCTGCATATGACGCTACACAGTCACAAAACCAAAGAAAAAGGAAAGCAAAATGCAAGACAGGCAAGTGGCGCTGGGAACCACAGTATGCATGGGAAGAGCAGCAGCTTCTACGGTGCAAAGCTGGAGCAACTCACACCAACAAAAGGCATAAAATGCTGAATAAATTAGAGCTACCATAAACTGGCACAACTCAAACTGGATCTAGAGTTTCCAAGCTTTCATGTATATACACTGAATCACAATTCAGCCTGTTGTCTACTGGTTTGACTAGAAATCTAGGCACTAGCCTCTGGACAGCCGCCAGTAGTTGAGGGAAAAACCTCTTGAGACTCCCCCGCACCCAACCTCTAAACCAAAAAGCAGTTTGGTTTAATCCTGTAATCCTCGCACAGCAAAATTTTTAATGGCGTGGCCCTGAATGTGGTATTAAGCTTAGAAAGAACTGAACATTTTGCCCCATACTTTTTCCTGTTTGCTGTTTGCTCATCTTCTATACAGCTTCATCAAAGAAACGTAATTTGTTACACATCAGCAGTTTTTAAAAATGGAATTTTTCACAATAGGGTACTTGGACAATTAAACATAAGCCAGATATACTGCCAGTTCCCTGCACTAGATTTTAGGAACTTTTAATACAAATTGAGTGCATATTTTATTGCGAGATCTTGCTTACCACTGCTAAGAAATTCACAATGTTCAATCTAATTAAAACCGAAATTGAACTACAATTCCCTAGAAACAGGGGCTGATTGGACTCAATAAGCTTTACTTAATTTATTTCAGAAACAAAATAATTGAATTGCTTACAGTCCAGAAAAAATGCTTCATTATTTGATGAGTATATAATACAAAGCCTTCCATATTGCTGTTGCATTCCTACGTCTTCAGGAAATACTACTCTCTTTTAAATAAGCATGTAGAGGAGCGGTGGGTGTATAATAAGTATCATTAAATATTCAGTAAACATTAAAAGGAAGAAAAAAATGAACTGGATGAATGTCCAGATGATTAACCTCCAAAAAGCCAATAGCATTTCCTTGTTCATACTGAAACTGTTGTTTCTGATTATGTTTATGGTTATTTCAGTCGCTGCTCGGACTCTATTATAGAGAGAACAGAGCTGAAGATCCGTCATCAAAAAACAATTACACAAAGATATAATTTTGGTAAATCATCAGGAATAAAGGGATTAGACCCTTAGTTACATTTTACGCGTTCTACCAAACTTTTAATCCAAAATGCTCCAAACAGCCAATACAGTCACAGGCCTGAGTCAAATCTGCCAACTTCCCCTTACTTTTGTTTTTACTCATTTATTCATTTTTCCTCCCAGCAGAAAGATGAGGTAAAGTCAGCAGATGCTATTTACAAACACCACTACCAGCACACAGCATTTCTCATACAGAAAGCCAGGTTTACATCACCCTTCACCTCACGCAGGGCACAAAACCCATGGAAGGTCTCCTCTGGTGAGGGGGCTGCAAATTCACAGTTCCAGCAGCCCATTCCGATCGCCGCAATCGTTCAGTGCACCTAGCCTCAACTTCAGAGCCCAGCAGGGGCTCCCAGCCAGGAGACACCCCAGTCATGAGACAAAGTCAAACAATTTACGGCAGACCAACTTTTAGTATCAGCTTGGTTGCATACAGGAATACCTGGCTTCACTTCACATCTCTTGCACTGGCACTGCTGGACTCCCTGGTGGCCTCCCCTCAGGGAACCATTGCCCGAGAAGCGGGTCCCTCGCCCGGTGCGCAGAGTCGCTAACCACACACCGGGGAGAGACATCGCTGATTTATCTGGGGTTGTGCAAGCCTGGGCGCTCAGTGGTTTCCCACAAATCGAGCACACCGAACCAAGAAACTACAGGGTATTTGTACAGTCAAATGCATCAGTAAACAGCTAATATTCAACCCCCCAGCTAATCACTGGATAGTCTCTCTTACTTCATCCTAACGGTACAGCTCCTTTTAAATTCACTACGGACACTCAGAGAGTAAGGGGCTTATTTGAGTAGTGGGCTTTCTGACCCTTGGGCATGATTTTTTAGTATTATAATGAGGACAGTTCACCCAAAGAACACTTAGTTCTTACCAAGTTGGCAACATACATAAAACATCCCGATCAGTTACACAAAATTTCCCATTAGTTGTTCTAAGTTCTAATTGCCCCGGAATGTCCTTGGTTAAAAGATACTGACTTTATACTTTCTCACCCAGCTGAGGCGAGAGTTTCCCCTTTTGTCAGTTTCTGAGCCCTTCTTCAAGGATACTGAATGTCTATTCTTCTAATGAAAGATAGTTTAGTGCCCTGTTGGCATTAACGTGTACAAAGCAAAGTTTACTTCCACAGAAGGATGTGCAGCAGGCCATTGCTGTCTCTGCACTGCGCCGCGCTGGGTTCCCACAAGGAAGGCAAACACATTCAGAAACCAGCAAACCCTTCCCACCACAACCGCCAGCTCCAGAGTGCTGCGGGCACCTCGCTATGGTAAATTTGATTCCCTTTGCACCGAATAAGCAGCATTTGCCGCACATATGTGCCACGAGGCAGCCCGCTGCCAGCGGTGGTCCCCCGCCCTCACAGGCCCCTCTCAGGCTGACAGGCCTCCCCTCCACTTCTGGAAGCTTCTGGGTTGCCAGGCGGATTACCTCGCCCGTGGCAAGGCTCAGCCAATCCCGCTCGTGCTGAGGGCAGAGCATTTCCTGATTGGTGCACTCGGCTCCTGCGCCGCAGGCTCTGGGGTCTCCCTCAGATGAGGGCCGCCATTACTCAGGCGTCAGGAAACTACATTTAGCCCGTGGTGTTTATTCTCTGCTTTTCTGCTAACCACAGCAACAATGACACGCTATCTCAACGCTGTTAAACAGGCAGAGGTCAGACTGCGGTACCCTAAGCCTTACAGCAAACTCCCACCCTGTGTTAACACAGAGGACAGGACTTGAACTCCCGTTGGATGCAGTAGTGGCTCCCATTTTTAGCTCTTCAGTTACAAACTGAACCCTGAAATGTCATACAAAAGAGAAGTGATTACGTTCATGAGGGGTAATACTTCATACACAGTAAACAGTACCACAAATAAAGTGTAGATAGGTGTATTTAAGAGATTTTACCTGTCACAACAGTAAGAGCTATTAAAGATACAATGCGTCACTTAAAATTATTGGTGCCTGTCCATTTAACCTTTACCTTCCATCCAAGATGGATTTGCATTTCTGATTTTGGAGAGTTCTTCATTAGTTAAGGAACAGGTATTTTGAGAAAAATCTAGACCACATTTCCCACGTTTTGGCCTCAAAACATAACGCCAGCTATTCAAACTGAGACGTACCGACGGGGACCGCGCGAGGGCACTGGAGCGGCAGCGGGGGCAATACGCTCCCGCTGGCCTTGCTTCCAGCGGTGAGCTGCCCTCCCTTCAGCCAAGACCGGCACTGTAACCCACCGTCAGCGGGTTGGTATCTGCAGCACACAGCAGTCGCGTTAAAATGGGTAACTTGACACCACGCAGGAAAATTTCAAGATGAAGAATGCATAAATACTAGTTTTGTTTTCCTGAAGTTATTTAGTCATTTGTCACAGGTACATTCAACTGAAGTCACAAACCAGATACTCACCCAAATCTGAGTTTTGGCCGTACTTACCTCTGATTAAGTGAGTTATCCCCATACTCCAACATTTATAAGTTTTTTTTGTTAAATTTAATGCCATACTCACAAGAAAAACTTCAGACAGTGTCATAGTAGCCTTAAAAAAAAAAAAAGAAAACATAAAAATGCCAAAGTGTATTGCCTACGTGCCTCCAGCAATCAAACATCAGCGAGGACACATCAGGCTTGTTTTCCACTTTCAGGCTACGGAGCCGAGTACTCTGCTTTACAAATCAGTAACATGGGTACGTGTTTCCAGATGGAGGGAGAAGCAGCCCTTCTTACGGGGAGGGAACAGCTACATCTCTGTTTACATTGCAACCATCAGCCTTCTGAAGCCATTCAGACTGCCACAACCACTGTCCTCTGTCCGTAAGGGAAACCCCCATGGCTAAGCAGCGGTGTAAGTCATCTACTGACAGCGTAGAAGGGGACAGCAACTTGTATCTCAACCTCAGGAAAGGGATCCTCAAATTCTTACGCTATACCTGCTATGAGAAGCAGTAGGTGGGCTGAAAGAGAGAAGGATTAATACAAGATGTAGTACGACGTTAGACACAGTAAACAGCAGAGGTCTGTGTGTTGCTTGTACCTAAAAGCCAGGAACGTGTCCTCTTCTGTGCACTTGATTTATTTCAGCTGTTTGTTACAACTCCTCGTTACCATTATTCACTCAACCTCTACATTAATTCCACATAACTGCCTGCATTTATGAATGGTTTCCACAAACAAGGTAGGATTTTTTCCTCCTAAACAAGGTAGGCTTTAGACATTTAGTGGCCTCAGATGGCCAACCAAAGCAAAAGCACTCACAAAAAATGGAGACAGCAACGTGGAAAAAAAACTTCTGTTGTTTCTAAAATTACCGGTTAGATAACCAGCAAGACTAAGGAAGTAAATAAGCAGAGAGAAAGGGAAATACTTACTTGCATTATCCCCCCACATTGCCCATCATATGCAATGGAAACCCGTAATCTTTGCTCCTCTCAACAATCTTTTCTCAACTTCCATGTAGCTCGTAGTTGGGATATCCTGGGGGTACCTTGAGTTTTCTCCAGTACAGACGCTGAAAGTTAGTAATGTTGAAATGCAAACTGCCCAAGTCACCCTACCATCCACAGGATAAAAGTAGGATTATGACTTACTAGCTCCGTGAGTGTAGATGTTATGAGGTATCTATCAAGATATTAGCAGATGTTCTCACAACCCACATAACAATCAGTCATAGTTTTTTAATTAAAACACATTTGCTGCCTCAAGTAATTGCATCTTAGGACGTCTGTTAGATTGTTAAAATACAACTGCCTTTAATAGACCTGTGCAGAAAGATTCCTTTTCACTTATTTTATTATTCTTGCAATTATTCTCTTGGAAGCTTCTGCGAAAAGCTAGTCTATTTCTTTTGAAGTACAAACCGTGTTCTCTGCTCAACTCTTTCTAGGGTATTACATCGTATCCAGGTTTCATGCTTTTAAAATAAGGCCTTGAACATAATATAGCAGTCTCCTTAGATACTGTATAACATTGTTATGTATTTTTAAATTTACATTTGGTTTAATTTTATGTTTCTAAGTGGAACATATAATGATATAGAGTATGCTAGAGGTAAGCCTCAGGCACATCTATATATCAGCTAGGAAAACTGCATATTATTAATTGGTTGATGAATATTTTACTTTCATTTATGGAAAAAAGCAGTGTTTAACTACTTGGTTAGCATGCCTTTAAGTAAATCAATACTTGGAATGAACTTATTTATCTTCCTTATTAGAAAACCAGTCACAAACCAGGAATGATAGAAGAAACAATCATAAAGAATGTGCCCCAGTGTATGAAGTTATTTCAGAAACTATAAATATTAAAGAAGTTATTAAAAACCTTAGCAATAAAATTTCTTTATAAACTATCAGTACTAATTTACACTCCTAAGCTCCCCTAGAAATCCTGAAGTTAAAAATTTGGCTAGTTTCTATTTTTTTTTCACGACTGACATTTCAGCAACTAGAATTTTTTCCACAAGACCCTACTCATGAGCTGCGCTACACAGAACACATCACGAGTGTATCTTTCATATTGAACATCAGGGTCTACAGCAGAATATGTAATAAACCGAAGTACCACTTTCTGTATAACTCGGGTACAGCAAAACTGCAGGAAATCTACACAAAAGACAACACCTGAAAACCTCAATATTCGCAGCTTTTTTCTTCCTAGGTCCTTTCTCTTCCACTGCTTTCCACTCATCACGTGACTAAAACAGAGCTTCGGCTCCTCCTGTGACCTACTAAATAGCCTGTTTCACTAAAATGAACTAGTAGAAAGAGCTACATGAAGGGGGTCCAAGGCTGAAGTACTTGATGAGAACAGGGATGGCAGTTGTATTAGTTTGGCAGTCACAAAGCGCTACAAAGTCATTCATTCACCAACAGTTTAAAAAACCCAAAGCCAACAACCCCCAGCTCCTTCTTCAATAACACTAATACACTGGTAGTTCCAGAACATCCATCTAAAATTATGCCCTTGCCTTGTCATAAAAAATGAAGTGAAAAATATAAAATGTGAAAAATACGTCTGACTTCTTGCCATAAAGGTTTTTTATGCAGTGATTAGGAAAAGAAGACCCCAACACCAAAACAAGGTCATACAAAGATGAGCTAGCAACACTACTGCTCCCTGTCACTCTTCTCCTCAGCTAGGTCATGGACAGCAGCCGAAGTAATGTCATTTTCGTCTTTCTCTGACAATTTTTGGGGGAAAGCAAGGCAAGATCGAAAGAAAATACCTCTCGAAACCTCGTATATTAAAAACAAATAGTTCCCTCTGATGGGCCTGCTGAAAAGATATAGCACTGCTTACAGCTCCTAGAATTCCACTGAACTGACTTCTAAATGACATAAACACAGAATCCTGCAGTTAGAAGACGAATGAAAAAGAAATACAGTGAAACCCACGATCAATCAATTTCTGTTACACCACTCTCTTGAGACAGAAATTTCAGTAAAAGTCTTTAAAGCATACATGACTCTACTCGGGGAAAAAACCCACCCCCCACCTCCCCAAGCCCAAATAATAGCTCAAGCACAAGACGATGTTATGCTGCAAGGCCATGCAATGAATGAATGGTCTGACAGACAAATGTCGGCACTCCCTTCTGCTGGTGTTTAGCGCAGCACAGGAATCTACAGAAAATCAAGGAATAGTTCCAAGTCCAGACAAGAATTTTCTCATGCAACGTTTTTGCAACTGAGGCAAGGAACGAAGACGGCATAAATAGGAATTTCTGCTCTCACTCATTAATTCCTTTTCTCTGGCAACAGATTGGTGGTAATGACTAATATTTGTATTTACCATCGCTTGCAACTGGTCAGAAAGGTGAAAAGAAAGCCAGTTCAGGGGTACACGGCCACCTTACTTTTGCATCACTTCCTAATGGAAAATGCAACTACATCCATTATATTGAGAATATTAATAGCTACTGAAATCATTGTGTCTGTGTTTCATTGCACCAGCTTTACACTAACATAACACTCAATTTCAGTAAACTTAAACTGGTAAAAAACTAAAAGAGTCAGGCTTTGTAACCTTTTATGTGTACTGAACTGAATTCTCTCAGAAATGGAACTATGTTTAATATACGTATAAGCCTTATGATTCTTTTTGATAGTAAATGCTCAAGATTAATCCTAAAATAGACAATGTATATAAAGAATAGTCAACTGTAGAAGTAGAGACAGCTTAGACCAACAGAGAAACAAATGAATTAATGCCCGTCTTTCCAACAAGACTCTACCTGCCAATATGAGACACTGACTAGCTAAGTTCTGTTGAGATACTTGAAGCAGGATGACAGCGCTTTAAAATCTAATTTACCTCTTTGGGGTTTTGCCAGCATCTATTAACTTGTTCTTTCAGACAAGATTTTTGAAGAGAATGATCTGTCCATGTGACATTCCATGAAGATACTGCATTTAGAAGGCAGCTCTGACAGTAAAAACCTTCTCTAACATAGCTCAGCTCTTCGCACCCCATAAGATGATCTTTGTTTGTTAGAAAATAACTTCAGACTTTGAAGTCTGCCTTAGAAACGTTTATACTAATTGCAGCTCACAGTCACTGATGGTACGTTCCAGGCTTGCCATCTAAAATCTTCTCTGGATTTGAGTACAAATGCTTGTGTAACTCCTCCTGAGTGCTCCCATCTCCGTAAAACCCCTCTTTCAAAAGCCATGTCAACAAGTTGGTGACGGAAAACACGCTGTAAAACAGGGCACTAAGTCAACAGGTTCGTACTGGTTTCTAGACAAGTGGATAAGCACAGTCTTTGAGAATGAACTGATTATTTTACCCCCAGCTGGAGAAAGAACTTTCATGACTGCCTTCAAAATGAGGGCAGAATGTCTTGAGATAAAGCAGCAAAGAGGTCTGCTTTCCAACAATGAGCCTGAATTCTTCTATTCTTTGAGTTCGGCATCTTTTAAAACACTTACTGCCATGTCTTTTTCTGAAGACCTGAGCAGTTTTGCTAGGGAACAAAACAGAAGGCACTGTTAAGTAACGATCAGTCTTCGCGGATTGACTTATTTGCTCAGCTGGCTCTTTAACAACAAAGTAGTCAATAAAGTTATTTTTATTTCTCTGTTACATGCAGCATTAATCGGGGGGGGGTGTTAATATTTTTTTAGGGGGGGGGAAGGTATTTCAACTTTTTTGTATGCTTTGAAATGTTTTGATTGTGAAACACAATGCTTCAAGAAAGATATTTTGTAGCTCTGTTCTAGCAGAGGGACACACTTGAGACCAGAGATCAGGTGACAACACAAAGTCTGAGAAATCCTCTCAAGCCATTTGCTCAATTACACTCACAGTTCTGAATTTACCAACCTCTGATGGATGCAGTTCTCTCCTAACGCTCTCGCTCGGCCCCACTTTTGAGACAGATGCAAAAAGAAGATACGAAGCTTTCTAGGGTCACAGGCGCAAGGGCGTAGAAGGTGGATCTGAACTGTACTGATGCTGATGCTACATTAGTTTGCGGATACTTGGAGCAATCTACAAACAGCTCTTTTACAATAGGATACCCGCTTCTTTATTTCCCTCCAGGAGCAGCAGATGAAGTACATATTAGAAGAGAAGAATTTAGAGAACACACTTGTTTTTTACTTAAAAAAATGTTTTGCCTGCGACATATCCTCCATGTATTTATTTTCTTTAATATTGCTGAAATTATGGTATATTGCTTACTTATTCAATGATTAATTTCCATAGCCATATACTTTCTAGGTCTATATGCAGCTTGTGTTGTTCAAATTAATTTATAACACATAAATTTACTAATAAGTACAAGAGTTCTATTCAGACAGTAGTAAAATCCAAAGCCTTATATCATCACACTTGTAACACAGACATTATCACTTCACTTCATACTTCTTCCCCTAAATTTCACGAAGCAATAACACTCATGTATTATCCATCAGCATAAAAATCCCAGATGGTTTCAGCTAGGAAATTGAGGTGACGGGATGTCCTGATACCAGATCACAGAATCATAGAATCCAACCTCCAGCCCAACACCCCCATGCCTCCTAAGCCATGCCCTGAAGTGCCATGTCTACATGACTTTTAAATACCTCCAGGGACGGTGACTTCCCCACCTCTCTGGGCAGCCTGTGCCGGTGCCTGACCGCTCTGTCCGTGAAGACATTTTCCCTCATATCCAATCTAAACCCCCCTGGCACAACTTGAGGCCGTTTCCTCTCGTCCTATTGCTTGTTACTTGGGAGAAGAGACCAAACCCCCCGTCCCCCCCAGGTGAGATATATAGCTTTGTCCAAAAATAACGATTAGTAAACTGATTTCCAGAGTGAATGCGTACCATTTGTTATCAAATTGACTGAATTGTTAACATGGTCCCATTCCAAAGACTGAAGTCAAAACCAGAAGATATAAAAGGAAGTGCTGATTTGTCTTTACAGACAAGAAACATATCTGCCATTGAATATGTTTGGTCTGGTTTGGGGGCTTTTTTTTTTGGGGGGTGGGGGGGAGGGTGTGTGTGTGTGCTGTTTTTGGGGGATTATTTCTTCCGCTCTCGGAATGTAGTCAGAGAATACGATAACAGGACTGTTAAAGATATTTATAAATACTAGGAGGAAAAAAACATCTTCGGAGGTAAACAAAATCACCATGTAACAGACTTCGGCCATGAGACACGAACTAAAATTAATTTCAGAAAAAAAAGCTTAGAATCTGCTTGGGTGTTACGTGTTTAAGGAGCACAGACCTCTGAAGCACTAGTTCTTAGGACACTATTAATATTGAGGCCAAGAGAAATCTCTTTCCAAGATCCCTAAAGGGCGAAGACAAGTGATTAGGCTGCAGCTGGTACCTTCAGATTTCTATCATTTACTCTGGTCTGTTCATACGTAGACTGGAGCTGGAATATTGTGCGGGTAGGCTCCGATATCCATTTTTGTTTTGTACAAAGCGATAAAGCATTGCCAGAGTTCTAAATACAGGCTTTCCCAAACGTGCAATTCTGTATTAAGAAATCGCAGGTATGTACGTAGTGGAACTCATCACCACAAGATACCGTAGAGGTAAGCATAAACAGGCTCTGAAGCAGAATATACCAATTCATGGAGTATTCACGATGGTCATTAAATCAGCCCAGACACCTTCTCCCCTTCGGGCAGTCGCGCCACCAGTGACTGCCATTTTGGGGAAGGTATAGCAAAGGAAAAACAATACTTAGGACTTGCTTTGTAACTCATACACTTCCCCTAAGCACGAGCCATGTCAGGTAAGGGCGTCAGGCTGACAGAGGCCATTTCTTATGTTCTCGCAGTAAAAGGTGGAGACTTTTTTCTGGTTGTCAAGAACTTCTTGACAGAAGACTAAGCAGACAATCATTCTAGATGAGTGATTGCCTGTGCATGTCACCGTGACAGTTTATGGTGACAATAACAGTCCTATGCTACGGCCATGACCTTATCATCGTATGAGAGTTTTACCTGAATAAACACCAGACAGGGCTTCTTTTGCTAAAGGGAACTTGCTCCCATAAAACGTGCTGAGCAGCACGGTTAAATACATTCTTTATATTAAACCAAGGGAGTTCTAATGGGCTTAAAAACAAGGCTGTGTTTCTACATTCTTCTGGAGCAAGAGCAGCAGTGCTGCAGCAATGCTGGAAACCTCACTGTATCAAGGTTCCCTCTCTAGTGAGAAATAAACGTTGCCATATTATCAAACTAATTTTGGCATTAAAACATAGGTTTCCCCAAAATTTAATAACTTACCCCAAGTTTTATTCTGCTTGTTTGCTGAACAGAAAAAGAGATAAATAGGCCATTTATGCTACTCTTCCCCTGTTAGCACTGCTATCACTAAGCGCTGAACAATTCTGCGCTTCTGCTAGGTCAGAAGCAAACCTTAATTTTCTGGATCCATATGCCTTGAAACGATTTATTTTTCAAAGAAAATAAAGCACTCTGAGAGGGAACATCAGACCTAGTCCTTGCAACGTTCAAAGAATCTGTATGTCAGTCACGTCAAAATTCATCCCAGTCGGGTCTACTTGCAAACAATACAAATCAATAAATTATCATTTTAATAAAAATCTCATTTAAAAATGCAACGTATATTCGTGGGACCCACTTTGCACTTGCAAAGGGTACAAGTTTTTCAGAAAAAGATACATGCAAAGCTGTGCAGAGGAATACAAAACACTACAGGCGTTTGCAAACCAATGACAATGTACAGACAATGTGGAACACAAAAGAAGTTTCTGGGTACGATGGCTTCACGTGCATATTTTTAACATGATAAGACCTCAAGCTCTCGTAATTAGCTAATTTCTATGGAATTGCATTACACCGAAAAGGAACAAAAATTTAAATTAAATACGCTGTAGCGAAAAGCTCTGTACTTCTATCACACTCTGTATCACCCTCACAACCCCATTTTGTTGGCTAGGGCAAAAGCCACCTTTTAAAGATGCTCCCCTTAATGCCAGGTGTGAAGCACCGTGCAAATATGATACTCAGACTATTTCCTAGATCTTTCAAACCAAGAAAGATATCTACACACTGTTTAGAACGGGATTGTTGCATCATACAGTTCTTATGCAGGAAAAGGAGGATAGGTCACAATTCTAATGCATTCCAAATGTCTTCCCTGTATTGCATTTTGATAATTCACGTACACCACCTTACAGCGGAGACTACTAATGTTGCCAGGCTCAGAAAGAGCCCATAAAGCCTGCATAAGACCCAACATTTCTCAGATATCGGCAACAGCAGACCCAACGTATCACAAATCCACGTGATCAACCGCATTGCTAACAGAACCTGCAACGAAGATGGCACACATGGTTACAGAGACAGCAATGCCTGCTGCAGCCAGAGGCACAGGACTAATTAATTTCTGATCTGTCATAAAGTTTTCTTAAACCCGGAATCCAAGAATCACCTGAACTAGCAGATTTGGACTTGCATTTTTCTGCTATACTCTATAACATGACAAACAGCAATGGGACATGGTCAGGTGGTTAAGCGGATTAAATATTATCTTATTTCCTCTGAGATCACAGTAGGCTAGGCCTGAACCGAAATGAGTTGTCAGGTCAGCTCCTCAGTGGACATTTTATATCATAAAACCATCATCTATAACTGAATACTGATATAAAAGGCAATACACTCAGTTCCCACTCTAGGGAAAACCAAGATTGATTTAGAAGTGAAAAATATGCTTCCTTATTGAAAGGGTGGTCTCTCTAGGTCACCTCAAGGTCCCCTCTGAAGCTGCGTGGTAAGAGTTCTTGTGATGCTTGCATAGTAAGTTGCAGTGGAAAATCACAAATAACAGGTTCAACTGCCAGTGCAGGAACTCCTCCAACCTTCATGAAATGCAAATGCTCTGTCTTCTGCCTAAAATAACTTCCGAATCTAGACATGACCGTGCTGACAGATCTCAGCCAATGCACGTACTACGATTACTTAGAATTACAAGGCTATCGTCAGCAACAATGTGGTGGTGGTGAGGCGGGTGTTTGCTTTGGTGGCTTGGGTTTTTTTTTAATCTGATGAAAAAACTGATTTTTAGAGAAATTTGAAGCGTAAAAGTAATGTAAAATCTGGAACCATTAATGAAAGATGTTACTAGCTGTTATAGGGCATCCTAAGCCAATTTAGGAAAGTAGCCCCCACCAATTTTAACTTAAGGTTACAGTGACTGTGCTCACGGCATTTTTATTCTCTCCCAATGAACATCAAGAAGCTCAGAAATCCTTTCGTATGCAACATCCCTGATTGAGCATTTCTATCAAAAAGCATCAAAACCAATGCTTTTTTTTTTTTTTAAAATAAGAATAAACTCCATAATCACCATGAATGATCAGAACTCCAGCTTAAAATATGGAAAACTAATTGCTCTCAGGAAATTGCTTTGAATGAATCCAATACTAAAAAAACCCAAAACAAATCCAACAAACAACTCCATAATAACCCCCACACAAAACGCAAAGCCACTTAAAACCAGAAGAATATAGTAGGATAACATATAAATTAAAGCAGGTTGCCATTTACTTAGAGCTAGATCTAAAGAAAACAGAAAAGATAAGTTTAATTTCGTTGTGCCTGTTGCTGTCTGTGAATTACTCAGACCTAAAGACGAAATTAAAATGCCCGAGTTCTCATATTGACATGCACAATCTTCTCCTGTTAAGTGAAAATATGTTCACTGTGGAAGAATTGCCTTCTGCACAGAAGGTTAGTTTAATGTTCTGGCAATCGAATCGAAATATTCCAAGTGGCTATTGCTGCGCTTGCAAAGAGGGTGCCAATTATATTTTTAATGATAGACTTGGTGTTTTTCTTTTGGAATTCATGCACAAGCATCAAGAAGCCCAAACAGCTGAGAGTAACATTTTGACTCTGGTGTTCTACGGCTTCACCAGCATTATGTAAAGAAGGAGAAAATGAAACAATATCATGCTAAAAGCCACCACCCCCGCAAAAAAAAAAGACCTCCCAAAATCCTGAAGACAAGCAGTTGTATATATTTATCCAGCTATGTTGTGCAAAATCCAGCTAGAGAAGGTCTGAAAAGAATGCCTCAAATAACCCTAGGGAAAATAAACCCCCTCCATAGGCTATCGGATCTAAAGTACAAAACCCTAGTTGCACTGACGCCAAAGAAAAGGCTGGCTGTCAGCACCCTGCAAGACCACGTTTCGACTCAAAGTTCCGATCGCAATGCAAACGACGGGTGTATTTGAAAGGGCAGGGTTCAGATTTTCATACAGAAATTGCAAATGTTGATTTTCTGAACCAATTCTCATGGCTGAGCCTCTACAGCCATGCAGAACAAATGCAAATCAAACCAAGGTCTGGATCAGGCTATATTTCCTGAACTGCAGGACTAACTTCAAAGTGCTGGAGAACCCACCGCATTACTGAACCATTTTTTTCTTAACTGTGTTAACTTAGCTGCGCTTTAAAGGACAGATGACAGAAAAAAGAGCCACAAGGCACGAAAATCATTCTTCGGTTGAATCATGGGTGACATCCTGGTTTATCAAATCAAACACTAATTCTAGAAACAGAAGTATTTACTTCTCTTCTTCCGTAATCTCTTAAAGTTTTACACAAATACTTTGTTCAACAATAATGACTTTTGATACCTTTCAGATCAGTTCACAGACATGTAAATATTATTAATTTATTATTGCAAAACAAGGGGAAAAAAAAAAAGGCCTAAAAGGCCCAAGAATAGCCATAACTTCTTTTTGATAAAATAATAAACCAGTAACTACTAGAGAACATGACATGCAATTCAAACCCCCTACAGAACGAGGGGAATACTTATAACACACTTGTTGCCTGAAGAAAGACCACCTCTTCCTCTGGTCACTATTCCAGAAAATATAAAATAACCAGCATGTACAGAACTGGTCTGTGATTACCCTTTGCCCAGTTGCTCAAGTGGGCAGTTCTGAAGATTTACCAGCACGGGTCGCATTGCTTCCTCTAGTCCAGCGGCTGATGCTGTCAGAGGACCGAAAGGCAGAGAGCTATTCTGGCAGGGTAAGATTTTATACATTCACTCCTCATCTCTACTCAAAGCTCCTGTATCTTCCGTTTTCTTTTTTGCTTTCTCAGCCGTTGTTGAAATCAAACAGTGTGCGCTGGAAACACACGAGATGAAAAAAGGCCCAGATAATTTGCCTGTCAGTGGCTCTTTTGTGAAGTCCAAGCTCAAGTAATCTGAAGGGCCAGCCCAATTAGCAGCTCGGGTAGAAAAAAAAAAAAAAAGCCTATATTTCTCTATGGGAGCAGGAGAAAAAGTGCCAAGACTGATACATACAGAAGTATGGCTAGTGCATCTGCAGAAAGAGCAAATTTAGAAGGTTTAGATTTTATGATGCAAAGACAAAGCGCGTCAGTCTTCCCTATTGCCCTGCAGATGAGTAGCTGATCATCTGTGTGGATTCAAAGCTCTGAGGTTCAAACTGAGGCAATGGATTTCTTTGCTCAGCTCTGCTTTAGAACAGGTGCCTCACAGCAAAGCCATTTCACTTGACTTTGCACCATTTATCAGCGCAGAGCACTCAGACAGTAAATTGGACGATTGCATTTACTGCTCACTTTTTAAGGGCTTGATAAAATAGAAAATTATGCTTGGGCTTCACACCTCTAAAATCCGACAAGAGCTTCCGAAGACTCCAGAACGATATTTTTATGAGTCAGCCATCCTCCATTTTTGAATGGAAGGCACTCACTGTCTCACTCAATTTAAGCCTATTGTACTAAAAGGAGGAGACCTGCTATAAAACGGTCAGCCCTTTCCCTCAAGAAATAGCAATTCACAATAGGAGCCGGACTAATTCTTCAAAGGATGCATTTAATATATGTAGTGAACGTGCAATTAAACACCCAATTGAGGATTGAATATTTAGAGTTATTTTCCCATGAGAAAGTTAAGGGTTCAGCGTTACTGAAGATAACAGGACTATGTACCCAGTCGAATAGCCGAGAATTCCGCGTTTGATTCAGCAGTGGGACTTCAGGAGCTTCTGTATCAGTCCAGAAGAGAAAGAGAGAACAGGAGCTAGAGCTGGGAATACAACCATGTCTGCAAAGTGGCAGCGACTGCTCAAACCGTTAAGGGAAAATTCTGAGGCACCAGAAATGCAGAATAATCAATATCTACTTTTGCTCATTAACTTACATGTCCCCTCGTTTACTTTGCTAATAGCACGTTTCTCCTTCCATTCAAACAAATCCAGGGGTTTGTAATCGAAAAGAAAATGAGTAATAACCAAAAGTCCTTTTACTGATGCAACCAAAATGTTAATTGCTTGAAAATATTGACAAGTTGTGCTACAATTCCAGGCATCCATTGCTTTTCTCCTACCTCACCCCTCACATAGTCTTCTTACTGCTTACAAGAGCAAATTACTTTCTCCCATTTATCCTGTATAAAGGAGGAATTCTCGCTCTATTTTTATTTATTACTTGGCTGAAAAGATAAGAAAGCAAATTTTTGTCAACTATTTCATATTCAACTGGACAGACAGGGATCGGATTTGTAAGTGCACTGGCACTGTTTCACTTTTAGGTGGTGCAGGTCACACAGAACGTCCTCCTTCAAAGGCTGGATTTAGTATGAGGTAAATTGACGTGCTCAGTTCAAGTTGTTCTGGGTAGGAACAGCCTTCTAGGAACTGAGCAACGGACCTCAGCGTGATTTGGTTCCAATCCGCAATACGAAACCACTCTTTTGACATCTCTTTTTTTTAGCCATCGACTATAGATCTCCCAAGTCAGCATCATTTCTCAGTTTTCTTTCCCACAGTACCTTAACACAAAGGGAAAAAATGCATCACAATCGGTACTTCTGTATTTTTAAAGCTACGTTTGAAATAAAGTTTGCCAATAAAAATTTAGAACATGTCTTCAGGACGAAGCATGGAGCGATAAATCTGCGCAGAGAGCCTGCTTGTTTTAACTCAGGTGCGTGGCCTCAGTGGGCTGGGGGTGGATTTCTTAGAACAGATTTATGATTTCGAGGCAGGGTGTCTCCAGGCTTCTCTAATTAGCTCGTTCCTTCTGTTCAAAGGGACAAGAAAGCACCATTATCAGTCAAAGCAGGAGGAATACAACCCAGAAGTATGCCTACCAACCTCTTAAATGTGATATACTTTCAGATGAAGGAAGACCCATGGTCTTTCTTCAAAACCAACGTAAATTTTCTCAGTAACCACTAAAGAGCAAAACAGCTTGTGCATCATTCCGTGAGTCATGAAATCAGGAAGAGGTGACCAGGTGACTAAAAGAATCATTCAAAACACAGGGCTGACGGCAGTGTAAAGCATCAATTACATAAACAGCTTTTTGGTACGGACCATTGTCCGGAAAAGGTTTTGAAGGCCTTGGTACAGAATTCTTTTTACATGGGAAGCAGAGAAAGAAATTAAAAGGCAGCCACCTTCAGACTAGATTATATCCAGCAGTTTAACGAAACTGAGGAGGGGGAAGGTTAAGAACATGAGCAATGTAAACCTGATCTTTGAGGGGGGGAGAAAAGGATGAGGAACAGCGATAAAAGGAACTGCCTTGAAGGAGGGAATCTCCTATAAACTCAGGGGACACAAGGGCTAACGAACAGGGCCCACAAAGCAACTAGCAGTTCACTGAAGACAAAGTAAGAACTGGCATATTTTGTAGGAATATAATTTGGCTGCAGAGCAAACTCTGCATCAACAAATCTGACTTATCAATCAGTGTGAATTCCGCTGGGATTATTCAAGAACTCTCAGGGTTTTGGAAATCGAGATGAGATTTTAAAAAGATGATAAATTAGAGAAAAGCTGAGAAACAGGATTCTATTCAAGTGGATGTTACCAGACGATCCCTTCAGATGCAGATCTCCAGGCCTAGTTTTATATGCTTCTATAACTTCTATCCGTACTACCTACACCTATGGCTTGAATATTGAAGAAGGGCTTTGGGAGGGGATATAATGTCACTAAAAATCCCACAGCACTCATGTAGGAAATGGGTATATAAAGATTTTAGGTGCCTTGGAAAAATTCCACCCTAGAACAAAAAAAAAAAACAAACCCACACCAAAACCAGAGTCCTTAATATCAAAATGTATATAAGGTGTTGAAGTTCCCTAAGAAACTTTTTGTTCAATGTAGTTTATACAACATGTTTATATGCACACACTATATGTATATTCATGTGTGCACACATACACACACACACACGTGTGTATACGTACAGGGAGGAAGGGAAGGAGGGAAGGCGAGAGAGAGTCCTAGTTAAATGGAGATTTAAAACGTAATCTTCACAGTTACATGTGCCAGCCATAAACTGCACCAGAGGGAAAGAAATAAACAATGCAGGCAGAAAAGTGAAATTACTTTTTCCAAAGTAAACTTATTTAAAACTAATGCAGTTATTAACTAGAAGCCTTTTTGCAAATTGCCGTTATTCTGCGGATCTTTAATATTTTCCATTTAGTAAATTCTTATCCGTAAGTGCCTGCCAATAACCTCTGCATAAACAGGCAAGCATCCACATTTCTAAACTTTATGACAGTTAAAAAGCCAAGGTTATGAATATTTATGAGGGCAGTAAATTATTAAAATAAATACAGATATTTACACATTAGAACAACATCTTCATTTAATGGATGTGGAAAAAATGTTAATACGCGAACATTTTAAAGAAGAAGCGGTTTGGCCTGCAGAGCTTTTGTTGCTCTATTAGAAGTCAATTTAGGACAGAAATGATGGCTTTTTCTTGAATCCCAACCCCAAAAGACTAAATCATGATCAAGGCTCACAACGGTTTTCAAAAAACAAACCTGGTGGTGGTATTTCCTGAGGCTGGATACTGAAAAAAAACCTCCTCTGGCTTCTTTTCTGTGCTCACAGCGGTGACACATTCTCAGAGGAGTTTTAGGCCAGAGGAGCTGGGTGCTACTGAGGCGGCTTCATCAACCTCTCTCCCACCGCACGTTTTATACTGTTAGAATATGCTTCTTGTCTACAAACACAGCAGGCAACTCAAATCGCTCTTTCCCACGAAGGCGTTCTACATCAGAGATGTGATTTCCTTAACTGCTAGTAATAAACGTCATCCTCTTTCTCCACGTTTATCGATCCTCCGGATTCAAGGACGTCAGGGAGGCTGCTCTGACCTCCTGTGTGCAGCTGGCTACGCAAGTTCACCAGCGATCCCAACAACCCGAGTTCCACCAAAACACAACTCCTCCTCTAGCCAGAACACCAGAAGGCAGCCGCTTTCAGTCTGAAGGCGTGAGGGAGCAGGCAGCCTACCTTTTTTATGGTAGTTAACTCCTGAAGTTGTGCTTTGCTTCTGTTCTACATTTGCCTCATTTCAGGTTTCTCCTTAAAAAAATTTCTTAGAATCATAGAACCGTTAAGGTTGGAAAAGACCCTTAAGATCATCGAGTCCAACCGCTAACCTGTCACTACCAAAAAATTCTTCTTCCTTAATCCAGCCCCCTCTTTTTTCAGAAACAATCCAGCTCTTAGACTGCCTCAGACTAGTCACAAGCTCCCTTTAGGACTAGCCATAACAGTTTAAAGTCTTCCCTTCTGTCAGTTATTCAGCACTGTGAGTTACTGTGGCTGAAGAGACAGATCACTGCCAACACGGCTGCGCCAAGGTAACGCGTCCTGTGAGCGCTCCCTGTGTGCCTCACTCCTCGGTCCGCTGGCTTAGCTTGTGTTGCTGTAGGAAACTCCAGCTGCTGGGAGTAATAAATTCCTCAACCTTTCAGTTGCATTTGAAACTGACCCTGCCCGTACCGTACTATAACTTGCCCCAGCCCTCGAAGCATTTCTACCATTCTTGTCTCCCACTTCGGAGACTTTATAACAATGGTAATACCCCATTCTAAATCTCTATCTGATTTATATATACTTTTATACATATCCCTTTTTTATCTATTCTTTTTATCACAGCAACGTAAGCTCTACCTGGGTTGTTTTGGGTTGTTTATTTTTCCCCCAGAGTCAACACTCGTTTTGATACTTTACCCTGATATAAAGGTAGGGTCCGTGTTCTTTCTTTTTATATGTATAACTCATCATGTGGCCACAGTAACACATTCCATATTTGAAAAGGCCCAGCTGAAGGGATCGAGATGTGACTGCGGGGCTCTGCCGAACCCCTAGGAAACGAGCCCGCTGCCGCAACCGCTGCCCTCCTTGCCCTGGTCAGATAATACGCTCTGTTTCACTGGAACACAAATACAACACTCCCAATAAAATCTGAAAATCATATACAGTTACGAAAATAACTTAAGGTCAGATTTCTACAATTCTTGTTCTCACAAAGCAGCTTAAATTCATGAACCTTACCAAATTTAACCAGAATTACACACATTAAGGAGTTGACTGCATATTCTAACAGCATATTAGCGTCGGGCTTTTCTGTATACTCCAGATTCCCTATATGTTCTGATTCCAGGTAACTCCAAGCTCTGAACCCTGATGTTTGCAGCGTGTCTGAAGATGTCAGAGATAAGCCCCGTCTGAAAGACTGAAAGCAGAAGTTCCAAATTATTTTCAACCTTGATCTTCCCTCAAATTTTGTAGCCCATCCAATCTCCATAAACCACCAAACTAAACCTCTACAGAGAAAATATTGTCAGTAATATAACTATTTTTCCAAATATTCCAATTTCAACCACTTGGGCTTATTTGTATAAGTTACCCCCTTGTGCATCAAGCTGTGCTCTACCAGCACATACTTCTTTCTGCCAATGTCACGTAAAGGCTAAAGAAACCGCTCAGTTTTCCCGGTGAGTTTTCTGCCAGCAGCAGCAGTTTATTATTTCTTTCAGGCTTTTGCCAATGGACTCAATATGGACAGAAAGAGCAGTCAAGGTTAAAAAAAAAAAAAAAAAAAAGAGAATTAAAAACACAAAACAGGAAAACAGGAAAAACACATGAAAAACAGCAGTTGATGATGGCAGTAAAAGAGAGGCAGGCAAAAGGCACACCCATGCGAGGGAAAAGGCAGAGCTGAAAAATAGAGACGTGATTAGAAACTCTGTTACGAAGATGAAACCTTGGTTCAGGATCTATAAAAATCCAGACACTTGTATAAAATGAAGTAATAATAATGAGAAATTAAAGAACATTAAAATGTGAAAAATGCAAGTTTAATACAGAAATTAGAAAGAAAACCATTAAAAAGAATATAAATATATAGCGACAGCTCTGTTATGAGCTAGCGCTCTGTTTAGATGCGATGTAAAACCAAGCACGTGGAAGACAGAGATAAGGAAAATATAGGCAGAGGGAAGTATCTGCAGAAACAGAACCATGAGCCTCAGTAAGTACAGAAACATAAACATTAAGGGGAAAAGAGAAACGAAAAGGGGGTTCAGTGGCGAGATAGCGGGCCCATTTAAACCAGCAGGACTTGCTGCTTAAGGCAACCTCTCTCATTCACTTCAAACGTTTCTTGTGAAAGAAGAATCTATTTCTGGAATCGTCCAACATATTTTCTCATGCTTTTAATAGCTTATAATTATTTCACAGCCAAAGAGACACAATTTATATTCTTAAATACACACACACAAAAAAAGACAGATTACAACCTCCAAAAGAAGAAATAACAAATAAAGGGCAAACCTCCTCCCTGCATGAGCAGAACAGAGAAAGCAGCTTTGGGGAGCCGTATTTTTAGCTCAGACCCCAAGCTCGCGTTCGCAGTCCATCTCCTGAGCATGCCACACTTGGGTTCCCCTCGTGTAACAGGCTCTGAACGCACAAAACGGATTCTTTTGCAACAGCGGAGGAGCACCAGCAGCGCGGCTAACGCGCCGCAGCCACCTCTTCGCATTTACTCCGCGGGAGCGGACTACGGCCAGCCCAAATGCAAAGCTCCTGCGACGCGCCCTGTCCTCAGCACGCGCTGCGTTGCCCTACTGCTTGCTACTTACACACAGCAAGGGCTTGCAGGAACACAAATTAAAGTGGTAAAAAAGACCATCTCATAGGCAGCAAACTTTGCATCTTTATCAAATTCCTGCTCCATGAGCCCCAACCGCTGTTTCACTGCTTTTGTCAGTCAGCAATGAAACGCAGTACACGATCCGTCGGTGGAAATGCTGCACAACAGCCAAGTTCCAGCGATGATAACTGACCTTTCACGGGCATAATTATATTGCATCTAAATAATTTAAATAAACAGCTAAACCTACTCAGTTGAAAACGGCATTTTTATTGAGACAAATATTATTCCTATAGCAAAAAAAAAACATTAAGCGGTTATTTTCTGAGCCCGTGTTGCGGTCCCGCTTGCGCTTTCTATGGCCGACAGAGCAGATCCTGATTCTCTTTAATTATAAGATCTTGAGTCACTGTTCTTTTATAATTGCTTTTGTGAATTGGGAACGAATCGTTTAAATATTTATTGGGCTAGTGTGTTTTCTAAAAAGCAAAACAGCATTTCTGTTTATAAAATATTTGCAATGGAAGGCAGTTACTTGACATTTAGAGCTTAAATGCGGTTTGTATGTTGAACCTATTATGTCTAATGTACATGTAGCCTAGTGAGCTCCATCTGCGCTCTCTGCCGGCGCTGGAGTCGGAGCAGAAAGAATGGACACACACCCACACCCGTGTAGACCCCTCCCCACACACAGCTGCAACCACAGAAGGAGGAAAGGGGGAGTGGAAGGAAAACACGGCTCTCGTTCCGAACTGGTGGTAACCCATCCATAGACCAGTAAATCCTAGCGATTTTACAGGAGTGATCGGCCGTTAGCGGCAGAGGGGATAAATGCCCGTGCGCGTATGTCCGGGCGGTCTGCTCACACGCTTTGCACCGCAGAAACCACCACAGAAGTCAATGCTCTCTTCCAAGTCTCAGCCCCTCTCTCCCCTCCGAGGTGGTAAGGATGGCAGAAAGAAGCCAGGCCGCAAAGGCAAATTCTCCACGGAGCAAGGCTGTATTATGTCAGGATGAAATCCAGTTACGATGTCATTTCTTAATCAAATCCACCAACAACAGGGTTAGCCCTCCTACAGCATACACTGTTGGTTACCGCCTCGCAAGCTCCGTGCCGGCAGCGGCACGCCCGTAGCGATGCCCAAAGTGCTGAGCTTTGGGCCCAGCCCAGCGGGGCTGGAAAGCGCAACAAGCGTTTGACTCACCTTATAGAGCAAAGGTGATTGTCCTAGCTTCAGAAGTGCAATTTTTTTGGTCACGTTTGTAATGGCTTGAATCCGGATCAAGTCTTCCACAGTCCCATACTGTACGTCAACAAGTTCTGCCTGCAGAAGAGAAGACAGTGTTGAGGCTGTCCCTGTGACCGTGCCTCCTTGAGGGCGCTCTTTCCACAGAAGCAAGGTTGTTTGCATAAGAACAAGCTCCCGAGCAGAGTTCTGCAATCACCTTACCCCCACTGCCTAATCAGGAACACCTGTAACAACAAAGAGCTGGAGAATTCAGCCTGACAGATAAATTCATACATTTGCAGCTCCCATACATAATTCATCAGCTGTGATAAAAACCCAATATCTTTTGGCAGCGGTTATAATAAGTGATGCTGATCCTGATGAGAATTTCCCCTCGTTAGCTACAGGAATGTATTTAAAACCATGAAAGGGATACTAACGCACTTCTGTGAATTTTCTTAAAAGGAATCAGAGTCCTGTAAAGCATTTCAGAAAACGAGTGAATGATGATACTGGTCACTTATGGAAATATACAGATGATACACGTGCTACCAATATATATAGATTTACTATGTGGTCTGCTATGATTTCTGAGCACCCTCCCTTACCTACTGACGTATTTTCTTATAACCCAGCAGTCATCCAAGCATTATACACAGATAACCATATTGATAACAGACTGCACCGCTCTGACGCATGAACTTTTCAATTAATACGTATTTTTAAATTATTTAGAGGCACTTCCACCTCAATCAAAAGTGTTTAGAGCATGAAAAACTTCAGCTCTTCAGTCAGGACACTGCAGGAATACGTAGCAAAGGTCTAAGTTATCACTAAATGTCAAGTATTGGCAGTGACGGAAAAATACTTCAAGACGTGTTTTCAAGGATTTTTTTATTTTTTTTTTTTTTTAAGAGATACATATATAATTTAAGAATTACCAAGGGCATTTTTCTCACACATTTCTAGGAATAAATTCTGGTGAAGACCAAGTATGAGGATAATCAGTCTTGTACATTACTATTTTAGAATGTTATGAAGCTTTCAGGACACCATCGAGGACGTTCTGGAACCTCTAAATCCCTACACAGCGTTCCCATAAAACAGAAACACAAGAAGACACAAGAATATTACATGAGTGTTTAAAAATTAAAATAAGAGGAGCAGTACAAGATGGAAGAGTTTCTCTTTCAGTTCCATTTTGGTAACAAGTACGGATTCATTGCCAAAGGCAACAGCCCTGATTCTGGGCCTCCCTACACAAACTGTTTAAATTCTAGCAACGGCTGTTCTGGATATGTAGGATGGGGAAAATTTTCCTAGATTCCCGAATATGGGTATTTTAGGAAATTATTTACCCTTGCAGGCTGTATCTGATTATTTTGTCTGAGTTTGCGCCTCAACATTTAAGTTGAAATAATAATAATAATACAAAATAATTGCCAAGTTTCCTGTCTTCTTAAATGTTAACCTGAAAATTTAAAAGAATACACGTTTCTAGGTCTGTAACATGTCATCAGTGCTGTATAAACCAAGTATTTCGACAGGTCAGCCAAAGTTACCGAACAGGTCTGGAACAAGCAAACATCAGATTTAACAGCAAACGCTGAAACACGGGAACAGAAAACCTTGCACTTTGTACACTCTCTTCTGAAGTACGTGCGGGTTTTAATACCTAAAGAACTTGAAAACTATTTCATAAGAAAACGCAAATGGTGACTAAAGGCTGAAATACAATATAAATTCTTTCCCGTGTGATCACTGTATTTGTTAAGTATGATAAAATTAAGCAAGGAAGAATTTATACTAGCGGCAGCTATTTTATATTTTACCTAATCCGATGCCTCTGGTTATAAAGAGTTCACCTCAGATGAGGACAGGGTATTAACCGGGGTACTTCCTTGGGGTTCACACAAATTTTACCACACTCTGTAGATCTCAGCTTTATTGTAATTTGTACCTACAGACATGTCAATAGATACACTTTAGTGCAACAATTAACAGGGTCTCAGAAGTCTTACGGCTTGAGAGCTTTTATCTAGGCTGATTGCTGGGGACACCTCTAACCTAATTCCTTTGGACCCAATGCCCTTCCCACTTACCCTCAAGCAAACCAAAAATCAGAGCTTTCATCATTCGTATGAGAGGAGCTACACTAAATTTTCCTGAGGCACAATCAATACGCAAAGGTAGGACAAAATGAAGCATCAAACCGTTTGCTTCGACAGTAAGCCCGTGTGAAAATGAGATCCGTGCCCATCTACATTCATGTGCTGCTGCTCCTCACACTGTTTTTGCTAGCTGCTCCTCCAGGGTGCTATCCACCGCTCTGTCAACAGCAAAACTACATGTTTGCACAATTATTAATGCATTTAGCAACTGCCCTTGGATGTTCTTAGTTAATTTATGGATGAAAACTGCGTCTTCAAGAGCTGCTCGCTGGTCCTCCCCCGGCAACATGTGAGCTCGACAAGAGCAGGCTGAATAAAAGGCCTTACACAAAAGCACAGCTCATTTTTTAATTATGTGAGAACCAGAACTTGACTCCCTGCTGCCCCCAAACACTCTGCAAACCATGTTCTTTGCTCCAAATGTTAAAAATAAGCCCCAGTGCCAAAGCTATTAAACACATTCATACATTGGGAGCACGTGTAAGAAGTCATTACATAATGAAAGAGCAGCTGGGTATAATATAACAAAGAGTTACATGTGCTTTCATTACACATCTTCCACATGAAGGATGTGTCAAAGCTCAATATATCAGAAGTTTTTCTTTTGCACTTGCCTCAAAATAAGTATGACCTAAGCCTCCTGTTACTGTCTGACTTTAGGGGTACTTGCACACGCGTATTTTGCTGTAACTTCGAAGTGGATCTTTTCTCATCGCAAATCTTTAACCCTTAATTTTACCTTTTTGGGAACCGTGGGCAAAAATATCGCACACGTCTACCAAAGTAAGTTATCGCATCCTGGTAACATCGCATATAGCCTAGGAGTTGGAGGCTTGCACAGCTAAGCTTGGGTCTAACTTCAGTTAAAGTGTTAAAAAAACAGAATAAAATCTTGAGTAAAACTACACATGGCTCCTCCTCTCCCAAACAAAGTCAATAACCCACTGGAAGAGCTAAGAACAAAGTCGTAACATTCTGGCAGTACAGTCCAGAAAGTAATAGCTAAACATGAAATTATAAAAAGAGTTTTAAAAATTATTCCTAGCCCTTCCTTTCTTCTACACTTGAATACTTCAGTAAAATTTGTAATAAAAAGCACAATATTTTGCACTACTTAATAACAACATCTCATCAAATACAGTACAGCAACGCTAGCTCAGTCAGTTTTGGTCTTATTTAATACACTGGGGCTCAACTAATTGGACCCTTTACTTCTAACATAAAATAAAATATTGAAAAAATACACTTTTAAAATGATGTTAAAGATGCTAACGAATCCAAAGAGTGCTACCCTCTCAATAATCCACTGAGAAATGAACAGTCTATTTGTGTTGCATTGGTTTAGTCACAACGTTCCAAACACCTCCAAAAATGAACAAAGATGAAATTTTCTATTCTCTCATTTTCAGAAATACTTACAACATGCGATAATCCTCATTTTACACATTCCAGATTTTTTAAAAAAGTAAAACACTCCATCCCCAACCACCCGTCTTTGACAAACTGCTTTCCTTTGGTAGGATAATTCTGTTCAAAAACAAAGAGAACTCACCCTTTTATCAGGTACAAAAAAAGAGCGCTTGTGTGCTTGGTTTAGATGTGTAAGGGTAAATCCTCTTACCCTAAAACTGGGAAAATGCTAAAGAATGAGTTGGTTTATCCAGCTGAATTAGGTACTTACTCCTTGAATTGTTTCATGCTATGCTGTTTGAAAGATGTGAGTATTTAGGTACAAATTGCGATGTGCAATATGGAGTTCAGTAGTGTTCCCCCATGCATGAAATGAAGCAGGGGTAGGTAATAAAACAAACATTTTTAGAAAAAAGTAATTATTTTACGTTAGACTTATTAGTTTCTAGGTCCCAAGATGATGCTCAATGAGTTGTTAAGATTCTATCTTTAAAAACTATGAAAAAAATCCCCCCAAAACAGAAGAGACAAGCACTCTGAAAATGCCATGATCAAGACAGTCAAGGATCTTTTCCCGATTTCTTCTAATTATATCCAAAATGAAAGAGAATAAAACAGCGACCTTCATCCAGTCGTGGATGAAAACGGGTAAGACCGGTCTTGGAAAGGAAAATGATGAAGACCTGTAAGAAGCGGGTGGCAGCTGGGGCCTTGAGGGTGATGGGTGCTGTCTTAAAACTTCGCTTTCTCTGCAAATACTGAAGCAATTTTTTAAAAGAAAGGATGAGTTAAATAGGTCAAAAATAATAATGGCAATATGTTTCTCATATCACATTGTTATCATTCACTCCGCTTGAACGAGGAGAAGAATTTCCTTACAGCATTATACATCTGCATCCAAGACGCTAGCTAAGAGGTAGATTTGCCAGGGGCACACAAGACAGGAAAAAGATTAAGGGAAAACCCAGAGGGGAAAAAAAAAACAACCCTCAAAGCCAGCACACCTGGGATGGGGTGTTCCTCACAACCACCAAAACGCAGATGGAGTCAGGGCAGATGAGAAGGTAGTGCTTAAATGCATCTGCTCTAGGTATCAAGGCTGGGAATCCCAGGGTAGCAAAGCACCACACCTAAGCAAATAGTTTTATTATTATTTCTAAGAGAATACACGAAGGTCAGTGCTGAGCAACCTCTAAGAAATAATGTCGGAAAGATGTAAACTCATGCAGAAAACAAAACCAAAAGTAGCACACAGAATGGCTGTGGTGAAAAATCTTCTCCTCTTACTGAACTGTGGCACTAGAACAGGTAACATTAACCCCAGATTATGAATATATTTTATCAAGTTCCAATCTGTTGACTCATATTAACGAACAGCTTCTACCCAACCGACTTGGGAGGCCAGGACCCAGAAGCTGCAGCTGGGAAAATGACGGATCTTCAGTAGCACAGGCAAGCTCAGGCTCCCGCCAGTCCCGACCCACCCACCAAAAGAGCGTCAGAAATGGATGACCGAAAGAAACCCCAAGTACTGAAGAAAACTAAATATTAAATGCCATGCATACAACATATTTAGGACTGCTTATTCCTCAGAATTAAGACGATTTCTCCAAAAAGCACATATATAATTCTAGAAGTATCAACCCGTCAGTTCTGTGGCTGTTCGGGCTTAGCACATCCCCTTCTTTCAGTCAAGTCAATCCCCTTCAATTGTCCTTCAACATTCAGCGACTATTTTCAGGTTGTTCGCAAAATAAAGGTAACAGAAACATCCAATGCACAATCAATCACAAGTAAATAACCTTCAACTAGTCACCCTGCCTAAAGTAAAAACTCCAAAATATATTTGCAAATTCTATGTGAGGAGACGGCAGTCTGGAACCAGGACACGAGGCTAACTTTAATTAAACACTTCACCATAATTTATTTGCACAGCTCTGAAATTGAGGCTGAAGGCAGCATTCAGCAGAGCATAAAAGTAAACTCAAGCTGGCTGTAGATCAAAGCTGGACATCAACAAACGCGAAGAAAGCTGCTAACAGAAAACACTAAAATCGGAGGAGAGGAAGGAAGAGGGGAGATAACAGAGCTGTGCCCAAGTACGCCAAAGCATTTGTGGGTGTAACCTCTGCTATGCTTTCTGCCCCCATTTCAGCCAAAAGCATCCCTCGGATAACCAGGGTCCCATCGCTGCTCCCACGGATTGCTCCCACCCACGCCTCCTCCGTTGTCCTACTGAGCACGCCAGAGACCCAGCAAACAGCCACAGCCATCTTCTATACGCTTACTGTGTTTCTACAGAAATGTTAATATTCAAAGTTATCCTTAATGTTCAAAGTTATCTTTCAAACTTTGTCCCTCACTTGGTTCCAGGCGAAAAAAAAGGGACAGAGAGAGCGTTTGTGGGTTTTGTGGCATGCTCCGGTTGCCCCTAGTTCAGCTGAAGTGCTGGAGGTTGAAGTGAGAAAGTAATGTGCTGAACTCTCCAGTTCTTTCACAGTAACGGCACTCGGTAGGAGTAGGATCAGTCGGTCTGCTCCTTCATGGTGAGGACTCACCGAAGCCAAGCGCGAGGGCAGTTTTATTTTGTTTGATGTTGCTAGGCTCAGCGTTATCACAAGAGGAAAAGCTCCCAGAAAGCAGGACCAAGGGTACAATTCAACATTTAGTAAAATAAAAAAAAAAAAACACCACCATGTCTGGCACAAGACAGAAACAAACCAGGAAAGAATTTGAGGCAGGTGACAGAGGAGAGTTATCGGGGGAGGAGAGGGGGGTTTCACATGAATAAGTAATTTCTTACAGGGCTGCTTTTGCTAGAAAACAAAAAACTCCTTTCTTTAGAACTCAGTTTTCATGCAAACACCAGACTCCGATGTTTACAATCATTTCAAAATAACACTATCTTTGAAATCCCGTGGTGAGCTTTCCACTCTTGATTTACTTTAGGAAAAAATTTGGTGTAAGGCCTCAGAATCCAAGCACGCTGCCTTCTGGTAACAAACACTACTTGCAATGGTTTGCGTGTCCTATGACATGTGGACATTCCCAAACTGTCTGGGAAAGCCTGAAGATAAATTTGAGGTAATTACACAGAAACGCCTCTGTGAAACCCTGCAAAAGACTAAACAGCATATTTGAAGGTAAATCCCCCTACCACCTTGGCCAAATTTGGGCAATACTTACCCAGACTCTTTTTTCTAGTATGTCGTGGTTCAGCCTCGGCTGGCAACTGAGCACCACCCAGCCGCTCGCTCACCCCCCCCACCCCTGTGGGATGGGGAAGAGAATCGGACGAGCAAAAGAACTTGTGGGTTGAGATAAGCACAGTTTAATGATTACAATAAAATGATAATGATAAATGATTATGATAATAATGACGATAATGTTAATATAATAAAAGGGAAAAGGAAGGGAAAGGGAAAACAGGAAAAAAACCCGCAGAAACACGAACGATACAGCCGCTCACCACCCGCCGACCGACGCTGCCCGTCCCCGAGCCGCGATTGCTCCCTCCCTCCCCCGGCCAGCCCCTCCCAGGTAGCATACTGGGCATGACGTTACATGATATGGAATATCCCTTTGGTCAGTTTGAATCCGCGCTCTTAGCTGTGCCCCCTCCCCTCCCGGCTCCTTGTGCACCCAGCAGAGCATGGGAGGCTAGACATGTCCTTGACTAGTATAAGCGCTACCCAGCAACAGCCTAAACATCTGTGTGTTATCTCAACAGGTTTTTTTTCCATGCTAATTTCAAAGCACAGCACTATACCAGCTAGAGTGAAGAAAATTAACTCTATCCCAGGTGAAACCATGACATAGTAGCACAGGATTCCCTATCCTTGAGGTTCTTTTTATGTTTCGTTAGAAAACTGGAACGAGAAAAATAATCTTACCTCTTGAAAAACTTTAACTTAACGGATTTCCAAGCAGCTGTCTGAGGCAAGCCAAAAAGAGATGATTTGTGCAATTTTAATTTGAACATGCTGTCCGAGCCCCCGAAAAGCAAAGCATTAGCTACCTGGGTTAACTGAAGCTGATTTGCTCTGTTACAACACTAAGAGATGCAGCTGACCCACAACATCTGGGCAGATTTAAATCTCAGAACTTCAGTATTGCTCCACAGCGCAAAATACATGTGAGTGGAGTCATTAAATAACTACCTGGTCATTAAGTAATGCTGGTTTTCCCTACAAGCATTTACTCTTCTTCAAACGGGTTCATGATATTTTTTCCTGTATGTTTGTTAGCACCTTACTCTAGATGTTTTCTATTTTTTACTTCAATATTCCTACTCATACAAATAAAACTCCAGGGTAATTCGATATGACTCCAATTGTCAGCCTACAGTCAGAAAGGACTCTCTGTGGCCAGTGTACATTACGTCAAATTGCGCAATGCATTACACTGGCAGCCAAAACTAATTTGTACCAGGACAGGAAGATAAAATGTCCCTGAACCTCGGTTTGATAGAGTTTGGCCTTCCAGACCAAATTCAGTCACGGACACGTTTTACACGCTCTCTCTTCCCCTCGTCCTATGCCCAGCTAACGCAGCTCCGTTCCAGGCTGGGCTCTCCCGAAGCTTCTCCTATAGATTGCTTTTGCTCTTCCAGTATCATTTTCAGAAGACGACTCAGGTTTAACTTGTTTGCTTCCTTGCTTTTCACAGCTTATAGAAGATGTGGGTTTTTTTTCTCCCCTACTAACTCCCAGGGAGACCGAATTAAGATCGAAGCCTTTTTATAGCCTACAGAAAAAAACCTCTTCTGTATTTTATGGTTACAGAGCCCCAGATAAACCTGAGCTGACGTAGCTCAGTTCCCTGGTGGTAACGCTCACCCTGTCGGCTCCTCCCCTTATATCTATTTTCAACTTTATTTTTAATTCTTTTCATTCATTCACACCTCCCCCCTCCTACCCTGTCCCAAATCACATTCTTCCAAGTTTCCCGTAAGCAGAAGGCAAAACTGATACTCAAGTATACCCCCTTAATTCATGATATCCAGTGAGATAGCCAATCAAACCTAGTTTTTTTTCATATATTCTGATTATACTTAAATGCATATCTAGTCTTTCACTATTCTGAAATAAAGCATTTTTATTTTCAGTTCTATTAAGTTGATATTTATTTATTTTTAAGTCTCTAAGAGCATTGCTTTGGTTATAAAGCACTAAAGCACAAGTTATCATTTGAGGCCAATAATTCTATTAGAAATTTTATTATTTTAAGTTTCCATTAAGTGATGTTGATTATTTCCTTCACAAAGCTCACTAGTGACAAGATTTTAAACTCTAATGATTCTTTCTTATATCTTTAACACTATTTATATCCTCCTCTTTATAAGGGTTAACTGCAGAGATATTTAGTAGCACTAGTCTCTAAAGCATACAGTCACATTGATCACACTTTCCTAAGCAGAATCAGGGATCTGTATTTGCCAGCCTACTTGTTTAGCTTACTCAGCGGTAATTATTCATGCAAATATACATTTACAAATTACACAGGGTAAAGATAAACTAAACAAACAGAACTGTTCAGCTGTAACGTGACAATCTTAAAAAAGAAACCATAAGCTACATATGTACATAGTAGATTATAACGGCGTGATTGAAACGGGGCAGTAAAATTCCCAGTGCAAAGGCTTTCTGCCAGAATCCGGTCCCGCTACGACAGAGCTCGGCAAATTCTCAAGGCCGGACTGCAGCGACGCCGAGGTTTTATTGGCTACGCTCAGACACGAAGAATGGAAGTAAAGGATCCAGAGGCTGCAGACTGTCCTCCTTCAGCAGCCTTTTTATCATACACCGAGTAAAAAATAGGCATTCCCTCCTAGGGTAGCTATAACCGTGAAGTCTTTGGCGAAGATGCTTGCACCCTACACCTTTCTGCAGCTACTGTAGGGAAGGATCCATCTCACCCGGGCAGGAGAGGCTACCAAATGGCACCGGGCACACTCCCCCCTCACCGCTTCGTAAGCTCAACGTGAAACACGAGTTTGCACCTGCGCATCCAGAGGAGGACAGTAATCTCCTCTGTGAAATGACAGGCCACAAGAACAGCGTCCTGTGAATGCAAACGCGCTCATCAAAGACAGAACGTGTGTGTCAGATGCAGTGAAACGTTACATGGAAGTGCTTTCGATTCTTTTGTAAGTAAAATTGAAATATTTTGTTTCATAACTATAACACATTTGATATCTTAATTTCCTAGAGAGTAGATTTCATTTTGGTTCATTTGTTTCATTTTTCGAGCTAGTCTGGCTGTGCTAAAACGGAAACACCTAGGAAAATAGCCTTACAATTTCCAGGCTTCCAATTTGTGCCACAATTCTGAACACGTTTTGAAACAGTGCAATTTTCATAGGATGAGAAGCCTCTTTCCCAATCACCGCTCACACCAGTGCACGCGTAGCGTACTGAAATACACAGGCCGGCCGCACGTCCATGCACGCTTGCTGTGCAAACACGGAAGACTTAAGCTGTTACTGCGAGTACATAGATACCGGAACATAAAATAGACATCCACCTCCACGACGCAGATAATCATGCGCATGTACAAGAGGAGGTCATCCACTGCGTCGAGAGAACACTTGATCTTTCAGAGATGTCAGCGAGAACTCCATTTTCCAGAGTATAATAAATGCTCTTTCACAGAGTACTTATAGCCCCTGCTTGGCCAAACAACACTTGAACAGAATCAGAGACATGCCCAGCCACGTAGAGCTGTAGACACAAGTCTGAGCAGTAAAGCAGCAGTTTATCAGACCTGGAGAAGCAAACATGCAGTTGGGAAGAGAAAAATGACATCTTTCCTACCCGATGTGAACGCTGTTGTTTTAAGTCATTACGCAGATGTATAGGTCTCTAAATTACCTCTTCAGAAAAAGGATTGATGAAAAATATGTTCTAAAATTGCAAATACATTCGGATGAAAGAAAAGGACACCAATGAAAACACGGACCACGCTTGAGCAATAATGAATTTAAGTGGCCCAAATGACTGGCCAAGACAAAGGTGGCTGTATGGGAGAGCAGCATAGCTCTATGCGATTAAATAAGTAGCTATTGCTATTTTTCAATCACCTAACATTAGGGAAAGAAGACTTGTCTTACCTGTAGCGTGTGGTGCGGGTAAAATTGTACCAGGGAGAAACCCCAGTACTTTGTTATTTCAGTCTTTCGAATTTTGTTTTATAAAATTGCACTAAATGTTTTGGAATTGCCTTTTGGTCATTACTTGCGATACTGTATTCCGCACTGCTTCGTCACCTAAAGGTTTCTACACGGCTGCACCATTTCTTTCAGAAATACCTAACCTTCGTTTTCAAAATGTTTTAGTTCTACGAATAACAGCAAGGATTAAATGGAAGTTCAGGATAGGGCCCTGCCAGGTATCACTGCTCTAGTGTAATCAGTAGCTCACCCTTCTCCTAAGTCTTTCCAAAGGTTAGGGTGAAGGTTTTCCTGAATTGTGCCAAATTTCACCCAGACGTTTTGATGGCTCATCTCTGCTAAGTGTTGGCAGGAACACCATGGAAAATTTGAGAACTTGGTTCCTGTGCTCTTGGCAGGGATGGAAAATCCTAGTGAAAGAGGGGAGATCCCGTGCAATGGCTTCTCTTTAGAAAAGGGCCCAGCAAATTGCTCACCCTGTACAGTGGCATCCCATTAAACTGTGTCTCAAAAGGAAAGATGGAAAACTGTTAACATTATCTAAAATGTATGGGAATCTGCAAGGATACCAGAATCTGGAGAACTTGACGGGGGGGGGGCGGGGGGGGGGGGCGGAAGGAGCAGTCCAACTTCTGACATCATACAACTGATTTCACCGGTAACACAGAAACTTCACCATCACGGGAGCCCTGCCAGGGCCTCGGAGCAGGGCCTGGACAGAGCTTCCCTCATCTTCCCCGCAGCCTGGAATCCAGGTCAGCCTCCTTTACAGCGGGAGAGAAGCGCTCAGTATTGCTGTGGTCACAGTACTTTACGGTACAGTTGTCGATAAAAGCAGTTAGGGTCGTTATTATAGAACTACGGAAATCTGCGCTCCAGCCTCTCTCTTCCCCCATTATGACCCCTCCTGCCCAGGGTGTCGGACTGTCAGCAAAAAGAAACTAGGAACAGGCAGCTCAGTATGCACCCTCCCAAACTCCGATTCCACCACAAATTCCCTTAACGGTCCATCTTCCAACAGCCACAAGTGACTAAACTCAATAGATCAAACAAAGAACGTACAACCGTCATAATTAAAAACATTCACTAGTTGCATCATCGACCGAAGAGGTTCCTGCCATATTTCTTCACTTGTCTTTACGTTTTTGGTACCCACTTCACAAACATGAAATCATCTTCGCTGTCTGCAGAGAAAACTGAATAATTATGGAAGTTTATTTCCGGCAGAGTAACTCTGCAGGCATTCAGACAACAGCAATAAGATCATCAGGGAAAGATGTGAACGGAAAGAGTCAGTCTCCCCCATCGGATCCTGACCCTGACGCTGCCCACGCTGACACAATTTCTCATTCTAGTTTTTTGATTTGTGTCATAACGCGATTGTAATAACTTCTTATAGCCTTAAGACGTAAGAATTTTGTAGGTGAAAGGACATCATGGACAAAGACATGAGAGAAATTTTTGGAGTAAAAATTCTGGTTAGAAGAATGAGGCAGTAATTCTTTTGCCAGTAATATAATGTCTAGCTTCTCACGCTACTTCATCCTCTAAAATACTCCCCAAGTAAAGACCGTGCCTGGCAAGCATTGACCTGCGGCAGGGGGAACATCTCTCCTGGATGACAACGCAGCAGGAGCTCCCTTGCATATTTAAGCAGCTTTGCTCTCTAGTTGTTGAAGCCGTTGCCAAACCTCTTCCATCCTTATTCACCTCTGTCTGCCCCTCGAAGAGATCAGCGTGAAGCAGTGAATCTTACAGGAGACAAGACTAACTCTATATGGTAACATAATTCAGTGGAAGGAAGATAAATTCCTTGAAGCATCATCTTTGTCACACACACCTACTCTTGGGCCAGTCACAAGGTGGTGATTGATTAGTCACCTTGTCTTTGAACCGCAGAGCACGGGAACATAAGAAATAATTATGAGAACAGACCTGATATATCTCACGACTAATTCACATTAAGGCCCTCTTAATGAACGAGATAAAAACAGTAACTAATATTCATTACGTGAGGTGTTAGACATGAGATTTATTTGTACTTAGGGGAAGAGACAGCGTATCAGACAGAAAAACTAGGAAAGCCTAATTCCAGAGAAAGGGAAGACCAATATATTTTCTGCTTTGCACTGGTATTTTTTATTATTTTGAAGCGGACACTTCTCTCCTGGGATTGCAACGGGTGGGCACAGTCAGAAGTGCTGTATTTCCAACCAGCTTAAAAGTGAAATTCTGAACAAAAGCTTTTTCTCAGGACATTTTAGCCCAGCCAGCGAACAAGCTCTGGCATTGTGACAGTCCGCTTACACACCCAACGCACCTCTGCAGCTGCACCTGGACACCGAACTTAGACTTGCCCATGGTTAATAACTGGCTTTTGTTATCATCATTATTATTATTATTCTTTTTATTTTTAAAAATTCCGTTCTTGCACATTTTTTGAACCAGCGCTATCACAGCTGCACATTTTTTCACCCTGCTCTGAAAGGCTTTCAAACGACATTCACTTCAAAGGGTTTTCTCCGAGAGAGGCCTTCTTCACTTCTTGGTCTTTCTTACTGCTGAGGGCTCTGTGTTCAGGTTTGTAGCTTTCCTCAAAGCAGTCTCTAGGGAGGTTCAGCCTTTGCTCTTTTATACCAAAATTCTTGAACAAAGAAGTCAGAGAAGCCGTTAAAATCTGTCCTTACCAAATTATTCATATAATGGCAGCTTTATCCTCAACTAGTCTAGATTACATTTACAACCTGTCATGTATGCTTTTTTTTTCTGTTTTAGTAAGAACTTGGAAATAAGTCTTTCAAAGTGGTCATCTTGGGAGGTTATCTTTGGACTTCACATTACCACGACCTAACACAGAGAGGAAATCTTCAGGCTTGGTTTGGATTTTCAATGCTACCTTCATTCCAAAATATGAAACAGATTTTAACAATAATAATAATAATAATAATAATAATAATAATAATAATAAAAAAGAGTCCTGCAGAAAAGCATTCAATAAGCTGATGCTGCTACATTAGAATAAATCCATTTTTAAGATTTTGACAAAATGTTGTCCAATTTCGACAGTTAAAGTTATACCGTAGATACAGATAACCCCTAAGATAAAGCACATTGCCAAGGCTTCAACTGATGAGATTTATCACACTGCAGCAAAGATTAAAATAGCCGCTCCTGATTCTTTTCAGCTGCCAGCTCTAATTCACAAGAGACACCACCGTTATTTAGACTTTTCTCTGTTTTCAAAAATAATCAAGCGCAGTAGGTCACAAAAGCGGATTGTTCTTTGTTTTAAAAAAATAAAATTATTTTATTACAGTGATTCTAACCCATACTCTCCCGGATGACTGACTGATGCCTGGGACTGCCAGGCTCAGAATTTATGGCCACGCTCCCAGGTACAGGATGTATAGGCACGGCAAGACGTAAACTGCCTCCAACTACAGTTGCTTTTTGTATTGCTAATGTGCCTTAAAAGGTTTTAGGACTTGTCTTCCCCAAAAATAAACTAAAAAAAAAATGAGAACAAGCAATAGTTTAATCAATATTGTATTTTACAGTCACTCACACTATCACTACGCTGAGCAGCATTGTAACAAGTTCTTCATTGTTTAGGCATAGAGCTACATTTTTTTAAACAATTAAGATACACAAGTAATTTTAGGGACAAGGATTGGGTATTACATAAACACAAAATTGTTTTGTTGTTGCTCTCATTATGTCAGTTGTAGTTGTTTCTTGTGTTGTTTTTCTAATCCTAGCAATTTTAAAAAATCTGATATTATTTGCTTTATAGTCTCTCTGCCCGAGAAAATTTTGTTGCTTTTGTTTTTAGCATAGGCAAGATCCCTTCAAGGCAGCTTTAAGCCTCCAAAATGCTGGAGAAATTTAAAAGAAAAAGATCCATAAAGCCCAAAGCAAGCAGCTCAGAGCAGAAGGAGTTTTTTGCTTGGAATCCCTCCTCTGAGGAGATTGCCTTTGCAAACGTAAACAGACAAAACACAGGTATGGCGTTGGCAGGTTCAAACGCACTACGAAGATGGAAAAGAAATTACAGGGGGACGATAAGAGAGCACTACCTCGGCAAAACGTGCCCTGAGATTCGGCAGAAAGATTTCCACTGGACTCGGAGTACCTTTGTACGAAACACCGCTAGCAAGCGGGAGCGAAAGACGAGCAGCTGGGTAGGTGGGGACCCGGTACCTACGGAACTGCACGGGTGGCTGCGCTGGCCTGGTCTAAACCATACAATAAAGTGATGAAAGGGAAAAGTATTTCTTGGAGATCCACGCGTTTGCAGAACTTCCTTCCACTTGTATTCTCTCACATGAGTACTAACAGGCAAAATTCAACTCCGGTTAAAAATTATGTCACTCCCATTGATTTCGATAGGAATTTTCCTCGCACTAAAACCTGATTAAAGCACCAAACCAATTTCCCAAGTCCTCAGTATTTGCATCCTTCAGTTTTCACCATACTATGGGAATATAAATAACGTTCACGGTTCAACATTGCTCCCTCTCAAATACTGTAGAGGCCTTGCTGAAAAACGCCTTTAGCTGATGATGTGCAGTGGCATGGAAGTGCTCCGTGATCTGTTGTATCGGCTGATATCAAGCCGCCTCACCTTTTGCTGTTTTGCATGTAAAATCCTCATTTATTATTAATGACATTATTACTAAAATGCCATTACTAATATTTTATGAGTAAAACATCAGTACAGCATTGACTCGCCATTATTAAACAGCAAAAGGTTTTGCAGCAGTAGCCATTTGCCTCTCGGAAACCCTGACCCCCTTCAACGACACACAAATCTCGCCGCAGTATTAACTGGGCTTTTGTGCATGACGAACTGCTATTATTTTTAGGGAACTGTACAACTTTATTTATGAATGGTTACGTGATATATGCCAGAAAACCGACAGGATGTTCTGCAGGACATCTCTTCAATGATCGTTTTTGTAGTCCTTGACTGCAATTTTACATTATATAAACCTTCACATTGCATTTCACAGCTTTCTATATGTAATTATAACGGAGTGGCAGCTATGCCGTAGTTAATGTTGAATGTTCTTTTCTGTTTAAAGGTCAAGTCTATTCTAAAATCCATATTCTTAGTGCGATTGTCTTGAAAATTTGCTGTGCCTACTTGGTATGCAGAGCAGTGGTCTAAATTATGATTATTTGTGGGAGAGGTTTCTGAGAAACTCTTCTATAAATAATAGATAAATAAAGCTCCTCTAAAACATCTAAATGTTACCAAAAAAAAATCGCATGATTCTTCTCATTTGTGTGTTATCCGAACTACAGCCCTAACCATCTGCAGACTGATTTCAGTTGCTAGGGATTCACTTCAGCTTGTACGTGGTCTCTTCAGAAAAGGAATTTTAGAAAACGTTAATAAAGATAATAATGAACTAAACTGCCGTGCCTGCAAGAATTAACCGCATGCACGTGTCAAGATTCCCTCTAGCTTGATACTTTGCACCAATGTGCCATCAAAACCTGACTGAAAGACTTTAGGTGAGATGCCGGCATTAACCCGAGTTATATGCGCTCTCTGCCTTTGGAATTCAGGATGCGCAAGCGAGCACGCTGCAGAAGCCTCATTCGAATTTTTTGCCTAGGGATGAAAACAACCTGGGAAGATTTTAAATTTTTCTAAAGCCAACCCCGCTGACACCAATCTTAATTCAGAAATACTGTTAAGGAAATTACCCCTGATGAGCTAGAGGGAAGATAAAAAAGATAATAAAGACCCACTAATCACATTTCCAGCACAATGAAACTGAATCAAATGAAAGGCAGCTGTTGGGTCAAGGATTTCCCGATGCATTGTCCCTCCAGAGGAGCTCCTCACCTTTCGGCACAGAGCTAGAAATACGGACAGCTGCGGGTACTGCGAGGAAAAGAGGGCTGCAGCACCGTCAAGACCTAGCAGAGCAGGCCGACGACTGCAGGGCACACAAGTGGGGAGCCTGCGATGAGTGGGAGCGATTAGAGGACCAGGCAGTAGAGGAGAGGAAGACTCCTGTCTTCCTGCAGAGCGAAGGACCTGGGAAAGAGGGGGTGGATGGGGAGAGGAGGCACCTCAGCACAGCCGTAAGAAAATGGGATACCGGGTAAGAGGTGAGCAAAGCCCCCTCCTTGTGAAAAGGGATCTGACAGCAATCCGAGCCCAGCTTCCCTGATTCCCATCTTGCCAAGATTGAAGAATGGCGGGAAGATCACTGAGTGAGCTTAACAGATGGGCTTGCGCTTCTCGGATAGCTTCAGGTTGCATTAATCTCTGCGGTGGGTTCTCATTTAGCTGAGAAAATGTCACCAAAACAAAGGAACCGGAGCAGGCTGATATGCTATCAACAGATGTAGAGAATCTCCTCTGCATATTGTAGACAGAGGCAAACAGTCAGCATTCTCACTTGTCTGCTCCCTGCAGCCCCTCCAAAACTAATCAAAGATATCACGGCTGAGTTGGGAGTATAAATGTCTAAAATTAGCAGACCCTTCGAACAGAGAAATGGGTAGAATCAGTCAAGGAATGTGGACGACGGCAGGGAAGTGAGGTGATGCAGTGGAGGAGTCCAAGCAGTCAGAGAACAGGGACAGAGGAAGGGTCAAATTCCAAAGGAGACGTAGTCGGGTGTGGGGACAACTGCCTTGGAGATGGGGATGGTTCATTTCTCTCCATGAAACCATCAAATCCCTGCCTGCATATGCCTTCCCAAGCCAGTACTTGCACTTTTCCTGCATCCTCTGCTGGTTCCTGAACCAACACAGTCCTTTCAGTGTATGAGGTCCAGGAAAGAAAAGGGGTGTTTTGATGGGCTTGCTGAGAGTGTCAACGATGAAAAAAAATGGAAAGGAGGGTGGAACGGCGAAGGAACCAACAGGGATTTGGTGCATTCAGCAGCCAGTCACTCCTGAAGAGGCAGAGGGCTGTAATATAGTATGAGGCAAAACCATATACTGGAGGACAACAAGCATCTCTGTTTAATGTCTTAAAGTAGATGTAGCATCGCCAAAAATTCCATAACCCTTCCATAAAGCAAAGAGTGAATAAATTTCAGGTGAAAGGGAGGTGAGGAAAACCAGGTCACACAAACATAACTTCAGAAAACCAGGGAATACAAAGTAAACACAATCTTCATTTTGCTGTAATTAGTCTGTCCTTGAATGTTGTCCCAACACACCAACCGCTACATCTGCTACGATTCTCTCTTCACCGTTGCTAAAGAAACAGGGAGCAGAGCAGATGAACGTTGTGACCCCAAAACCCAACGTCTGTTTCTCCCGCAGCTCGCTGTACTCAGTGGGCCTGCATTAACCCGACCGCCCAGGTGACCCCAGTACAACCCAGCCTTCTGCTGCACTTGCAGCCAACGCGCATCCTTCCTTCCACTCCACTGCCCTCGGGGGATCACCACCGCGGGCGCTAACAGACGGGCTACAATATGCAGCTCCACTGACACTACGTGCCACGGTGGTACTGGGAGGAGGACGCTGGATCTCGGGGGGGTCACACACACGTCTCCTCGGCTCTTGCCGACGCTTCCCCAGCTCATCCCTCCACCGGTGACAGCGCACACAGCCACAGCTCTCGGACCACGGTGGCCACGAAGGCAGGGAGCAGCGCATTCGGATGCACCACACTGCACTCGCTCGGAGACCGGGTAGATGTTGTTTGTCAATGCACTTTGCTTTAATGCATAAATTTGATGCAATGTAATTTCCCTTTATGTATGTACTCCGTTGGCCAGAGTAGCTTTCCTGTTTTCATCAAGCAGACAAAAGGTTTAAACTCTATAAAAGGTGGCTGATACTTAAGTTTTAATAAAAATATATTTCACGCCTGTCCTTCTTTCCCTAGACTGACCTAGTCTACGATATATTATTTACATAACTGCTGCAATATCTATTTCAAAACCACCTAGACAGCTCTCTCCAGAACCGTAGGCTGCCCTGCCTGTCACCGCGATGGGTAAACAGTGTCACCTTTCCAGGGCCCGACGAATTATAGAGAAGTAGTAAAGTGCGCCATCCATCACAATGGCACTAAGTAGGTTTTTGAAGTAGATTTTCAGATCGCAAGCGCTCACATTTTTACTCACAAATGCTGTTTAGGCTGTTACCAGAAAGCACAAATCGGATGGCTCGTATACAACGGCCATACGATGAATGGACATGACAGGCGGTCAAAGAAAAGGAGTCTCGCTATTCTACAAATAACCTTGTCAACACGAAAGCAGAGCTGTAGCTCTGCTGGTAGCCAGGCGGCAATAACTTAATGGTTTTATTTGCTTGAACTTCTAGCAAACCAAATATACAAATGAGATACAAAGCAGCAGCAGCAGCATCGAAGCAATATTCGCAATTCAACCTGATTATGTAAGGCAGAGTAGAAATTTTCTACTAAGGATGTATCACATTTGAAAGAAAATTATTCAGATTATGAGTAGCTGTTACAAGAATACCTTTTCACAGGAAAACCCTCGTGATTTTGCAATCACAACCCACCGCAAGACATTCAAAACACACAACCTGTAGCTCCGCGACGAGGAATCAAGTCACCCTCTGATGGCTGAACGCAGCAACAGCCACCACCTGCTACTTCTCATTCAGAGTTTTTCTACTTCCATCAGTTTACATTGTAGGGATTCCTGTGTAGGACTGAAAGGTGGGGAGGCTAGGTCACTACCAATTTATCCATAGCCTAAACAAAAATGGAAAGTCCCCTTTTAGGCAAAACTCTAAATCTAAGGACACTTTGTGTAGACTGTTTGAAGAACAAAAGAGAACGTCTCAAGTTGTGTGGGGGTGGTAGGTATCGCAAGGTTCTGACTGTAAAATCGTGCACAGAGCATCATTCTTTGGCTCAGGTACAAGCTTCGAGTGTTGCCAGTGCCAGGGTACACCCCTAGTGATGAGTACATACAGCGTGTGTGGTCCTCAGTTCTGCACGCCTTCAGAGTCAGCTAAAACTGCTCCGAAATAAAACTGAAAGCGGTACATGTGTTGCTGGTAATAGCATCACCGATTTTCCCCAGAACACTGGATTTCCTTTCATCTGATGAATTTGTTAGCAACGCATTTATTTTCATGGAGTACGTCTCAAAGGCCACGACCGTACTTTTATCTCATTACAGTTACTCTTACTAAGTTACAAGGAGAAAATAATACTACATGTTAAGCTTCTGAGTGATAAAGGTGAGAAGCCAAACCCATTCATTAGTACATCTTACTTGCCCGGGGGGGGGCGGGGGGAAGCATACGTCATGCAGGTCAGGACGTACCCTTGCCTACTTCATTTCAGTTCTTAACAGCAAGCTTTAACCTGAAGTTGTTGGGCGGACAGAGCCCAAGAACAGAGGCTGTACGGACACAGCAACCACGAGTAGGCGTGTAAGGGACGCAAAAACAGGAGATGGAGAGAAGGTTCTTTCCCAAAGGAGAACAAGAACTCCATTCCTTCTCCTCTCTGGAATAAAACCCTTGAACTAAGAGGCTTCAATGTTGTTAAGAAAAAGAAGTTGAAGCTTGTGGACTTCAGGGTTAGGACCTTAAGGATCTGACTTTCTACCAGCCCTCATAATTCCTACAGTCCAAAATTCAAAATTCCATTAATACTCCATACAGTGGGTCAGTCAGCATCATGCAACTCTCCCCATTTTGGTTCATGACAAGATTTCCACGGTGCATTACACGTCATCAATAAACATTACGGGCAAACACTGTCACGCAAAACGAAAATACACAACAGTTGTGTTTTGCTGTTAGAAACGCAGTACCTGATACGCTGTAATTATTAAGGTATGCACAAAGTATAAACCAAGTATTTTGGAAGAGGTATCCTCCAAACCCAAAGCCATTCACAATCTGTTCCTATATAGCCTACTGGCGTTTTAAGTCATGAAAAGAAACATAACTTTTAAACAATAAAGAAACAGAGATACAAAAAAACCCAAAACAACAAACTTGCGTCTTTGGAATAACATACAATATTTTAAGAAGGAGAAAGACAACAATAAGGCAGTTAGCCGTGAAACCGCAATTTTTATATTTCAGAAATATTTACTGAGATTTATACCATCTCAGCCAGAAAAGGAAACAGAAACGATGATCCCTTCGTGCACCCCCAATATATTTGTAAAGCAAATATAGGGAGGCAGCCAGTGAAGACAGTAGGGAGGATAAACAAGATAATCCAAGATCTTATTTCACCTGGCAAGTAACAAATCCCAACAGGCAGGATCTTTTAGCTGAGAAAACTTCCTAAGAAAAGCTACCGTAAGATGAAAATACAAATCAGGGTTTTCAAGAGGGAACAGAGCAGATGTGTCAACTCAGTTGCCACAGAAGAAAGCGTGCGAGATCCACCACCATAATTCAGGAGCTCCAGGTATCAGCCCAGCACCCCCACAGGTCTCGCTGCAGAAAACCTCATCTCACCCTTCCTACGGGCATCCCTCAAACCAGTAGCGCTTATGCATCAACAAGGATAAAATGTAGCTCTAGACGCAGCTTTCAGACTTTCAGACCCAGGCAAAAGATGCCAAATCCTTAACTCAGATACTTTTTAAAAAAATAAAATAAAAATATAACACGTTAAGTGTTCAGGCCTGACTAATTTTTAAGTTTGAATTGAGATTGGCCACATCATGTTTTGCCTAAGTATGTTTATTTTAAGGCTGGGCATTTCACCATGTGCACTTTGCCAGCCAAGTTCAACAAAAGCTGATGTTTTCTAACTCTATTTCACCCCAAAATGACAGAGACAAATGGTCATATTACCTCCAGAGTTCCTTTGGCAGAGTAAGCTGCATACGAGTACACGAAGTCTTGGCTATGAAGCGTTTTGGTCTCTCTGTTGCACTGTTGTCCACTAGGATAAAAGCATTCGTCGCTGGTTTTCAGAGTTACTGTGTTTGCAGAAGAGCCCGGTAGGTCAAGCAAAACAGAGTAATTTACCAGGTGGACATCTTCAAGGCCTTGGGAGCTCCACTGAACCAGGATTTTCATTGCAATGTCTACATCATCTTCTCTAGGGAACTGTAACAAGTCTCTGAAAAAAAAAATCACACAAGAAAACACAGTTTTAGTTTATTTCCCACTGAGACACTTGTACCTCAATATGCATCAGCCCATAATTTTATTCATCATGTATCATCAAACATGAGGAAAAAAAAAAAATCACCCTTCATTCTTCTGCAAATAATTTATCAATGGTGAGACAAAAGCAACCGCTTTTTGGGAAATAAAAATACGTAAAAAAAATAATTATAGGAAACATCCACTTAAAACACAAAGAATCTTGCAGAAATTGTCACCGTAATTGCCTCAAAATTCATCTCCCTGGTGCCGATCAACATTTCAGGGGCTTCAGGGAGGGTGTGATGATGAAAATGAGTTGTAATTATACATTTGTCTTAAATTCATCAAGCAGAGCAAATTTGCTACATAGAATGGAACTGTTCCCCCAAACACTGCACCAGCTGCCGGAGTCTTCCTCAGATTTCCCGCCTGCGCCGAAGGGCTACCTGAGCCAACAGCTCGGCAAGCATACGACACGAGCCTGGAAGTTCTTTCGGCAGCGCCTAGAGACGGGCCGAGCGAGATTTCCGATGGCTCGGTCTGGGCTTGCGTCACTGGGGTTTTATCACGGTTCAACTCCTGCTACCAGACGGGCCATGGGATGCAAGCGGTGACGGCACGGAAGGACCTCTCTCCTCCCGCCAAAAGACACAAGATTAGAGAGCATTTTAAAGATAACTTTAGAGGACAGGCGTGCTTGAAGGGACGACTTTCCCTTCTTACCTAGGCAAGCACTTATGTAAGCAAAGCAGGGCACAAATAAAAAGCACCATTATTCAACTAAAAAAGCACCATCCAAATGCAGTACAAAAAACTTTACAGAATCTTTGCTGAATTTTGTGAAGATTTTCTTCTTTTTTTCGGTCTGTGAAGCTCTCGGGCCCGAGAATGGAGACTGAAGATCACAGAGGTACTGATTTCCAAGCTCGGAGATACCGACACAGCCTGAAAGCTCTTGTTCACAACCTTCTCTTCACAAAAAGGCCAATTATAACAAGATGCTTTAGGGTCCTTAATCGAACCTGAAAAATACCCTGGCTGTCTTGCACACTTCAAAAGCAATGGTAGAATAACGCATAGTCTTTTTAAAACCATTATTGCAAGCAATAGGTACGCGAGAATCCCACCAAGTGCTCTACAGGCGCCCCTGGGCTCCGCGGACCCCAGCTGCGAAGCTGCAGGCAGGGTGCTCCCGGCTGAAAGCGCCGGCGCTGCTCCCCACGGGTCCGCGCTGAACCCCGGGAGAACTCCCCAAGGAAAGCGTATGACGGAAAGCATGCACAAAGAGCCCCTCCTCCTCCCCAGCAAAACTACCGTATAGGCCAGACCTTCAACCAAAAAAAAAAAAACAAACAATAAAAAAACCAAAAACAACCCCCAAAACATTTACTGCCTGGACAACAATGCCTTAAAAAGGCTGGAAGAAGAGCTATAACACCCAGTATAGCCCAGAAACAGCTCCAGTGTTATATACTACCTTCCAATATCTAATGTCCATCATCACATCACATGGATGAAACAATTATTCCAACATCTAAAGGATTTAAAAAAATTTGCAAAACTTCTTTGATTAAAGAAACACGTCGTGCCCCAGCCCGCGCTACAACAGCAAAGTTATTCGCGTACGAAGTTGGAAATCTGTACAAGAGCTTATGTTAAAGACTTCAGAGGATCCTGTCAGAAGGAAGAACTCTCCTGCAGATTTAATATTTTTAAATTATCTAAACTAAGTCTTCAAGCAGCCTGCACAAACCAGACACGTTAATCCAGTCTGCAGTATATTACAAGTTTCCAATTCCCTCTCGGTGCCTCCTGACGTAACGACACAAACGCGGGCAGTGCAGAAATACAGAAAGCTGGTTGATTAACACAGTCATTAACAGGATATCCGCATTTCCCTCAGGTGATAGACACATTAATAGAATAAATAATTGCAAGACACTTATCCCAGGCCAATAAGGATGCGGCAGATCGCAACAAGTAGCATCGGTTTCAATCAAAGGAATTGAGCACTAAAAGACGACGATACAGTAAGCAAAGTGCTCCCTTAGTAACTGAAGTAAAGTTACTTTCCATTTTGTAATTAAATAACCTTGTCTTTGAAACTTCGCTGCCAACTTATCTGATTAAGTTAAAGGAATGAGCACACTCACTATTTACTCTGTAATTTCTTTACAGCATGTTAAAATCAAATTGCAAATTATAAGCACGCGTTATATTACAATAAATCAGCACATATTAGACTACTTTGATAAAACTTATCAACACCACAACTTTTTTTGTGCAGTTCTTCAATGACTGACTTGCACTTGGCCTCTGTTATACTTCAGCTGTCTGCATGGACTTAAAGCCAGAAGCAATTTAACTGATTATTTCCATTACACACTAGTCGGGCAACAAGTACAACACGTAAAAAACAGCATTTCCTAAAGCAGACCAAATTCAGAAAAGGGTAAACTTTCTTTGAGAGTCCACCCTGAAAAATTCCAACGCTTCACGTGCACTTCACAGTCCTTCTCTACAAATCGCCAATTAACTTGCTTCCTAAAACTGCCAGGGCACGGAGATCCATAGTAGTCAGATGGAAGCAGTGGAAAGGAACCGGCCCCTGGGACGATCACGCTTCTCGCTTTTGCAGGCGGCTGCACGCTCAGTAGGAATCAACAGCGCGATCGCCAAGTTCCATTTACAATACTGCCTTTAATAACCTCAGCCAAGTTTTTGATCCCCTTACTCGCTTTCAAAAGATACTCTGTCGCGCCACCTGTTCGGGTCTGCTCAACGGGAGTAACCACAAAGCGAAGGGGCACATCTCCGTTGCCGTAAATCTGCACAGTTCATCGACGTGGAGCCGCCACCGACTTAGGTTTGGTCTCGAGTTAGAATGAACATTAAATATAACAATAACAGTCTGAATAATACTGTGCCTTTAGGGGATGCCCTCAAAGAGATTTGCACAAGTTACTTTCTAATATGGACCAGATATTGAACTAACGTACATCAGAACGCGGCATAACCTTCTTTCATGAATATTCTGCTCCATCTCACATACCCTCGGTTCCTGAACTGAAAGAAACAGATAAAATTGCACTTGAAACTCAGAATGCACACCCTGCTTTACTCAAATAAGGTGAACTTTTCCCACTTTGATACGATGAGAAGACCAAGAAAATGTTTATGAAGACACGTTCTTAGATTCCCCGTGTAAACAAGACAACTTCCATCAAAAGTATAATTTAACTGTATGACACAACCTCCTTATGAGACAATCCTATTAAACTGCTACAAAAGCCCCCAAAACAAATTTCAAACTGCATTAGGATTCTGTAGATTTAATGTTTAAAAGCTACAGGGAAAAAAATTTCCCTCAATTACGAAGAATTTAAGCGTGGTTTATTTGGGTTTTTTTCTTTAAAGATTTACTGCCTAAAACTGCAGCGAGAGCGGGAAACGGCCTATGTTTGCTCTCCTATTAAAAAATAATTATATTCCATTTCTGCAGAGTTAGAATTTTATCAATTTTCTCTTTAATTTTTACATTTTCTTCCAGTTCCCTGAAATTGTTGATAAAGTGGTTACAGGATTTTTCGGCAAGACCTAAGAACAAATATGATTTTGGAATTTTTACGGGGCAATTTTTCAGCCGAGTAGTTCTTTCCAGATTTTGGGAGTGGCGCCGAGTTCACCAGACAACATTGCTTTGTAAAGCTACATCAGATCAAAGCGTTGCCTTGCCTCACGCGCTGCTTCCGACAGTAGCTGGTAGCAGATAATCAAAAAAGAATGCAAGAAATGCATCATGTGGGGTTATTCTACTTATAGGCTTCCACGCGTACGTCTTTTTCCTACCCACTAACTTTACCCAGGCTGAGTTTTAAACACATTTACATCTGTTCAGGATTTCGGACCTCGTTTCAGTCCATTAGGAGCCGCGACGCGGCCGTTCCAGCAGCGCCGGGCGAGCGCTCAGCGCTTGCACAGACCAACTGCTCAGCATATGCACAAGTATTTTTCACGGTTGCAGATGCAGTGTTTATTGGTATCCATCGCATATAGCGTGTACACGCAGCAAACTAAATGCGTTCAGGACATACCACCTGCCCAAGCCAGATCTGCTTCGATTTTAATTACATGTTCCTGGTAGTTAGGGTGCTCAGCTGGCTGGTGTCCAACCTGCCCGACTGGATTTCCCGTGGTCTGAACCGACGGCCACAAATCTGCTGATTCCAAAATAAATAAATAAATAAATGAAAAATCTGAGTCCGAGAGAGGATAGATATTTATCAGGAGGTTGGAATATATGAGAGACGCATTCTCATGGTGTAAACAGTTGACCACGTGCGGCTTAGTGTGGGACGGGATCCAGAACCACTTCAGGCTACGTTACAAAGCCTCCAGCAACTCCAGAAAGCAGATCCGGGATATCCCTCTGTCACGTCTGCCATCACTCTCTATACGTTCTCGATATTCTGGGCATAGTTTTAGCATGGATATTAAATTTGTGGCAGTCGTGGGTCGCAAGAAATCTGGGACTGTGGTCATTCTTGTGACACGATGACTGCACTAATGGCCAAAACAATCAGGTAATTTTTCAGAGACACTGGCCTACAGCACGAAAGCAATGGAAAGCTCTGGGTAAACATAACATTTGGACACAAGGTATAGGTGAGCCGCTACGGGACATGGCGCCACCGCTTCAGTGTGCCTGGTTTTTGGCCAGCCAGTCTCATCACCCGCAGCAGCCGCCTCGGTGGAGGTGGAGCTCTCGAGGGAGGCAGGGCTCTTTGCCAGCCCCCCGCTGCCATCCAGTTCTGCCCGACAGAAAAACGCGGCTCACCAGACCGGAGTGACAAACGCGTGGTCTGTCCTAATGACGGGAAAGCGAAAACCCCGCTCATTCTTGGGTTGTTGCTACCAAAGGGAGCATTCACAGATCTGCACCTGTGTGTCTCTATGAATGCCACGTAGTGCCTATAATACAGGTATCACACTATTAACATAAAGGAGTATGATTTATGACAGCTTTTACCTTTCACAGATGCAGAATAAATGTAAATCATGAAACCATAAAAAATATTTAATGACAGGTAACAGAACACCGGCTTTAGATTGGGTTGTGCAGTTCTTTGGCAGAAAAATACTTTTGAGCTTTTCTTTTTGGTTTTGGTGGTTGTTTTTTTTTTTTTTTTTTTTTAACATTAAGGGCACTATGGCTTTCGAGTATTTTCAGTAGAAAGGGACTTGAGTCTTCTACTTAGAAAATTCTACCATGAGCAGGCACAAAAGTACTTTTAAACAAAATTTCTTAGCATTTCTGCTCTAGGTTTAGGTCCACCCGGGTATCGGGCTTCCGCAGGGGCACCTGACCGTGTGCACCCTCTCCTATCACAGTACAATTACTTGCACGAGACGCTTCAGGCCAAACCCCTCATTTTCCTGAGAAGTTCTCTGTCGTGGACGCCCTCAGACCTGAGCCCACGCTGGCTTCCAAGCTTGCCCATTTTGTACTTTTGTTTGTTTGTTTGTTTACTACAGAGCTACCAAGCATCTCGCTACTACCCACTGCATCGGACAGTCAAATGCCTTTTATATTTTTAAAATAAAACTAATGGGGATAGTTCAAACCTCACTTGCCAACTTCAGGACGCAAGCCAAACTTGCATTCAAGGCAGATGGTGGGAGGCGTTGAAAAACGACTGCTTCTCCCACTCTGCGATTCTACAGTTTATTGGAAAACAAGCAATTCATTGTTCCTCTACGCTAAACATTGCGAAGTCATAAACTGGCCATAGGTGAGCTCTCCAAACCTTTCTAAGAGATCTGGATGTCAGCTACGCTGACATCTAGCCAGCACCCGAATCTTCCAAACGCTTCAGAACATCAGAACGCCAATACAAGCTCCAGCAAGGGTCCATGAAATGATTGCCCAGAAGAGGGTAAAAGCAGGGCAAGCACACAAAAAATCCCTCAACTACACCTCTAGTCTATTTTAAGCTTAGAAGATTTTTGAAAGAAATCTATAGCTCGGAATAGCTGCGACTTCTCAGAGAGCATTCACCTTACTCTTTCTTCAGCAATAATGTGCCATTCCAAACTGAAAAAGGCCATTTGAGTTCTATTTGTGTAATAAACAACAATTCTTCTACTTACGTAATCTGTTATTGTGGAAACAAACACCCGTGGTAAAACCCGGTGCCTCACCTCTTCTAGCAGCCAGACACAACAGAACAGTATTCTGAAATAGCGATAAGGTAATAGTATGCTCTGCACCTTCCCTCACAAAAGCCCAGCACATTTTAAGGGTTTATTAACTGAAAACTACTGATTATTTCTTATTATTGATGGAGAAAGAAAATCGTTGAAACGTGCTCTTGAATGACATAAGTGCAGCAACCGAAGCAGCCATGTGACTTCTGAGCTCACGCAATGAGTTAAACTCTGCCACAACACAGCGCGCGTGGCCAGATCCACCGACCGATCATCGACCGACATTTGCAGAAATCACCTCAATGAATCCAAGGCATCCAGCTCTTGAAAGGTAAAACACCTGCCCACAAGCAAGCCATCTTCAAACACATTATGTTCAAATAAAGAAGTTCAGTAGATGTTCACCACGTCGAAATTATGTGAGCCTATATCTGTTCTGAGTCCTTTTACTGGGATTTTCAGTAATTCCTGATATTGTAGGTCATCATTTCAGCAGCAACTCTGTATAAATTGCATCCCAGCACAAGGAAGGCTCTTGTTTCATTCTCCTGTACGTGGTCTTTCAAAGCAACGTCATGAACACTCTCGGTATTTCATGAATCAGCAGCACCTGCCACTGCCCATCATAAAAATCCCTCAATCTAACGTCCAAAAAATGTGGCATATGTACACCAGCATCTGAGTCCAGAAATTGCTGGCCAAAGAGCTGAAGAGTTTAGTTAATTCAGATCCTTTGCGAGTCAGCCAAAAAGACTTTGAACATATGCAAAATATGCTATCTGGGCTGTCAATTTGATAGAAGCTCTTTTGAATACATCAGGTTGTAAAAAATAAAGATCATCTTAATATAATTTTTATTTGCAAGATGGATACCGGATGGCAAATTCTCAACATTAGCGCGGTACTTTATGAATGAATTGGCTTATCAACAGTGCACAAAAGCACAGTAAAACGCATTGGCCAAAGTGCAGGTTGTTTAAACATGTTAATTTGCAATGGTCTACGAGCATGTGTAATCAGCTGAAGTTCTGCTGTCGTGCAATAACTTGTTAAATTACTGCTTTCTGATCATTTACAATCACGGAAGCAAAATCTGAAAGGCTGTTGACTTTGATATTAAACCAGATGCCCAAGAAATGAAAACCACAAAACTGCGGTAGTTTTTGAAAATGTTTAGCATAAGCAAATCACTCAAGGGCAGACAGGTAGGCAACGACAGAGCTAGGAACAGAAACCAGATTGCCTGGTTCACACTCGTGGGTTTCAGTTATCAAAGTATCTTTCACTTTATTTAAAATCATCCTTAATCTTTTTTCCTTTTTTTAAAGCACTCACTTTTCTGTGACATACACCTTGCTTAATTATCCAGCGTAGAGACAGATGAGAGTGTCATTTAGCATTTCCCCCCCATCATTCTGAAGACACATTAAAAAAAGGATGGTGATTAACCGTTTTCAGAATCGCTAATGAGGCACAGAAACCTTGATATGAAGAACGACAGCTCCAGACCCTCAAATGGGCTATTTTTAAAAATCCCAAAGCCTGTTAATTCCAAATGCCAGAGGAGAGAAAGGGGAGATACTTTTTCCATTGCATGCTTCAGCACAAAAGAAGTCCTTGTCACGACTCACTGTTCCTTTTGTTTACAAGAGGGCTTAGGTGAAAGGCTCTCCTTTTAGGAAAGCGAGCAAATCTTGCCTCTTCCTAACCCTGAGCTCTCGGTCTTCATATGCTTACCACAGAATAGACTGATCTACTCCTTCCTACTTCTTTTTAATACAGTAAACTGTTTCCACCGGATGAAGTGACTGTAAAAGTTCTCTCAAAATAGATTCAGAATGGAGACATCTACACGAGAAGCCTCTTTTTCTTCATTAAACAATCTCTGTTTAGCAAAACAACCTCTGAAAATGATGCCGTTTTCTTTCAACATCGGCAAGACCACCACCGACGTTTTCTTCTCATTAATTTCTACAGTTGCTAAGTTTCAGTCACAAAATACAGCTCTTCCTCTATGATACGCAGGATTGCGTGTATGCATAACATGACAGTCTCTATCGTTGTGCAATTCCATCTTAAGCATCTTAAATAAACTTGGACTATGCCCAAAGATATCACAGCCCTCTCTACGACTTACCCTAAGCCTTTATTTTGGACATACAAGGACATCTCAGCCTCTGTTTTAAATACAGCCAAGGGAATATAATTTTCTTCAAGGTTTATAGGTCTAGTTATTTAACAAAGGGATTTACTATTGTCTCCTAATGCAGGAAAAGACGCCGGTCCCAAGCTGCAAACCACCGTGCCCCGCGTTTTCCAACAGGTTACGATGCCGAGGGCGACGCACGCTGCAGCTGAAGGAGGACAGCAGAAAGACAATCCCCCACCTTGAAACTGTCTGCGTATAACCCCGCATTCACGGGCAGAGCACTGACCCAGCACAACTTCACAGTGATATAATCTTCTTTTCTTCCCAGACCACAGGGAATATGTCAGTGTCTCAATAAAATGTGACCAGCTGCATAATCAAGTCCAAGTGGTACCTTTTACTGTCGGAGACAATTACGTTTACTTACAGCAAGAGACCATTTCTGTATGTATGTGAACAGCAGCAGATGTTTCACTAACACTTTTCTATACAGAAAACCTATTGATCAAATAAAAAACTTGAAATCTTGCTTTTTATATATCAAATCTGCTGATCAAAAAAAAAAAAACAAACCTCAACACTGCCCAACTAGCAGTATTTTATCCCTTTCAATTGCCAATCACTAGGTTACACTGTGAACTGAAAAGCAATTAGATTGAATGCCGAGTGTTATCCTGACAGCACTGGACATCTTTATTTGAACTGAATGATTTAACTTTTGAATAATATCCCAGTTCCCAAAGGACAATGAGGAATTAAGAGGGCATGCTAACCCAAAATCCTAGAAAAACTTGGCAATGCTTAGAAAAGCTACCTATTATTTGAAGATTTAGGATTATTTGGAATTAGATAAATCCCCAAATAAATGTTTAGTTTTTAAAATTAAAAAGAAGGTAAATCCTTCATTTTATCTCATGAATCTCAAAAAGTTAACTATCTACAGGAAAGCCTAAGATAGCCACAAGACGATGCCACGTAACCAGTCTCATTTTCTTATCCGTATGTTAGCCCACCAGCGCAATTCTAATGGAACTGGAGAGATTTCCAGTTGATACGTCATCTTAGATGTTTCACAAAAATATTCAAAATTTCAGTCAGGTATATTAGTTAAAATGAAAACTGCAGGGAAAAAAAACACGGGAGAAAGGATACAATACCATTTCTACACATTTATTCACGTTATCGTGGCTGTCGTATCGCATGGTTCAGGTTCAGGTTCAGTTCAGGTAATTTCCATCTCACCAGCTCAACCACATTTCAGCTGCATTTGTTTTTATCTGAAAATATGGAGATCTTTGAACTGACCCTTCAGTTCTAATATACGGCTGAGGACATCGACACTGATAACCAAAACAGTGTCGCCAAGTTATTTATGCCGTACCACAAATCAAATTGCTTGTGGATGCACAAAAAGCTCTCCCCAAAGCAGAGAACAGAACATCTTACAAAGAGAGGCTTGGGAAGAGACCACAGGAGATCATTTCGTTCAAGGCAGGCTCAGCTCACCCGCCTGCCCCTCCAGGCAGGTATTTTCCTGCCCTGTTCCAAATGTAGGAACCCCTTGTCCATCCTAAGTAATCACCCTATGTACCGCTGGTTTGAGCGTGTTTTGCTTTCTCCTTTCCACCACTTATGTTGAGAACAGACTACTCTTTCTCTTTGCAACAGGCTTGGTTTTTTAAAACATACTTAAGGATTGCTCTTATCGCCTTCCCTCATCTGATCTTGTCTTAAGCAAAATGTCTTCAGTCTTTTTCATCCATTTCCTCAGAGCTCCTGCTCCTGAAATCTTTGACTGGCCTCCTTGATCTCTCCTGGCCTTCCTCCAGCATGGCCCCGCTCCTCCTGAAACCGAGCTCCAACAAACGGACACTGTGAATATGCCACTTGCACTGAAAAGGAATGATTAGTATCCAATTATCCTTTGCCTGCATAAAAGTCTATTACACCTCTGCTGTCCTTTACTCTGATTTCACCTCCGTACCTCTCCAGCAAGTTCACCGAGTCCTTTAGCTCTGTTAACCTCAATGAGCCATCTCCATTTCATCACTCCATTGCTGCAAGAAGGAATGGGTCCTAACGCAACTCTATGTACTGAACAAAATAGGTCAGATTTTCAAAGTGCTGAGAATCCAGCGCTAAGAATGAAAAACCCCCAAGCAGCTACCACAAAAATAACTAAGCCTAAGTGCAAGACTTCCAGAGTTGTGCAGCCTGCCTCGCACTGGAGTTCACCGCACACCACTGTGTGCTGACACCAACCTGGGCAGAGCTGTGCCTTTGCATCCAAGCAAGGCCTCCCACAACATCAACTGGGCTCTGACTCAAAAAAAAAAAAAAAAAAGAAAAAAATGAACTTTTTTAAGTAGGCAAAACTCAAAGTATTTGCTTGCCCACATCTAAAATCTCAAGTCTGGAGCTGCTTTGAGATTTGCCTTCCAAAGCCATCGCTCTGTTTGCAAGGAGAGTCCTGTAAGTTTGTTCTTAGCAAATTTGCAGCATCTCTTTCTCTTTCAACCAGCTGCACAGCCCACTTCAGCTCCATTCAGAAAAAGTCCTTTCTCTCATTTCCGAGGCCAATCTACCCACTTCATCTCCCCTCGGCAGTCTCTGTGCCGCAAAATCCAAACCAGTTGCTCCGTAGAGTGCCCGCATCTCCAGCAAAGTGTATCCTCGGGGGCACATCACGACACCTGGGCGTGCAGGGCAGAACACAGGCATCGCAGTGTAGAGCCTTTAGAGAAGTCATGGGGAAGGGACCTCACCCGCTCCTCCTCCACCTTCTCCTTTCAACTTTCTGGTACATAACGTTCTCTCCTTTCACTTTGCAAGCCCAAAAGTGGAACTCGCTCCCCAAAACCATCAATTCACCCATATTTTCTTGCCTGTTCTAGAATTCCCGCGGACCCATGGCCCTTCTTTATCCGACAATAAAATAAACCACGCAAAGTGTCCCAGGAACAGCGGGTGGTGGTTTCACGGAGTAATACTTAAACAGTGTAATTCATTTTCAGCATCTCTTACGAGCAAACTAAGATTTCAAAGCCCATTTTTAAGCGAATCAAACACAAATAAAAGACACAACCAACAGCAATATGCAGATGTTCAGGAATTGGAATCCAGGCTGAAAAATGCCCCCTAGTATTCAACCTACTTTAATGTGCAATCACCTGAATTGCTTACTGCAAGTACAAATGGGCTATTGTAGTACTGCCATGTTTCAACCCGAAGGCCAGAGGGGGGTGGCTGTTGCTAGGCAGTAAAGAGGAAAGAGCTCTATTCCAAAGCCGCAGCATCAATTAAATCTTTGAGGAAAAAAAGAAAAACAAAACAAAAAACCAAACAACAACTAAAAGCAGAATCATTACATATCAATGCTAAATTTCGGTACATTTTCTTCTCTCTCTCCCTGCAAAGAGCTTACGATTCTGAGTCCGAGTTTGCTTTTAATGTGGTGTTAAGGGAGCTACAGACAGACACGAGGACACAAACCAGGGCGCAGAAATACAGCAGCGGTGCAGGTTTTCACTGGGTACGCGCATAATGAACATGGTCATGTATTTACACTGCACAAAATAAAAATATTGGCATGGTCATCCTGCCCTGCTTCCTTGTATCTACTACAAAGACAAAGTAATCTATTAAACTACCTACCAGCTGGAGGAATTCTGGGAGGCAGATGGTCTATTTTTTATTAACGCGACACGAACGCCTGTATTCTGGGTAACAAACTACCTACATTGATTACGCAGGCACAACATTTCATCCCAAGTTTCTTAAAAATCTGTGACATTAACACATATGGCACATTCACTGACACATAAAGAGGATAAATACCAGAATGGAAAAACTAATGAGGAGTTGCAGGTCTAGATATTCTTAATCACGCTGAACCATACAGAGCTGCTTTGGATTTTTTAAGGGAGGAGGTGGGGGAGTAAAACCACAGCTTTAGCAGTGTACTTTGTCAAAAAACGTATAAACAGACAAAAAAAGTAAACCCTGACAATTATAACTATACCTGAAGCAATAACCACTAAAACACAGGTATCTGTAAAGTCTGTGGTTTTGAGAAAATAAAGATAAACCAAATTGAGTTTTACTGGAAACCTTCAGAAAACAAAATCTACTTTAGTTAGTAAATATGGGAAAGCAGTAACGGTTCCACTGCAATCTAATGTGTTTCGTGCCCATTCGTCACCTTCCTCCTCCGCCCACCCCCAAACGGATCAGCTTCATGGCCCATATCGCGGCGCGTTCACCGACGCTTTCGCTGCAGACAGAATTCTGCCACGGAGGGAGAAGCACACGACAGCGAGAGACTCAATTCACCTGCGGTTGTTCCTCAGAGCAACACGTCGTCACGGCACGTTACAAATTTTGCCCGCATCTATTTTAATAAACATTTACATTTTCAAGTGCAAATCCATACGTAGACGTTATTTTAAAGCAGTTGTTCTGCTTAACGTGAAATTGTAACACCAGCCCCCCCCAGCGCAAACTGCGAGCTCTCCCCCAGCCCCAATTCAAACTATACCCAAGAAAGCTCATTTTAAACAAAAATATATACACCTAAATTTAGATCAACTCCTTCAATTTCTTCCAGGGTAGAGGCAAAGACATCTAGGATAGCTTTTACCGACTTCTGAATTTCGTTAGAATACTCAACCAAGTTGCCCTTAATAAAAACTTCACGTTAAGAATAAGCAAAAATTATTACGAGATCTGAGCGATTTCGGGCGCGTTAGAAGGCAAAAAGGAGCAGGAAAGTACATCACTGTGAGCCTTGCTACTGAAGAAAATAATGAGCTGGAAACGCACGCAATATTGAGTGAAACAAACTGTGGGTTTTATTCAATCTGATCACCAATTAAAATAAATATCACATGTGGTTGAGCTTAGAAATTCACTTTATCTGAAATCATTGTAACACCGAACACAAGGGAAGATGCTAAGCATGTTTTCAGTGAAGTTAATAGTTTTGTCAACAAAATACAATATTAGCTGTGATATTTATGTAAGCAATATCTTCCAAAGTACCGAGAGGATTTAGGAAAGCAAAAAGACTTAAGCCTCTATTTTGAATTGCATGTGGCAGCATCTTCTCTGGATACTGTTTCAAATAGCACATTTCCCTAGCTAAGGGCAGAAACGCTGTACAAACGCAGAGTCCTGGTTTACACAGAGAGCGCGCAAAAAGGCTACAGTCACCCGAATATCCGCCGCTCGCTGTGAATTAAGATCAAGTCCTTAAAAATGGTTATTTTAAAGAGAAAACTCTTTATCTCTGTGAACTCTGTACTGTCAAAACTGTTAAATCCCGCCTATACCTCCTCCTCTTCCTGAAGTTTTGTGGTTTGTTTTGGTTTTGGATTGCGTTGCGGGAGGTCACAAACCTTTTTGTACAATTCTTCGGAGTCCTCCTACCACCTCTCCTCACCATCCTCCTACGAACTGCCCTCTGGTAACCTCAGTCTTTGATGGCCTCACATCTGCTCTCTTCCTTTACCGTATTTCACCTCCGCAACGTCCCTTGCCAACTCCAGCCCGCTATTCCACCATAACGTGTTACCCTACATGCGAAGCTGACAGGATCAGCAAACAAACGATATCACGTATTTGAGCCTTGGGACTGAATAAATGACCCACGAGGCAAATACACCTTGAGTGGAGAAGGGAAGAGTTCACCTTGATGGGGAGCTGGCCCACGTACGCCCCCCCAGCCCTTCGCCCTGCGCATCACGAGAGAAAGGGGAAATACTACGCAAGCGTGGGCTTATAGAAAGGATTTACTCACAATATGCAGATGGTAAGTGGGGAGAGGCATAGCCTAAGCTGCTGGGAAGTGTTTTGCCACCTTGTACTCAGGTTTTAAAATTTCAGATAAAAGCGCTGTCACCTGAGATGACCTGGCAGTCCGTGCCCACAAGTTTGGTCTCTAGGCTAGCAAAAGGCACAAAGTCTTATAAAAATGGTTGAAATCTTTTTCCACCTTGATAATTAGGGTCTAAATTTTATTTGACAATATTACTCATAAGCTTCATGACTGATAACATCACCTCTCTTTTGGAGGAACAGAAGAGCACCTTATTTAGGAGCATTTTTGGGTTTTTTGAGGTTTTGGTTTTTATTTTGGGGAAGGGTGTGCGTGTGTGTGTGTGGAATCATTACAAGAAGATTTTGTCTCTTATCTAGAGGCAGTTGTGAATGTGTACAGAGTTGAGGACTAGGAAATGAGAACAATCTTGCTCTGCATTACCTTATCTTCTGTTCACCTTGGCCACTATATTAGGATATGCGGTCTAATGACACATTTTTATGAAGACAACAATAGCTTTATAGCTTACTGTATACTACGTTGCTAGGATGCATTTCTTAAATCATCAACAAAATTACCCTCTATAGATATTTAGCATACCTATCAGCAACTGGAAAAACTGAATTAATCAAATTATCCATGGCCAAGATTTCTTTTTTGGTTAACATGAAAATCCCAGATCCACATTTAAATGTATAAATATAAAATATGGAATTAAAAATGATGAGCATTGAAATTAGGTCACATACATAGGAGTTCTATTAAAGAGTTAAGTAGCTGGTTTAGAAGCCTAGTTCCTCCTGAGCTACAAAATCTTCCCGTGGAAGACTGTCAAGTGGGCAACTTGATGTGTTTCCGAGGACAAGACGTGTCGTACCTTTCGGTACCCGAATGGTTTATTCTCTTCCACCCGCCCACGCCTCGGCCCTAAATCCCAAGACCAAACGCTCTGCCTTCAGACACGCTGGTACCTCATCAGTACTGGGAATTCACCCAACAAACTCATGCATCGTTCCACTAAAGGGACTATTGCCCCAAGCACTCCCTGCCCCTTTGCCTCCCTCTGAAAATTACTGGTTTTTCAGCTCTGTTGATGGAACAATGAACCCACGTCAGTCAGAAGAGGCTGGGGTTATTTACATATTTTAAACACTATGTATTTGTTAATCCAGCTCATCAAGACTAACTATAATCTTTTAACCAGCCACCATCCAACCCAAGTCCACTTCCAGCATCTCTCTAGCAGCAACAGTAGGCACTGGCTCTCCTGTTTCCTGAAATGAAATCACCACATCAAAATCTTCCAGCTGAACAGGGCTGACCTTTTTAAAGGTGTGCTATTAATAAGATAAAATAAACCACAGGACTCTGGCAACCAGGTTAAAAACTCAGTCAGCAGCCAGGAGATGACATGAAATGAGACCGAGTGGTCTCTACCTAATGAAGTAGGCTCTCTCCTACAACCCAAGCAGCTTTCAATAACCAACATCTGCTTTTATAATACAAAGATACATCTGCATCGGTGACTGAACAGGAAAAAGTGCCTTTAAAGCCATCCAAAGGCACATTGTTTCTATCCGTTCGTATTTCCAGAACAGAGAAGCATGAAATAATGATTGTTAACGTACCAGTTTTCACTTGCTGCCAAAATTAAGGCTAAACTCCAAACCAGATTAACTGTAAGAGGAAAATACCTACTTTTCTTCCTATGAAAGTGCAGGTTTCTTACACTAACAATTAATTCCCAAGCAAATTCCCAAGCAAATTCCCAAGCAAATTTTCACAATTGCATCTTCTTTCTTCAAAAGTCAGAGATGTATAGAACATATATAAACCCATAGGCATAACTGGTAAGCCATGCACTCTCGTGTGTGAGAGTACGCATGCACACGCGTGTGCGTGCGGCACAAACTGCCGGGATGGGAGACGCCCGACAGCTGCTTAATCTGCAGCTGTTATTTTCCAATTGAAGGCTGACTGCAGAAGCACCAGAAGATTTCAGCGCAAGTCCTGATGACAGCGAGCAAACACGACGTTTTGGAACACAACCTGCTTTCTCTACCCTCGGATACGTGTAGCTGCAGTTCAACTTGTCTCCTGCCAGATGAAGCATGAACCCCAGGAGACACAGCTACAACGGGCTGCTCCTTCCACCGGGGAGAAAGCCCCACAACAGCTTTCAGCTGCTGCTAGCTCCCATTTTAAAGAGAGGGGGAAAAAACACACATTAGGCTGCCCTGCTGGGTAAACATATTCGCCTGTTTCTCTGGCTTTCTTTGTAAAATGCCCCTTTAACGCTGCAGGGTCACAGCTGCCAAAAACATAAGAATGAAAGGGAGAAAAATTGGCATTTTGTTTCCAACTAAAAAGCGTAAGTAAGCAAAAGCAACACCTGCTTTTGCCATTTGCAAAGATTATTCTTCCTTGAGTATTTAGATTTTAACACACCGAAGAGCTGTATTTTCCAAGACACCGAGAAACTACCGAGCCTACTGATGGTATTTGAGTTTATGGCTCCTTAGTATCTTTTGGAAATAAGATGATTACAGGAGCAATTTCAGAGCCACACCAAAAAAACTCCACTATCCAACAAGGTCAAAAGTCTAAGGTAGGCTCCAAAGATAAAAAGATGGCAGGCTCACCTCACATGCACTGCACTCTATTTGGGTTCAGTACAGAGCAAACCTGTGCCCCTGCATTTAAGCCCATAAAGTTAGGGTACCCCGCAAAGGATGAAGTTTAAATTAATCAAAGCCTTTCGCCGTGCAATCTTCACATTCGTCAGTTCCACAACGTGACAGAGACACTCGCGTTACAAAATCCTATCAAATGCCAGCCCTTATGGAAAGCGTTATTTGCAGCAAGCTTCAAAAATCTTCTAGTGCTGAAAACCAGCAGTAATTCCCCCTTGCACTCCTCCCAGGAAGTGCTGGATTCCAACAGAGACCTGCTTCTACCAGAAAATACGTTTGTGAACCGCTATTGTACAAAATCCTTTCGAGCAACCAAAGCAGCGTTTTGCCACCCTCCAAAAAGAGGTGGACCAGTGACATACAAAATACTTTCTTCCAGTAGCCTCCCTCGGTAGGTAACTAGCGAAGCCTTTATATGTCTTCCCTATATAACGCAAACATTAAAATGATACAGCCCAAACGCTACAAGTCACTTACATAAAAAGCTTTAAAAAGCCTGAAGTAGACAGGCAGATGAACATAATCTGACTACCCACCTCCAAGCAAGTATTTCCAATTATTACTGCTCGGATTATCAAATAATTCCCGCTAAGCATAGCACTAGAAACATTATTAAAATTAATGGTGGCAGTTGTCAGCTGATGAATGCAGAATAAGCAGGGCATCATACATATGACCATAAGGAGATAACATGTAATGGGTTGTCTTTGAGACTGGGAGACTCAACAATGCATGAATTTTAATGTCATTTTTTCAGTCTCTTAACACAGGCACGCTCCCGAAGAAGTGGTCACTGAACAATTATGAAGAGTTTTGAGCTTCTTGACTGTATTAACGCTGCCATTACTCACAATACCCAGAATACGTTTGGCAAATCCCCCCAAAAAGGTCCCGTCAGTGCTTCACACCCACAAAATCCAGCTTAAAGCAATTTCTTAAACACAAGCTGGAGCGGAGGAGCAGAAGCGCAAGGCACAACAAGCTGCCGAGATACCGCTGTCTATTAACAGCTCTCATTTTAGGCACATCAGTGTAATGTGCTAAACTATAGGCAAGATTTTTACAGAATGAAATTGCTATTACTGAGGCAAGCAAATATTACTTGAAATGTCATGCTTGGTTCACAGTGGAGCCTTTCCCCCCAGCTTTATTCTCAAATTCCTACAGCAACAAATAAAAAGTTTCTAGCCGTGCAAATTGATTTTGCATTTATCTCAAGTCTTCGCTCCTGGAATACTGTGATGTCGTCAGATTTTCAGCTGTTATTAAAAAAAATATTTCAGCTCTTAGGATTACAAAGGAGAATGTGACAGAAATGACCCGAGAACACTCAGCAGCCAGATAACAAATTAAAAAAGTATTCCTATTTTAGCGTAATTACTTTCATTGCTTGAGCAAGTAACAATGGAGAGAAGATGAGTCATTTTGCCACGTGCTGTTGGCAGTTCTCCTCTACGTGATATTCTGCTTTATGTCATATTAAAAAAACCAAGGGAGTGGGACGGTGCGGTCTCACACGTCTCTGATCCGATGCTTCGCAAGCTGCGGCGGCGTGACCCGACCTCCCGGGCAGAAACGTCGCTTGCTGCTGCCCGGCTCTGCTGCCTTCGGGGCCCCTTCTCCTGGGGGAGCGTGGCGGCAGCTCAGAGCCTTCAGCAAGCACAGACCCGCTAGAAGATATTCAATACCTACGGGGTTTTGGCCACTGCCAGGAATGGCTGCGCTCCTCTAGCCCAGCCATGAGACCCCAGTTAAAATAAATAGTAGTAGTGCGTGGAAAAGAAACACCCTCCACCTCATGCTCGCTGGATGGCTGCTGCATGCCTCGCCAGAGCATCTGCGTTTCTGGAAAGAGACGGAGAAAACCGAAGGGTTCTGGAGTATTGCAAACCCCGAGCCAAACCCCACTTCGATTTACGCTGATGAGAGGAAAAGGACGTCCTAAAATATGCTTAAGCCCCATTCGCTTGCTAGAATATAAACTATTCCCAAAAAACAAGCAGCATATTCTGGAAGAAACCTCAGGCCAACAATTTCACTTCTGCCTGCAGAGATATTACCTTGTTAAACCAACAGTCAGTGAAAGGCTTTTACTTCTTCCTGTAAACACAGCCCTAACCCTTCCCTTTTCCGCTGTAATCCCGCCACCAGACAGAGGGCACATCGCGTGCCGCTCGCAGGGGAAAGGACAAGGAAAGCCACAACCCCACGTACGGATTTCAACTCATTCCCAGCAAATAAATATAGTTTAAAGTCTGCGCTTAAACTGACGGGAGCACTTGGCATAGCAGCGTAAGGGAACAGCGAGCGGTCCCTCACACACCGTTACTGGTGAAAGAGACATACAGTAATGGTTTTAAGAGGAATAAAGTCATTCATTTGAAACTGTGCTGAGAATATAACAGTAATTTATGCAGTTACCGGTTACATTCTTTAGATTATAAGATGATATCCAGCTGATGCGAGATTTATTCTCTTAAACATAATTTTCTTCCAGAAACAGAAACCCAAGGAAGGTATACTTTTGTTGCAAGCGTTGTATAGGTTGTGAATAAATTTACTATAGAAAGAAAGGGAAACTACTTTAACTCTTCAACCATCTGCTAGCGTGACCCTGCTAATTCAAGACTCAGTCAAGCAATTTTGATGATAGCAGAAATTACATCAACTTCAGCAGGAATTCTGAAAATGAGCTGAACATGGGGGTGAGAAAACTCCTGTTTATGTCTGGAAAACTCCCCTATTCCTTATTCTCCCAGCCCTTCAGCGCTGAACATGGATGTTTTCTTCTCCTGTTGCTTCTGACAGATTAAGTAATTCCAGAGTTGTCCATAATTAATTTTGGCATGAAGGTAACTACCCTTGCACAATCTGGAAGACAAATGAAATGTCAGAGAAAGGCACCCCAGAGTAATTTGTTTCTTGCCTTATCTACAAGAAACAGGTGTAATATTTTAACAGGTATGATAGGACAGCACAGGAGGGTGGCTCACCACTAGTCACTTAATAAATACAAACATAAGAGAAATATTTTAAGTACTAACTAAAGGATAGGGAGAAAAATAGAAACCTATTAGCAAAACAACACAACCCGATTCCCAGCCCCTCCCTCGAAGCCTCCACACAACACTTAGGTGAGCGTCACACATCGGAGCCGTTTGGTAGGGTCAGGATCTGCACGGAAGCGGCCAAGAAAATCCTCCCGATGCCAGAGCAGGAGATGAACAGCCCGGGACCTGCGAGCCATCCTCACTCAAATTGTAAATAAACAAACTCAAATAGGTACCTGGAGCGCAGGTGTCCTGTATATCGCTGTCCCATATAGCCCTGCCTCAGAGCTCAAACTATCGAACCGGCTCCAGGGCTGGTGTTACCGTCTGAAGCGAGCCAGGATGCGACACGTATATGACGACAGCGATGGGTTTGTTTCTCTAACCATCATGATACGACGGTGCCTGCTAAGGATACGATCGGCAGCTTCACATATTCTGCTTGGGTGTCTCTTGCCCAAGGCAAACCGACAGAGCCGCGGCAGAGACCCGACGCTCCAGGTCAAGCGGCAGAGCAGGAGGGCTGCCCGGCAGAGAGAGGCGCGGTGTGATGTGCAATAGGGATGACCAAAAGGCCAAACCCCGGTCTCCCTTCCCCAGAGAGCAAGGTGGCAGGAGAACAAGAAGCCACCAAGAGGGACAAAGACCCGCAGGTTCCCAGGGTGTCATACAGGATTACCAGACATAGACTTGGCTGCGCTAGGTGGGACGTTACTTATTAACTCTAAAAGTACAACCCTGTCACCCCCAAGCCTGCCTGTCTTGTTTACCACACCTCTCCCCTATCATCTTAAGTCCTGCTATTCTCTCTCTCTTCTCAACTCAAGATTACTTTTAGTCGCCTTATCAGTCTCCTCCAGACTGATAGTTTCAAAAGCAGATATATCCTCGCCGCGTGTGTCTGACAGGTTTGGCCTCGCTTTTTATGACACCTGTGCTGACAGCACGTCGCAACTGCAGATACATAGAGCTGCACCTGAACCCGCCTAAGGACTCTGCAGCCAGGAGAAGTTTTCTTCCTTTTATGTGAAGATTTTCCACCAGGTATTAGTTATCAGTCTAGCAAATCTTATACGGGCAGAAAACACTAGTGAGTCAGTCAGTACAGATCCAAGAGGTGGGCAGAAGTCTTCAGTTCAGTCAATAACTGAAATGGGAACATCAACTGAGTATTATTAACAAGATGTTACCCTTTTTTCATCTCCAAAGTGGGAGATTTTGAAAATTCCCATCAGCTTTCCCCCCAGCAGAAAAATAAGGGAAAACCATTATTTCCCCTCACCTCCAAAATCAGTTGGAAATCTGGGTCAATCACAAAGCTCTCACACGTACAGTCCTTATTCCTGGACTCGGTGAAATGAGTGTCCTCCTGTCTGACACTACGGCAACATCCAGACTCAACTTCAAAACCCAGGAGACCAAAAAGGAGCTGAACAATCAGTGCCCACTCCGCTTTTAGCTGCTGTGAGTTCCAGTGCTCCTCCACCCACATCCTGCCCCTACGTCAAATATAACAAGCACATGTACATTCAGGACCACCTAAATTTCACAAAGTCTACCGCAAAAGTTCATAATTACTCCACAGTAACCACAGGGTGATCTAAAAATTGAGGAAATCAGGATGTCACCAGAAAGTTATACAAAGCATGGCTGTGTTAGTTCAGTGCACAATGTCCTTCATTGCCCGCGAAGGTCACAAAACCACCAGCAGACAAAAGCCAACCAAGAAGCGAGGGGGCAGGGGATCTACCAAAAACCTCTTGGTGACTAAAATTTCTTCCAGAGAAAAGCAAGACACATTACTTGGAATAAACAATTTCAGAAGATTTTGATAGAGGCTGTAATTTCCTAGGGCTGCCATTCTGGTCCGTTCAATACCACCAATAAGAGATTGAAAAACAAAAAGAAAACAAAGCTTTAAGAGCGCTACAAACAAACAATTTATTAAAACTAATACCAGAAGCAAATAATAATCTTGTATACATACATAAAAAGGTCATGATTAAAACTGGAAGAGGGCGTGCAACAACCTGCCTAGGGTCCTACCAATACCATGTTAACATCAAACTTCTGTACACAATGACAGTGTGTCAACTGATTTTTATGTGTTTTGTTGATAGCTTTCTGAGTTATTCACCTGAACACAGCTCATCCATTAAACGCAGAGGGGTTTTTTTTTAATTAATAAAATCAGTATTATTGAAGGCAGGAAGAGGAGAGAAAAGATTTCTGCTTTTCAGATTTCCTGATCACCAAAGGCCGTTTAGCAATTACATTATCATCTAGAAAATAAAATCAAATCCCTCCGAAATCCACACAAACCTGATGTATACTGATAAAAGTAAATACGCTTCAACAGTTTAAAAGAAAAATTCTTCATCATGGATAAAGAGTGTCTGTCAAAACAAGGAGTCTCCTGGAATTTGTGCGTGCACGCAAATACTTGCAAAATCACATTTGCCCTAAATACAGATGCTGTTATACACCCAACATTGGCTATTTTTCGATAATAAGGTTTGTGCCTTTATGCCCATTGTGCCAACATCCACATTTTGATAAAATAAGCCGGTTTCGGACAGAATGAATAGGACTCGTACCACTGATCTCCCTAGCAAGCACTAACTCAAAAGCAGGCAACGCTCCCTAGTGCTCCACTGCATGAGCAGAATATGCAATAAATAACCTCTCATCCTCCTTTTAAGTAATCTGTTTGAATTTAAGCCGTAGCCATATTTAAAAAGAATACAAAGACCTATTTGTCGTCTTTTAAAAAATCAGCAGTAACAAACTAATTGCTACAAATTTAAAAGGGAACAGCTAGGTACCAGAGGATAGCATAGTACAGGTCAGTGGCAAAAAAAGTTTATTAAATAACATTCTTTATTAAATTATGATTCTACATTATCTGCAACTCAAACTTCATTTGTCAAAGTAGAGGGAGATGGCTACAACTAGCATCGTTAATAAAGCCCAAAATAACTGGGCTCTGGAAAGAAATACTTGCGAGAGGTCTCTGGGTTAGATCTTTAAAGAAACACCTCACCAGCATTCGGGTGCTCCGGGAGGCCCTCGCCGCTTCCCCCGCTGAAGCCGCTGGACGAGGGAGCCTCCGCCTGCAGCCCGACACCGACGGCCCTGCACGGCCAACGCAGCAGCCAGCCTTCACACCTTCGCTGCGGAGCAACCGGTCTTACTGGGTCCCTGTTTTGCCTTCTTCCCAGGTTTGCTGCGCAGGTTAAATACGCCTCGATTTTAGGGTGACGTAAAAATAATTCCTAACTGTCACAGCAGACGCAGCTCAATTCTGACTGCTTCCGAGAACACCCAGGCTGGCTTTGTCTCCAAAAGATTAGGCAAAAATAAAAAGGCTTGGTGATTAAAAAAAACAAGTGGATTGTACAAGTGGCAAAAGTTCCTTCTAACAGGAGGCCAAAAGTTGCCTCTGAAGGAAGCATCTCCAAGGCCACTTCAAGGCGCTGCTGGCCCAGGAGATGTCACAGCTGCCACCACAAGCCTCTCCACCCAACTAAACTCCTCTTTTATGCGGAATTATCACAAAAATGATGGATGAAATATTCTTCCCCTCCCCGTAAAAATATTGTGAAAAGAAGCTAGGCAGCATTTAGGAAGGAACGATGTGTTTAGATGGTTAGTGAAAATACACATTTGACTTAGAGAAAATAATTTTTTTTTTTTGCAGAAGAGTCAGAAACACTTTACCTCAAGGCATAACACAACCATTAACTGAGCCATAATTATTGCCTGTGAATCCTTACAGTATGCTCTGATGCATTTGGCGCTGGCACGGAACAGGAGGCAGTAAACTAATTCAATTACATGCCTGATCTGTGAAGTTTATTGATCCTCGGAAGTGGGGCCAACTTGCACAGTCTAGGCTGTGAAAGTTAAGGAGATGCCGAAAATCTCTACTGTTTATCTTCTTGCTTTTTGTTGCTGTTGGTTTTAATTAACTAACAGTATTATGGGTTGCTAAACTGGAGTCCACACTATTTGTGTTGTTGGGCATAGTTAAATTATGAATTTATGAATCTATTCATAAATTCATATATAGGAAAATATGAATTACGAAATATGCGGTTCAAATTTTATCATTAATTTTGTATTTTCTTCATTTCCATGTTAAAAAAGTACACTGTTTTATAAGTGTTTGACACTGACAGAATTACCTTGTATTTTATTTTAAGCTTTAAGGTTCTTCCCCAATCTTCATCTGAAATCAGAACATTCATTAAGTGAGAAACAACTTAAAAATTGGCATCAGGAGAGCTTGCTCTGCTATCTCACTCTCAGAACCCACCTTCCATAATTGAGGTAGAAATTACAGGTATAATAAGCAGTAGTCTAAAGTTTCTCTTAGACATAATAGCACAAGTAATGCTTATCGGGCAGAATTTACCATGTTACCCAATATATTGCTGCTGTGGAAAAAATGAAGTTCACGTTTTCTCAGATGGAATATTTTGCATCGTCAACGTGATACAAGCGTGAAGTGTTACAAGTATTAGTGGCAGGTAAAAATGTTGTTTGCACCTGGAACACTTCATTTTCCTTCACTTAATCCTTACTTTTTCCACAGAAGACGGTTGCAATCAAGATGTTGGCTGTGCCATGTTACAGCCACCACAGCACTGCTGACAAGGGGGCTTTTCTCCCTATTTGAAGCAGTAGCATTTCAGTCCACCTTTACAGATTTTTTAGAGGATGTTGATTCCAGTTTAACGAGCATCAGCGAGCATCTGGCAATGACACCCCTGAGGTAGGCTAACTGATAGATAAACGAGCAGACCCACTGCAGCAAGGCTGGCAGAATTTAGGCTTTAAAACTACCTCTGAAGCACTCTCTGGCATACGTGAAAAAGCTTATAAAGAAGCAACTCCTACTTTATTTTGAAAAACATTAGTAAGAAAGTGCAAGGGCAAGGTCCTGCCCCTGGGGAGGAACAACTCCCCACACCAGCACAGGCTGGGGGGGACCTGCTGGAGAGCGGCTCTGCTGAGGAGGCCCTGGGGGTGCTGGGGGGCAGCGAGGTGACCCTGAGCCAGCACCGGGCCCCTGGGGCCAAGGGGGCCAGCGGTGTCCTGGGCTGCATTCAAAGGCGTGTGGCCAGCAGGGCGAGGGGGGTTATCCTGCCCCTCTGCTCTGCCCCAGTGAGGCCCCAGCTGCAGGGCTGCGTCCAGTTCTGGGCCCCCCAGTTCAAGAAGGGCAGGGAACTGCTGGAGCTACGAAGGTGATCAGGGGCTGGAGCATCTCCCTTGTGAGGAAAGGCTGAGAGACCTGGGCTTGTTCAGCCTGGAGAAGGGAAGGCTGAGGGGGGATCTCATCAGTGCTTATAAATATCCGAAGGGCGGGTGTCAGGGGGATGGGGCCGGGCTCTTTTCAGCGGTGCCCAACGCCAGGCCAAGGGGCCACGGGCACAAGCTGGAACACGGGAAGTTCCACCTGAACATGAGGAGAAACCCCTTCCCTGTGCGGGTGCCAGAGCAGGGGCACAGGCTGCCCAGAGAGGCTGTGGGGTCCCTTCCCTGGAGACATTCACCCCCCGCCTGGACGCGGCCTTGTGCCCCTGCTCTGGGGGTGCCTGCTCCAGCAGGGGTGGGACGGGGTGAGCTCCCGAGGGCCCTGCCAGCCCCCACCAGTCTGGGATTCTGTGATTCTACAACAACCACCTGCCCAGTTCTGGTTCTTTTCTAAATCATATTCTCCCAGTTGCACAGCTCCTCATATGGATAAGCAGATGTCCAGCAGGAAAGTCAGCATCACAAGTAATGATACAATACAGTGACATGAAGTCTCAAGGTCATAAAGCATCTCTGCTAGTACTCCAAGGCTTTAATTTCTTGACTGCGATGAAGAAGCAAAGATCAAAACAACCCAAGAAGCAAACCGAAGAATGGCCTCACAGATCAGCTGCTTCAGACCCACCTACTCGGTGGTTTGTCCAGGGGAATGGGAATTACAGCCAAGAGCTGCCCAGCAAAGAGAGCCTGAGCAGTTCTCTAGCGGGGTGGCTCCTGCATTCCTCTGTTCTTACACTTCCTCCATCGCAGAAAGAACATTTCAAACACAAAGTCAGGAATTAAGACCAGATTTAAGAAGAAAGCAAAAAAGAAGCAGGGAGATATATGTCTGAATCACACTGCCACAAGCAAGTTTCCAATGTAATCAAACGGATGCATAATTCACAGGACTGCATTAGGAACAACGTTTTGAGATCATCCACTTTTAAAGTATAATTTATCTGCCACTGTTACAATAGGAACATGTAACCATGTAAACATGCAAATCATTTCAGGCATTCCTGACACAGCGCAATATTTTCAACTAAGGTAGAAGAGGAATTATCTTCAGAATAGTCATGTAGAAGTTCAGCAAATGTTGATTTATTTTTTTTAACAGAAGGGCCACCGCACGTTCCGGGGAAAAAGCTGGTAGAGAGTGCCAGGAAGGGACTGGGGCAAGAAAGTTGTCCCAGGAGGGTGTTGACACGTCATCTCGGAAGATAGCATGGGAACTCATCTGGTTACACACAGTAATACAGTCAAGGGAAAAACATTCCACGGAAGATGTAAAAATGACCCACGTTTTTTTCCGGGGTTAACCGATGTAGTTGCATCAGGGCAACTGAGAAGCACCTGACACTAAAAACTGACCCAGTGCACTGCGTAAGCATAGTTCAAAGAGAAGGTGTTCAAGAAATCATAATAAAAAAGGAGAATAAAACTAAACAGACCTTTTCATCCAGCAGCCGTAAAACTAGAGGGCAGAAAATTATTTTAAATCGCTTAAGCTTGTTGCATCAACAAACCATATCAGAAAGTTACAAAATATGTGTCTCATGGTAACCATTCCGATGCAACACACTGCAAGATAATAAAGCGCTTGCATCAAAGTCGAGTTGAACCCACATAATGACTCACCCTGGGAGAGTCGGGCACCAGTGGCGTGAGGAGGAGGGAGCAAAGACACTAGAAAGTGGAACAGCGTACGGGCACCGCAGTGGACAAGCAGGAATCCAGGAGGACTTGAAGCACTGGTTAGTTAGGAAAGCAGGCAAAAAGACATCTTGACTAATTAAAAGTATCACCCAGAAGATGGAGGGCTTGCCATTATTTTAGTGATTGTCAAGCACAGTCAGGAGCTCCCTGTGCTCATCCGGCACTAAGCGCAGCCTAGAACGTACATGTAAAACTGAGGACGAAAGCCAGTTGAAACTACAGAGGTCTGGACAGCAAAATAAGACCATTTTAGCAATAACTAAATGAGGACCTGTTTGAAATTCCACTTTCCTCCCGGCCGCCCGAGCACTTGCAGAGTTACATGGACTGGAAACTTGATGAGCTTGGAAAATACTCACAGGCTTTCAAGTAACTTCAGAGAAAGGATTCAGACGTTCAGAAAAAGAACCCCGACTTTCAGTAAGATACAATTAAAGTTGTATCCTAAACAAAACAAATCACCATTTTCTAATGCTGAATAAATACAGGGTATTATAAAATTGTTCCTACTACCAATTTCACATTTAGACGGCGCAGAATAAGGCGTCAGGAGAACTTTATGGACTCACATTCTTACCTTGGGACTCCTACTCATATTCAGTCCCACTTACTGAAATTCTCTTCATATCTACCATATGCAGGTGTAAAATAAACAAACAAACAAATAAAAATCCGCTTGTCCTAGATAGTGCAAAGGTTTTTAAGTACATTTGGCTGGGCTCCCATAGACCTCGGGAGGAGGGAGAGTTCACTAGTGCCTGCGGTTTGTTCCCAGCCACAGAAGAAACCTGTGTTGTCTAAGAAATTTTCGAATGTTATTACTGCAAACATAAGCTTTAAAAAAAATGTTAAAACATTACTGTGCATCAGAGCAGGCTTGATAAATTTCAAAAGATGCTCTTTTCCATTTTTGCAGATGTCCAAATGCACAGCTTTAAGATGAAAACTCGGTATTTACTGTAAACAAATTGAGAAGAAACAATTTTTTCCTCTTTGCATTAAAGGTGGTTCTTATAAAAATGGAAGTTAATTCCTGATAGCAAGCTGGCCAATTGAATTAAAATTTCCAGAATTCTTCTATTAATAGCGTTTAAATCTCTCTCTCTGTAGAGATTCAAATATTTGTTCTATAATACCCCTGTAAATACATAAATTCCCCAACACCTCAGCTGTCTTATTCCTTCCAATAACTCTGTGCCTGAAAACAAGTCAGGGAGTTTAAAACGCAACCAACCAACGTAAACAGCCCCAAACCCAAACCAAAGGAAAAACCGTAACACCTCAGAAGAACAGAGCTAAGGCACTTCCCTTCCGCTAGCACGAAATCCAACGGGCTTATTTACGAGGGGCTCCGGGGCCGAGCGTGAATCGGATTTTGGCAGCAACCACAACTGCAATGGAACTGGTACTCTGGAGAAACAAAATATTTTGCATTTACAGTCTCTTTGCTCTTCTTTAACCTTTCAAGGGGCTTAAAAAAAAAAACAACCACCAACCAAGATAAATTCTAATCTGCATATCGCATGGCATCAAAATAGCACATCTCCAAAGCCGAGAAAACATATGCTGCCAGCGAAGAACAAAATCACCTCTTTGATTCTAATACCTGTGGTAGTAGCATGATAATAACTACGTGTGACAACTTCTCCCTACTCTCAAAATAATGATGGCTCTCTAGAACTCAACATCTGTGTTCCCAGATGTTACTGTCAACCACGTAAGCAGAAGCGCTGCAGAAACCTGGCCTGCCTCCAGAGCTTTTGTCTCAATACCTCGGCAGATGCAGGTGGTTTTCGGTAGTCCAATATTTGGAGCACCAAGCCATACAAATCCACTTATGTAAACAGGGAAACAGCATCAGCAAACAATGCATCATACCCAAACAGGTTCAACGCAGCCTGGGACTGACATTTCTGCCAGCCTACGGAGAGCACAGATCCGTTTTAGCACGTCTGAGACACACACAGAGGAAAAAAAAAAAAAAGTAATGTCATGACATGTTTCTGAAAACCCATTTCCATTAAGTCGTTTTAACTTCAACACTCGCTTTCATACATAGACATAACATGGGCCAGCTGGATGACGCATGAGCTGTTAAGAAACAGGCATGTGCAGCAGAAATTTTAAATATTCTATCAAAACCATAAATCACTCACTCTTAAGACATAACTTGTAACTCAGCACCAAACTCCTTGCCTGAATAGGATGATTTAGACACAGCACAGCTTTTATGGAAGAATGTTTCCTCTATCTATATACCTCTAAACTGCTGCAATCTGAAATCAAATTATCTTCAACAGGGAAGCAATCCAAACTCTAGCTGAACTTTCTAAGTGAAAATAAACACATTTAAAATGGAATTAACTGTAGCCAAAGGGTAGCAATCTTTCAAAAACGTGCCTGGAGCACTTCTGATGCAGAACCTTTTTGACGCCGTGCTCCTTAATTATTAAAACAACAGGTATAACGCAAAACCAAATTAGAAGAACAAGTCTCTGTCAACAACTCCTTCACCGTTTTGTTCCCACAGCCAGCCAGAGATGAGCCTGCCCTGTCCTATTTGGCCGTGCTTTCCTTTGTTTCTCAGGCCGCCCCGAGCCCAGAAGAGGCACGGAGCATTTTGGAGGGCAACCCCGGCTGCTGCAGCATCTCTCCGGTCCCGGCGCTGCTCTCCTGCCATCTAAGAGGCAGATACCTGGTTGACAGGCCCAGCTCCCCTCCCCCTCCTCAGGAAGGCACTGTGGATCCCCAGGGGTGCAGAAGCATTGCGGGAACCTCCCGACTAACAACACTGCCAGGCACCCAGCAGGACGTTGCTACAGATACAGAAGGGCTTTCCCTAACAGTCGCCCCAAAGCATTTTACACCATCAGCAAATGAGGCCTAATGTGCTTATGCCGTTTACTTATAAATTAAGTAGGTGTGTGGGAGAGGCTTAACTTAGATGTGAAATACCAACCAGAAGACCATCCATCCCTTAAATCTTTGCAGAGCTGTGCAGCTGGAGAGGTAAAGTAAAGCAGGTTTCGCAGCCAAAGAGTGCACCCAGTATTTGATGCGTAGACACGACTCTCTAAGGGTAGCGAATGGGTATCGCCCCAAGTGTTCAGATACATAATTATGTCAGAAATCATTAGGGCCTTTGTTACAGCAGGGCTCTAGCTCTACAATACTAAAAGTCAAGGTTTCCACTATAAAACTTCTTTCTCATGCATGTAAAAATTAGCTGTCAGGATTATTTCTAGGTTCAAATATATCTTATAAGCTCTTCACCTTCAAGCAAATTAAACTGAAGTGCCCAATCATTTTTAAATGGCATAAGTAGTAAGTTTTAGGGGGTTTGCAGTCTCTGATACCATTCTGAATATTCAGCCTTTAACTTGAACTTCAACAATTAGGTTTTCATTAGCAGCAGTAGCTTCACCCTTCCTCCAATTCCGTGCTTCGAATTTTCTCATTTTACACTCATACCCCATGGCTAAGCGTGCGTTCAAAACGTAAGTAGCATAAGCTATGCGTGCAGGCATTGCTTTTAGGAAAACAACGGCAGGGTTACTACTGGTATTGGCATTTGAGAGGCTCAAAACGGAGGAATTTGAGTTCAAGACTCCAGACCACTGGCCACTGTTTATACAGCCAATAACAGCACCACCACCCCAAAGAGTTTCCAGCCTACATACCTGACAAACCAGATTTTTAAAAGCCATACTTTCGTGGTCTTAGTTATTTTGGTCCTTCTATGCATAGAAATATATTTTTTAAAAAGTTTTCAAAAAACAAGTCCATACAGATGGTACAAGTAACCGAATTTGATCTTCCTGGGACTTGCCTCAAAATTACGTATCGCCATAGCTAATTTTTCATTTTTTTTTAAGTAAAAAAAAAAATATTAAAAATCCTAGTGTGTCACTCCATATTGCTCAGGTGTGCCGAGACACGCTAGACATCTCAACTAATAAATAGAAAATAACAAAATGCTCACAGTGTTAACCACAAATAATTAAAATTTAAAAGACACTGAACGCAGCTACATGACTGTGAATTCAGAACAACTCTGAGAGGTTCAGGAAAATGAGTGCATACCAAGAAAACTGCAATTGGAATCAAGAACAAATGTTTAAACCTACTTTGAAAGAGGACGAAGTTAGGTTCATGCTGCTTAGCTATATATTTAGACCATCTCAAAGGTAACTGCGAACTAAGGGGAGCAGCTTTCACTGTCCCGACCTTTCAGTGACAAAACCAAGGGAAAAGATTTCAGAAGCGCTTAAAAAGAGTATAATTTGCCTTAGTTCATCACGTGTCTTTCTACTCCTCTCAGAACCACAGCTCCATTTCCATGATCTTCAGTGTAGTGCTTAAAATGATACTTATAATTCATGTCAATTCAGAATTCATCTTTATTATGTTTTTTAAGTTCTTTCTATCCCTACCTGTTACCATAATAATTTAAAACCCAGCCATGGCTGTATTTTACTTAGCCGACTACCCCCTTCTGCTCAAATCAGATGATATAAGGAGGTGAGAAAAATACTACATGATATTCAGGGAAAAAGGAATTTAAAGTAAAATACTTGATTATTTCATTAAAGAAGGGTCCAAACACCATGAATGCACATGGTTCTGATGCCCAGCGCACAGTAACGCTCATGTAACAATTTATGTCTGTCTTGTGTGTCTTCTTTTATTTTTAAGGACAAAACAAATAAAGGTAATTAACCGGATGAAATCAATACATTACCACAGAATGCACATTCCGAAAGAAATGCAAGTGAAATACCATCAAGGAGCCTTTCTTGTCTTCACCCAATCTTTGTTTTCCCTAAATAGTTAAGCCTCCCCTGAAAATTCTAACTTTCAACTCTAGAGATTACTATATTTTGTGAAGCTGTACTTTTACATTTCCATGTATTCAAGGGCTGGTAAGATACAATATTGACAGTACGTCTGAAATTCTCCTGGTAAACAGGGAAAAACAACCAACAACTTGGTTACATTGCCTTCAGGATCGAATAAGGACTCCTCCACAGAGCTTTCCTCCACTACATACAATCAGAGCCATGTAATAACCCGTAAGCAAATAGTCACTGCAATTTTCCGTATCTAGTGGACATGGTCTCTCTCAAAGGTAGTGCTCAAATAATACTGTAAGTAAAAATAATTTAATTTTACTATGTATTCTCCAGTATTCCCAGGGCGGTTTAGACACTGTCTCAAAAATACGGTAACAGATATCGATTATCTCCCTTTCAGCTCTAAGAATAATAATAATAATAATGAACAGATCCCGAATACATTCTAACGTTTCCCTGATTTGAAACATCAGCGGGGGCAAAGCAAAATCAGAGTTTTCTGGCCAACTTTAATAGCATTTCCAACTGAAAGAGAAGCTAATACGTTGTTTGCGATACAAAAAAAAAAAAGCATAAAGACGCAGCTTCGAGCTGGAGGTGAATCTGGAAAAGGACACTCATTTTCCATTGCTCTCAGGTCATCCATTGAAAGGATTACAGACAGACAGTACTATGATATGCTGCGGTTGCTTCTGGAATAGCTGCCCTGTCACTAAGGTCATACTTTTAAAGTTCCCTTTTTACTGGTTTTATGAGGCACTGTTTACATGCTGTACCACAGTCTGGCGTAAGAAACAAGGAAACTATTTGTGTACGACTACACTAAGCCTTACGACAATTATTACCTTCCCTCTCTGGGTAAAATTGCTCTCTTCTCATTCTAGAAAAAGTAATGACTTTTCCTTTGGGGTTAAATATCTTGCATTACTGGTGGAATATCGCCATTCTCATCCCAGAGTCACTCTTCATGAGCGGCATGACGGCACGTAACAAATACCTAAGATTCACCTTTAGATAAATCTGTTTCCTATCTCTGCTGATCTATGAGTCACATAATGTAATGCCGCCAGCAACCAGTGTTTAACATACAATAAATAAGAGGTGTTAAAATGTCTTTATGCACCAAAAGATCCAGTACATAACGTAATCTTAAAGTTAATTCTTTTTTGGGTCGACTGGATTATTCAGGAAATGCATTTCAAACGCAAACGTCCTGAATTCTGTGGAGGATAAAATAATTTGAGTAAGCGTGTAAAGAAATTTATCTTCCGATGTTGAAAGGTGCTGCAGAAACGTCAGCTGCTCCTCGCTGAGATGAAGCAAACAGGACCGGATCTCAAGGTGGGGCAGCTGCTTTGGAGAAACCAAACATCCGTGAGCGAAGACGGCTCAGATGAAGCCCCTTAGAAGGTGGAAGACATGGGTGGCATCACGCCCTTTGCCGGGAGGAACGTGCCCAGCTCAGCCGGGACATCCTGGAAGGACCCAGGGATTTCCGTGAGGCGCTCTGGGAAAGGTAAGTGAGGAAAGGCAGCCGAGCGGCAAGGCATTTAACACTCTCTACATACAATTCTGCAAGTCCCGCGAGAAAAATTTTGACGCCTGCCAAAAATAACCTGGGACACCCCTCCAGGACACCACAGGGCTTCTCAGGCGGGCCCCCACGGCCTCCTCGGCAAGGCAGGAATGTCCCTGAAGAGCTTCCCTACTTACCCTAATTTGGTACGGGCTAATTTGATCCTTAATGTCAGTCTTAATTACCTCAACCAAGCGGACGGCATCCACTCGTACCGCCAGCATTTCATCCTGGGTATGACTCACCCCGATCCAACTAAAAAGGTCTTACTGTTTGGGAAACAGTTAACTTCTAGACTTACTAAGTCAGGAGAAAATGAAAGAGACGGAAAAGAGGCCTAAACTTCTGCAAGCCCTGCTCTTCCCGGGGAGCCGCCGAACACTGCAGCCGCTGCAACCTGTGCACAATGCCCACAGCGGCAAGGCTGGCTGACCTGTAGAAAGAGAGTCAGATTAATGCAGCCAGGACGTGCCGAAAGCATGTGAAACCAATTGCCAAAACCGTATGACTAAGAGAGGAGTTAATTTATTTAGCTTTGTATCTCTAAAATAATATGAAATTATTCTTGTTTTTGAGAGTGGTGTTAAAATAAAAGAAAGCTCTGCCGGTGGAGAGCTGCAAACCCCAGATACTGCTCGACCACCTCGCCGTGCCTCAAACGGCTCCGCGCGCCTTCCAGCAGCCCCACAACCGTACCCGGCTCCGCCTCGGCTCCTGCGACCGCCAGAGCCCAAATTCCCTGTTCCAGTTGGGTTTATTAATCAAAGCAGAATATTATTATCAAACCCTCTCAGGCATCCTAGCTAAAACCGCTCAATAACAAAGGAATAGAAGTGGTCATTCCAAAAATTTAGGAGTATAATACCAGCATCCTCTATCAGATGAAAACATCATTGCCTTTTTTTAGAAGCCAGTGGATGAAGAACTGCAGAATCCGACCTCACCGGCCCACAGGCGACAAGAAGCAGAGGCCATCGGCGCAGGCTGGAGCCTCTGAAGCGTATTTTAAAAGCGGCTTTCCTCCCTGCCAGAAACCCACGCGACGGCAGCGGGAGCAGGGCCGCGCCGCCACCAGGACCATCGACTGAGCGCCATCTTTTCCATCTGGTTTTAAGACTTTTGCTACTTTACTTGACCCGTAACGTAACAAGACTGGGCACAGGCTGCGTTAGCGCAGTCACTTTCCTTTAAAAGAGTTTTTACACGTGCTGCAGAACACAGGCAGAAACCACCTCGTGTGCCTGCCGCTGCCACCTGCTGCCCCGGGTGCTCGGAGGCACGGACACCAAGCCATGCGGGCTACATGCCAGCGGTCAGGTCATAGATGCCAACTGGACATTTAAACTGTGGTCAAAAATTCAGAGTTAACTTTCTTGGGATTTTGGGGGTTGGGTTGGTTTGGGTTTTGTTTTGGGTTTGTTATTTTTTGTTTGTTGGTGGTTTTTCTCGGAGTTTTTGTGTTTGGTTTTTTTTGTTGTTGTGTTTTTTGTTTGGTTTTTTTTAATTCTACTAAAAAAATCCCCATTCCTTTGAGGAACTAAAAAAGAAAAAAGGAGGGGGGATCCATACTCTGGGTTTGTATCTGAAAGAAGGAAATTTTTCCTTATTGCCCTCCCACTCTGATTAGGAAAAAGAAAGAACAGAGCTACTTCTGAGGAGCTCATTCCACATCCAAACTACTATTTTCAAAGTTGCACTCCAAGAACTTTCCTGTACATGTAACAAATTTGACTGATCTCAGTATGCTTCAATGAAATCTTTGCAAAGACTGATGAAACACAGAAATTGGGGGGGAAAAAAAAAAAGGAAAACTTAAGAAATAAATTACTAAATCACCCCACCTCACCTTCTCTATGCCACTGAGACATATCTTCCCCGGTGTTGAACAGTATGACGACAGTTTGGCTAAAGAACATCCAACACCACAACTAAGTCATAATAAAATTTGTTCCAGTCATCACCTTATCTGTGCCATATACTTTTATTTTTAATTTAATGCTTGATCTTCCAGATGTTGGTTCTTGTTTTCCCACACCAGGCTAAGAAGCCCAGGTATCTATTTTTACATGGAAATATTTCCGCACTGTGATCGACTAACTTCATCTTTTTTTTATATAATACTTATTTCAAAATGAATGCGGTAAGACCCCCAACCTATATTTATTTCTCATCAAACACTAAACAAGCAACTTTATTAGGAGCTGAGGCCCATCCTCCTGTGCAGAACCGTGTCCTGAATAACCCTCCGGGCATTGTAACAGTCGCCATCACATTTTGAGGCCTTATGAAACTTTGAGCAAAGTTTGAGGAACTATGAAACAAGAAGAACTTCTGGCCCTGGGATTAGAACAGGAATCAGGATTCAGCCACGATCCCAGGGAGAAGTGGTACTGAGCACCAGAATACCCGAGAGTTTTGAAAAGCGTAGTGTAAAGGACAGAACGCCAGCAAAATTAGAGTTACGTATTCACATACGCACAAACCCCCATATATAAACAAACAGACAGCTATATAAATATATATATTTCCATCTATAGGAAACAGTTTATACAAAACTTTTTTCAATTTAAAAAACAAGTTTTCCAGGAGAACAAAAGGAATACCTTCACTAACTTCCATAACACAAGGTCTTGTCTATCTTCTCAGCACGTGGGCTGAATAATTTAGAAACAAAATCCCCCCGCTAGGGTCTGAGCTAGGATTCTGAGGAACTATGCAGACTTAGCTCCTTTTTGTCATGGGGTTTAATTTTCTTAAATAGTTTCTAAAAATATTAGCAAGGAAAAACAAGCACGATAATAGAGAAGAAAACCATTTGTATTTTTTAAGCCACTATTTGCACTGCGAGCAACACAGCGGCAGGTTGCATTTGCCTTGCTCTAAACCTAAAATGAATAATTCAGTTTCTTGCTTTGTTCCCTACATAGCTGACAGGGAATGGCAACTTTATTCATGACCGTATGGCCTTTTTCTAAGCTTCTCTATTTATTTAATAACGCCCATGATGGGGCCCATCACCTAGGTTGGCATTTGTTACAAATAAAAGCAGTCAATAACTATTACAAACAAACGGCCACGAAACAAGCCTCTTCCCAGAGCTACCACCTTTTGCTCGCAAATAGCACTCAGCCAGCTATTTAAATAATTAAACGGCCTCAATCTGCAGCGCATCTGCGTTGGCTCACGTAGCCTTCGACAGGAAACAGACTCCACAACCGCTGGGAACACGTTCCTGCCTCGGCCACAATCGTAACTGTAAAACACGCGAGCTCTGCTAAATCACAGCTGCCCTGTTGGAACAAAGGAAGCAATTTCCATCAAAGGCATACTGACGTTTTCACGGCCTCCTCCTCACCCGTTTTTTAACTGTCAACCCTCCTTCCCACCATCTCCCGTCTTCACGTTCTGGAGAACTCCTGGGCTTCTCCAGGCTATAGGCTCCAGTTCGTCACTTGAACAGAAGCAAAACGTACCATTGCAGAGAGCATCACACAAGTCCTGGGCAGCTGAGTCAAGGCAGCCTACTTCAAACCTTTGGTCTTTTGGGCAATTCTATGTCGTGCAGGAGGACTGATTACAGCACCAGCCTTCGGCTATGCCCTAACTGCCAAAGGGAAACAGCCCAAATTATTTCCTTTCTCTAGACCCAGATCTCAGGAAAAATACTACAGTTCATACAAACTCCTCTCTAAAGAGCTTTCTGAAATTTGCTGGGGAGAAGTCAGTCCTAACCCCGAGTGCAATAGCGACCTTTTCCCGTCAGCCTCACATCCCCCACTTCATTACCCAGCTGCCTAATTAATAACCCACTAAAAAACATGAGACCAACAAAAACCACAAACGTCATCTGCTCACCAAAACCGAAAGATCTGAGGACTATTACATATATCGAGCTTTTACGATTCCGACAGCACCAGTACAAGGAAGGCTCTGTGAAACTACAGAAGACAAAGAAAAATGTCACACCAGCTGACAAGATGAAAGTTGTTAAATTTTCCCCATTCTGTTAAGAAACCCATTTTCACAAGAGCTAAACAAAGACATCAAGCTGGTTGAGGACCAGAGATTGCTTTGGTGGGAAATGCCAACACACACAAAATTCCCCACCTAGGAATAAAAATCCTGTAGTTTCCAAGAAGCAAGATTTCCAAACAATTGTACCTCTGAGCCATTTGAACTCTTTGGTTTGAGGGTGACATTTCAATTCACTTTTCAATTTTTATATTTTACTAGAAGAAAAAGATTATGGATCGAGAACATTTCATCTAACTGCAATATTTCAACCTTTTCGCCCTTGAAAAAAATATTCATAAAATAAGTGGAGTATGAGTCAGTATTTTAACTAGGACAGGAACCAGTTCATCAGGAAACCATATGTATGTTAATTTGCATCACTTACATGTGTCCAAGGGAAATATCAGCTCATATGAAGGATGAAACTTCTCCCATGTTTAAAGATTACCCATTATTGAGACTGAGGAAAATCAGACATGCATACAGACCTCCTGCATTATTGAACAACTTTTTCAATAAGGAGTACTCGAGAAATTTTAAAAAGCCAAGCAAATTGTTTCATTTTGAAAAGCCTAACACCGTAGAAGTTTCAGTTTCACTGGGAAAAGCCCCAGCTTTTCAACACATTTCATATTTGTTCCAGCGTGGCAGCTACTACACTTCAGATACTCATCAGCTCTCAAAGAGAATAGCACTGAGAATAGAAGCCTCTTAATGCAAGACTACTGCAGAAGACTATTATTAAAATTGATTATTATTCAGACAATACCAATTTCATTAACTCTGATCGATTCCTAGCAATGCTCCTTAGCAGCCTTCGGTTACGAATGCTGCATGAACAGCAACTTAATACTGCACAACAAATTGCACTCCTGCTGCTCTCAGTAAATTCGGTAACAGACTTATTAGCAGGCTTCTAGTAAATAGCTGTCATAGGTGCTGACCGTAGGGAACTGGATGTCAAAGCACCACCAAAGAGGGCTGAGAAAACTCTTTCCCCTCGAGGCTTTGTTAATTTGATTTATGTGTACAGGCAGGAAAGTAATTGCTAATTGTTGCGGTGCATACCATGGAATTGCAGCACTCCACTCGAACGCCGCATCTCAAGAGTACCAACAGACTCCAGTTTTACACTCTGCTGATGAGAGATGCATCCTAAACAGGACTTTGCGAGGGTTTGGTGCTTCAGAAATTTTACAGGAGAACTGTTTGCAATGCCCTGTGCCACCATCTCGGAGACAACAGCCACCCTCTGAGCACACTGGATTGCTGACAATTTGAGAGCCGATAGAGTTAAGGCAGCAGGAGCAAAACAGTTGTTCAGGCAATTAGGAGATAGTCAGCGAATCTAGTGCCACTAATTAAGTTGTTAAGGGTTGGTTTTTTTCCGCAGTATCTTTGCAAGTCAGTCCCCGGGACCACCAGCCAAAATTGCTGGTTCTCCTTGTATTGAGTTGCAAGGACCGGACAGCGAAGGACATCATTCAAGGTTGGGCTGGACGGGTTGATGATGTCCCTGCTCACTGCAGGGGGTTGGACTAGGTGACCTCTAAAGGTCCCTTCCAACCCAAACTATTCTAGGATTCTGTGATTTCTGTATCCTCTGGTATTTCCCCATTGGAAGCAATTGGCCTAAAATGAAAACTGGTTGTCATCTCATCAGGCTGTGTGCTTTTTTCCTTCAGATTCTTTCTGTTAGAAGAAATATGGGCTGGTTGCATCTATAAAACGGACGGATGGCAACATAAATAAGTATTTTACCTCTAAATACTGCCTTTTAGCCAGCGTTAGTGTCAGGATTGCTCAGAAATGTCTCGTCAAGTATTTCTTTCTCAAGTAAAGTCAAGTACAGAGCCTACCACTCACCAAAAGTTTTTTTTAAAAGGTATGGCTTTTTAAAATCCATACATGTTTTACCATCCGTTCCAGTTTGCCATAGTGAAACAGAAACAACCCCCTGAAAACCTGAGCTTTCCAAAGGGCACCTAACAGCTACAGGGAAAGGGGTGAGCGAGACGTCCCAGGGCAGCCCGGCAACTGGGAGATTCAAGGTATCATCAGACCCTCCCTGATCCCTCCGTTACCTCGAGCAAGCAAAAACAAGGTATGCTAGTCCTTTAAAAAGCAAATTATTCCCTCACCCATGCTGGCACAGCTCATTTCATCGTCTATTAGAAAAAGTAGTACTTGTTACCATTCAGAATTGCTGTTCTAATTGGGACTAAACTGCCCCACGCTTTTCAGCGGGCATGGTAAAGAGGTAGAGAGCTAATGGCCATGGAAATTGGTTCTCCTTCTAAACCCTAACCACACTTCTGCTGTGACGAGTTCAAGGCAGTTTCGGCAAGGTAACCTCTAATTTTAAAAGAAGTAAGATTACGCAATCCAAAAATAAGTAATCAGAGCAAAATTCATTTACGCTCTGTAGCCCACCAAAAACTAGCGTTCCTTCCTCTTAGCACACGCGAGGCGCTGTACCGACATGCGGCTGTTGTGCAGGGAGGCGCTCCGAGGGTAGAAGCTCAGGCGTCAGGTCCTGTTCTACCTCATGCACAACCGGACCGTGGCCCCCGGGGCGTGCCGTGCCACCTCTCAGCGGCACTGAGCTGTCCCCGTCCTCCCCTCTCAAACCTCCACCCGCAGCCTGCGGATGTTGCATTGAAACAGGCACCGTACCACAAAAAAGGGTAGATTTACGGAAAAAAGCAAACAATAATAATAATAATAATAAAATATATATAATAATAATAAAAAAATTAAAATAATCTTCAAAATTTCCCAATTAGCTCATCCATGCGTTTTGTTATTCCACAAAATACACATTCTGGCATGACACTCTTATAATAAAATATCCAAACGCATCATCTCAGTTTTCACTTTGCTGACAGATGATGCCCACCCCAGGACATCACATACAACACACAAATCCTCCTGCTTCTCTTCTTCTGAGGAACGGCCGCAGAAGTTTGGCAAGCTTTTATTTTCTTATATCTCAAAGGCAAAATAAAATACTTTTTTGTCTTTTAAAGAGCTCCTGAGCTGGCAAGTTGGCCGAATTGTGATTTTCTTTCTAATTTCCCTAGCACAGAGCTGTATGTTGTTTTGAGAAAGGAGCAGTAAGACATAAGCCATTCATGTGGGCTGTGACACATAAGGAAATTTATCAAGGGGCTCATTACTTATTATGCCAGCGTGAATATACAGCTTATTGGATCTAATTCATTACTGTATCACTGGTGTATTGCTTAAAAAATTATTCTAAGGAAACACTGTGTACTTGATTTACAAAGGACATGGTTATAATACAAAAATCAGATTGTAAATGATTTCCCAAGTCAAACATCTAAAAAAAAATCAATATATTTTTTATGGGTACCACGAAAAATATAATCAACCCAGAAGAAAAATTGTTCTCAGTGTACCACGTGGTGGACTTGAAACATGTCCTTATAATGTTAAGTAAACAATAAGCTAAAAGTTTTCTTCAAAAAGGAAGAGGAATTTTATAAGCATATGCTGCAACTGACCCTAACAGGAATACACTTACACCTCCTTGTCAAGCATTGTGTCAATATAATGCTTTCTTAATTCATCTGCAGAAATACAAATGAAAGATCTGTTCGGCAAACAAAAAAAACAATAAAAGAGAAAAAAAAGATGCAACTGGAATGAACCGAAGAAAACTACAAAACAGACAAGCCTTTCTATTAACACCTCTGAAGTACAGATATAACCTATTTTTTGGTTAAAAAAGAAAAACCCTGTTTGACATAAGTGGGTATCTGGAGCCGACATGTATCAAGTCGCTGTTCCACTGATAGTGCTCGGGTCACGCGGGGCATCTTGCTTCCACAAAAGAGACCTCCCCATGTTCTCAGAGCCATTCTTCGCTGGGGAGGTAGCAGGAGGATCAGTGGGAGCTTTCACTTGTCGGACATCACTCTTACCTCCTTTCAAAAAGAGGCTTTGTACTTATAAACACACAACCAAAATTATCATGTGAATAAAGAGAATCCCAAGTGATTCCACAGAGTTTGGGAATGAAATAAATCCAGAGAGCTCGCTTAGCTCCCGGTTACCCGGGAATATGCCAACATCCGTCTCTAAAGATGTAGTAGGCAGGACTTCAGACTCAGTCTAACTATATTTAATACTTGAGTGTTTTACGGCAATACAATAAATATCTGAGACTGAAATACAGGAGGGAACAGGATGAGTTCCCGCTCAGATTTGCTTTTTGCAATGCATTTTTCAACAGTTGGCATGACAAAAAAACCCAGAATCTGATTGTGTCCGGGGGACACAAAGACACCGCTCACAAGTAAAGTGAGCGGCGGTCTAGGCCGGCAGACCGCTACCATCAACCGTGTCAGTATGCAGATATTAATTAACAGTAGCGGTTAATAGGAGTAGCGACAAAATGGGCCTTTCCTAAGGGAAGCAGTCACCAGAGCCCTCCTTGCTCTCCTCAGTCCCTTCCTTTAGAATAAGAGGCTCTGCTCCGGCCGCGATTTCTCATTCCTGGGACAGCAAAGTCGATTTTTGCCAAGCAGCAGCCTCTAAATTTAATTCAGTCCAAACCTCCAGGACTGAATTTTTCCGAGAAGTTCTGGGCTCTCTTTGCTTGCTCAGTCTGTGTTTCACAAGCTTTACCTGCTAAAAAGGTGTGAAGCTCCAGGGTTTGGACAACACCAGTTATAAACAATCAGGGACGAGAAGCACTTGGATATGGAAGTTTCTCACCTCACTTTCAGGAAAAACAAGTAAACTCCTTTTCTCACTGCATAGGCACTTTTGTTTCTGCGGCCATGGCCGCCCAGGAGAGCAGCTGCTGTCTCCTCTCCCAAAGTCCTTTGAAGAATTAAGCTTAAGTTATGGATGGCACCAGGCGCCACTGACAAATCAATTCTTGCCAGAGACGGATTTGTGAGATTCTGCAGGTGATATTACCAGCTGGAAGAAGGAACAGATATGCCTCCAAAGGACAGTTAGTTACAACTAGATGTATTACGAAGGGATTTAAGCTTCCCTGTTGCTCAAGGAGGGGGAAAAAGTGATAGCGAAGAAAGCATTTGAGGGAGAACACACCAGATGAAAAGCAGAGTTGAAATGTAAGAGCTGCCCTATAGACTGGATGAAGAGCAAAGCGAAGTCCCTTCTGCCTGTGGCTCCCTGGCCATAAGCATGGAAAAATGTATCCAAGAATACTGTGAATCTGAGAGTAACAGAGAGGCCTGGCTGTTGAAAGGAATTACACAGCATAAGGATATTAGAATTTTAAAAATAGTGTTTGAGAGAATTAACTATGGTGATAAACAAGCTCGAATTATCATCGACATCAACACAACCGTTCGCTTTTCTTTACACTTATTATTCAACAAGAAATTTATCGGTTTAATTTACAGAAGTCAGCCCCAAAATTACAACTTCCTACAAAATAAATCTGATAGCCCCACATTTTCCAAACAAAATGGTGTTATTTATTTTTTTGCCTGGCTTTAGAAAAACAAAATTGAAACAGTTTGGTATCAAACAAAAACACCACCTTTTGTATTTCCCCACTGAAATCCTCCGCGCTGCTGAACATGCAACACAACCTATTTTATTTAAGAAAAAGACGCCAAATTGCATAGCAGTAGTTATTACAATGTTAGATGTCTTAGAAGAGGCTGCATTGCTGCTAATTTTTGTGCTTCCATTACCTTGTCCCTTTACATGTTGTTACTGATGGTCAACAGGAACCTTCACTGAAAACACTCACCAACGTTCCTTTTGCACAAAACTCAGACGTTCACCGTTCTAAAATATAAAAGCTTAGCAACATATATGATGACCAAAATCTTGGCAGTAACCTTGAAATCAGCGACAATGCTCCCTCTAATTCCAGACCAGGGTGCCTCAGATTTGTTTCCCTTGTCTTTTCCTGAAGGTAAGGCAAAGAAAAAAAACCACCCAGGAAGCAGAGGGGAGCCTACACAGGACAAATGGCAGAGTCATCTTTAATTTGGGGAAGAAAAACCAAAACCATTTTTTTAAAAAATATCTAAATCTACTCATTATAAACACGAACCTGCCAAACAATTCAGTTATTTGCTGAAGACCATTGGATAGCTAACCTGCATCTGGCAGATGCCCAACAACAGGATAAAGACATACTTCTTTAGCATTCCCCATTTCATACACAGTGAGAAAGAGACACCAGCTGAATTTTCAAAAGCGCTTAAGTGATATTACAAATCTGAAGTCCCTTTTTAAAAGTAGCTTAGAAATGTCAATTTTCATTGAAAATTGGGCTCGTTCACTTTTGACAGTTCAACAGTGTCTTTAGCAAAACTGTTGTGCGTTTCGGTATTCTTGAAAGCCTGCCTCTCACAACTTTAAGCATTTATTATAAACTTTAGAGACTTCCACATCTAAATGCATTCCTCGCTCTTGAAAACGAGCCTTTTCCAATTCCAACGCTTGCATTTCAGAGCTGCAGACACATCCCACAGGGAGCAAGACGGCGGACTCAAAGCACTGATGGCTACTCTCCAGCTATGCCCTCTTCACGCTCTCTACAAGGGCTCTGAGAACTCAGTCTTGCCATGGAGTCTCAGCCTCGCTGTCCCAGGACAGCGCCTACATTCAGCCTACACATTTTACCAGCTTTCTCCTGTGTTGCTGTGGTAAATTCTGCTGGTTACAGATACAATTTTAAACAGTGCCCATGGTATTCTGTACCTCAACTTCCACCTGGTCTCTTTCGGCTGTGGGATTTATGCCCTTTTCATATTCACCCTGAAGGCTTGTGGGAGCCAAGTTACACCAGACTTGAACTCAATCCTTTTCATGCATCTTCCAAAAGACAACTGAAGGGAAGTCGTATTCATGGCACAGACAGATATAACACTACTAGCTTCCTACCAGCACAGAGACGCTTCCAGAATTGTGCCTGTTTTCACCAGTGCTGACTCTGTCCATACTATGAAGCAGGTTGCTTCTCTTATAAATATTTAGCTGAGCAAGTTTAGTAGACCCCTAAAACATTAGATTTACAGACTGAATACTGACAATATTTGTCCCAGTTTTTGCCCACACGTAAAACGCAACGAGCAGGGTAAGACAAACTCTTCAGTTTTTTGGGCGACTCTTCTCCCCCTTTCAGGCACCTCTGACAACTTCAGTCCTCTTGAAACCTCTGAAACATGACGGTTAAACCCATTCCTACTTTTTATCATCAACATTGTAAGCACTTCCCTGCAGCAGGTGGGGAGAGGTGTTCAAAAAGGCTTACAGAGATAATCTTTACTTAGGCTGTGTTATTAATTAGGCAACTTGGCCAAGGCCAGTAATTACACTGCGTTAAATTACACTGAATTTCTTTAGCATTGATGTTTCACAAGAAACAAGGTACAAAGTTGAGTGAATAAAAGCCAACACAGTGACTTTTCTTACCTAATGATTTCTAGTCTATCTGCTGGGAAAAGTGCTTAACTCGGACCTAGCTGACGCGGACGGCCAGCCCGGGACTGACCGAGCGGCCCGCGAGCTCTCGCCAAGAGCTTCCGATGGAGAAGCTGGACAGGGTGCCTGCATCTCCCGCTTCAGCAAACTGTGCGGAGGCACTGCTGTTATCCTACGTGATTCCCAACACTGTGTGCTGGTTTGGGCTGGGATAGAGTTAGTTTCCTCCTCAGTAGCCAGTATGGGGCTGTGTTTTGGGTTTGTGCTGGAAACAGAGTTGACACCCCCGGGATGTTTCCATCCCTGCTGAGCAGGGCCTACACTGAGCCAAGGCCTTTCCTGCCTCCCACCCCAGCAGCGAGGGGCTGGGGGGGCACGAGGGGCTGGGAGGGGGCACGGCCGGGACAGCTGACCCCGGCTGACCCCAGGGCTGCCCCACATCACACGGCGCCATGCTCAGCGCATAGAGCTGGGGGAAGGAGGGGGAAGGGGGGGACGTGGGGAGTGACGGCGTTTGCCTCCCAAGTCACCGTTAGGCGTGATGGAGCCCTGCTGCCCCGGGGATGGCTGCACACCCGCCTGCCCGTGGGAAGGAGGGAACGGATTCCTTGGTTTGCTCTGCTTGTGCACGAGGCTTTTGCTTTCCCTGTTAAACTGTTCTTATCTCAACCCACAAGTTTTCTCACTTTTACCCTTCCGATTCTCTCCCCCTCTGCGGGGGAGCGAACGAGCGGCCGCGTGGGGCTGAGTTGCCAGCAGGGGTTAAACTCTGACACACAGATTGGCAGAGAGGCTTCATTCAGCTCCCACAGAATCCAGTCCAAATCCCAGCAAAATCAGCACAAGTCTGCTGGTGCACTTCCACAACCTCTTCAGAAGCCCAGCGGGTCCCAATACTCAAAGCTTCGTCTGACTGCAGCGGGCTTCATGCCAAGAGGAAGCTCCCGCTCCAGACCTCCGCACACGTGAAGGTGATGTCTGCTTCGGTGATATGATGGGCACTGCTGCGTCCTTTATATGTTTTTCTCCTTAAGTCCTTTATCAGGACTGTTAGTAAAATCCTTTACCATTATTGAATCTGATCTAAGTAGTGAGCTAAGAAAATTAAGTTAATGTCATTCTCAGTAACATTTAGACATTGCAAGCTAAGCAGCTGCCACTTATCCCTGGTAACCTGAAGTATATTCTATTGGATGAAGTCTTACAATAACTTAGATTGATTTTGTCAGGTTTGTGCTTCCCCCCCATCCCCCCCAAGCAACATATGTTGTGTGTTCCATATTCGTGAGGCCACATAGACACAGGTTTCATGGCAGTACCTCTGAGTCTTTGACAAACAGATGTTGAAGGAAAGCAACTTCACCCAACACGGGATGAAAGCTGTCTCAGATCAAAATGTTGGGTTAAGAAAAATCTTGTGGGTAATGCTAAAAGCATTTATTATATATTCATATACCAAATCGGTAGGTAGCTGAATTAATGCTTGACTATATTTGTTGAATTCATGCTATCATGTAGAAAAATATTACCGAATGCTAAGAATTATGTTACTTAAAGGACAGCAACTACGTAAGATTAAGTTCCAAAGAATTAATATAATTAATTTTACCCAAAGTCCTGATTCTCGCTAACATCCTAATAGCTAGCTGAAATAGTTTGAAAAGCGACGAAGAGTTTGAAAAGGGACGTTTTTAAACCACCCTTTGAAATAACGAAATGGCAAGCAATTCCCAGTCCCCAAAAACAAAGAATTGGAGCACTATCCTGAGACTGACAGAGTTCTCCGCAATTTAAGCAATACCCGATCAGTAGGGCTTCGCGTATTCCAATACATTGTTCATAACTCAGCCTGATAACAGAATTCAGTTCAATTTACTCTCTGAGAAGACAGAGGTTAATTTTTTACCATTCAGAATCAACATTTTCATCACCTATACCCTTTCCCATTATGAAAATTATTAGATTTGTATAGCGTCAGTTCAGCGCACGAAAAGTGACGTGAAATCCTTCATAACTATTTTTTCCCTTCTGTTTAGTAACAGTGATGGCTCAAAACATGGTATACCCCTAACTGCTTCAGGATTTAGGCTTCGTTTAGCAAATTTAATAAAAGACCAATTATATTAGAAGACTTCTGTGGTGACTTCCAATGTATTTCCGATTTACTCATAACAATTCTTTGGATGACCGCGACAAGCCTTTCTAACCTCAGGTATCTAAGTTCTGCTGCTTCTCAACTGGTACTGATCAAAAAAATCTGCAATGCGTTTCCTTTATCATGAAAAAGAACCTTGCAGTTCCAGAAGCCAGAAATAAGCTCATCTTTCCCCTCATATAGGCATAATTTTCCAAAGTTGGCAGGAAAACCTAGTTTTTTCCACGTTCACTGCTACAGAGAAGTGATTATAATCTGATACGAACGTGTTACATAAACTTTCAAAGCAGTGAAAAGATTCCACATGGGGGAAAAAAAAACCCAAACCCAGACAGTAGATATCTTACAATATTTTATATTCATAAAACAGGTACTAAAGGAAAAAAAAGTCACAGACTTTCAGAGTTCAAGTTTTCCCTCCTAAACCCACGGAGACTAGAGGCTTACTGCACAGTACAGACCGAAAAACAGAGGTCAGGATTCACTTATTTGCCAGAAAATAGATGGGGATATGTTAAAGCACCAAATATTACAAAACACCATCAAAAAATTTTGCTTTTTGACAATGTTATTTGACAACAGACCAGACAGCGGACAGCTGCCCTTTCACCTATGTTTCTATTCACTTTGAATTATCTGTGTTTTTCAATTCACGTACATTAACGCTAAAATTAATATATTTAGCAATAGAATGCTATTCAAGCAAAAAATACGACTAACATAAATCCACATTGTTAAAAATTACTCTAGTTTCATATACATTTATGAAAGCTTCCCAAGCATCACGAGGAAACTAGACACGGAGAAAATGCTGAGGTTTGTAAATAAGATTCCACTCGAAACAAATCACAAGAAATTGTAAGACCGGCACCTGACTGCATTTAGACAAAACCACGTCA